>NC_072868.1:2062802-2687802 GCF_028858705.1 Grus americana
AAGTGCCACAGATGCCCAGCAGCTTGAAGAGGTGGTTGAGGACTGTGGTGCACCAAGTGTTGGAGGTGGTGAAGGGTCCTCGGGATGAGTCAATCTCCATCTTAAGGAGAGTTGCCCTGGAGATCAGAGGAAGACTGCGTGCCAGCACCGGAAGAGCAGAGACTTCTCCCCGGAATCGCTGGCAGGAAATTGTACTGGTGGGCAAAGAGCTTGTAGTGACCGTGCTGGAGGGCGTGGGGGAGCGTTTGGCATCCAGCAGGTGCAAAGCATCTGAGCCAGGGCGGCAACCAGGTGGAAGGAGCAGCCTGTTGCCAGAGGAGCCACACCCGAGCGGGCAAATGCAAGGAAGAGAAACCAGGGCAAGCTGAAGGAGCAGCTTCCCACAGAGCACCTGCACAGGCCTGCCTTGACAAACTCACCAGAAGAATTGTTGACAGTATTTGCTCCACCTTGGAATGCTTTGTAGCTTCTCTATTTGAAACGAGAATTTAGCTGCAAATATTCCAAAATCATGGAGCTTCTCGAGGGAATTTGCTCCAACGGACGGCCGCAGCCATTCCAGAGGCCTTTCTCAAGGCAGGGCATGGAAGCAGGACAAGCACTCCCAGAGCATCTGAAGGGCAGAGCCTGGAAGCAAGCAAGGCAGCAAAGCGTCCTGCCTTACAACCGCTGCCAAATACAAGCGCTGCTGATGTCTCGCGACCGAGTCGCACGACTGCCAGGAAGAGCGTCCCAAACGCCGTCTCCAGAGATCAGCAGCGCCATGCAGAACAGCCTGCATATGCCAGAACCACGGGCCCTGAGGTTCTTGGAACGGCGGAGGAGAAGTTAAAGAGGGAAACGAAGCCAAAGCCAACAGCCTTAGCCCGGACTTTGGCTATAAGGACCACTGCAAGTCGGATCATTGACTCCGTACTAGAGCGGATCTGTCAACCGGGGCCTGCGCTGACCCCTGAGCTGAACTGGGGAAGGCGCGTTGCAAAAACACCCACGCCACGCGACGGGAAAGGGGAGCTGTCCCGCTGAGGACGCCCTCCCCTCAACGGGCCCACGGCTTTCCAGACAGCCCGTCCCTCCGGCGGGTCCCAAGCCCCTGCCCTGACAGGAGCACAGCGCAGATCAGCGCACGTGAAGCGCTTCCCTGAGGCGAGCCCCAGCTGCCCGTGTCAGAAACGAGGGCGTTAGCTGGGAGGCTTGTGGACGCTGTCCTGAGGAGGTGTGTGCGGCAAGAGAGGCGTAGAGCCCCTGGGCAGCTCCAGCAGGCAGCAAACACAGACTTTGCAGCCTTGTGCTGGCAATAAAGAGTTTACTCCCAAGTGCTTGCTTGTGCTTAGCTTCATTCGAGCCAGGCCATACTGTGTCTGGGCATTTTCCCTGCCCTAAGCTGTCTCATCTTCAAGCAGCCCGTGCCAAGGCTCATCCCAAGGGGAGTGGTGGGAGCAAGCCCCTCTCTAAGGGGAACTCACCACCCTGCTGTGCCACAGGCTTGGTTGGCCTTTGACGGTCTCCCATGCAGCATCCCCTGGGGAGGGAGGCCTTCAGTCCCACAAGGAGACAAGCCAAAGAGTTGACGGTGAAGGGGAAATTCAAACTAACTGCTCAGCAGCGGTCATCTGTGGCACGAGGGGAAGGCGGCCCCACTGCCAGCAGGGCTTAAACTTGAACAGGCTTACGGAAATAAAGGTCAGGCTGGCGGCAGGGGGGCGCACACCCCCACACCCCCACACCTCCCCATCCAGCCCCTCTCTCTCCCAGGCTAAAGGAGTCCTTCTCTCCTGGCTGCCCAAACCAGAGTTCCCTCCTGTTCCCTGGCAAGACGGTCAGCATGCAGAGAGGGAGACGCTCGCTGCAAGCAGCTAGATCTGCTCCCGAGCAGCTTGGCTGACACTGTGAGCAGCCAGCCCATTGGACCCTCTTCTCAGTCACGTCAGCACCAGAAAACACCAGCAGCCAAAACATCTTCCCTCTGCCACTCCAGCCCTGCAAGGTCACTCTTGATTCTCTTCTTAGTTTTCTTCTGTGGGGTGGGTTTTTTCCTCTCTTTTTCATGCCCTGTCCTGGATTGGAATGGCAAAACCACGTTACATGTGGGGGAGAACATGTTGGCAAGTAAGCTGGCTGTGAGGACGGAGGCAGGCAGCGCTGCATTCCTCTGCCACCTCTGCACATCGGCCCCTGCCGAGCCTTTCGGCAGAGACCTCCTTCCTCCCGCCCTCGCTGAGCTCCTGAAGTTTGCCGCTGTGAACTTCAGTGGATTTCTTTGCAGGGATGTCGCCACGCTCGTAACACGCAGGCTATCCCAGCTGATGGGTAGCCATCAGATCCTTTCCGTAAGCTTGACTGAAATCCCAACAAACAACGGGTATGAAATAGGCTTTCTTTTTAAAATGATTGGACTGCAGACAACTGACAAAACTTTCAAGGGGCTGCTAGTTTAACCAGTTCCTTTCACTTTTCTGACTCCCTGACTTCTGTTGCGCAGGGTATTCTGCTGTGCCTTGCCTGGCTTCTTACAGGCAGAGCCCGGCAGATGCATGGCCTGGGGTCTGCTCCAGCTCTCAGGCATCCCGGTGCTTTCCAGCTGAACAGCAGAGCCTGGAAGCAAGCAAGGTAGCAAAGCGTCCTGCCTTACAACCACTGCCAAATACAAGCGCTGCTGATGTCTCGCGACCGAGTCGCACGACTGCCAGGAAGAGCGTCCCAAACGCCGTCTCCAGAGATCAGCAGCGCCATGCAGAACAGCCTGCATATGCCACAACCACGGGCCCTGAGGTTCTTGGAGTGGCGGAGAAGAAGTTAGAGAGGGAAACGAAGCCAAAGCCAACAGCCTTAGCCCCGACTTTGGCTATAAGGACCACTGCAAGTTGGATCATTGACTCCGTACTAGAGCGGATCTGTCAACCGGGGCCTGCGCTGACCCCTGAGCTGAACTGGGGAAGGCGCGTTGCAAAACCGCCCACGCCACGTGACGGAAAGGGGAGCTGTCCCGCTGAGGACGCCCTCCCCCTCCACGGGCCCACGGCTTTCCAGACAGCCCGTCCCTCCGGCGGGTCCCAAGCCCCCTGCCCAGACAGGAGCACAGCGCAGATCAGCGCACGTAGATGTTGAGAGCGATGGGCCGAAAATCCAATTCAGTGCAAGTCCCCGACTTGAGGCTGCTTTTCCCGGGACAGGGGAGAGGTCTGAAAAGGAAAAGGGGGTAAACCCGAGCCAGAGCCGAGCGCCTTTGGTGTGGCAGTTCCTTGCGTTTCTTCCCGCTTGGCAAGGATGCCCGCTTTGCTTCACAGTTGCGGTGGCAAGGGGCCTGTGGAGCAAGAGGAGTCAGCACAGGGTCGCAGCTCCTGAGGAGCTTTTGGAAGGAGCTGTGGAGCACTGTCTCACTGCTGGCGTCCGAAAGGCGGACACACTGCTGAGTGCGCTGGGAAAGAGGAGAGAGGTGAGCGGCGGGCCGATGGAGAGGGCTCAGCCGGGGAGCCTGGGACATGGCGGGGGGGCCTGCTCTGGGGCCTGGGCACGTGCCCTTCCTTGCAACTGCCGTGCAGGAGCTTCTTGAGCTAGCGCCTGAGTGTCTCTTGTCTTCCTAGGTCGGGCACAGAAGACAGCACTGGGAGAAGGAGCTACTGGGCTGATGGAGCCTGAGCTGCTGGACCTCCCCCTCGGGGTCAAGATCCCTGTGGTGCCCGGCTCCAAGCCTGTCTTCAGCAGGGCAAAGCTGGGGGAAAAGGTAAAGGAAGTAGAGAGGGCTAGACAAGCTCTCTTCTTGGACGGGGTCCCCGTCATGCAGAGAAGTTCTTGCGGCCACCCGCTCTGCAGCGGGAGCTGCAGCCCTTCCATCGCACAGGGCTGGGGAGTCGAGGGAAGCTCCTGGCTCCGTGGTGCCCAGAGAAAGGAGGACTTGCCCATAGCGGTGGACATTCGAGCTAGGCCATACTGTGGCTCCTCAAGGCACCTCTGCTTTTACACTTCCCCTCCATCCTCCACGGGCATTTGGGGCAACCGAGGCATTTCCCTTTGCTTTTTCTTGCTTCCAAAGGCCCTGCATTTCTCTTTGGGTGCATCCTAGGACCCTCTTTGTGCCTTGCTGTGTGGCTCAGAGCCCCTCATCTGCTTTTCAGTGCCCCAGCCCCAGCCTTCTCCATGCCTTTGGGTACCTGCGTCTGCCCTCCATGTGCCTTTCCGTGCCACCCAGAGCCCTCCCTCTGCCTTTCTTTATGCCCTGGGAAACGCCTTTTATCCTCTTTATCCCTCAAGACCGGCTGGAGAGGTCGGAGCTGCGTAAGAGGAGGAGAAAGGGTGTGAGAAGCCAGCGGAAGTAGCATGGAGCACAGCAGCAGCCAGGACCGTGGCACTAAGCTGGTCTGCCACAGCACAATGCTGGGTGAAAATGATAAAAAAGGAGGAGAATGGTGTAGAAAGTCAGTCAAAACTGGGACGCAGGAAGTTCCATCTGAATATGAGGAAAACCTTCTTCCCTTAGAGGGTGACCGAGCACTGGAACAGGTTTCCAAAGAGGTTGTGGAGTTCCTCCTCTGGAGAGATTCAAAACCCGCCTGCACGCAAACCTGTGCAACACGCTTTAAGTGATCCTTTAAGTGACCCTTCCAACCCCTACCAGTCTGTGAATCTGTGAATCTGTGAATAAGAGTGTTACAAAAATTGATTTGCTCCCATTTTCTTCCGTATCGTGCATGGGTACCAGAAAGAAGGGAGTGGAAGTACAGCCTAGCTAAAACCACTTCTACTGACAGCAATCAATGTGTCTCTCATCTGGGAGCCCGAAAAGGACCTCGTAGTGCACTCTGGATTCCTTACATACAATTTTAAGTCTACTCACATGTTTGTTTTTAAAATTTACATAACCTGTTGGCTTTGGCCACGATCTCTCTTGTTATCATTTACTTCTGAGCATTTGTTTACGTGAGCCCGCCACGCAAGCGCCCCCAATGCGTATTTAGTAGCTGAGTTTGGACAATTTTGTCGCAACTTTGCCACTTTCAGCCGTTTGGTCTGGGTCCTTCTAACAGCAGCCCCCTTGTACAGGTGAGGTTGCTGTTAGTCAAGTTCTCTGGCACTTGTCTTCAAAGCCACCTTTACATTGGAGCTTCTTCTTATGTAGCATTCCCACACATCAAAACATCCTTTTGTGACTCGTCAACCCAGTTGCTTGGGTCAAGCCAGTGCCACCCTGACTGAGAGACTTGATTTTCTAGGTCAGATGCTCCTCCATGTGTGCAATGGCAAAGTTCTCTGACCAAAGCTACCAATCGGCATCGTCCTGGGGAGAAAGGTTTTCTTTCCAATGTCCAGATTCCATTTCCTCCTCAGGCGTTTCCCTTTTTGCATTACTTTTGTGGGTAAGGGATTTCACAGGTCACGCTGTTCTCAGGGCATATTTGTTTCTGCATTCGCTGCCTGGGGGTGCCCCAGGACAAGGTCCTGCTTTTCTCCCTCATCACAGCTGCTGCTGCAGCAGCCCTGACGCATGAACTCCTGCCTTCAATGAGGAGGGGGCCTAGTCGTGCCGAGTAAACACACTACAGCTCGCCCGGCATTGGGCTGCTTTCTGCGTCAACGTGCCACCGGCTGTTCTTCCTGTTCACGTAAATACAATATCCAAGGCTTGTTAGGAGGCGCTTTTTGAGGGATTTGCTTAGGTAAAGGGGAGAGGCAGCAGGTGAGTGCAGCAGGAGCCGGCAGCCAGGCTCCTACCTGCCTTCCCAGGAACCAGCTAGGGGAATAGGTAGCGGAAAGGGAAAAAGGGGTGGAAAGCCAGTAAAACTGGAGAAAGCGGGGGGGAAGCGAGAGCAGAAGCGAGCAGCGCAGCCGCAGCCGCAGCCGGTGGCCCAGCTCCCACCCTGTGGAGAAAGCCGGGGGGCGCGAACGGCAGCTCTGAGGGGGGGTGGGGGGCCGGGAGCCGCCCCGGGCGGGTAACGGCCGCTTCCAGCCGGGTCCAAGCGGCTCAGCAAGGGGCGCTCCAAGCCCCCCGCGCCAGAGCTGTTGACCAATGGGAGGAGCTCATGGCGCCGGAGCTGCGACCAATCAGAGGAGCGCACGGCGCCGTCCTCCCGGCCGGTGTGGAGCCGCTGGGCGGGGCGGGAGGGGCCGTGTGGGTGCGGGGGGCACAAGGAGGCGACACGGGCAGGGAGACGGCGCCGGAGGAGGCCCGAGGAAGGGGACACTGTTGGGGACGCGGCCTCGGCCGGAGGCGCCTCACGGCGGCAGCGGTACTTGTGAGGGACTGCGGCCGGTGGAGGAGCCCTGTCGGGGCAGAAGGACAGGTGAGAGGGAAGGGGCAGCAGAAGGGCAGAGGGAAAGGCGACGAGACGGGGGGAGAAACCATCCCGCACTGATGCAGAACGTCCTGCGCTCCCCATCGCCTCACAGGAGGCGCGGGGAGGGAGGGAATGAGGGAGGGAGGAGGGAGGGAGGGGGCAGAGAGGTGTCTGGGCTGAAGGGGAGCCTGAGGAAAGGGCAGGAGAGAGGTTTCCCTCGCCTGTGTTTGTCTTCTGTGTTTCTCAAGACGTGACTCAGGAGTTGGACGGTGAGGCTGATGGGCCGAAAATGCAATTCAGTGCAAGTCCCCGAGATGAGGCTGCTTTTTCTGTGACAGGGGAGAGGTCTGAAAAAGGAAAAGGGGGGTAAACCTGAGCCAGAGCTGAGCATCCTGGGTGTGGCAGTTCCTTGCATTTCTTCCTGGTTGGCAAGGACGCCCGCTTTGCTTCACAGTTGCGGTGGCAAGGGGCCTGTGGAGCAAGAGGAGTCAGCACAGGGTCGCAGCTCCTGAGGAGCTTTTGGAAGGAGCTGTGAGCACTGTCTCACTGCTGGCGTCCGAAAGGCGGACGCACTGCTGAGTGCGCTGGGAAAGAGGAGAGAGGTGAGCGGCGGGCCGATGGAGAGGGCTCAGCCGGGGAGCCTGGGACATGGGGCATGGCGGGGGGCCTGCTCTGGGGCCTGGGCACGTGCCCTTCCTTGCAACTGCCGTGCAGGAGCTTCTTGAGCTAGCGCCTGAGTGAGTGTCTCTTGTCTTCCTAGGTCGGGCACAGAAGACAGCACTGGAGAAGGAGCTACTGGGCTGATGGAGCCTGAGCTGCTGGACCTCCCCCTCGGGGTCAAGATCCCTGTGGTGCCCGCTCCAAGCCTGTCTTCAGCAGGGCAAAGCTGGGGGAAAAGGTAAAGGAAGTAGAGAGGGCTAGACAAGCTCTCTTCTGGGCGGGGTCCCCGTCACACAGAGAAGTTCTTGTTCTTGTGGCCACCTGCTCTGCAGCGGGAGCTGCAGCCCTTCCATCGCACAGGGCTGGGGAGTCGAGGGAAGCTCCTGGCTCCGTGGTGCCCAGAGAAAGGAGGACTTGCCCATAGCGGTGCTCCAGGCTGCCCAGAGCTGGCTGGAGAAGAGTGTTGGTGTCAGGTCTTCCAACCACCTTTGCTTTCTTTCCACAAGGACCGCTTGGCACCTCTGGGGAGCGCAATCCCTTTTTGCAAGCAGAGTGAATTGCCAGAGGGCGAGACGTGGCTGTAGGCGACATTTCAGCTTAGCTCCTTACAGGTGCAGGACCGGGCGCAACCCTCGCACCCCTGCCGTAAACAGCTCCTTGTGTTCCCACAGCAGCAGTCGATAGGCACCAGAGAGAGGATGTGGGCACAGGGTTGGTTTCTTCTCCGCTGGAGAGTCTCTGAAGTAGAGAGGTCTTTCCTCTGGCTGGGACGACTAGGCCAGCAATTAGCCTGTAGCGGGGAGGTTTGAAAAGGCCATCCTGCGTGCGTGAGGAGCTCGCAAGCGCATTGGTCCCTGCTGCTCTCTCCTGCCCCGTTCATACTCTGGACCATCTCTCTTACAGCTTCACCGGCCCTCAGGCTATTTTGACCTGGGCGATCCCTACTGTCACCTAACGAGCACAGAGTACAGCAGCCTCCATGACCCACATACCCCAAACGCAATGACACCATCAAGAGGCTGAAGAGAGGAGGTTACCTGGCCTGGAGTTGACCTAGCACAGGATGCTGAGGTGGGTCATGTGCAAGCAGGCTCCGTCCTGAGGGAAGCCCTTCTCTTCTGCCCTGGTCGCGTGGCCGAAGCAGAGCGCTGGCCTGGGCCCGCGTGAAGCCTCAGCACGTGGGGGCGTGAGCGCTTGTCCAGGCAACAGCGAGCTGCAACCTGGTGTCACCGTTCAGGAAAGGCTTCGGCCACACGTGGCCAAACCAAAGGATGCCCCCAAACTGCCGGGAGCAATTGACACTTCTTGCCGGGACAGCAGCCGGCTGCAGTGTCAAAAGCCATCTTGCCCACCTCCACCCAAGAGCAGAAGGAGCTCCCTGAAGTCGGGGCGCTGCAGCAGAGTGAAAGCAGCTTTGGATGAGGCCCAAACCTGCTCCCAACCTGAGCTGGGACAGGAAGGTGCCAAGCTGCCCAGGAGGGTCAGCAGTGACGCTGCCTCCAACGGGATGCCATACGTCACGGCAGGCAGCGCGTTCACAGCTGCGTTCTGAACAACAAAGTGCCACAGATGCCCAGCAGCTTGAAGAGGTGGTTGAGACTGTGGTGCAGCAAGTGCTGGAGGTGGTGAAGGGTCCTTGAGTCGATCTACATCATAGGGAGAGTGTCCCTTGAGATCAGTGGAAGGTTGTGTGCCAGCACCGGAAGAGCAGAGCCTTCCGAGTCTTCTCCTCCAGATGCTGGCAGTAAATTGTTACTGGTGGGCAAAGAGCCTGCAGTGGCCGTGCTGGAGGGCGTGGGGAAGCGTCTGTTATCTAGCACGTGCTCTGCAGTGAGAGCATCAGCCCTTCTTTCGGACAGGGCTGAGGAGTCGAGGGAAGCTCCTGGCTCCATGATACCACGAGAAAGGAGAACCTAATGGCCATCAGCCCCTGCCTTTGGTTGGAAAAGCGTTTTGACTGAGTGCTCAGGGAGATTTCCTGCACTACTCAACGTAACTACTCATACCGAACACACTGTCACAGGTCGGGCAAGGATAACCATGTTTCCCACATCACTATCCAGTGCTCGTCCTCTAAACTGAGCTCAACTGTCAGCAGAGGAGCAGCACTATATATGGCAAACCTGTATAAATTAAAAATAAATTCCACTGACATCTACTATGCTTTAAAGTGCAATGAAGCCTGATTTATTTACCTACAGAATACAGGAAAGATTACCCCCTCTCCCCATTCCAATCTATCCCTGAAAAAACCAACAACGACCGCAAACAAAAAACCCAATAAAATAAATCTAAAGGATATACATTATCCACAGTCTATAGAGACGCCTACATCTACTCAGCAGCACCAAGAATCTGATAGGAGTGTAATTAAAATCAATTAAAACTCAGGAGCAATGGTAACGTGTAACATCTGTTTGCTGCTTTTGCAGACCTCCTGCCCTTTATATTAGTGTCTTGGAGGGGAGGCAGCTCTCCCTGTGCGGAAAGGGAAGGCGACAGTGTCCTGTCCTCTCTCCATCACCAGCCGAACTGTTGCGTCAGTAGGCTACAAACACGCGCACACACAGAGCACAGCGAGAGCAGCTGAAGGTTACACGAAGGGGATGGGATAGGAAGCCGAGGCCCCGTGTGTGCATGGGTAGGTATGGATGCACGTGGGTGCGTGTGTGGGGGAGTGGGCCTAATTACACAGAGGTGAAGGGTTGTGCGAGTCCAACACCCGCACAAGCCTCTTTGGTGACAGGGTGATAGGGAGGGAGGAGGGGAAAGGGAGTCAGCACAGTCCCCCTCTTGTGAGCCTCTGGTTGTGTTGTCTTCTGAGGCCGGGGGCCTGTGCGCCACAGTTCATCTGTCTCCGCGTGCCACCTCTCAGCAGGCCTCAGTAGCCAAAGGTCTCCTGGGAAGCATAGACCATGTAGAGGAAGCCATCCTCGTCCTTCTCCTGCTCGTAGATCTCCGAGATGGGGGGTAGACACACTCACCATGCTGTGCTGGTTCACCAGCAGGAAGAAAGCCTGGGTGGGATTCAGCTGCAAGCGACGCCTGTGGGGAAAGGGCAGGAGGGCCTGGGTGAACCCACCAGCGGTGGGCAGTGAGACAGCAAGTTCTACCTCCCCCCAGCCATCTTGTTCACATGAGGCCAGGCCTGCACAGCTAGGACCTCCTCCCACACGCTCAGGACATGGTGTCCATGAGCCCAGCTGTGCTGCTTGGGGCTCCAAAGCCTCCTGAGTCAGGAATCTGCAAAGCCCCTTTCTCCAAGCGCTGCTGGGAAGGGCAAAGCAGAGGGGCCTCTTCCATCTGAGCTGATGGATAAAAGAAGGGGATTGGAGTCCCCTTCGTTACCTCATGGAGTGTCCCTATGAGGGAGAGGTCACAGTCCCTCAGCAGATGTTAAGAACCTGTTCCCCCTTGCCCCACCATCACACAAGGATGCTGTGGTCATCCTGTCCCCTAGCCACCCTCAGCAGCTGCCTCTGCCTTCTGCCTCATCCTCACCCCACCACTCTCTGTTCAGGGCCTGTGGGTGAGGACAAGGTTCACAGCATGCCAGTTGGGGCCATCCCACTCACCGGATTATTTTGACCAATTCACTCATGTTGACATGGTCTGGGACAAGGAACTTGGTCTTGTCCAGCACTGGCAGCTGTTTCTCCCCTTTATAGCGTTCGATGATGACCTGGGGAGAAAGTCAATGGTAGGGTTAGCCGCAGCTCACGGTGTCCAAGCACTGGCTTTGAGGTCAAACACGAATCAAACTAGCACAAGTGGAAAAGTTGAGGTAAGGCCCCACTTTGCTTCACCCTCACAGGAAAAAAACAAACAAAAGGACATGAGCAGTGACCACCAGGTTGGCTGCAGACAGCTCTTCAGCAGAGAGTCATCTGTCCGCCTGAGCCAGGCAGTGGAGAGCATCCAAGGTAAGTGAACTAAAGCATCAATTGCTCTGGCTGGCTGAGAAACAGTAGGCATTACTGGATCACTACCTCCCCCGACACTCGGGAGATCCGGAAGGGGAGTGAAGTGTATTTTAACATCACTTTCAGACCAAAACCACAGGTTTTGCTGGCTTGAGCTAAGGACTGAGCTCACGGTGCACAGCAAAAGACATTTTCCTTTCCTTTTGTGCCACAACCCTGGGCTGCTGCCATTCAGCATCCCCTGCTTGCTCAGGAAGAGCTGTGGATATTCCCAGACAAGCAGTTTTTAGGAAGCACTGCGCAGCCACCCAAGGCATTCCTTCAGAAAGGGAGAGTTTGGATTTCACCGGTCCCACTCCTCATGTTAGCACTCGGACACGCTGACTCCAAAACGGATCAGAAAGCCATGGCCACTTCTCCCGTGTGCCACCACGACTGTGTGGTGAGCTCCCAGGGCACTTCAGCACAGTGCCACCATGGGGACAGCCCAACCTGTCCTCAGGGGTCCTGCTTGGGAAAGCTCTCCCCACACCCACATTCTGAAATGGCTAAACAATGATTTCTGTTCAGTTTTCCTGTTATTACAATGGATTAATTTCTTCTGTTAAGGAGTGTCTGCTGACATCTACAATTGCTATTCTAAACCAGCTTGGACACGTACTATTTATATTCTAAGAAACAAGGTGGTAGGCAGTTAAAATAGGCAATGCTATTACTTATAAAGCTCTATACATTCCCATTACGGTGATACTCTGGCTCTCACATCTCTCCAGTACTGCCTTGTTTTCTCCACAAAAAGACACTTGTGTACTAATCTGTTACTCGTCCTCTCCAAGTGAGACTGAACATTATTTTTCACTGTAAGACAAGGAGTTCCCACCAATGATTTTCCCAAGTCTTTTCCAAAAACATACAGGAGACTGCAAATGCCTTTGGACAGTGGAGGGATGGAGGAGCAGCATGAGAGATCAGGATCCCCAGAAGATGGCTCTGTGGAGCCAAGGGGATTAGGTGAACCTCTGGGAACGTTGATTTGCATTTCCCTTAATCATTTGTTGACACACTAGCCTCTATCAGCAGCAGCGAAGTTACTCCTGCTGCCTGTCTACACCAAAACCACAAATCAGACACTCTGGTTGGGATGCTGCGGTATCACCAGTGAGCTGGGAATGTTTGAGGAGTTCCCCAGACTGCAGGACTCATCTCAAGGCCCACCAGGATGGGCCAAGCTATGTTGCAGGCAGTTCCCAGATGAGGGGGGAGTGCGAGGCACCTTGGTAAGAGCTCTGCACCTACATGCCCTCCAAAGAGCCCATCCTGCACAAAGCTCACAC
Source organism: Grus americana (assembly GCF_028858705.1). Classification (NCBI taxonomy): domain Eukaryota; kingdom Metazoa; phylum Chordata; class Aves; order Gruiformes; family Gruidae; genus Grus; species Grus americana. Next base: position 2,074,992 of record NC_072868.1, read on the forward strand.
AAGCGGAACCCAGGAGCCCAAGGGCTGGACAAGCAGCACACGAAGGCCCCAATGAGTCCAACAACGTATTCTCACATTGGCCACGTCTCCTCTTCGTACTAAGCAAGAGTGCCAGAGAAAAAGACCAGGGAAGGCCAGGTATTGCTCCTTTGGCCCCTTTTGCAAGATGGAGACCTCATGAAAGAACAAATTTCTGCAACGGACTAAATCCTGCACCAGGATGCCCCTTACCAACCCGCTCACATCCCTTCCTCCCTCTGGCAGGAGGGCAGAGGAAGGACAAAGGCAAGCAGAATCATCCCACGGAACCTGAGTCTTTCTTGGACAGATGAGTATTTTGGCTATAGGGAGATGAACAGTCTCAAGGGGCTGGACACTCACAGCAGCCACATACAGGCATGCTGCTCCAGCCACTGGGAAACACACAGAGAACAGTGGGACGTCGAGTTTTTAACAGTAGTTTGCACAAAGGGGCAGCTACACAGCAACTGTTTGTGCACAGCAACTGCTTGTGCATATACATTTACATGCAGAGAGGCCCCTGTACACCTGGGCTATGCCTCATTTCTCACCTCTAGCAGGAACAGAGGTAGACGTCTCTAATTACCAGCCAGTTCCACCCCACAAAGAAAAGCCTTTCAATTAGAATCATAGAACCATAGAACGGTTTCGGTGGGAAGGGACCTCAAAGCCCATCTAGTTCCGCCCCCCTGCCGTGGGCAGGGACACCCTCCACTAGCCCAGGTTGCCCAAAGCCCCATCCAACCTGGCCTCGAACACTGCCAGGGAGCCGGGGGCAGCCACAGCTTCTCTGGGCAACCTGTGCCAGGGCCTCACCACCCTCACAGGGAAGGATTTCTTCCTAACATCTCATTCCCCACCAGCCCCTCCTTGTTGGTGTGAACAAGGTCCAGCATGGCACCTCTCCTCCTTGGCTCCTCTATCGCTTGGAGAAGGAAGTCATCATCAACACATTCCAGGAACCTCCTGGATTGCTTGTGCCCTGCTGTGTTGCCCCTCCAACAGGTATCGGGGTGGCTGAAGTCCCCCATAAGGACCAGGGCTTGGGAACATGAGGCTGCTCCTATCTGTCTAGAGAGGGCCTCATCTGCTCGGTCTTCCCGGTCAAGTGGGAGTGGTGGGAGCAAGCCCCTCTCTAATGGGAACTGTGTGCCTGTGCATGCTGTGCCACAGGCTTGGTTGGCCTTTGACGGTCTCCCATGCAGCATCCCTGGGGAAGGGAGGCCTTCAGTCCCACAAGGAGACAAGCCAAAGAGTTGACGGTGAAGGGGAAATTCAAACTGTAACTGCTCAGCAGCGGTCATCTGTGGCACGAGGGGAAGGCAGCCCCACTGGCAGCAGGGCTTAAACTTGAACAGGCTTACGGAAATAAAGGTCAGGCTGGCGGCAGGGGGGCGCACACCCTCTGACGTGGTTTAGCCCCAGCCGGCAGCTGAGTACCACGCGGCCGCTCGCTTGCCCCTCTGCCGGTGGGATGGGGAGGAGAATGGGAAAAACAAAGGCAACGCCTTGTGGGTTGGGATAAGGACAGTTACTGGGATGGCAAGGGAGAGGGAAACACCAATAACGGTATTGATAACAGATATTCACAATGGGTGACAACAGAAAGCAATTTACCGATCCGATGACCGACCCACCAGACGCTCAGACCACCGTACCGGAGTCACGCCGAACCCGCCCCTCCCCAACCAGCCCCCTTTTACAGTGAGCATGATGGCACATGGTATGGAATAGCTCCCTGCCCAGCTTGGCTTACCTGTCCTGGCTCCTTGTGAAAATTAACTCTATCCTAGCCAGAACCAGGACATTATCCACCCCTTATTCTCTACCATCTACGTCATGCCCAGATTATTCACAGTTATCATTCCCTTAGTCTATGAGCCATCGCTCTACAATGTCCGTCGAGTTCATTTAGTCCATGGCTTTGGGCTCCATCTGTCATTACAGTCTCTCAGGGCAGGAGCAATGGTGCGTGCCGCTGGATTGTTACACGCTGCATCCGGCGTTTCACGGCTGGTGGATCTGGCGTGGTCCATGCTCACAGTCTGTGCGTCGAAGATGTGACTTTCGATGAAGTTCCTGGGCACCAGTTGCTGAAGTCCGTTCTAGTTCCATCATCGCGGCACTTTGCTCGGTTTCAAAGTCCATCCTTCATTAGTTTTGGGTGATTCTCCTGGTGATACCATTGACACAGCATATAGCAATTAACATCATGCAATTTAATTTATTGGCTATTCCCACCCAAAATCAAATCCCCTTGAGGTAAACATCAGACCTCCCCATCCTTTCTCATCACCCACCAAGTGCACCCTGGTCCCTGAGCAAAAGCAATCCCGCAGATGGGCTTGCCTTTGCCTGAAGCAGGGATAACCCAAACCGTCTTCCCCAACATATTTCTCATGTGCACTACGGGAACTTTACCCCCTTCTAGTGGGCGTGGAAGTTTTGATTGGGCAGGGCCAGCTCAATTGGCAGATCCCCTCGTGTTAACTAACCAGGTGGCCTTTCCTAAATGTGTGTCCCAGTGTTTGAGGGTCCCACTGCCCATTGCTCTCAGGGTAGTCTTTAGCAGTCCATTGTACCTTTTGATTTTCCCAGCGGCTGGTGCATGATAGGGGATGTGATACACCCACTCCATGACATGCTCTTTGGCCCAGGTGTCTTTGAGGTTGTTCTGGAAATGAGTCCCGTTGTCTGACTCAATTCTCTCTGGGGTGCCATGTTGCCAGATCCAGGCGGCGGCACCCGGCTGGCCTCCGCCAGTGCTGACACCAAACCAGACCCAAACAGGGTTGGATACACAAACACAATGCACGCACAGATGATCAAAAGGCTTTCGTTACCTCGATGTCCCAGCGGGGTTTCCCCAGTAGTTTCCCACGCGAGGTAAGCAGCAAGCGGGGAGATCCCTGGCACTGCGGAGTGACGGCCCGTGGCGAGGAACGGCGGGCGTGAGTTTATGAGGTTTCTATGTGAGAATGCGCCTGAGCAATAAATCTGTGTGATGTGTTGGCTAACGGACAGCCTTGCAAGCGGACACGCAAAGAGGTCATGGTCAGCTACAGAGAAGGTGCATGACAGAGGAATCTAGCCAGGGACAACACAAGTAACAACGCGCTACAATGTGGAATAGAAATCCCTGCTGCCTTAACAAAGCGTAAAGGGATTTATTAGAAGGAGTCTGGGAAAGAGCTGTACTGACCTCCATCGCCTATCTCCTCGCCGTTCTTCCGCACGTAACCGTACACATGTCGCCACAAGACTTGCTTTTCAAGACCCAGAATAGCGTTCCGGGCAGTGGCATGGGGCACAGGATATGTTTCCAGCCATCCAGTGGTTGCTTCCACCATTGTAAGAACATAACGCTTGCCTTGGCGGGTTTGTGGGAGCGTGATGTAGTCGATTTGCCAGGCTTCCCCATGTTTATATTTCAACCATCGTCCTCCATACCGCAGAGGCTTTACCCGCTTGGCTTGCTTGATTGCAGCGCATGTTTCACATTGATGGATGACCCATGAGATGGCGTCCATGCTCAAGTCCACCCCTCGATCACGGGCCCATCTATACGTCGCACCTCTTCCTTGGTGGCCTGAGGTGTCCTGGGCCCACTGAGCTATAAATAAGTCACCCTTACATTGCCAGTCCAAATCCACCTGAGCCACTTCAACCTTGGCAGCCTGATCCGTTACCACTCAAACGGCAATAAAACCTTTCCAAACAGCAATGCAGTTTAGAAAGCCAACGTTGGTTTATTCAGCGCTGGGGTGCATGGGGGATCTCTCCTCCTACCATGCCCACCTAGCCTACAAACATACACATATTCATATTCTCAAAACACACATAGTTACAATTGCATCACGTAGTTACACAGTTACTTCATTCTGATGGGTGTAAAACTTTCTCGCTTTGCTTTTAAAGCTATAGACTTAAAGAAATCCAGAGAGCATGCCCAGTGAGGGGTGGTCGTACCTTGGAGGTGGGTAGCTTTTAGAATGGAGGTGTGTTTTGGTATTGTAATTAGATTATAATGAACAAAGTTCACTCACAGGACATGCTTTTGACAGAAAATGAAATATTACTTGGCTCACGTACCAACTCCACAATTTATCAGCTCCGTGGCACCACCAAGCTCTCAGGTTCTCATTTGTAAAATGGTTTTATTAGTTACCTGTTAGGTTGGGGCTGTACAGGGACCATAGCAGCAAGACTGGTTACTAGCACCACAGTCATTCGACCATTGCCTTACTATTGCTAATAATCTCATCACCTTGTTTACAGAGACCATACACAACCTATCCCATCACCATAGTTTAAAAAAAAGTTAAACGCATCGGTTACAGGATTGGACCCCTATTCATGAGGAAGCCCTAAAAAAAAGGCCCCATCCCTGGAAGTGTTTTAAGATTCTAGGACCAGGTTGGATCAGGCTTTGGGCAACGTGGTCTAGTGGAGGGTGTCCCTGCCCGCAGCAGGGGGGTTGGAACTAGATGATCTTTAAGGTCCCTTCCAACCCAAACCCTTCTATGAGTCTATGATTCTAAATTACTAGTGTTTGAAGCAGGACCATATCAAGCTTTGGGTCCAATACACCCGACGGATCCGCTCCAAATTGAATGGGGTTTTGCAATTCATGGGGCGTCTATACACATATGGCAGCGAAGACCGGAGGGTCCGCCCTGCCCCGCCCCATTGGGTTTTACTCACGCAGCTTTAAAGATGCAGAAAAGCGATACTCGGTCTGGGAAAAGGGTCTTTTTGTGGTCAGTCAAGCCCTGCTGGAGGCTGAAAGAATTATACGGCAACAATCCATAATCCTGCGAGGGCCCTCTAAGGTCCTGAAGCCCGTACCGGCAGGCACCCCACCCCCTGTGGGAGGTGCACCACGGGAAACGGCCAGGAGGTGGTATGCCCAGCTAGAGCATTACGGTCACACTTATCAAGCGGAGGAGGGAGCACCCAAGATGCTCCAAATACAGGAAAAATCATCCACTCCCTCAGATGAGGAAACCCCTTCTTCCTACATAAAGGAAGCCCCCTCATTTGAATCCCACCTGAAAAATGTCTGGTTTACTGACGCCTCTTCGAGGAGGTGTCACCGAAACCCGGGAATAAACCTCCTAACACCAATGCAGTGTTAAAAGGCAGGCATTCTTTATTGCAGCCCTGGATGCACGGGGGATAGCTCCACCCAACGTGCATGCCAGGTGATCACCAACACACAGGTTATGTAGGATCAAAATATACATAGTCAGCGTTTTTCTCAGAAAAGGCAATCCTATGATAATCATTTCTTGGAATTAATTTACATAGTCTCCTCCCCGTCACGCATGCTCAGTGATCTGAGTCGGTGGTCCTCAAGGGGTCTCTGGTGGTCGTTGGTGGTTGCGCACCCGTGTCTGCTGGATAACCCTCTTCTTGCGGGCATGCGCAGTACCATTGTTGTGGATGCACCTGTCCGTAGCAACTTACTTAAGAGTCACAGCTCCGAACCTCTTGTTCGGTTTGGGAGGGACTGTACATGGAACATAACAGCATTGTACCTGGCCACGGTCAGTTAGCTTCATTACCTATTACCTTGGTTACAAACTAATTATCTCAACCTGATTCTATAGTTTCTGTTTCACGGCCCCTATCCCACGGTTACAGAGGGAGGGGAAAATATGGAAATACCCAGCAGTTGCTCTACATGTTGATTCTGGGGAGCAAATCGTAACAGGAGGAGAAGGGAGCACTCAGGAGGGAGAAGTGATAGCAGTTTGGAGTGTGGTCATGAGAGAGACAGACAGTATTGAACCCGTACACATCTACACTGACTCTTATGCCGTATTCAAGGGATGCACCGAGTGGCTCTCCTTTTGGGAACCAAACCAGTGGGAAGTAAACCGGGTGCCCATATGGCAAAGGGAAAAGTGGGAGGAGATATTAAAGGTGGCCAAACAAAAGCCCATATTGGTGGGGTGGGTAGCCGCCCACCAAGGGGGAGATCACCCAGCGCACATTCTGAACAATCAGGTAGACTCACTCACCCACCTGGCTACGCTGGCGGAAGAGAGAGAAGAGGAGAAATGGGAACGCTTATTGGAGTGGCTACACGTGAAACATGGTCACTCGGGAGTCAAAGATCCTCTTAAGGAGGCTGGGAGCAGAGGATGGCCTGTTACCCGAAAACTCTGTAGCACGGTAATTTCTGCCTGCGGCCTGTGCCCTACCAGACTGGAAAAGCACCCCTTACAAGATCCTCCACCCCATCGGAGGGATGGGAAAGGACTATGGGAAACCTGGCAGGTCGATTCCATAGGGCCTTTCAAGAAATCGGAAGGGAAACAGTATGTGCTTGTTGGGGTGGAAGTAATATCAGGACTTGTTCAGGCCGAAGCAGTAGCACGGGCGACTGGGGAAAATACAATAAAAGGCTTAAAGTTGTGGTTTAGCTTTTTACCTAAACCTAAATCGATTCAATCAGACAACAGCAGCCACTTTACTGCCGGGGTGGTCCAGGGGCGGACCAAAACTGAGGGAATACAGTGGACATGCCATACCCCCTACTATCCCCAAACTAACGGGACAGTAGAAAGGACCAAGGGACTCCTAAAACGCGTCCTGAGGCGCCTCACGACCCTGGATGGTCCACAAGACTCCCAGATGCCATTGCCAGAGTAAATGGTCGATGCGGGATAAATGGATGCCCTAAACTTACTGCTTTCTGTCCAACATCCCCCTCCTTGCTCCCTGGAAAGAGGGAGAAAAAGGGCCCTGTAAAACCCTTACACTATCCAGGACAACCTGTTCTGGTGGACCTCCCAACAGTGGGGGAGGTGCCGCTGACCCTTAAAACTCCTCTGAACCTCTACCTATTCATGGGTAGCTGCTGATGCCCATGGAAAGGAACACAAGATTATTACCAGATGGATTGTCCCATCCTTTCAACCACCAATTTGGAAGAATCGGGATCTTTTCCTTTGTTCTTTCTTACAGGTGTAACTACTGGAAACATCCTCCACCTCAGAAAGCTGAAGACGGTGCTATTTTTGAGAATTTGTACTCGTAATCTGTGTGATACAGAGAGGTACGTAGCCAAACCATGACTGTCAATTCTGCTCAACACCGGCAGTCGTGGGTCTGGTCCTATGTTCTTTGTCTCTCCCTATGTGTTCTAGGAATCACAAGCCAAAATACCCCAAATCTGGCTTGGGAATTAGTTCAAGGTTTTGTTAGAATGTGGGGTTACCAAAATAAAGGTCTGTGTCTTACTTTACCTAGATCAGCCGAAGAAGGTTTAAGGTTTGTGTACGTCACCTGTAAACCTGTCGTTTATCTTTAATATGACTAATGCCACATCTGTAACATTCCTGTCACCCAGCTGGACCGTCAAGAATAACTGGGTGTATTTTCGACAACAGCCAATGATAAGGTCTGATCTATATGATGTTTGGAGTAAACCTCCAAAACAAGCCAAAAAGGCAAAGCTATATTCAACAGTGGTGTGTAAAGCTACTAGACCATCATTTAATATCTCTATTCCTTCTCCGATAGATGGATCAAACTCCTTATTTGCTAGCGCCAAAGGGAACATACCTGCTGGAAATGTCACTTTCAAAAAATTCACCAAGAAAACCTCCTGTTACGATTATCCATGGGATCCTCTGTTTGATCCATCGGCAAAACCTGATTTCTATGCAACAAACTGTTCTACGCGATGGGACCCAGTATGGTGTATCCTACTCCCGAACAAGACTCATACAACCTCTCGAGATAGAAATAATTTGATGTGGGCTTGGTCAGGGAACAAAGTGGGAGAAGTTTTTATAGAGCCCAAATTTGATCCACCTATCAGGGAAGTTGAAAACCCCCTTTTTAATTGTTCTAAGACAATCACTTGTGATTCAGGACCAGGAGATCCTCCTGAAACTTGGTTCACTGATACTCTCAGAACTCTGATTCGAGATATGTGCACATGCTGGGGATATCCTTCAAAGGGATGGCGCAATAGCGACAAAACGTGTAACATCACTCTTCCCAGAAGTCGCAATTTTTTTTAAACAAGAACAGTGTGGAGTATCCTTTACTCATTATCCCCTACAAGGGACCCCCTTAAATACCAAACCTATTCTACATGCTGTAAATTATGTGGATCAATATACCTGTAAAACTAGCATATATCCAGCCCCGTTGGGATCCGCATGGGGATGCTCCAATGGAAAATTTTACTCTTACTTAGCACCGGAATATCATGCTGGCCTGAGGTGTGGATTAGCTATCCCTTCTTTGTGTTCATCTCGTGTTTTTAATTTTATAGTACCTTCCCGGCAATCGCGTAGAGAAGCGGGAAGTAATCCAAAGGCTCGTCCCGATTGGGCGATTAATGGAGTCCAAACTCCCAATTACTATACTGCTGGACAACTAACTGCGTTAATGGTTGAGAATAGTTTGACCCCTTATGTAACCTTAAAACGGCACCAATTTGTCCTAGAAAATATTACCTGGCAGGTACATCTTTTAAGTAACTGGACACGATATGCTTTTGGGGACTTAAACTTACAGGTCCAACAGGTATCAAAGATGACCCTTCAGAATCGTCGAGCCCTGGATATGATATTGCTTAAAGAACAAGGAGCTTGTGCGGTGTTAAATCTCACCAACGGAGAATGCTGCATCACCACACACAACGCTACTACCTCAACAGAGGAGGCTCGAACAAAAATGAAGGAGATAACAGACCAGACGGCGGAACTTTTTCAATCCATACGACCAAAAGACTGGTTTGATGGCGAGACCCCGAACTCTTGGTTACAATCCATCCTACGATCCAGGGGACTCACGGGAAGGGGGGCATGGTTAATGAAAATAGGACTAACATTAGTTGTCGGTTTCATATTTTTAACGATTGGCAGAGCTATTGTTCGCTGTATGATTACTCGTGCCACCTCTTCCTTTTCTTCTCTCCTCTCCCCCTCTGTTCGCTATGTGAGAATCACCGCCCTAGAAGATGACCTCCAAGAAGAAGTCAAGACGTCTGTTTGAGCCACGGGGAGGTGTAAGGCCCTGATAACAAGTGGATGTCGCAAACACCCGTCTTGACATGGACAGGGATGGGCTGCTGATGACCAGGGGGTGTTGACCAAGAACGGAGCCTGCGGAGGCAGCAAAACGTCTTGTGAGACCACTCCTCTACTCCTGAAACACGTAAACAAAGACCATCTGTGCCCTGTGCGCCATGTGCCTGTGAAAGATCACCACTCACTTGGTCAGTCCTGAAAGGGGGAGGGCAGTGAGACCCCCAGGACCCCCACAACCCACCCACTCATTTCTAGAACATTTCTGAACATTCCTGAGCGCATGTAAGTGATGACAGACCCCCATCTATGGGGCGGGCACATCGGGTTATAAAAAGGGAAAAAATAAGTTCAGTCCACCTGGACTACAACTACAAGCAGAGAACATTGCTGCATCCAAGGGTGGTGACATCTTTTTTCTTTATCTCTCTCTCTTTTCTTTCTCTCTTTCTTCTCCTCTCTGTCACTCTCTTTGTCTCTAACTTAATTTTCGGCACATTAGGGAAATATCGTCACAAGTTTTGCTAAACCCTTACCTTTCATAGTTCTGCTAAGTTTTGAGCATTGTTATGACTTTTGCCAAGCCTCCATCTCTTGTAGTTCCGTGGAGCCTTAAGTAAATTTATGACTGGTTTGAACCTCTAAAGTAATTGTTGTTACTTCTGATTACCGCGCAGACAATTAAAGAGTTAACCTCCCCCCAAGCCCCCGAGTGGGATGGGACAAGCCCCTAGGCAGCTCCAGCAGGCAGCAAACACAGACTTTGCAGCCTTGTGCTGGCAATAAAGAGTTTACTCCCAAGTGCTTGCTTGTGCTTAGCTTCATTCGAGCCAGGCCATACTGTGTCTGGGCATTTTCCCTGCCCTAAGCTGTCTCATCTTCAAGCAGCCCGTGCCAAGGCTCATCCCAAGGGGAGTGGTGGGAGCAAGCCCCTCTCTAAGGGGAACTCACCACCCTGCTGTGCCACAGGCTTGGTTGGCCTTTGACGGTCTCCCATGCAGCATCCCCTGGGGAAGGGAGGCCTTCAGTCCCACAAGGAGACAAGCCAAAGAGTTGACGGTGAAGGGGAAATTCAAACTAACTGCTCAGCAGCGGTCATCTGTGGCACGAGGGGAAGGCGGCCCCACTGCCAGCAGGGCTTAAACTTGAACAGGCTTACGGAAATAAAGGTCAGGCTGGCGGCAGGGGGGCGCACACCCCCACACCCCCACACCTCCCCATCCAGCCCCTCTCTCTCCCAGGCTAAAGGAGTCCTTCTCTCCTGGCTGGCCAAACCAGAGTTCCCTCCTGTTCCCTGGCAAGACGGTCAGCATGCAGAGAGGGAGACGCTCGCTGCAAGCAGCTAGATCTGCTCCCGAGCAGCTTGGCTGACACTGTGAGCAGCCAGCCCATTGGACCCTCTTCTCAGTCACGTCAGCACCAGAAAACACCAGCAGCCAAAACATCTTCCCTCTGCCACTCCAGCCCTGCAAGGTCACTCTTGATTCTCTTCTTAGTTTTCTTCTGTGGGGTGGGTTTTTTCCTCTCTTTTTCATGCCCTGTCCTGGATTGGAATGGCAAAACCACGTTACATTTGGGGGAGAACATGTTGGCAAGTAAGCTGGCTGTGAGGACGGAGGCAGGCAGCGCTGCATTCCTCTGCCACCTCTGCACATCGGCCCCTGCCGAGCCTTTCGGCAGAGACCTCCTTCCTCCCGCCCTCGCTGAGCTCCTGAAGTTTGCCGCTGTGAACTTCAGTGGATTTCTTTGCAGGGATGTCGCCACGCTCGTAACACGCAGGCTATCCCAGCTGATGGGTAGCCATCAGATCCTTTCCGTAAGCTTGACTGAAATCCCAACAAACAACGGGTATGAAATAGGCTTTCTTTTTAAAATGATTGGACTGCAGACAACTGACAAAACTTTCAAGGGGCTGCTAGTTTAACCAGTTCCTTTCACTTTTCTGACTCCCTGACTTCTGTTGCGCAGGGTATTCTGCTGTGCCTTGCCTGGCTTCTTACAGGCAGAGCCCGGCAGATGCATGGCCTGGGGTCTGCTCCAGCTCTCAGGCATCCCGGTGCTTTCCAGCTGAACAGCAGAGCCTGGAAGCAAGCAAGGTAGCAAAGCGTCCTGCCTTACAACCACTGCCAAATACAAGCGCTGCTGATGTCTCGCGACCGAGTCGCACGACTGCCAGGAAGAGCGTCCCAAACGCCGTCTCCAGAGATCAGCAGCGCCATGCAGAACAGCCTGCATATGCCAGAACCACGGGCCCTGAGGTTCTTGGAGTGGCGGAGAAGAAGTTAGAGAGGGAAACGAAGCCAAAGCCAACAGCCTTAGCCCCGACTTTGGCTATAAGGACCACTGCAAGTCGGATCATTGACTCCGTACTAGAGCGGATCTGTCAACCGGGGCCTGCGCTGACCCCTGAGCTGAACTGGGGAAGGCGCGTTGCAAAACCGCCCACGCCACGTGACGGAAAGGGGAGCTGTCCCGCTGAGGACGCCCTCCCCTCCACGGGCCCACGGCTTTCCAGACAGCCCGTCCCTCCGGCGGGTCCCAAGCCCCCTGCCCAGACAGGAGCACAGCGCAGATCAGCGCACGTAGATGTTGAGAGCGATGGGCCGAAAATCCAATTCAGTGCAAGTCCCCGACTTGAGGCTGCTTTTCCCGGGACAGGGGAGAGGTCTGAAAAGGAAAAGGGGGTAAACCCGAGCCAGAGCCGAGCGCCTTTGGTGTGGCAGTTCCTTGCGTTTCTTCCCGCTTGGCAAGGATGCCCGCTTTGCTTCACCGAACCACACAAGAGTTGCGGTGCGAAGGGGCCTGTGGAGATGAGCTCTCAAAGCCGGGTCAGCAAGAGTGGGGGGCCCACGGGCCTGTCCAAAGGGGCCTCCAGGCAGGCCCCCCACACGGGCCGGTGGACTGCAGCCGGGCGGCGGCCAGCAGCACAGTGATGTGACAATGCGGCAACACGATGATGCAACAATGTGCAACTGCTCTATATAGCTGCTCGCTGCGAGACCGGCTGACGTGACCGCAGCTGGGTGCCTCTCGAGCAAGAGGAGTCAGCACAGGGTCGCAGCTCCTGAGGAGCTTTTGGAAGGAGCTGTGGAGCACTGTCTCACTGCTGGCGTCCGAAAGGCGGACGCACTGCTGAGTGCGCTGGGAAAGAGGAGAGAGGTGAGCAGCGGGCCGATGGAGAGGGCTCAGCCGGGGAGCCTGGGACATGGCGGGGGGCCTGCTCTGGGGCCTGGGCACGTGCCCTTCCTTGCAACTGCCGTGCAGGAGCTTCTTGAGCTAGCGCCTGAGTGTCTCTTGTCTTCCTAGGTCGGGCACAGAAGACAGCACTGGGAGAAGGAGCTACTGGGCTGATGGAGCCTGAGCTGCTGGACCTCCCCCTCGGGGTCAAGATCCCTGTGGTGCCCGGCTCCAAGCCTGTCTTCAGCAGGGCAAAGCTGGGGGAAAAGGTAAAGGAAGTAGAGAGGGCTAGACAAGCTCTCTTCTTGGACGGGGTCCCCGTCACGCAGAGAAGTTCTTGCGGCCACCCGCTCTGCAGCGGGAGCTGCAGCCCTTCCATCGCACAGGGCTGGGGAGTCGAGGGAAGCTCCTGGCTCCGTGGTGCCCAGAGAAAGGAGGACTTGCCCATAGCGGTGCTCCAGGCTGCCCAGAGCTGGCTGGAGAAGAGTGTTGGTGTCAGGTCTTCCAACCACCTTTGCCTTTCCACAAGGACCGCTTGGCACCTCTGGGGAGCGCAATCCCTTTTTGCAAGCAGAGTGAATTGCCAGAGGGCGAGACGTGGCTGTAGGCGACATTTCAGCTTAGCTCCTTACAGGTGCAGGACCGGGCGCAACCCTCGCACCCCTGCCGTAATCAGCTCCTTGTGTTCCCACAGCAGCAGTCGATAGGCACCAGAGAGAGGATGTGGGCACAGGGTTGGTTTCTTCTCCGCTGGAGAGTCTCTGAAGTAGAGAGGTCTTTCCTCTGGCTGGGACGTAGGCCAGCAATTAGCCTGTAGCGGGGAGGTTTGAAAAGGCCATCCTGCGTGCGTGAGGAGCTCGCAAGCGCATTGGTCCCTGCTGCTCTCTCCTGCCCCATTCATACTCTGGACCATCTCTCTTACAGCTTCACCGGCCCTCAGGCTATTTTGACCTGGGCGATCCCTACTGTCGCCTAACGAGCACAGAGTACAACAGCCTCCATGACCCGCATCTGCAGGCCTACTACAAACGCAAAGACAACCTCCGGAGGCTGAAGAAAGAGGGTTACGTCACCAGCGACGGCAAAGTAGGTTTGGGCGTCGCTGGGCTGGGAAAAACGGTTCCCTCCGCGCGGGGTTCCCTGAGCACAGAGGCGGCGTACGCACAGCAGCAGCTCCCCTCCCGCTGGGTTCGGGCTCTTTCGGGGAAGGCAGGCTGCGTAGCTGGCTTGACAGTGCTCGGGTGATTTCTCCCCTCGTCTCTCCATAGGTGGTTTGCACTCTGAAGGAGTTCAACGAGTACAGGCAGTATCTGACCAGGCTCAAGCTGGAGGCAGAGAAAATGGCCAGGCAAGAAAAGGTAGGCAAAGCGGAGTGCTGGCGGACACCTGTCAGCGGCACGGTGCCGAGGGCTGGGGCTTGACTTGCTGCATCTCGGGGAGGCGGTCAGCGCGGAGGAGGAGGAGAGGGCTGTGCTGGTGGGCCGGGCACTGTGGCGGCAAAAGTACTAGCCGGCTCGGAGCTGAGCTAGCGCAGGGTGCTGGCGTGGGCACAGGCAGGAAGGTCGTGTGCAAGCAGGCTCCGTCCTGAGGGAAGCCCTTCTGCCCTCGTCGCGCGGCCGAAGCAGAGCGCTGGCCTGGGCCCGCGCGAAGCCTGAGCGCGCGGGGGCGTGAGCGCTTGTCCAGGCAACAGCGAGCCACAACCTGGTGTCACCTTTCAGGAAAGGCTTCGACCGCACGTGGCCAAACCAAAGGATGCCCCCAAACTGCCAGGAGAGAGCGACGCTTCGTGCCCGGGACAGCGGCCGCTGCAGCCTCGCAAACCATCTTGCCCACCTCCACCCAAAAGCAGAAGGAGCTCCCTCAAATCGGGGCGATGCGCAAGAGGGAAAGCAGCTGTGGATGAGAGCCAAACCTGCTCCCAACCTGAGCTGGGACAGGAAGGTGCCAAGCTGCCCAGGAGGGTTAGCAGTGACGCTGACTCCAAGAGGAAGCCATACGTCACGGCAGGCAGCGCGTTCACAGTTGCGTCTGAACAACAAAGTGCCACAGATGCCCAGCAGCTTGAAGAGGTGGTTGAGACTGTGGTGCACCAAGTGTTGGAGGTGGTGAAGGGTCCTCGGGATGAGTCAATCTCCATCTTAAGGAGAGTTGCCCTGGAGATCAGAGGAAGACTGCGTGCCAGCACCGGAAGAGCAGAGACTTCTCCCCGGAATCGCTGGCAGGAAATTGTACTGGTGGGCAAAGAGCTTGTAGTGACCGTGCTGGAGGGCGTGGGGGAGCGTTTGGCATCCAGCAGGTGCAAAGCATCTGAGCCAGGGCCGGCAACCAGGTGGAAGGAGCAGCCTGTTGCCAGAGGAGCCACCCGAGCGGGCAAATGCAAGGAAGAGAAACCAGGGCAAGCTGAAAGAGCAGCTTCCCACAGAGCACCTGCACAGGCCTGCCTTGACAAACTCACCAGAAGAATTGTTGACAGTATTTGCTCCACCTTGGAATGCTTTGTAGCTTCTCTATTTGAACGAGAATTTAGCTGCAAATATTCCAAAATCATGGAGCTTCTCGAGGGAATTTGCTCCAACGGACGGCCGCAGCCATTCCAGAGGCCTTTCTCAAGGCAGGGCATGGAAGCAGGACAAGCACTCCCCAGAGCATCTGAAGGGCAGAGCCTGGAAGCAAGCAAGGCAGCAAAGCGTCCTGCCTTACAACCACTGCCAAATACAAGCGCTGCTGATGTCTCGCGACCGAGTCGCACGACTGCCAGGAAGAGCGTCCCAAACGCCGTCTCCAGAGATCAGCAGCGCCATGCAGAACAGCCTGCATATGTCAGAACCAGGGGCCCTGAGGTTCTTGGAGTGGCGGAGAAGAAGTTAGAGAGGGAAACGAAGCCAAAGCCAACAGCCTTAGCCCCGACTTTGGCTATAAGGACCACTGCAAGTCGGATCATTGACTCCGTACTAGAGCGGATCTGTCAACCGGGGCCTGCGCTGACCCCTGAGCTGAACTGGGGAAGGCGCGTTGCAAAACCACCCACGCCACGTGACGGAAAGGGGAGCTGTCCCGCTGAGGACGCCCTCCCCTCCACGGGCCCACGGCTTTCCAGACAGCCCGTCCCTCCGGCGGGTCCCAAGCCCCCTGCCCAGACAGGAGCACAGCGCAGATCAGCGCACGTGAAGCGCTTCCCTGAGGCGAGCCCCAGCTGCCCGTGTCAGAAACGAGGGCGTTAGCTGGGAGGCTTGTGGACGCTGTCCTGAGGAGGTGTGCGGCAAGAGAGGCGTAGAGCCCCTGGGCAGCTCCAGCAGGCAGCAAACACAGACTTTGCAGCCTTGTGCTGGCAATAAAGAGTTTACTCCCAAGTGCTTGCTTGTGCTTAGCTTCATTCGAGCCAGGCCATACTGTGTCTGGGCATTTTCCCTGCCCTAAGCTGTCTCATCTTCAAGCAGCCCGTGCCAAGGCTCATCCCAAGGGGAGTGGTGGGAGCAAGCCCCTCTCTAAGGGGAACTCACCACCCTGCTGTGCCACAGGCTTGGTTGGCCTTTGACGGTCTCCCATGCAGCATCCCCTGGGGAAGGGAGGCCTTCAGTCCCACAAGGAGACAAGCCAAAGAGTTGACGGTGAAGGGGAAATTCAAACTAACTGCTCAGCAGCGGTCATCTGTGGCACGAGGGGAAGGCGGCCCCACTGCCAGCAGGGCTTAAACTTGAACAGGCTTACGGAAATAAAGGTCAGGCTGGCGGCAGGGGGGCGCACACCCCCACACCCCCACACCTCCCCATCCAGCCCCTCTCTCTCCCAGGCTAAAGGAGTCCTTCTCTCCTGGCTGGCCAAACCAGAGTTCCCTCCTGTTCCCTGGCAAGACGGTCAGCATGCAGAGAGGGAGACGCTCGCTGCAAGCAGCTAGATCTGCTCCCGAGCAGCTTGGCTGACACTGTGAGCAGCCAGCCCATTGGACCCTCTTCTCAGTCACGTCAGCACCAGAAAACACCAGCAGCCAAAACATCTTCCCTCTGCCACTCCAGCCCTGCAAGGTCACTCTTGATTCTCTTCTTAGTTTTCTTCTGTGGGGTGGGTTTTTTCCTCTCTTTTTCATGCCCTGTCCTGGATTGGAATGGCAAAACCACGTTACATTTGGGGGAGAACATGTTGGCAAGTAAGCTGGCTGTGAGGACGGAGGCAGGCAGCGCTGCATTCCTCTGCCACCTCTGCACATCGGCCCCTGCCGAGCCTTTCGGCAGAGACCTCCTTCCTCCCGCCCTCGCTGAGCTCCTGAAGTTTGCCGCTGTGAACTTCAGTGGATTTCTTTGCAGGGATGTCGCCACGCTCGTAACACGCAGGCTATCCCAGCTGATGGGTAGCCATCAGATCCTTTCCGTAAGCTTGACTGAAATCCCAACAAACAACGGGTATGAAATAGGCTTTCTTTTTAAAATGATTGGACTGCAGACAACTGACAAAACTTTCAAGGGGCTGCTAGTTTAACCAGTTCCTTTCACTTTTCTGACTCCCTGACTTCTGTTGCGCAGGGTATTCTGCTGTGCCTTGCCTGGCTTCTTACAGGCAGAGCCCGGCAGATGCATGGCCTGGGGTCTGCTCCAGCTCTCAGGCATCCCGGTGCTTTCCAGCTGAACAGCAGAGCCTGGAAGCAAGCAAGGTAGCAAAGCGTCCTGCCTTACAACCACTGCCAAATACAAGCGCTGCTGATGTCTCGCGACCGAGTCGCACGACTGCCAGGAAGAGCGTCCCAAACGCCGTCTCCAGAGATCAGCAGCGCCATGCAGAACAGCCTGCATATGCCAGAACCACGGGCCCTGAGGTTCTTGGAGTGGCGGAGAAGAAGTTAGAGAGGGAAACGAAGCCAAAGCCAACAGCCTTAGCCCCGACTTTGGCTATAAGGACCACTGCAAGTCGGATCATTGACTCCGTACTAGAGCGGATCTGTCAACCGGGGCCTGCGCTGACCCCTGAGCTGAACTGGGGAAGGCGCGTTGCAAAACCGCCCACGCCACGTGACGGAAAGGGGAGCTGTCCCGCTGAGGACGCCCTCCCCTCCACAGGCCCACGGCTTTCCAGACAGCCCGTCCCTCCGACGGGTCCCAAGCCCCCTGCCCAGACAGGAGCACAGCGCAGATCAGCGCACGTAGATGTTGAGAGCGATGGGCCGAAAATCCAATTCAGTGCAAGTCCCCGACTTGAGGCTGCTTTTCCCGGGACAGGGGAGAGGTCTGAAAAGGAAAAGGGGGTAAACCCGAGCCAGAGCCGAGCGCCTTTGGTGTGGCAGTTCCTTGCGTTTCTTCCCGCTTGGCAAGGATGCCCGCTTTGCTTCACCGAACCACACAAGAGTTGCGGTGCGAAGGGGCCTGTGGAGATGAGCTCTCAAAGCCGGGTCAGCAAGAGTGGGGGGCCCACGGGCCTGTCCAAAGGGGCCTCCAGGCAGGCCCCCCACACGGGCCGGTGGACTGCAGCCGGGCGGCGGCCAGCAGCACAGTGATGTGACAATGCGGCAACACGATGATGCAACAATGTGCAACTGCTCTATATAGCTGCTCGCTGCGAGACCGGCTGACGTGACCGCAGCTGGGTGCCTCTCGAGCAAGAGGAGTCAGCACAGGGTCGCAGCTCCTGAGGAGCTTTTGGAAGGAGCTGTGGAGCACTGTCTCACTGCTGGCGTCCGAAAGGCGGACGCACTGCTGAGTGCGCTGGGAAAGAGGAGAGAGGTGAGCAGCGGGCCGATGGAGAGGGCTCAGCCGGGGAGCCTGGGACATGGCGGGGGGCCTGCTCTGGGGCCTGGGCACGTGCCCTTCCTTGCAACTGCCGTGCAGGAGCTTCTTGAGCTAGCGCCTGAGTGTCTCTTGTCTTCCTAGGTCGGGCACAGAAGACAGCACTGGGAGAAGGAGCTACTGGGCTGATGGAGCCTGAGCTGCTGGACCTCCCCCTCGGGGTCAAGATCCCTGTGGTGCCCGGCTCCAAGCCTGTCTTCAGCAGGGCAAAGCTGGGGGAAAAGGTAAAGGAAGTAGAGAGGGCTAGACAAGCTCTCTTCTTGGACGGGGTCCCCGTCACGCAGAGAAGTTCTTGCGGCCACCCGCTCTGCAGCGGGAGCTGCAGCCCTTCCATCGCACAGGGCTGGGGAGTCGAGGGAAGCTCCTGGCTCCGTGGTGCCCAGAGAAAGGAGGACTTGCCCATAGCGGTGCTCCAGGCTGCCCAGAGCTGGCTGGAGAAGAGTGTTGGTGTCAGGTCTTCCAACCACCTTTGCCTTTCCACAAGGACCGCTTGGCACCTCTGGGGAGCGCAATCCCTTTTTGCAAGCAGAGTGAATTGCCAGAGGGCGAGACGTGGCTGTAGGCGACATTTCAGCTTAGCTCCTTACAGGTGCAGGACCGGGCGCAACCCTCGCACCCCTGCCGTAATCAGCTCCTTGTGTTCCCACAGCAGCAGTCGATAGGCACCAGAGAGAGGATGTGGGCACAGGGTTGGTTTCTTCTCCGCTGGAGAGTCTCTGAAGTAGAGAGGTCTTTCCTCTGGCTGGGACGTAGGCCAGCAATTAGCCTGTAGCGGGGAGGTTTGAAAAGGCCATCCTGCGTGCGTGAGGAGCTCGCAAGCGCATTGGTCCCTGCTGCTCTCTCCTGCCCCATTCATACTCTGGACCATCTCTCTTACAGCTTCACCGGCCCTCAGGCTATTTTGACCTGGGCGATCCCTACTGTCGCCTAACGAGCACAGAGTACAACAGCCTCCATGACCCGCATCTGCAGGCCTACTACAAACGCAAAGACAACCTCCGGAGGCTGAAGAAAGAGGGTTACGTCACCAGCGACGGCAAAGTAGGTTTGGGCGTCGCTGGGCTGGGAAAAACGGTTCCCTCCGCGCGGGGTTCCCTGAGCACAGAGGCGGCGTACGCACAGCAGCAGCTCCCCTCCCGCTGGGTTCGGGCTCTTTCGGGGAAGGCAGGCTGCGTAGCTGGCTTGACAGTGCTCGGGTGATTTCTCCCCTCGTCTCTCCATAGGTGGTTTGCACTCTGAAGGAGTTCAACGAGTACAGGCAGTATCTGACCAGGCTCAAGCTGGAGGCAGAGAAAATGGCCAGGCAAGAAAAGGTAGGCAAAGCGGAGTGCTGGCGGACACCTGTCAGCGGCACGGTGCCGAGGGCTGGGGCTTGACTTGCTGCATCTCGGGGAGGCGGTCAGCGCGGAGGAGGAGGAGAGCGCTGTGCTGGTGGGCCGGGCACTGTGGCGGCAAAAGTACTAGCCGGCTCGGAGCTGAGCTAGCGCAGGGTGCTGGCGTGGGCACAGGCAGGAAGGTCGTGTGCAAGCAGGCTCCGTCCTGAGGGAAGCCCTTCTGCCCTCGTCGCACGGCCGAAGCAGAGCGCTGGCCTGGGCCCGCGCGAAGCCTGAGCGCGCGGGGGCGTGAGCGCTTGTCCAGGCAACAGCGAGCCACAACCTGGTGTCACCTTTCAGGAAAGGCTTCGACCGCACGTGGCCAAACCAAAGGATGCCCCCAAACTGCCAGGAGAGAGCGACGCTTCGTGCCCGGGACAGCGGCCGCTGCAGCCTCGCAAACCATCTTGCCCACCTCCACCCAAAAGCAGAAGGAGCTCCCTCAAATCGGGGCGATGCGCAAGAGGGAAAGCAGCTGTGGATGAGAGCCAAACCTGCTCCCAACCTGAGCTGGGACAGGAAGGTGCCAAGCTGCCCAGGAGGGTTAGCAGTGACGCTGACTCCAAGAGGAAGCCATACGTCACGGCAGGCAGCGCGTTCACAGCTGCGTCTGAACAACAAAGTGCCACAGATGCCCAGCAGCTTGAAGAGGTGGTTGAGACTGTGGTGCACCAAGTGTTGGAGGTGGTGAAGGGTCCTCGGGATGAGTCAATCTCCATCTTAAGGAGAGTTGCCCTGGAGATCAGAGGAAGACTGCGTGCCAGCACCGGAAGAGCAGAGACTTCTCCCCGGAATCGCTGGCAGGAAATTGTACTGGTGGGCAAAGAGCTTGTAGTGACCGTGCTGGAGGGCGTGGGGGAGCGTTTGGCATCCAGCAGGTGCAAAGCATCTGAGCCAGGGCCGGCAACCAGGTGGAAGGAGCAGCCTGTTGCCAGAGGAGCCACCCGAGCGGGCAAATGCAAGGAAGAGAAACCAGGGCAAGCTGAAAGAGCAGCTTCCCACAGAGCACCTGCACAGGCCTGCCTTGACAAACTCACCAGAAGAATTGTTGACAGTATTTGCTCCACCTTGGAATGCTTTGTAGCTTCTCTATTTGAACGAGAATTTAGCTGCAAATATTCCAAAATCATGGAGCTTCTCGAGGGAATTTGCTCCAACGGACGGCCGCAGCCATTCCAGAGGCCTTTCTCAAGGCAGGGCATGGAAGCAGGACAAGCACTCCCCAGAGCATCTGAAGGGCAGAGCCTGGAAGCAAGCAAGGCAGCAAAGCGTCCTGCCTTACAACCACTGCCAAATACAAGCGCTGCTGATGTCTCGCGACCGAGTCGCACGACTGCCAGGAAGAGCGTCCCAAACGCCGTCTCCAGAGATCAGCAGCGCCATGCAGAACAGCCTGCATATGTCAGAACCAGGGGCCCTGAGGTTCTTGGAGTGGCGGAGAAGAAGTTAGAGAGGGAAACGAAGCCAAAGCCAACAGCCTTAGCCCCGACTTTGGCTATAAGGACCACTGCAAGTCGGATCATTGACTCCGTACTAGAGCGGATCTGTCAACCGGGGCCTGCGCTGACCCCTGAGCTGAACTGGGGAAGGCGCGTTGCAAAACCACCCACGCCACGTGACGGAAAGGGGAGCTGTCCCGCTGAGGACGCCCTCCCCTCCACGGGCCCACGGCTTTCCAGACAGCCCGTCCCTCCGGCGGGTCCCAAGCCCCCTGCCCAGACAGGAGCACAGCGCAGATCAGCGCACGTGAAGCGCTTCCCTGAGGCGAGCCCCAGCTGCCCGTGTCAGAAACGAGGGCGTTAGCTGGGAGGCTTGTGGACGCTGTCCTGAGGAGGTGTGCGGCAAGAGAGGCGTAGAGCCCCTGGGCAGCTCCAGCAGGCAGCAAACACAGACTTTGCAGCCTTGTGCTGGCAATAAAGAGTTTACTCCCAAGTGCTTGCTTGTGCTTAGCTTCATTCGAGCCAGGCCATACTGTGTCTGGGCATTTTCCCTGCCCTAAGCTGTCTCATCTTCAAGCAGCCCGTGCCAAGGCTCATCCCAAGGGGAGTGGTGGGAGCAAGCCCCTCTCTAAGGGGAACTCACCACCCTGCTGTGCCACAGGCTTGGTTGGCCTTTGACGGTCTCCCATGCAGCATCCCCTGGGGAAGGGAGGCCTTCAGTCCCACAAGGAGACAAGCCAAAGAGTTGACGGTGAAGGGGAAATTCAAACTAACTGCTCAGCAGCGGTCATCTGTGGCACGAGGGGAAGGCGGCCCCACTGCCAGCAGGGCTTAAACTTGAACAGGCTTACGGAAATAAAGGTCAGGCTGGCGGCAGGGGGGCGCACACCCCCACACCCCCACACCTCCCCATCCAGCCCCTCTCTCTCCCAGGCTAAAGGAGTCCTTCTCTCCTGGCTGCCCAAACCAGAGTTCCCTCCTGTTCCCTGGCAAGACGGTCAGCATGCAGAGAGGGAGACGCTCGCTGCAAGCAGCTAGATCTGCTCCCGAGCAGCTTGGCTGACACTGTGAGCAGCCAGCCCATTGGACCCTCTTCTCAGTCACGTCAGCACCAGAAAACACCAGCAGCCAAAACATCTTCCCTCTGCCACTCCAGCCCTGCAAGGTCACTCTTGATTCTCTTCTTAGTTTTCTTCTGTGGGGTGGGTTTTTTCCTCTCTTTTTCATGCCCTGTCCTGGATTGGAATGGCAAAACCACGTTACATTTGGGGGAGAACATGTTGGCAAGTAAGCTGGCTGTGAGGACGGAGGCAGGCAGCGCTGCATTCCTCTGCCACCTCTGCACATCGGCCCCTGCCGAGCCTTTCGGCAGAGACCTCCTTCCTCCCGCCCTCGCTGAGCTCCTGAAGTTTGCCGCTGTGAACTTCAGTGGATTTCTTTGCAGGGATGTCGCCACGCTCGTAACACGCAGGCTATCCCAGCTGATGGGTAGCCATCAGATCCTTTCCGTAAGCTTGACTGAAATCCCAACAAACAACGGGTATGAAATAGGCTTTCTTTTTAAAATGATTGGACTGCAGACAACTGACAAAACTTTCAAGGGGCTGCTAGTTTAACCAGTTCCTTTCACTTTTCTGACTCCCTGACTTCTGTTGCGCAGGGTATTCTGCTGTGCCTTGCCTGGCTTCTTACAGGCAGAGCCCGGCAGATGCATGGCCTGGGGTCTGCTCCAGCTCTCAGGCATCCCGGTGCTTTCCAGCTGAACAGCAGAGCCTGGAAGCAAGCAAGGTAGCAAAGCGTCCTGCCTTACAACCACTGCCAAATACAAGCGCTGCTGATGTCTCGCGACCGAGTCGCACGACTGCCAGGAAGAGCGTCCCAAACGCCGTCTCCAGAGATCAGCAGCGCCATGCAGAACAGCCTGCATATGCCAGAACCACGGGCCCTGAGGTTCTTGGAGTGGCGGAGAAGAAGTTAGAGAGGGAAACGAAGCCAAAGCCAACAGCCTTAGCCCCGACTTTGGCTATAAGGACCACTGCAAGTCGGATCATTGACTCCGTACTAGAGCGGATCTGTCAACCGGGGCCTGCGCTGACCCCTGAGCTGAACTGGGGAAGGCGCGTTGCAAAACCGCCCACGCCACGTGACGGAAAGGGGAGCTGTCCCGCTGAGGACGCCCTCCCCTCCACGGGCCCACGGCTTTCCAGACAGCCCGTCCCTCCGGCGGGTCCCAAGCCCCCTGCCCAGACAGGAGCACAGCGCAGATCAGCGCACGTAGATGTTGAGAGCGATGGGCCGAAAATCCAATTCAGTGCAAGTCCCCGACTTGAGGCTGCTTTTCCCGGGACAGGGGAGAGGTCTGAAAAGGAAAAGGGGGTAAACCCGAGCCAGAGCCGAGCGCCTTTGGTGTGGCAGTTCCTTGCGTTTCTTCCCGCTTGGCAAGGATGCCCGCTTTGCTTCACCGAACCACACAAGAGTTGCGGTGCGAAGGGGCCTGTGGAGATGAGCTCTCAAAGCCGGGTCAGCAAGAGTGGGGGGCCCACGGGCCTGTCCAAAGGGGCCTCCAGGCAGGCCCCCCACACGGGCCGGTGGACTGCAGCCGGGCGGCGGCCAGCAGCACAGTGATGTGACAATGCGGCAACACGATGATGCAACAATGTGCAACTGCTCTATATAGCTGCTCGCTGCGAGACCGGCTGACGTGACCGCAGCTGGGTGCCTCTCGAGCAAGAGGAGTCAGCACAGGGTCGCAGCTCCTGAGGAGCTTTTGGAAGGAGCTGTGGAGCACTGTCTCACTGCTGGCGTCCGAAAGGCGGACGCACTGCTGAGTGCGCTGGGAAAGAGGAGAGAGGTGAGCAGCGGGCCGATGGAGAGGGCTCAGCCGGGGAGCCTGGGACATGGCGGGGGGCCTGCTCTGGGGCCTGGGCACGTGCCCTTCCTTGCAACTGCCGTGCAGGAGCTTCTTGAGCTAGCGCCTGAGTGTCTCTTGTCTTCCTAGGTCGGGCACAGAAGACAGCACTGGGAGAAGGAGCTACTGGGCTGATGGAGCCTGAGCTGCTGGACCTCCCCCTCGGGGTCAAGATCCCTGTGGTGCCCGGCTCCAAGCCTGTCTTCAGCAGGGCAAAGCTGGGGGAAAAGGTAAAGGAAGTAGAGAGGGCTAGACAAGCTCTCTTCTTGGACGGGGTCCCCGTCACGCAGAGAAGTTCTTGCGGCCACCCGCTCTGCAGCGGGAGCTGCAGCCCTTCCATCGCACAGGGCTGGGGAGTCGAGGGAAGCTCCTGGCTCCGTGGTGCCCAGAGAAAGGAGGACTTGCCCATAGCGGTGCTCCAGGCTGCCCAGAGCTGGCTGGAGAAGAGTGTTGGTGTCAGGTCTTCCAACCACCTTTGCCTTTCCACAAGGACCGCTTGGCACCTCTGGGGAGCGCAATCCCTTTTTGCAAGCAGAGTGAATTGCCAGAGGGCGAGACGTGGCTGTAGGCGACATTTCAGCTTAGCTCCTTACAGGTGCAGGACCGGGCGCAACCCTCGCACCCCTGCCGTAATCAGCTCCTTGTGTTCCCACAGCAGCAGTCGATAGGCACCAGAGAGAGGATGTGGGCACAGGGTTGGTTTCTTCTCCGCTGGAGAGTCTCTGAAGTAGAGAGGTCTTTCCTCTGGCTGGGACGTAGGCCAGCAATTAGCCTGTAGCGGGGAGGTTTGAAAAGGCCATCCTGCGTGCGTGAGGAGCTCGCAAGCGCATTGGTCCCTGCTGCTCTCTCCTGCCCCATTCATACTCTGGACCATCTCTCTTACAGCTTCACCGGCCCTCAGGCTATTTTGACCTGGGCGATCCCTACTGTCGCCTAACGAGCACAGAGTACAACAGCCTCCATGACCCGCATCTGCAGGCCTACTACAAACGCAAAGACAACCTCCGGAGGCTGAAGAAAGAGGGTTACGTCACCAGCGACGGCAAAGTAGGTTTGGGCGTCGCTGGGCTGGGAAAAACGGTTCCCTCCGCGCGGGGTTCCCTGAGCACAGAGGCGGCGTACGCACAGCAGCAGCTCCCCTCCCGCTGGGTTCGGGCTCTTTCGGGGAAGGCAGGCTGCGTAGCTGGCTTGACAGTGCTCGGGTGATTTCTCCCCTCGTCTCTCCATAGGTGGTTTGCACTCTGAAGGAGTTCAACGAGTACAGGCAGTATCTGACCAGGCTCAAGCTGGAGGCAGAGAAAATGGCCAGGCAAGAAAAGGTAGGCAAAGCGGAGTGCTGGCGGACACCTGTCAGCGGCACGGTGCCGAGGGCTGGGGCTTGACTTGCTGCATCTCGGGGAGGCGGTCAGCGCGGAGGAGGAGGAGAGGGCTGTGCTGGTGGGCCGGGCACTGTGGCGGCAAAAGTACTAGCCGGCTCGGAGCTGAGCTAGCGCAGGGTGCTGGCGTGGGCACAGGCAGGAAGGTCGTGTGCAAGCAGGCTCCGTCCTGAGGGAAGCCCTTCTGCCCTCGTCGCGCGGCCGAAGCAGAGCGCTGGCCTGGGCCCGCGCGAAGCCTGAGCGCGCGGGGGCGTGAGCGCTTGTCCAGGCAACAGCGAGCCACAACCTGGTGTCACCTTTCAGGAAAGGCTTCGACCGCACGTGGCCAAACCAAAGGATGCCCCCAAACTGCCAGGAGAGAGCGACGCTTCGTGCCCGGGACAGCGGCCGCTGCAGCCTCGCAAACCATCTTGCCCACCTCCACCCAAAAGCAGAAGGAGCTCCCTCAAATCGGGGCGATGCGCAAGAGGGAAAGCAGCTGTGGATGAGAGCCAAACCTGCTCCCAACCTGAGCTGGGACAGGAAGGTGCCAAGCTGCCCAGGAGGGTTAGCAGTGACGCTGACTCCAAGAGGAAGCCATACGTCACGGCAGGCAGCGCGTTCACAGCTGCGTCTGAACAACAAAGTGCCACAGATGCCCAGCAGCTTGAAGAGGTGGTTGAGACTGTGGTGCACCAAGTGTTGGAGGTGGTGAAGGGTCCTCGGGATGAGTCAATCTCCATCTTAAGGAGAGTTGCCCTGGAGATCAGAGGAAGACTGCGTGCCAGCACCGGAAGAGCAGAGACTTCTCCCCGGAATCGCTGGCAGGAAATTGTACTGGTGGGCAAAGAGCTTGTAGTGACCGTGCTGGAGGGCGTGGGGGAGCGTTTGGCATCCAGCAGGTGCAAAGCATCTGAGCCAGGGCCGGCAACCAGGTGGAAGGAGCAGCCTGTTGCCAGAGGAGCCACCCGAGCGGGCAAATGCAAGGAAGAGAAACCAGGGCAAGCTGAAAGAGCAGCTTCCCACAGAGCACCTGCACAGGCCTGCCTTGACAAACTCACCAGAAGAATTGTTGACAGTATTTGCTCCACCTTGGAATGCTTTGTAGCTTCTCTATTTGAACGAGAATTTAGCTGCAAATATTCCAAAATCATGGAGCTTCTCGAGGGAATTTGCTCCAACGGACGGCCGCAGCCATTCCAGAGGCCTTTCTCAAGGCAGGGCATGGAAGCAGGACAAGCACTCCCCAGAGCATCTGAAGGGCAGAGCCTGGAAGCAAGCAAGGCAGCAAAGCGTCCTGCCTTACAACCGCTGCCAAATACAAGCGCTGCTGATGTCTCGCGACCGAGTCGCACGACTGCCAGGAAGAGCGTCCCAAACGCCGTCTCCAGAGATCAGCAGCGCCATGCAGAACAGCCTGCATATGTCAGAACCAGGGGCCCTGAGGTTCTTGGAGTGGCGGAGAAGAAGTTAGAGAGGGAAACGAAGCCAAAGCCAACAGCCTTAGCCCCGACTTTGGCTATAAGGACCACTGCAAGTCGGATCATTGACTCCGTACTAGAGCGGATCTGTCAACCGGGGCCTGCGCTGACCCCTGAGCTGAACTGGGGAAGGCGCGTTGCAAAACCACCCACGCCACGTGACGGAAAGGGGAGCTGTCCCGCTGAGGACGCCCTCCCCTCCACGGGCCCACGGCTTTCCAGACAGCCCGTCCCTCCGGCGGGTCCCAAGCCCCCTGCCCAGACAGGAGCACAGCGCAGATCAGCGCACGTGAAGCGCTTCCCTGAGGCGAGCCCCAGCTGCCCGTGTCAGAAACGAGGGCGTTAGCTGGGAGGCTTGTGGACGCTGTCCTGAGGAGGTGTGCGGCAAGAGAGGCGTAGAGCCCCTGGGCAGCTCCAGCAGGCAGCAAACACAGACTTTGCAGCCTTGTGCTGGCAATAAAGAGTTTACTCCCAAGTGCTTGCTTGTGCTTAGCTTCATTCGAGCCAGGCCATACTGTGTCTGGGCATTTTCCCTGCCCTAAGCTGTCTCATCTTCAAGCAGCCCGTGCCAAGGCTCATCCCAAGGGGAGTGGTGGGAGCAAGCCCCTCTCTAAGGGGAACTCACCACCCTGCTGTGCCACAGGCTTGGTTGGCCTTTGACGGTCTCCCATGCAGCATCCCCTGGGGAAGGGAGGCCTTCAGTCCCACAAGGAGACAAGCCAAAGAGTTGACGGTGAAGGGGAAATTCAAACTAACTGCTCAGCAGCGGTCATCTGTGGCACGAGGGGAAGGCGGCCCCACTGCCAGCAGGGCTTAAACTTGAACAGGCTTACGGAAATAAAGGTCAGGCTGGCGGCAGGGGGGCGCACACCCCCACACCCCCACACCTCCCCATCCAGCCCCTCTCTCTCCCAGGCTAAAGGAGTCCTTCTCTCCTGGCTGCCCAAACCAGAGTTCCCTCCTGTTCCCTGGCAAGACGGTCAGCATGCAGAGAGGGAGACGCTCGCTGCAAGCAGCTAGATCTGCTCCCGAGCAGCTTGGCTGACACTGTGAGCAGCCAGCCCATTGGACCCTCTTCTCAGTCACGTCAGCACCAGAAAACACCAGCAGCCAAAACATCTTCCCTCTGCCACTCCAGCCCTGCAAGGTCACTCTTGATTCTCTTCTTAGTTTTCTTCTGTGGGGTGGGTTTTTTCCTCTCTTTTTCATGCCCTGTCCTGGATTGGAATGGCAAAACCACGTTACATTTGGGGGAGAACATGTTGGCAAGTAAGCTGGCTGTGAGGACGGAGGCAGGCAGCGCTGCATTCCTCTGCCACCTCTGCACATCGGCCCCTGCCGAGCCTTTCGGCAGAGACCTCCTTCCTCCCGCCCTCGCTGAGCTCCTGAAGTTTGCCGCTGTGAACTTCAGTGGATTTCTTTGCAGGGATGTCGCCACGCTCGTAACACGCAGGCTATCCCAGCTGATGGGTAGCCATCAGATCCTTTCCGTAAGCTTGACTGAAATCCCAACAAACAACGGGTATGAAATAGGCTTTCTTTTTAAAATGATTGGACTGCAGACAACTGACAAAACTTTCAAGGGGCTGCTAGTTTAACCAGTTCCTTTCACTTTTCTGACTCCCTGACTTCTGTTGCGCAGGGTATTCTGCTGTGCCTTGCCTGGCTTCTTACAGGCAGAGCCCGGCAGATGCATGGCCTGGGGTCTGCTCCAGCTCTCAGGCATCCCGGTGCTTTCCAGCTGAACAGCAGAGCCTGGAAGCAAGCAAGGTAGCAAAGCGTCCTGCCTTACAACCACTGCCAAATACAAGCGCTGCTGATGTCTCGCGACCGAGTCGCACGACTGCCAGGAAGAGCGTCCCAAACGCCGTCTCCAGAGATCAGCAGCGCCATGCAGAACAGCCTGCATATGCCACAACCACGGGCCCTGAGGTTCTTGGAGTGGCGGAGAAGAAGTTAGAGAGGGAAACGAAGCCAAAGCCAACAGCCTTAGCCCCGACTTTGGCTATAAGGACCACTGCAAGTCGGATCATTGACTCCGTACTAGAGCGGATCTGTCAACCGGGGCCTGCGCTGACCCCTGAGCTGAACTGGGGAAGGCGCGTTGCAAAACCGCCCACGCCACGTGACGGAAAGGGGAGCTGTCCCGCTGAGGACGCCCTCCCCTCCACGGGCCCACGGCTTTCCAGACAGCCCGTCCCTCCGGCGGGTCCCAAGCCCCCTGCCCAGACAGGAGCACAGCGCAGATCAGCGCACGTAGATGTTGAGAGCGATGGGCCGAAAATCCAATTCAGTGCAAGTCCCCGACTTGAGGCTGCTTTTCCCGGGACAGGGGAGAGGTCTGAAAAGGAAAAGGGGGTAAACCCGAGCCAGAGCCGAGCGCCTTTGGTGTGGCAGTTCCTTGCGTTTCTTCCCGCTTGGCAAGGATGCCCGCTTTGCTTCACCGAACCACACAAGAGTTGCGGTGCGAAGGGGCCTGTGGAGATGAGCTCTCAAAGCCGGGTCAGCAAGAGTGGGGGGCCCACGGGCCTGTCCAAAGGGGCCTCCAGGCAGGCCCCCCACACGGGCCGGTGGACTGCAGCCGGGCGGCGGCCAGCAGCACAGTGATGTGACAATGCGGCAACACGATGATGCAACAATGTGCAACTGCTCTATATAGCTGCTCGCTGCGAGACCGGCTGACGTGACCGCAGCTGGGTGCCTCTCGAGCAAGAGGAGTCAGCACAGGGTCGCAGCTCCTGAGGAGCTTTTGGAAGGAGCTGTGGAGCACTGTCTCACTGCTGGCGTCCGAAAGGCGGAGGCACTGCTGAGTGCGCTGGGAAAGAGGAGAGAGGTGAGCAGCGGGCCGATGGAGAGGGCTCAGCCGGGGAGCCTGGGACATGGCGGGGGGCCTGCTCTGGGGCCTGGGCACGTGCCCTTCCTTGCAACTGCCGTGCAGGAGCTTCTTGAGCTAGCGCCTGAGTGTCTCTTGTCTTCCTAGGTCGGGCACAGAAGACAGCACTGGGAGAAGGAGCTACTGGGCTGATGGAGCCTGAGCTGCTGGACCTCCCCCTCGGGGTCAAGATCCCTGTGGTGCCCGGCTCCAAGCCTGTCTTCAGCAGGGCAAAGCTGGGGGAAAAGGTAAAGGAAGTAGAGAGGGCTAGACAAGCTCTCTTCTTGGACGGGGTCCCCGTCACGCAGAGAAGTTCTTGCGGCCACCCGCTCTGCAGCGGGAGCTGCAGCCCTTCCATCGCACAGGGCTGGGGAGTCGAGGGAAGCTCCTGGCTCCGTGGTGCCCAGAGAAAGGAGGACTTGCCCATAGCGGTGCTCCAGGCTGCCCAGAGCTGGCTGGAGAAGAGTGTTGGTGTCAGGTCTTCCAACCACCTTTGCCTTTCCACAAGGACCGCTTGGCACCTCTGGGGAGCGCAATCCCTTTTTGCAAGCAGAGTGAATTGCCAGAGGGCGAGACGTGGCTGTAGGCGACATTTCAGCTTAGCTCCTTACAGGTGCAGGACCGGGCGCAACCCTCGCACCCCTGCCGTAATCAGCTCCTTGTGTTCCCACAGCAGCAGTCGATAGGCACCAGAGAGAGGATGTGGGCACAGGGTTGGTTTCTTCTCCGCTGGAGAGTCTCTGAAGTAGAGAGGTCTTTCCTCTGGCTGGGACGTAGGCCAGCAATTAGCCTGTAGCGGGGAGGTTTGAAAAGGCCATCCTGCGTGCGTGAGGAGCTCGCAAGCGCATTGGTCCCTGCTGCTCTCTCCTGCCCCGTTCATACTCTGGACCATCTCTCTTACAGCTTCACCGGCCCTCAGGCTATTTTGACCTGGGCGATCCCTACTGTCGCCTAACGAGCACAGAGTACAACAGCCTCCATGACCCGCATCTGCAGGCCTACTACAAACGCAAAGACAACCTCCGGAGGCTGAAGAAAGAGGGTTACGTCACCAGCGACGGCAAAGTAGGTTTGGGCGTCGCTGGGCTGGGAAAAACGGTTCCCTCCGCGCGGGGTTCCCTGAGCACAGAGGCGGCGTACGCACAGCAGCAGCTCCCCTCCCGCTGGGTTCGGGCTCTTTCGGGGAAGGCAGGCTGCGTAGCTGGCTTGACAGTGCTCGGGTGATTTCTCCCCTCGTCTCTCCATAGGTGGTTTGCACTCTGAAGGAGTTCAACGAGTACAGGCAGTATCTGACCAGGCTCAAGCTGGAGGCAGAGAAAATGGCCAGGCAAGAAAAGGTAGGCAAAGCGGAGTGCTGGCGGACACCTGTCAGCGGCACGGTGCCGAGGGCTGGGGCTTGACTTGCTGCATCTCGGGGAGGCGGTCAGCGCGGAGGAGGAGGAGAGGGCTGTGCTGGTGGGCCGGGCACTGTGGCGGCAAAAGTACTAGCCGGCTCGGAGCTGAGCTAGCGCAGGGTGCTGGCGTGGGCACAGGCAGGAAGGTCGTGTGCAAGCAGGCTCCGTCCTGAGGGAAGCCCTTCTGCCCTCGTCGCGCGGCCGAAGCAGAGCGCTGGCCTGGGCCCGCGCGAAGCCTGAGCGCGCGGGGGCGTGAGCGCTTGTCCAGGCAACAGCGAGCCACAACCTGGTGTCACCTTTCAGGAAAGGCTTCGACCGCACGTGGCCAAACCAAAGGATGCCCCCAAACTGCCAGGAGAGAGCGACGCTTCGTGCCCGGGACAGCGGCCGCTGCAGCCTCGCAAACCATCTTGCCCACCTCCACCCAAAAGCAGAAGGAGCTCCCTCAAATCGGGGCGATGCGCAAGAGGGAAAGCAGCTGTGGATGAGAGCCAAACCTGCTCCCAACCTGAGCTGGGACAGGAAGGTGCCAAGCTGCCCAGGAGGGTTAGCAGTGACGCTGACTCCAAGAGGAAGCCATACGTCACGGCAGGCAGCGCGTTCACAGCTGCGTCTGAACAACAAAGTGCCACAGATGCCCAGCAGCTTGAAGAGGTGGTTGAGACTGTGGTGCACCAAGTGTTGGAGGTGGTGAAGGGTCCTCGGGATGAGTCAATCTCCATCTTAAGGAGAGTTGCCCTGGAGATCAGAGGAAGACTGCGTGCCAGCACCGGAAGAGCAGAGACTTCTCCCCGGAATCGCTGGCAGGAAATTGTACTGGTGGGCAAAGAGCTTGTAGTGACCGTGCTGGAGGGCGTGGGGGAGCGTTTGGCATCCAGCAGGTGCAAAGCATCTGAGCCAGGGCCGGCAACCAGGTGGAAGGAGCAGCCTGTTGCCAGAGGAGCCACCCGAGCGGGCAAATGCAAGGAAGAGAAACCAGGGCAAGCTGAAAGAGCAGCTTCCCACAGAGCACCTGCACAGGCCTGCCTTGACAAACTCACCAGAAGAATTGTTGACAGTATTTGCTCCACCTTGGAATGCTTTGTAGCTTCTCTATTTGAACGAGAATTTAGCTGCAAATATTCCAAAATCATGGAGCTTCTCGAGGGAATTTGCTCCAACGGACGGCCGCAGCCATTCCAGAGGCCTTTCTCAAGGCAGGGCATGGAAGCAGGACAAGCACTCCCCAGAGCATCTGAAGGGCAGAGCCTGGAAGCAAGCAAGGCAGCAAAGCGTCCTGCCTTACAACCACTGCCAAATACAAGCGCTGCTGATGTCTCGCGACCGAGTCGCACGACTGCCAGGAAGAGCGTCCCAAACGCCGTCTCCAGAGATCAGCAGCGCCATGCAGAACAGCCTGCATATGCCAGAACCACGGGCCCTGAGGTTCTTGGAGTGGCGGAGAAGAAGTTAGAGAGGGAAACGAAGCCAAAGCCAACAGCCTTAGCCCCGACTTTGGCTATAAGGACCACTGCAAGTCGGATCATTGACTCCGTACTAGAGCGGATCTGTCAACCGGGGCCTGCGCTGACCCCTGAGCTGAACTGGGGAAGGCGCGTTGCAAAACCACCCACGCCACACGACGGAAAGGGGAGCTGTCCCGCTGAGGACGCCCTCCCCTCAACGGGCCCACGGCTTTCCAGACAGCCCGTCCCTCCGGCGGGTCCCAAGCCCCCTGCCCAGACAGGAGCACAGCGCAGATCAGCGCACGTGAAGCGCTTCCCTGAGGCGAGCCCCAGCTGCCCGTGTCAGAAACGAGGGCGTTAGCTGGGAGGCTTGTGGACGCTGTCCTGAGGAGGTGTGCGGCAAGAGAGGCGTAGAGCCCCTGGGCAGCTCCAGCAGGCAGCAAACACAGACTTTGCAGCCTTGTGCTGGCAATAAAGAGTTTACTCCCAAGTGCTTGCTTGTGCTTAGCTTCATTCGAGCCAGGCCATACTGTGTCTGGGCATTTTCCCTGCCCTAAGCTGTCTCATCTTCAAGCAGCCCGTGCCAAGGCTCATCCCAAGGGGAGTGGTGGGAGCAAGCCCCTCTCTAAGGGGAACTCACCACCCTGCTGTGCCACAGGCTTGGTTGGCCTTTGATGGTCTCCCATGCAGCATCCCCTGGGGAAGGGAGGCCTTCAGTCCCACAAGGAGACAAGCCAAAGAGTTGACGGTGAAGGGGAAATTCAAACTAACTGCTCAGCAGCGGTCATCTGTGGCACGAGGGGAAGGCGGCCCCACTGCCAGCAGGGCTTAAACTTGAACAGGCTTACGGAAATAAAGGTCAGGCTGGCGGCAAGGGGGCGCACACCCCCACACCCCCACACCTCCCCATCCAGCCCCTCTCTCTCCCAGGCTAAAGGAGTCCTTCTCTCCTGGCTGCCCAAACCAGAGTTCCCTCCTGTTCCCTGGCAAGACGGTCAGCATGCAGAGAGGGAGACGCTCGCTGCAAGCAGCTAGATCTGCTCCCGAGCAGCTTGGCTGACACTGTGAGCAGCCAGCCCATTGGACCCTCTTCTCAGTCACGTCAGCACCAGAAAACACCAGCAGCCAAAACATCTTCCCTCTGCCACTCCAGCCCTGCAAGGTCACTCTTGATTCTCTTCTTAGTTTTCTTCTGTGGGGTGGGTTTTTTCCTCTCTTTTTCATGCCCTGTCCTGGATTGGAATGGCAAAACCACGTTACATTTGGGGGAGAACATGTTGGCAAGTAAGCTGGCTGTGAGGACGGAGGCAGGCAGCGCTGCATTCCTCTGCCACCTCTGCACATCGGCCCCTGCCGAGCCTTTCGGCAGAGACCTCCTTCCTCCCGCCCTCGCTGAGCTCCTGAAGTTTGCCGCTGTGAACTTCAGTGGATTTCTTTGCAGGGATGTCGCCACGCTCGTAACACGCAGGCTATCCCAGCTGATGGGTAGCCATCAGATCCTTTCCGTAAGCTTGACTGAAATCCCAACAAACAACGGGTATGAAATAGGCTTTCTTTTTAAAATGATTGGACTGCAGACAACTGACAAAACTTTCAAGGGGCTGCTAGTTTAACCAGTTCCTTTCACTTTTCTGACTCCCTGACTTCTGTTGCGCAGGGTATTCTGCTGTGCCTTGCCTGGCTTCTTACAGGCAGAGCCCGGCAGATGCATGGCCTGGGGTCTGCTCCAGCTCTCAGGCATCCCGGTGCTTTCCAGCTGAACAGCAGAGCCTGGAAGCAAGCAAGGTAGCAAAGCGTCCTGCCTTACAACCACTGCCAAATACAAGCGCTGCTGATGTCTCGCGACCGAGTCGCACGACTGCCAGGAAGAGCGTCCCAAACGCCGTCTCCAGAGATCAGCAGCGCCATGCAGAACAGCCTGCATATGCCACAACCACGGGCCCTGAGGTTCTTGGAGTGGCGGAGAAGAAGTTAGAGAGGGAAACGAAGCCAAAGCCAACAGCCTTAGCCCCGACTTTGGCTATAAGGACCACTGCAAGTCGGATCATTGACTCCGTACTAGAGCGGATCTGTCAACCGGGGCCTGCGCTGACCCCTGAGCTGAACTGGGGAAGGCGCGTTGCAAAACCGCCCACGCCACGTGACGGAAAGGGGAGCTGTCCCGCTGAGGACGCCCTCCCCTCCACAGGCCCACGGCTTTCCAGACAGCCCGTCCCTCCGACGGGTCCCAAGCCCCCTGCCCAGACAGGAGCACAGCGCAGATCAGCGCACGTGAAGCGCTTCCCTGAGGCGAGCCCCAGCTGCCCGTGTCAGAAACGAGGGCGTTAGCTGGGAGGCTTGTGGACGCTGTCCTGAGGAGGTGTGCGGCAAGAGAGGCGTAGAGCCCCTGGGCAGCTCCAGCAGGCAGCAAACACAGACTTTGCAGCCTTGTGCTGGCAATAAAGAGTTTACTCCCAAGTGCTTGCTTGTGCTGAGCTTCATTCGAGCCAGGCCATACTGTGTCTGGGCATTTTCCCTGCCCTAAGCTGTCTCATCTTCAAGCAGCCCGTGCCAAGGCTCATCCCAAGGGGAGTGGTGGGAGCAAGCCCCTCTCTAAGGGGAACTCACCACCCTGCTGTGCCACAGGCTTGGTTGGCCTTTGACGGTCTCCCATGCAGCATCCCCTGGGGAAGGGAGGCCTTCAGTCCCACAAGGAGACAAGCCAAAGAGTTGACGGTGAAGGGGAAATTCAAACTAACTGCTCAGCAGCGGTCATCTGTGGCACGAGGGGAAGGCGGCCCCACTGCCAGCAGGGCTTAAACTTGAACAGGCTTACGGAAATAAAGGTCAGGCTGGCGGCAGGG
This sequence comes from Grus americana, assembly GCF_028858705.1. Classification (NCBI taxonomy): domain Eukaryota; kingdom Metazoa; phylum Chordata; class Aves; order Gruiformes; family Gruidae; genus Grus; species Grus americana. The sequence goes on from NC_072868.1 coordinate 2,110,124, forward strand.
GGGCGCACACCCCCACACCCCCACACCTCCCCATCCAGCCCCTCTCTCTCCCAGGCTAAAGGAGTCCTTCTCTCCTGGCTGCCCAAACCAGAGTTCCCTCCTGTTCCCTGGCAAGACGGTCAGCATGCAGAGAGGGAGACGCTCGCTGCAAGCAGCTAGATCTGCTCCCGAGCAGCTTGGCTGACACTGTGAGCAGCCAGCCCATTGGACCCTCTTCTCAGTCACGTCAGCACCAGAAAACACCAGCAGCCAAAACATCTTCCCTCTGCCACTCCAGCCCTGCAAGGTCACTCTTGATTCTCTTCTTAGTTTTCTTCTGTGGGGTGGGTTTTTTCCTCTCTTTTTCATGCCCTGTCCTGGATTGGAATGGCAAAACCACGTTACATTTGGGGGAGAACATGTTGGCAAGTAAGCTGGCTGTGAGGACGGAGGCAGGCAGCGCTGCATTCCTCTGCCACCTCTGCACATCGGCCCCTGCCGAGCCTTTCGGCAGAGACCTCCTTCCTCCCGCCCTCGCTGAGCTCCTGAAGTTTGCCGCTGTGAACTTCAGTGGATTTCTTTGCAGGGATGTCGCCACGCTCGTAACACGCAGGCTATCCCAGCTGATGGGTAGCCATCAGATCCTTTCCGTCAGCTTGACTGAAATCCCAACAAACAACGGGTATGAAATAGGCTTTCTTTTTAAAATGATTGGACTGCAGACAACTGACAAAACTTTCAAGGGGCTGCTAGTTTAACCAGTTCCTTTCACTTTTCTGACTCCCTGACTTCTGTTGCGCAGGGTATTCTGCTGTGCCTTGCCTGGCTTCTTACAGGCAGAGCCCGGCAGATGCATGGCCTGGGGTCTGCTCCAGCTCTCAGGCATCCCGGTGCTTTCCAGCTGAACAGCAGAGCCTGGAAGCAAGCAAGGTAGCAAAGCGTCCTGCCTTACAACCACTGCCAAATACAAGCGCTGCTGATGTCTCGCGACCGAGTCGCACGACTGCCAGGAAGAGCGTCCCAAACGCCGTCTCCAGAGATCAGCAGCGCCATGCAGAACAGCCTGCATATGCCACAACCACGGGCCCTGAGGTTCTTGGAGTGGCGGAGAAGAAGTTAGAGAGGGAAACGAAGCCAAAGCCCACAGCCTTAGCCCCGACTTTGGCTATAAGGACCACTGCAAGTCGGATCATTGACTCCGTACTAGAGCGGATCTGTCAACCGGGGCCTGCGCTGACCCCTGAGCTGAACTGGGGAAGGCGCGTTGCAAAACCGCCCACGCCACGTGACGGAAAGGGGAGCTGTCCCGCTGAGGACGCCCTCCCCTCCACGGGCCCACGGCTTTCCAGACAGCCCGTCCCTCCGACGGGTCCCAAGCCCCCTGCCCAGACAGGAGCACAGCGCAGATCAGCGCACGTGAAGCGCTTCCCTGAGGCGAGCCCCAGCTGCCCGTGTCAGAAACGAGGGCGTTAGCTGGGAGGCTTGTGGACGCTGTCCTGAGGAGGTGTGCGGCAAGAGAGGCGTAGAGCCCCTGGGCAGCTCCAGCAGGCAGCAAACACAGACTTTGCAGCCTTGTGCTGGCAATAAAGAGTTTACTCCCAAGTGCTTGCTTGTGCTTAGCTTCATTCGAGCCAGGCCATACTGTGTCTGGGCATTTTCCCTGCCCTAAGCTGTCTCATCTTCAAGCAGCCCGTGCCAAGGCTCATCCCAAGGGGAGTGGTGGGAGCAAGCCCCTCTCTAAGGGGAACTCACCACCCTGCTGTGCCACAGGCTTGGTTGGCCTTTGACGGTCTCCCATGCAGCATCCCCTGGGGAAGGGAGGCCTTCAGTCCCACAAGGAGACAAGCCAAAGAGTTGACGGTGAAGGGGAAATTCAAACTAACTGCTCAGCAGCGGTCATCTGTGGCACGAGGGGAAGGCGGCCCCACTGCCAGCAGGGCTTAAACTTGAACAGGCTTACGGAAATAAAGGTCAGGCTGGCGGCAGGGGGGCGCACACCCCCACACCCCCACACCTCCCCATCCAGCCCCTCTCTCTCCCAGGCTAAAGGAGTCCTTCTCTCCTGGCTGCCCAAACCAGAGTTCCCTCCTGTTCCCTGGCAAGACGGTCAGCATGCAGAGAGGGAGACGCTCGCTGCAAGCAGCTAGATCTGCTCCCGAGCAGCTTGGCTGACACTGTGAGCAGCCAGCCCATTGGACCCTCTTCTCAGTCACGTCAGCACCAGAAAACACCAGCAGCCAAAACATCTTCCCTCTGCCACTCCAGCCCTGCAAGGTCACTCTTGATTCTCTTCTTAGTTTTCTTCTGTGGGGTGGGTTTTTTCCTCTCTTTTTCATGCCCTGTCCTGGATTGGAATGGCAAAACCACGTTACATTTGGGGGAGAACATGTTGGCAAGTAAGCTGGCTGTGAGGACGGAGGCAGGCAGCGCTGCATTCCTCTGCCACCTCTGCACATCGGCCCCTGCCGAGCCTTTCGGCAGAGACCTCCTTCCTCCCGCCCTCGCTGAGCTCCTGAAGTTTGCCGCTGTGAACTTCAGTGGATTTCTTTGCAGGGATGTCGCCACGCTCGTAACACGCAGGCTATCCCAGCTGATGGGTAGCCATCAGATCCTTTCCGTAAGCTTGACTGAAATCCCAACAAACAACGGGTATGAAATAGGCTTTCTTTTTAAAATGATTGGACTGCAGACAACTGACAAAACTTTCAAGGGGCTGCTAGTTTAACCAGTTCCTTTCACTTTTCTGACTCCCTGACTTCTGTTGCGCAGGGTATTCTGCTGTGCCTTGCCTGGCTTCTTACAGGCAGAGCCCGGCAGATGCATGGCCTGGGGTCTGCTCCAGCTCTCAGGCATCCCGGTGCTTTCCAGCTGAACAGCAGAGCCTGCAAGCAAGCAAGGTAGCAAAGCGTCCTGCCTTACAACCACTGCCAAATACAAGCGCTGCTGATGTCTCGCGACCGAGTCGCACGACTGCCAGGAAGAGCGTCCCAAACGCCGTCTCCAGAGATCAGCAGCGCCATGCAGAACAGCCTGCATATGCCACAACCACGGGCCCTGAGGTTCTTGGAGTGGCGGAGAAGAAGTTAGAGAGGGAAACGAAGCCAAAGCCAACAGCCTTAGCCCCGACTTTGGCTATAAGGACCACTGCAAGTCGGATCATTGACTCCGTACTAGAGCGGATCTGTCAACCGGGGCCTGCGCTGACCCCTGAGCTGAACTGGGGAAGGCGCGTTGCAAAACCGCCCACGCCACGTGACGGAAAGGGGAGCTGTCCCGCTGAGGACGCCCTCCCCTCCACGGGCCCACGGCTTTCCAGACAGCCCGTCCCTCCGGCGGGTCCCAAGCGCCCTGCCCAGACAGGAGCACAGCGCAGATCAGCGCACGTAGATGTTGAGAGCGATGGGCCGAAAATCCAATTCAGTGCAAGTCCCCGACTTGAGGCTGCTTTTCCCGGGACAGGGGAGAGGTCTGAAAAGGAAAAGGGGGTAAACCCGAGCCAGAGCCGAGCGCCTTTGGTGTGGCAGTTCCTTGCGTTTCTTCCCGCTTGGCAAGGATGCCCGCTTTGCTTCACCGAACCACACAAGAGTTGCGGTGCGAAGGGGCCTGTGGAGATGAGCTCTCAAAGCCGGGTCAGCAAGAGCGGGGGGCCCACGGGCCTGTCCAAAGGGGCCTCCAGGCAGGCCCCCCACACGGGCCGGTGGACTGCAGCCGGGCGGCGGCCAGCAGCACAGTGATGTGACAATGCGGCAACACGATGATGCAACAATGTGCAACTGCTCTATATAGCTGCTCGCTGCGAGACCGGCTGACGTGACCGCAGCTGGGTGCCTCTCGAGCAAGAGGAGTCAGCACAGGGTCGCAGCTCCTGAGGAGCTTTTGGAAGGAGCTGTGGAGCACTGTCTCACTGCTGGCGTCCGAAAGGCGGACGCACTGCTGAGTGCGCTGGGAAAGAGGAGAGAGGTGAGCAGCGGGCCGATGGAGAGGGCTCAGCCGGGGAGCCTGGGACATGGCGGGGGGCCTGCTCTGGGGCCTGGGCACGTGCCCTTCCTTGCAACTGCCGTGCAGGAGCTTCTTGAGCTAGCGCCTGAGTGTCTCTTGTCTTCCTAGGTCGGGCACAGAAGACAGCACTGGGAGAAGGAGCTACTGGGCTGATGGAGCCTGAGCTGCTGGACCTCCCCCTCGGGGTCAAGATCCCTGTGGTGCCCGGCTCCAAGCCTGTCTTCAGCAGGGCAAAGCTGGGGGAAAAGGTAAAGGAAGTAGAGAGGGCTAGACAAGCTCTCTTCTTGGACGGGGTCCCCGTCACGCAGAGAAGTTCTTGCGGCCACCCGCTCTGCAGCGGGAGCTGCAGCCCTTCCATCGCACAGGGCTGGGGAGTCGAGGGAAGCTCCTGGCTCCGTGGTGCCCAGAGAAAGGAGGACTTGCCCATAGCGGTGCTCCAGGCTGCCCAGAGCTGGCTGGAGAAGAGTGTTGGTGTCAGGTCTTCCAACCACCTTTGCCTTTCCACAAGGACCGCTTGGCACCTCTGGGGAGCGCAATCCCTTTTTGCAAGCAGAGTGAATTGCCAGAGGGCGAGACGTGGCTGTAGGCGACATTTCAGCTTAGCTCCTTACAGGTGCAGGACCGGGCGCAACCCTCGCACCCCTGCCGTAATCAGCTCCTTGTGTTCCCACAGCAGCAGTCGATAGGCACCAGAGAGAGGATGTGGGCACAGGGTTGGTTTCTTCTCCGCTGGAGAGTCTCTGAAGTAGAGAGGTCTTTCCTCTGGCTGGGACGTAGGCCAGCAATTAGCCTGTAGCGGGGAGGTTTGAAAAGGCCATCCTGCGTGCGTGAGGAGCTCGCAAGCGCATTGGTCCCTGCTGCTCTCTCCTGCCCCGTTCATACTCTGGACCATCTCTCTTACAGCTTCACCGGCCCTCAGGCTATTTTGACCTGGGCGATCCCTACTGTCGCCTAACGAGCACAGAGTACAGCAGCCTCCATGACCCACATACCCCAAACGCAATGACACCATCAAGAGGCTGAAGAGAGGAGGTTACCTGGCCTGGAGTTGACCTAGCACAGGATGCTGAGGTGGGTCATGTGCAAGCAGGCTCCGTCCTGAGGGAAGCCCTTCTCTTCTGCCCTGGTCGCGTGGCCGAAGCAGAGCGCTGGCCTGGGCCCGCGTGAAGCCTCAGCACGTGGGGGCGTGAGCGCTTGTCCAGGCAACAGCGAGCTGCAACCTGGTGTCACCGTTCAGGAAAGGCTTCGGCCACACGTGGCCAAACCAAAGGATGCCCCCAAACTGCCGGGAGCAATTGACACTTCTTGCCCGGGACAGCAGCCGCTGCAGTGTCAAAAGCCATCTTGCCCACCTCCACCCAAGAGCAGAAGGAGCTCCCTGAAGTCGGGGCGCTGCAGCAGAGTGAAAGCAGCTTTGGATGAGGCCCAAACCTGCTCCCAACCTGAGCTGGGACAGGAAGGTGCCAAGCTGCCCAGGAGGGTCAGCAGTGACGCTGCCTCCAACGGGATGCCATACGTCACGGCAGGCAGCGCGTTCACAGCTGCGTCTGAACAACAAAGTGCCACAGATGCCCAGCAGCTTGAAGAGGTGGTTGAGACTGTGGTGCAGCAAGTGCTGGAGGTGGTGAAGGGTCCTTGAGTCGATCTACATCATAGGGAGAGTGTCCCTTGAGATCAGTGGAAGGTTGTGTGCCAGCACCGGAAGAGCAGAGCCTTCCGAGTCTTCTCCTCCAGATGCTGGCAGTAAATTGCAGTGGTGGGCAAAGAGCCTGCAGTGGCCGTGCTGGAGGGCGTGGGGAAGCGTCTGTTATCTAGCACGTGCTCTGCAGTGAGAGCATCAGCCCTTCTTTCGGACAGGGCTGAGGAGTCAAGGGAAGCTCCTGGCTCCGTGATACCACGACAAAGGCCTTCCCCATAGTAGTGCTCCAGGCTGGCCAGTGTTGGATGTTACTTGCATTGATAAAGGCCTGTCAGCTGCTCAAAAAAAAGTGTAAATGTTTATACCGATTATCAATATGCGTTTGGAGTATGCCATGCTACTGGCCAGTTATGGAAGCTGTGTGGGTTTATACTTCTAGTGGAAGTAAAACATGAAATCTGCCTCAAATTACTGAACTGTTAAAAGCCATACAATTCCAGACAAACTTGCTATCATTCATCAGCCAGCCCATACTGGCAGAAAGACAAAAGAAAAGAAATAGTCTAACAGATATTGCTGCTAAAGCTGCAGCAGGACAGCCATATGAACCACCAGGCTTACAAACAGCCCAATGGTTCCCCCTGGTGTTGCCTGCTCCTGAGAAGATATGTTTAGACTGTTCCTGCTGAAGAAATTGGCTCTAGGAACAGCTATGAAGTGGCTAAAGACTCCCAGGGAATATGGAAAGCGAGCATGGAAAACCTAATGGCCATCAGCCCCGCCTTTGGTTGGAAAAGCGTTTTGACTGAGTGCCCAGGGAGATGTCCTGCACTACTAAACATAACTACTCATACCTAACAGTCTGTCACAGGGAAGGATAACCATGTTTCCCACATTGCTATCCTGTGCTCTGTCCTCTAAACTGAGCTCCTACCTGTGCCTCAGCCCCCCAAACCCCAGCCAGCCGCTTTTGCCATAGCTTGGACTAACCAGCTCCAAAGTCTGGGCAGGTGTACAGTGCTCCAGCGAACACTGGGAACACCACCACTGTTCTTCGATGCTAGGGCCCTTAATGTAGACAAATGAGAAGGGAACAGGACATTCCTACAAGACACAACTTCAATTTATTTTTTATATATATATTTATATATATACCTTTGTATAGATTAAACTGGGTGGGATTTTTATCATATACATTTTTTTGGTATAATACATGAGAAACAGGAATGGGAACATAGCATATATAAATCAGTACATTCCTTGAGCAAAACTCTGCCACACTGGGACTAAAATTGCATGCAATGGGGAGACAGAGAGAAGGGAAATCAATTATATTTAAAAAAGAAAAACCCAAACAAAGACAACCTAGGTACAACTGTCAACAGAGGAGCAGCTCTATATATGGCAAACCTGTATAAATTAAAAATAAATTCCACTCTGATACCTACTATGCTTTAAAGTGCAATGAAGCCTGATTTATTTACCTACAGAATACAGGAAAGATTACCCCCTCTCCCCATTCCAATCTATCCCTAAAAAAAAAAAAACAAACCCAAACAAAAAACCGAATAAAATAAATCTAAAGGATATACATTATCCACAGTCTATACAGATGCCTACATCTACTCAGTAGCACCAAGAATCTGATATGAGTGTAATTAAAATCAATTAAAACTCGGGAGCAATGGTAACGTGTAACATCTGTTTGCTACTTTTGCAGACCTCCTGCCCTTTATATTAGTGTCTTGGAGGGGAGGCAGCTCTCCCTGTGCGGAAAGGGAAGGCGACAGTGTCCTGTCCTCTCTCCATCACCAGCCGAACTGTTGCGTCAGTAGGCTACAAACACGCGCACACACAGAGCACAGCGAGAGCAGCTGAAGGTTACACGAAGGGGATGGGATAGGAAGCCGAGGCCCCGTGTGTGCATGGGTAGGTATGGATGCACGTGGGTGCATGTGTGGGGGGAGTGGGCCTAATTACACAGAGGTGAAGGGTTGTGCGAGTCCAACACCCGCCACAAGCCTCTTTGGTGACAGGGTGATAGGGAGGGAGGAGGGGAAAGGGAGTCAGCACAGTCCCCCTCTTGTGAGCCTCTGGTTGTGTTGTCTTCTGAGGCCGGGGGCCTGTGCGCCACAGTTCATCTGTCTCCGCGTGCCACCTCTCAGCAGGCCTCAGTAGCCAAAGGTCTCCTGGGAAGCATAGACCATGTAGAGGAAGCCATCCTCGTCCTTCTCCTGCTCGTAGATCTCCGAGATGGGGGTAGACACACTCACCATGCTGTGCTGGTTCACCAGCAGGAAGAAAGCCTGGGTGGGATTCAGCTGCAAGCGACGCCTGTGGGGAAAGGGCAGGAGGGCCTGGGTGAACCCACCAGCGGTGGGCAGTGAGACAGCAAGTTCTACCTCCCCCCAGCCATCTTGTTCACATGAGGCCAGGCCTGCACAGCTAGGACCTCCTCCCACACGCTCAGGACATGGTGTCCATGAGCCCAGCTGTGCTGCTTGGGGCTCCAAAGCCTCCTGAGTCAGGAATCTGCAAAGCCCCTTTCTCCAAGCGCTGCTGGGAAGGGCAAAGCAGAGGGGCCTCTTCCATCTGAGCTGATGGATAAAAGAAGGGGATTGGAGTCCCCTTCGTTACCTCATGGAGTGTCCCTATGAGGGAGAGGTCACAGTCCCTCAGCAGATGTTAAGAACCTGTTCCCCCTTGCCCCACCATCACACAAGGATGCTGTGGTCATCCTGTCCCCTAGCCACCCTCAGCAGCTGCCTCTGCCTTCTGCCTCATCCTCACCCCACCACTCTCTGTTCAGGGCCTGTGGGTGAGGACAAGGTTCACAGCATGCCAGTTGGGGCCATCCCACTCACCGGATTATTTTGACCAATTCACTCATGTTGACATGGTCTGGGACAAGGAACTTGGTCTTGTCCAGCACTGGCAGCTGTTTCTCCCCTTTATAGCGTTCGATGATGACCTGGGGAGAAAGTCAATGGTAGGGTTAGCCGCAGCTCATGGTGTCCAAGCACTGGCTTTGAGGTCAAACACGAATCAAACTAGCACAAGTGGAAAAGTTGAGGTAAGGCCCCACTTTGCTTCACCCTCACAGGAAAACAAACAAAAGGACATGAGCAGTGACCACCAGGTTGGCTGCAGACAGCTCTTCAGCAGAGAGTCATCTGTCCGCCTGAGCCAGGCAGTGGAGAGCATCCAAGGTAAGTGAACTAAAGCATCAATTGCTCTGGCTGGCTGAGAAACAGTAGGCATTACTGGATCACTACCTCCCCCGACACTCGGGAGATCCGGAAGGGGAGTGAAGTGTATTTTAACATCACTTTCAGACCAAAACCACAGGTTTTGCTGGCTTGAGCTAAGGACTGAGCTCACGGTGCACAGCAAAAGACATTTTCCTTTCCTTTTGTGCCACAACCCTGGGCTGCTGCCATTCAGCATCCCCCTGCTTGCTCAGGAAGAGCTGTGGATATTCCCAGACAAGCAGTTTTTAGGAAGCACTGCGCAGCCACCCAAGGCATTCCTTCAGAAAGGGAGAGTTTGGATTTCACCGGTCCCACTCCTCATGTTAGCACTCGGACACGCTGACTCCAAAACGGATCAGAAAGCCATGGCCACTTCTCCCGTGTGCCACCACGACTGTGTGGTGAGCTCCCAGGGCACTTCAGCACAGTGCCACCATGGGGACAGCCCAACCTGTCCTCAGGGGTCCTGCTTGGGAAAGCTCTCCCCACACCCACATTCTGAAATGGCTAAACAATGATTTCTGTTCAGTTTTCCTGTTATTACAATGGATTAATTTCTTCTGTTAAGGAGTGTCTGCTGACATCTACAATTGCTATTCTAAACCAGCTTGGACACGTACTATTTATATTCTAAGAAACAAGGTGGTAGGCAGTTAAAATAGGCAATGCTATTACTTATAAAGCTCTATACATTCCCATTACGGTGATACTCTGGCTCTCACATCTCTCCAGTACTGCCTTGTTTTCTCCACAAAAAGACACTTGTGTACTAATCTGTTACTCGTCCTCTCCAAGTGAGACTGAACATTATTTTTCACTGTAAGACAAGGAGTTCCCACCAATGATTTTCCCAAGTCTTTTCCAAAAACATACAGGAGACTGCAAATGCCTTTGGACAGTGGAGGGATGGAGGAGCAGCATGAGAGATCAGGATCCCCAGATGATGGCTCTGTGGAGCCAAGAGGATTAGGTGAACCTCTGGGAACGTTGATTTGCATTTCCCTTAATCATTTGTTGACATACTAGCCTCTATCAGCAGCAGCGAAGTGACTCCTGCTGCCTGTCTACACCAAAACCACAAATCAGACACTCTGGTTGGGATGCTGCGGTATCACCAGTGAGCTGGGAATGTTTGAGGAGTTCCCCAGACTGCAGGACTCATCTCAAGGCCCACCAGGATGGGCCAAGCTATGTTGCAGGCAGTTCCCAGATGAGGGGGGAGTGCGAAGCACCTTGGTAAGAGCTCTGCACCTACATGCCCTCCAAAGAGCCCATCCTGCACAAAGCTCACACAAGCGGAACCCAGGAGCCCAAGGGCTGGACAAGCAGCACACGAAGGCCCCAATGAGTCCAACAACGTATTCTCACATTGGCCACGTCTCCTCTTCGTACTAAGCAAGAGTGCCAGAGAAAAAGACCAGGGAAGGCCAGGTATTGCTCCTTTGGCCCCTTTTGCAAGATGGAGACCTCATGAAAGAACAAATTTCTGCAACGGACTAAATCCTGCACCAGGATGCCCCTTACCAACCCGCTCACATCCCTTCCTCCCTCTGGCAGGAGGGCAGAGGAAGGACAAAGGCAAGCAGAATCATCCCACGGAACCTGAGTCTTTCTTGGACAGATGAGTATTTTGGCTATAGGGAGATGAACAGTCTCAAGGGGCTGGACACTCACAGCAGCCACATACAGGCATGCTGCTCCAGCCACTGGGAAACTGTGGTGGGTTGACCCTGGCTGGAGGCCAGGTGCCCACCAGAGCCGCTCTCTCACTCCCCTCATTCGCTAAACAGGGGAGAAAAGGCATAACGAAATGCTTGCAGGTCGAGATAAGGACAGGGAGAGATCACTCACTAATTATCGTCACGAGCAAAACAGACCGAACTGAGAGAGGGAATTCATCTAATTTATTACTAGGCAAAACAGAGTAGAGCAATGAGAAAATAAAATCAACTCTTAAAACACCTCCCCCCACCCCTCCCATCTTCCCGGGCTCAACTTCACTCCCGGCTTCAACCTTCCCCCCCTCAGCGGCACAGGGGGACGGGGAATGGGGGTTACGGTCAGTTCATCACACGGTGTTTCTGCCGCTTCTTCATCCTCAGGGGGAGGACTCCTCTCATCGTTCCCCTGCTCCAGCATGGAGTCCCTCTCACAGGGTGCAGACCTTCAGGAGCAAACTGCTCCAGCGTGGGGTCCCCCACGGGGTCACAAGTCCTGCCAGCAAACCTGCCCTGGCGTGGGCTCCCCTCTTCACGGGTCCACCGGTCCGGCCAGGAACTTGCTCCAGCGTGGGCTTCCCACGGGCCGCAGCCTCCTTCAGGTGCCTCCACCTGCTCCGGCGTGGGGTCCTCCACGGGCTGCAGGTGGAATCTCTACACCCCCTCATCCTTCCTCCATGGGCTGCAGGGGGACAGCCTGCCTCACCATGGTCTTCACCACGGGCTGCAGGGGGATCTCTGCTCCAGCGCCTGGAGCACCTCCTCCCCCTCCATCTGCACTGACCTTGGTGTCTGCAGAGTTTCTTACATCTTCTCACTCCTCTCTCCGGCTGCAAAAGCTCTCTCTAAGTGTTTTTTCTTCTTCTTAAATATGTTATCACAGAGGCGCTGATGGGCTTGGCCTTGGCCAGCGGCGGGCCCGTCTTGGAGCCGGCTGGCATTGGCTCTGTCAGACACAGGGGGAGCTTCTAGCAGCTTCTCACAGAAGCCACCCCTGTAGCCCCCCCGCTACCAAAACCTTGCCACGCAAACCCAACACACCATGCTACGTGCGTTTGCACAGAGGCATTTCAGTTGGGCCCCTGATGAAGCCAAATGACTGGCTGGGTTAATCCAAGAATGGGCCGAGGAGGACGTCCTGGCTGTTACAGCAGCAGCTGCCCTGTGCTCTGAGCAGACAAAGGGCCTGTCATGTAGAACAGCTCCAAGAGTTTCTGTTTCCAGAACATGAGCTGCCATCTGGGTAACCCAGCTATGGGAACAGGTGGCCAATGGACAAAACATTCTTGTTTAGCTTTGGAAGGAAATGCATGATCAAATGCTAATATTACATCCCTGTGGCCACAGGGCTTGTATACAAAGCCACCTCCCCTCCCGTATCCTCTTCCAAGCTGCCACCTCAGGCCAGGCGGTTCCTCAGTGTGGGACACCTGCTCTTGCAGTGGGAACCCACCACAGATCTCACTGCAGAAACAGCACAAGCTGGGCACAGGTGGAAAGGCTTAGGGTAGAGCCTGGGGTCCTGGTCCCATTGCAGAGGGGGCTTGAGCAGCATATATAAACTCAACCCTTGTTCTTGGGCCAGTCTGAAGAGGTGGAAAGAGATTTTGGTAGGGAAAGGGGCCAGATCGCAGCCTGACAGAGGCAAGGCTGCCACCGCTCCATGCCCCCAGGCCCAACCAGCAGCACGGCTGGGAATGCATTCCCAGTAGGCACACGCACACAAACGTGTACATGTAACACACACATACCTATACGCATGGCCAGCCACAGAGATCAACACAGACATTGCCTCTCCGTGCTCCTCTGTGGGTGTGCAGGTGAGCTTGTTATTGCATAACCTAACAGAGACCTCTGCATGGCCCAAACACACCCTCAGCCGTCCCTATCAGCATGAGAGGTGGCTCTCCCCTAACCCACCCTCTGCAGCAGTACAGGCCGTGACTCATTAAGGCCTTGCTGAATTCAGCATTACAGTGCTTTGGGAAATGGTTTGCTCCTATTGCTGCCCAGCACAGGCTGTTCCCCAGTGATTTTAGACTCTCCAAGGCTCACCGGAGCTGGCTTGAAGCTTGCAGCTGCTCCTCCACAGGCCCCAGTTCAATGGGCTCCAGAAAGAGAGCACTGGGGCTGACAGCAGGTGAGGGTGGTGGGCAGGCGTAAGCTCCATCTATCCTCTAACAGGGCAGAAGATGATTTCTAAAGCACCTGCTGAGGCTGTGGATGGAGGTCCCAGCGAGAAGGCAGGAAGCTCTCTGCTTGCTCTGACTGCCCGAGGAGGAGCCACCCCACAGCTGCCTGCAAGGGGCAGCTGGAGGTTCCTTCCAGCAGAGCTAAGTGTGAGCAGCACCTCACTGACAACACAAACATGACCTTCTCAGCAAGAGCTGTGTGTTCCTGCGGTCAGCACTTTTTACAGTGCAGCCAGCTTCGGGGAATGCAGAGACAGCAAAGGAGCCTCTGGCATGAGGTGGACAGGGAAACACTGGGAAGCCCCTAGCTCCCGCCTATCTCCTTATTACATGTGCCAGTGAGGCGTCCTGGGATGTGATTTCCCTTCAGACTCAAGCAGAGAACTCCACGCCTCAGGCAGAGTCCAGGTTACCTACTGCTTTGTCTCTGGTGGGCTCAGACAGACACACCACCAGCTCCAGTCCCCCCACACGTATGTGACACAGCCCCTTCCTCACCCTCCTCCAGAGCACGCTCACGGAAACGGGAGAGAAATGCCCTTCCCCAGACACAAAGCCAGGCCATGCACTCTGCAAATCCTCCTGGCCCTCTGTCAAAGCAAAAGGGGACTCACACAAGGGCTCTGAGTGGAAACTGGAGATGCAAGAAGAGGGCAGCAGCTGCAGCACTGCTTGCTGTGATTTCTGCCAGCAGTAAGGGTGTGACCCAGGCCATCTTCTCCCTAGCTCCCTCCGGGCTCAAACCCCTTTGCTAATTCCAAGTGCCTCTCCAAGGAAGCCAGTACCTTGGCAAACACAGCTCCTACCTTTCACGGAAGACCAAGAGCTTCCTACAGGCTACTTGCCTGCACTGCACTGCTCAGACCCACCACTATCCCCCACACCATGCTCCGTTTTGCAGTACTAGGCTTTGCTCAGGGCCCTACCACCAAAGCTACATACAATGACTTGCAGGAACTTTGCTATGTAAAAGACAAGTGACAGCATCAAACTTGGTGTCAGGGTCTAATTGGGACCAGGCCATTAGATACCAATGACACAAACACAGCTGGACACCCCAAGGCCTTCAAACACGCTCCTCTCCTCCCGGTTCTTTTTGCTGCTCCAGCAAAACTTGCAGCTAAACGTATCCTCCCCTGTTGTGTCAGTCAACCCCGGAAAGCAAAGCAGCTGAGCGTTTGAGTCCCTCATCCTCTCACACTGCAGGCACTCAGGACACTATCAAGGACAATAAGGCACTGAACAAAGAGGTCACTTGAGCAGGTGCAGGAGGGCTCGAGACTCTGCCATGGTTAAACTTCCCTGCCCGCACACAACTCCCCAACCACACCAGTGGCCAGGTCCTGATGACACAGAAGCCTTCTCCTGGGGCGTATGGTGTTTGACCCCAACACAAGAGCACTCCAGCCATGGAAGCTTTCCCACCATGTTTCAGTAACGCCGGTAAAATTCTGCATGTGGATGCAGAGCTGTGGCTCCTTCTGTTCATTTCCCAGGCAACACGCACTTGTATACAGGGACCTGATATATGCATGTGTGTATATTTTATGTACAACTTATTTCTAGCTTATCCTTACTGCTAGAGCTTTAAGGCATTCTAATTAGCTCTGCCACAACTCTGGAGAAATGCAGAGCCAGCTGAATGCCATGAAAACCATGTTAAAAGCAGTGGTCAATAAATGCATAGATGATATGGCATACTGGTATTCGGTGTGCTGCAAGGGGCAAGTCCTGCTCTGCTGAGCTGACAACACATGGACACAACAGTGGTGGTGGAAGAGAAGGAAGAGAAAGAATTCTTTTTACTAGAAGATGCTGTGCTAAAATCAAATGAAGAGTGAGGCAGGAATGGACTAGTATGTGCCAAGAGCAGTTTGAGACATTAAGTCTTGAAGGGTAAATACTGAGAATGCAATTTTAAGACAAGGCTGATGTTCATCCAACACTGAGAGCAAGCCAAACTACATGCTATGGTATTGCAAATGCTAACTGGAGCAAGCCCCGCGTACGTTATTTCTCAAAGTTCTCCGTCTTCTCTGCTAGGATATCAAAAGCACGCTCACAGCCAAAGAGCAAGACGGCATATTAGGGCTGAGAGGGGCAGGAAGAACTGGAGGCAATTCATGGGGTCTCACCTACGCATGTCAACAACAGGTGCTGGGAAAGCACAGAACGGGTGGGACTGTTTGGCTGTGGTATGAATTATTCTAACAGAGTGTCTTTGCTTTCAACACGGCCAAGATCATCTCATACATCTTTCTCTGGGCAGATGCAGAGAAATCTTTACCAGGTTATCCAGGAAAAGTCAGGTAGCTATTGCAACAAAAAACCAACCAAACAAAAAAGGCCATTTCAGAGTTTTTTCCTGCTGCACTAGTTTGGAAGTAGATCTGAGATCAAATCAGTTCCTTGCCTCTAGGGTAGGCATGAAGCTTGAGAGAAAGACTGTGTTTTGCACTGCTGAGAATGCAGCTGGCACGCACAAGGCACTGGAGGCTTATGGAGAGCAAAGTTTTGTAACCTCCATGGCTGGCTGGTGGAGGCTATCCAGCAGCACAGAGGGGTCATGAGAACAAAGTCTAACGTGGAACATGAGAATGATAACTTACCGGGATTTTGTTTGGATGCTGCTCTCGGATCTGCTGTACTTCTTTACAACGATCCGCTGGGAAGAAAGAAGTAAAGAAACGAAGTTAGAAACATCTGGCTGTGCTAGTTCAGGCAAAAACGAGGTAACCACTCTGCAAACCACAAACTGACAAAGAGGGACATTGCAAAAGAAATACAAATTCTGTTCATCAGGCCTTTTCTGAACATTTGGCAGCAGTGAGATGGTCAGCCAGATGTCAGCTTCACTGATCAACCCTTCATGGCTTCCTACCACCCCAATCATGCCCCAAGGCAGGGACATGCTACCCTGCCCGGTAAAACTGGGCAAGACACATGGAAACCAAAGGACTTAAATGAGACCATAAGGATTACAAAACGGCATTCTTAAATCTACCTTAAGCAAACGCAGCTCATGACATCAGTGCCGGGCAGCAGCACAGCTTTAGGGTCTCAGCTCTGAAAGTTCAGGCTCTGTGTCTCCTGGCTGCTTCCCAAGAGGAGATGATTCTCCAACTGGGGCTGGGTTTTAGCCATTTCCTTCTGCCTCTTGCACACTTCCAAGCACTATCTGACACACTGCCTCGGTCCAAAAGAGACAGGCCTTCCCAAGGAGGACTCCTTCACTATCATAGTAGCTACAACAGCCTGACAGAAAGCATTTCTAAACCTGTTGTGGAAATGGGAAGAAAAACTTAAGCAAGGAGATGACCCACATACTAAATGATTTTTTCTGCAGCTGTTCTCACACTTTGTAACCCATTTTCCTCCAGAGTTCATGTTTACTGACACACACAACAGGCAGCACATAAAAGGAGAATGTCAATGCCCCCTCACTGCTTCACCGGAGGGCCCTCCGCTTTTCACAATTCTAAGCAGCAGAAAGGAGGGGAAGAAGTCATACCAGGGCCAGGTACGGCTCTGTGTGCGCTCTTCCTGGGACACTACAGACCCACGCTCCTCCTTGCATTACCATTACTCTGGGAAGTCCTTCACAGCCTACAGCAGCCCATCTGAAGTGCCCAGGGGAAGCAGTTTCATGGATCACAGTAGGTAAGCCAGAGAGTGAAGGCCAACTAGAAATGCAAGATCTGGGTACTGCAGGATCTGTCGTGGGATCATCCTGCCACAAACACAGTTGCCAGCTCAGCGCCTACTTCAAGCCCAACTCCCCTTACCTGCCTCACGCAGCCCCAGTTTCTCATGACCCACCCGGATCACGTAGAGCAGGATAAGTGCATGTGTTTGAGTGTGCTTTCTCCCCTGAAACACTGGGCATTTCTCCTCTAACCACTCACTAAAACCTTATTGCTTATAAATTTAATTTGGCTAGGTATTACTTTGGGAAGAGACTGCAGTTTCTTTAGAGGCCACAAGACTACAAAATCACCAGATCACAGAAGCTTTTGAGCACCACTTCTGTCTCCTCTGAGCAGAAAATATCCCTCTAGGATATTGCTAGGAATTGCTAGACCTTTCTTCTGGAGGACTCCATGGGCTAAGCAAGGCAGAGCAAGATTATTTGGATTCAATGGAAAATCTGGGCATATTTGGTTTGGGTTTTATGACAGAAGATGTAGTTCCTCATGTTTCCTTTTCACCCTATCCAATGCTCCAGGGCATCCAGAGTTGTCCTTGTGAGACGGACAATTTTCCCGAGGTCCCAATCAGCAAGGAGTTACACAGGAATCAGCATTGCACACGACACTGGTACAGCAATGCCTCTTCGGGAGCACTGAAGGACACCACAGTGACAAGAAGCACCCAACACACAAGCACCCAACGCATCGCACCCAACTTGAGTAGCCAGCAGAGCTCCCACCTGTTCATTGCGTATAAGCTTCAGCAGGACAGAGCACCTTAAAGGCTGGAGGTCCAGAACATGAGTGGACAAAACTTATCAGCATAAGCACTTTAGGCAGCTTGACTGCAGTCAACTCAGGGCTGGGTATTCACAGAGCCCGCAGAAAGCTGTGTGCCCTCATAGCTAGCTACTTTTTCCAGTTTCAGGATCCACCCTATCCTGCATCTCGCTCCATACTATCAGATGGCCACATGGATGAACTTTCTAGACATCATGTGTTTCCCTGTAGGGTCACAGAACTCTTTGCACAGTAAGCCCTAACAACGTAAGTAATTATGGGAAGGGTCTGAGAAGCAATTTGCTTTGCATGTTATCATGGCTAGTAATGTAGGTAATCTCAGAGGATCCAACTAGTCTAGGCTGCATGTGCCAAAGGGCAGCCACACGCCTGACAGCCCTTCTTGCTCCCTGGAAGCATCACCAACTCCAGCACAAGGCTGGCACCTTCGCTTCCACAGAGGAGCCAGAGGTGCCCCCTGCCCATCACATTGAAAAAGATGCTGCACAGAGAATCCAGCTACACGTCAGCGTCTCAGGATCCCACCCCTGAAACTGCTGTCCTTTGTTCCCAGAGGGATGCAGGCTGCAGGTGCCTCGGACAGAGGCAGGCCTGGCTGCTGCTGCAGCACGCTTCTTCCAGGTCTTGCTGACTCCACGCTCAGCAGGAATTACGGGCACAAGCCACCAGTGACAAAGCTCTCAACTAGCCTCAAGTCTGATATACCATAGTGGCAGCTCCCCAGTCCCACTCTTTAAGACCTGCCCTGTGCCCAGGTCTGGTCTGATGGGCCCAGGGCTTTTCCAGCCTTTCTAATCTCAGGGGACCCTGTGGGAGGTGGCAGATTTGCAGGCTACCACAATGCAATGACAGTAGGTGCTGCTTTGCTCCAGGGGCTGCTGGATCCCTTCGGCAGGTACATGTGATTGCAACTACAAGCACCTAAAGCGCTGCACTTCTTCCTCTGCCCAGGAGATGCCCACTTCAGAAACTTCATTCAGGAAGGCAGCTGGGAACAACTCCACCTAAGCTGTTCAGGCACCTGAAGATGCAGGAAGAAGTTTCCAGGACATCTGAAGCTCTGCTAAGGAACAAACTCAGTCCCATCCTAGCCTGGGAGATCCAGCCAAGCAGGCTTGGTAATCAGGAGAAGCTATCCTGCATCAAACCCTGCACAAGGGTAATTTCTGTGTCCACAATAGTTCAGGTGCTAAAGATCTCCTGCAAGAAATAGGTGACAGTCACCCACACCCTCCTCAGCCTGGAGTGGGAGCTAGAGGTTGATCCTGTCTCTCACGAAAGCATCTTCAACATCACACGGCAAGGAATGGCTATAAATACCACCCTTCATTTACTGTGTATGTAGTCTAATCTAAGTCACAGGAATAAAGCGAAAGCCGTTAAAGGGCATTTCAGAGAGACCCCGTGGGAGATGCCAGCCTAGCACCCCAGCTCACACCACGTACGGCACTCCACACAGGTACGCTCCCTCCACCCTTTCACTAGCAGTGTCTGCACACTCACACACAACAGGTCTGATTTTTACAAGCCTTCTCCTGCAGCTCTCCCAAATTATTACTGTGCTAACTGAGGCTAAAACTTTCCCCTTTTGTGTAGCACGTGGCTGTAGTTAATCCTTAGCCTATACGTAAAGTGAAGCAGAACTGTTTACGCAACCCAGTCCGTATCGACGTTTTTTTCTCTGGCCCCTCCTCGCTGCAGGGAGAAGCAAAACACCACACCTGATTCCAGTAGCTCAGGAGGGGGTGAAGGGGCTACAGCCAGCTGCTGTTTTGAAGGAGCTGAGCAAAGATTACTGAACTGCATGCAGAGGGAAGAGCACTGTCTCTGGTCCCAGGTGTGGGCATCCCACATCTGCCACAAGGGAAGCCAGGACATGAGAGCTCAAGATGGCAGCAAGATAAAAACCACACACTTTTTATTGGTTATTTCTAGCAAAATTTCACTGCTAGGGCCTATTGAAAGACAGGAGTATTTTTATAGCATTGCATATGCCAGGAAAATTGCCTATTTCTCTTCCAACTGCTGTTTCAACTGTTAAGTACCAACAGCAAAGCCTGCAAATTGCCCAAAACACCAGAATCTCAGCTGTTTTCTTGACTGAGGTCCTTCCCAAGCTGTTCTCCCAAAGATGTCGGCACACAACATGGCAATGCAGTACGAGATCGTTATGACAGTTAAGGAGAACAGTAGGAAATTTGAAGCCAGGCTTTCTGAGCATGAACCTTTTTTATCAGCAACACCCAGGAACCCTCGGCTACAGCAGACAGCTCTCTGCTGCGCCGACACAGGACAAAAGGACAGCCCTGGATGCAAAAGAGCTTAATCAGACAAAAGATACAGATGGTGGAACAGAAGGAAAACACAGGACAAATTCTCCAGCAGCGCAGTTGCGTAAAGGAGACCATTTTTCAGGAGACGCTGGACAGGTCAGGCACTGGTGCTGCCCTGGGGCAGTGGGTGGACTCTATGACCAGCCCTGCTTCCTGTGACCAACAGGAATGCTGTTAAGAAAACACCATTAAGAAAAAACACTGCCTGGAAATGTCATCAATGTGCTAGCAGGTCGACAGCTCCTGAGATGAGTAAGAGCTGCATGTGTAAAGCAAAGCATAGAGTGGAAATTCAGCCACGAGCTACTGCCTCTCCCTGTGGTCCCACATCCCGGGGCTCCAGGTGCAGCTGCCCATGGCACGAAAGGAGTGGGCAGACATCCGTGCCACTTGCAGCAGCCTGCCAGCCCTGTGGCTTTCTTGCTGCCATCCACAAGACACCCTGCCAGCCAGCTTGGGGGTGGATCTGCCTCTGATCTGAAGCAGATGCAAAAATGAACACATTTCTTCAAGAAGCTGCTGCGGTCAGTACCAGGGCAGAGAGGTGGTCCTCGCTCCAAGAGGTTTTCTGCAAGGAGAGGAGGCATTGGATGGTTTGAAATCAGGATACGTCTGGGATGGGCTGGCAACTGCTGAGGACATGGACAAGTTATGCAGGTCATTCCAGATGAACATCAATAAATGTTTTTGTAATATCACACCACCCAAAGGCCAGACACCTCTAACCACCAGGAAACACACCCCTGTGTATGTGTCATGACTCACACAACAGCTGACCTGACCTGTCCTTGCCCAATGCTGAAGAGCTTGTTCTCAGGCCAGCGGTGCTGCAGGAGGAGCAAGAGGAGACTCCCAAATCCAGGAAAGGAGGGCAGAGCTTGCACCGCCAGCTGTCCTCACTACTAAGAAAAGGTTGTTGTTCCAGGCTATGTAGGACAGCAGCATTGCAGAAACTTGATGGTGATTCTGATTGTTGGTCATATTTTACTACTTCTGTCTGCAAAGCTGGGGGACTCCGGACAGGACAAATGACTCAGGACCATTAATTACACTGTTTTGAACTTACTGTCTCTCTGCAACATGGTGTAGGTAGAGCCTGATGCTCCACTGTCACAGCAAGGTATTACCAACATGAACACGGAGCAACTGATGATATGTCTGCATGACTATCCATTTCGTTGCTACAGCAAGATGTGTAACATCTGGAAGGATTTTTGAATGCCTAGCTCCTGGAGCCCTCTGATTGCAGAAGGATCTCAGCAGTCTTGTTCATTTGTGTAAGTTCCCAATCTTCTTGGCTCCAGAGTAGAGCATGAAAATAGGTTTTAAAACAAGACAAACAAGAATCACCTTTGGGGTTTTTTTTAGCAGTTTCAAAATTTAACTGAGTATGATTTTGAGCCTGGCTCCAGGAATAAGTATTTATATCTAGCAAATCCATGGTAAGGGCTCAGCTCGTGACCAAGCAGAGCGACACAACAACTGTGAAGTCTAAATTCATGTCGAGACGCTTGTTCTCTGGTTGCACAATACCAAGTGCCCCCTGCTGTGGGCCGTGAAGGCTCAGCACTGGACCTCCATCATTCAAACAGCTTAAAACAGGGCTTCCAACTCGCTACACCTCCTGAGCGTGAGGGGCGAACAGGCAATACCTTCTGTGCCATGTTTGGATGGCGTACAGAGTAGTTACATCAGAGTTCCAGATAAGGAACTGGGGGTTTTTTGCTCAACGTTTAATCACAGTTTCACTAGCCTTGGAAAAAGAACAGCGAGTTCCCTCCATGTGAGCCGTCAGGAGGCTGCCCTCTGCAAGGGCTTCCCTCTAGCTTCTGTTTGACCTTTTCTTCTGTCTTGACAACCTTCACAATTATAAGCCTCCAAGACAGCAGGAACGCCCTCAAATATCTCAGAACTAGTCAGGACACTTCAAATTGCTCAAAGAAAGAGCTGGCACTCCTGACAGAACTGTATTTTAGTGTAGAACACCACACATGTGCACACACAAAGAGACTTTGCACAGCCCGGGTCATTGCTATTTGTGCACAAACATGCCTGGACATGCACGGATTTACAGGGCCTATTTGGGGAGATGTGCCAGACACAAGAGTCTTGAATTTATTCCTTCATTTTCTCTCACAGTCTATTTCCAAACTGCCTTCTGAAGACAAAAGGCAGCAAACAACTGCACGACCACAGAGTCGGAGGTGTTTACACACTGCAGGTCGACCACAGAATGTCACACAAGCAGCATGACACACTGGAAGACCTCCCAAGTGACTCTCCTGACCATGATTCCCACTGGGACTGACCAAGGAAGGAAGACAGAAGCCAAGGGAGATGACTTGGGTGCGGCTCGTGGCTACTCGATGAGAGAGGCAGGAAGAGTCTACCAGTCTTACAGCTCCTAGATCCACCAGTCTCCGCCCTTCTGGCTCAAGGGGATATCCAAAGTGTTTGTAGTGAAGAAAGTATTAAGTAACGAACAAAGGACATACAGATTTTATTATTCCTGGCTGCCAGTCAGGACCTTTTGTTATATAAAAGAATAATAATAAGAAAATCAATATTTGTGGTCTACATGTCTAGCTGGCATTTGTTCTGGATGTTTGTTCAGTTCTTCTTGTACCAATATTTTCTTCAATGCTGCTAATTAACCCCACATCAAATTATGTCACAGAATGTCCTCAGCAATTAATACAACTAGATACAGCTTAGACGCAGCTAAGCATCAACTTGCAACAGCAGCCTCATTTCAAGGAATCCCAGCTCTTAAAGCACATCTGCTAGTGCTAGAGCATGAATACCTCGAGCCTAGAGTATGAGGACGAGCTGACTCACTAACCAACCTCAGATCAAGACCAAGATGCTTTTCCAAGCCACCAACAAGAAAAACCGTTACGACAAGCACAGGATGGTGTGCGAGACGGACAATTCATCCAGTGCTGGTCTTTCAACTAGCACAAGCAGTGCTGGCTTACGCTAGATGAGTCCCCAGGGAACGCAACGCTTCACTTTTCCTCAGAGCCAACAGGAGAGGGAATTCAGCTCCAGACACTGCCTTTATCTACCGCTGCCTTTCCTCTAAAGAGAAGTGGCTCCCCAGAGCGAAAGGCAAATCTCCCAGAGGGCTGAACCTGGGATGGGAAAACACAGTCCAGAGAGGCTGAGGTCAAACCTCTATGTCTGTCACCTAGCCAGGGGCTCCAGCTGACCAACAGGACACAAGCGTGTGTGTGTTACTGCGAGGCGCCTCCATTTTGGCGGGATGCTGGGGCATGAGGCCAATCTACTTTCGATTAGCTGACCGGTCTGGGTTGAAGGTCCACGTCTGTAACCACACTGGCTATGCACTGCATTGAAAACAAAGCCTGAAGCCTGTTGGCAGCCCGGCAACGGCAGAGCAGCCAATTCAAAACAACCACTTGAAGAACAGCGCTACCCAATGCTCCAAAGGACTTGCACTCTTTACGGGAAGTGCAACAGTGTCGTCACGCTGCTGCACACTCTGGCTATAGCCAGGACACGCTGTTTCTTTGACATAGACCACAGCTTTGTTCTTGGAATTGTTTTGGACTCCTACAATGGATCTGACTACAGACAACCACCTCAGCACCCACAGTTGGGTTCAGCACATGAAAGCAGAGGGTTACCGTCAGATCTTACCCCATGCACCCAGACCAAAGATGCTCTGCTGCAGACGTGCCAAGGACCAGACCAGGTCCCAGAGCATCACCCTCTCACCACTAACGGCACATCAGATCACAGGAGAAGTCAGTGCTCGGTGCCCTCAACACACCTTGGCTCAAACCCCTGGCATTTCCCAGCCAGTCCCTTTTTCAAGTCCTCAACAATAATGAATAGAAATCCAGAAGTTTTATTCAGGATAGACCCAAGACAAACTAGATGAACAAGAAATTAATGGAAAAACAAATCTCAGAAATAAAAGAAGGGGGAAAACATGCACTGAGGAAAGCAGAATCCTCAGCAAGGGGTGGCAGACCAAGACCTAAGCAAGCCACTTGCCGTGAACCTAGAGTCTGGGTGCCTTTTGTAAACAGTCATATTCCTGACTCTGTCTTTTCTCTGCTTTTTTGGAACCGTTCCACTTCTATAAAGTTTTGAAGCCTTAAAAATTAAGCCATTCCGAGGGTACAGCGTCACTGGCTATGTTTTCCATCAACCCTCTCCAACTGCATTGTAAACAATCGCTTCCTGCTCCTGTTGTGTAATGATTCGAAGACGAAAACAAGCTGTATTTACTTTCTCCAACTGAGCAATTCCAGCCCTGACCCAAAGCAACTGCGTGGGCTGTCAGGCCTCCTCCTCCTTCCCCTCCTCCCGGCCGAGCTCTGCAGACCAGTCAGCTGAGAGAGCAAAAGGGCAGAGGAAAGTACCCAGAAACAAGGAGCACTTGCAGTTGCCGGCACCAAACTCCCTCACCCCCCCCTTTCCCTCCTGGGCTATTTTAATCCTGCCTTCTTTCAACTACTCTGAGCCTCAGATTTTGTTTTCCTTCTGGCTCATGCAAAGTCTCAGCAATCTGCAAAGGCAAACCAGACTCCTCCTGACCATAATAAGCTGATTCTCACCAGTTTAACTGTAGGTAGTTCCTAAGGGTTTGATTTAGGACTTTACTGCGTTTAATACACAGCTTAGGAGAACACAGCAAGGTCCCAAGCAAGGACCCCAGGGCACCCAGGCCTCATTTTATTCTTGTTTGTGCACATTCACTTGGCTCGGTCGATGTGGGAGGGGAAGGCTGGGTAAGCATTCAAGGCCGGAAGGGTTGTGCCAATAAATTACCAAATATTTACAGTTTCCAAGAGAGCAGCAAGGGGTTGGATGAGCAGTTCAGTAGGAAAAAGCTCCAGTTTTGAAACTCATGTAGGAAACACACCCTCACCTGCGTTTGGACAGTCTCTGAAACAAAATGAGGCCTTGCTTGGCATGAATACACTGATTTCAGCATTACTGAGGCAGCGAAGCTCAGCCGACAACCCCCTCGGGACGTACCCTGCCAGAAACACGCACCTTTCCCAGCGCCAGCTGGCTAAGGTCAAGAGAAACAGCAGTTGATGCTTCATCCCGTTTCACTATCAGGCCTGGCAATCACATCTGGTACCTTCTATAGCAACCTCTTTGTCATTTGAGTTTTCCCACCATGTACACCTAACAAAGGCACGGGTATGATGCAAGCGTTAACTCTTCTGGGTCTCGAGAACAATTAGAGAGGGTGTATCCAGCCCTTGGAACAACAACCACTTTAATGCTAACGAGATGGGGTGCACGGAAGGTAATTTTTAAAGAGGTCGTGCTCTGACAGTCAAAAGCGTAAAGACTGGACCCAGGGCAGGAGCAAAACAAGAATATTTACCTCTTGATTACGACCTTCGCCCTGTGGATTTCAGAGCCCCGTGTAGCCGTCACCCCGCTTCCTCAGATGGCTACACGAGGTGTGACGGGGAGGGCGATGGCTGAGCACAAACACCGCGCGTGGGTTTGTTGCGCTAGATACAGCAGCTGCCCCTCCAGCCGCGCTCACCCTGGACACATCTGTTATTCCGTGCTCCATAACGGAGGCTTCTTGAGCAAGCACCTCCGCTGTCAAGGGGTAACAACCGAAGTTGATGTAATGAACGTATAAAAATACTTCGGTAACGAGTAACGCCATCACGCTTCGGAGGTGAGGTACTGGGCCCGGCCTGCGCCCGGGAGCTGCCCGACAAAGCAGGCGAATACGCGGGGGAGGCTCCAAACGCCGCCCAGCCCGGCTGGGCGCGACCCGTCCCCCAGCTCTAGCGCTGCCGCTCCGCTGCCGGCCGGAGCCCCTTCCCGGTGCGGGGGTCGGCTCCCCGCCGCGCTGCCGGCCGGGATGACATCACCGCGCGGCGGCTGCGGCACCGCCGCCCCCCGCCTCCCCCCTTCCCGCGGCCCGGCTTCGCACGGCGGAGCCCGGCAGCGGCCGAGCCTCCAGCCGCCCCGGGACGGGGGTCGCCCCGAAGGTCAGCGCGGAGGGGAGGGCGCGGGGGCCCGACCCACCCCACGCCCGCTGGCTCACCGAAGGTGCGGCGCTGCTTGAAGGGCCGGTCCGAGGGCATGGCGGCCGGGGAGGGGGGGGGGGCGGCGGGCCGGGCCGGGGCGCGGGTGCCGGCGGGCGGCTCCTGTCTGACGGCGCGGCCTGCGCTGGGGCTGCGGCGGAGCGGGCCGGTGACGTCACAGCGGCACGCCCGACAGGGGCGGGGCTAGCCCCGCCCCGAGCCCCGCCGGGACCGCGGAACGGGGGGGGGGGGGAGCGGGGGGGGGGGGGAGCCCGCGGCGGTTCCGCCGGTCACGGCACAGCCCGCTGCCTCCCGCCGCGCTCTGGGGCCGGGCTGCAACAGCACAGCCTCTGCCCAACCGCCTCTCGTCAGCACCGACGCTGGCGCGCACAGGTCTGGGGTGGTTTCCCCTCGGACAGGTAGCTGTCCTGTCACTCAGCACATAGCTAGATACAAGGGAGGGGGACTGACGTCGTCGGGAAGGTCGTTTCCAGTCAATACGGAATGCCGTGACATAGCACGGCTGTTTACCAATCAGACATGACTTACTCGGAGGCTGACCCCGAACATCCGCGCTTCTCCTGCCTCAGAGGAGCCGGCAGCGTGCCCGGCCTCACGGCCGCAGGACGACGCTCGGGCTGGAACGTTCAGAGGTGCCTGAAGGACAGAGGTGTCCATCCCTCCAGCACCCACCGGCTGCTTCGGGAGCCTCAAACATCTTCCAGCGTTACCGCTGGCTCCTGTCAGCAAACGCTGCTGCGAGGCCGGTGGGAGGGGAAGCATCCCTGCGGGGTGTTCAGGCCATGGGTGCATCTGTCAGCTTCGACAGTCACCGAACCTGGACATAAACCAATCTCACCCAGATAATCAGACATTTGCAATTCCCACAGCAACCTCTATCATTTCCCAACTAACGAGTCTGTTGTTTTCCCTGCTGCGTTCAGAGCCACATCTATGCTGCATATTTTAAAGACCGCAGCATGGCTACAAATAGGGCAGGCTATTTCTGGAGCTACTGTAAATTAATCGAAAAACAACTGCAAACAGCACGTCAGCCTTTCCCCAAGAACCATGTCTAGTCTTCCTCCTCAACGTATGCAGCAACAAAAGCTGTATTCTGCCAAAGCAATATTTCATTGTTTACAGAGAACTGGCATGAAACACGAGTGAAGACAAAATGTTAAAGGATTAAGTACAACCTTGGTGGAAAAAAAAAAAAAAAACCAACATGAAAGATGCATCTATCAAAAAACTGCTCCAATTATTAAGTGTCACCAATTAAAAGAAAAACATATTTAACTACAATTGAACAAATTCTTTTCTCCTTGTAGATCTTACCCAAAAAGGAAACAATTACTTTCATGGCTAACATCATGGATTTTCCTTGAACAAGCAGTAGCACATGCTCATAAGGAAGTGTAAACTCTTCAGATTCACTTTTATAATCAAGATACAGGTAGAGACATTAATTTCCAATAAAGGTCCTTTTAATCAGAAAACACATAAGGGAAAGCAGTAATGTTGAATTAGACATGGCAAGCCGATCAACTTAACAGACTGCATCCCCAGGCAAAGGATTTTTTATTACTATTGTTATGAAGTGTTAACCCCTTTTTGATGAGAGGCATGAGGAACTCTTTCTAATTTAGTGATCTGATCTCCGATTTTATCCATGCAGACTCGTTGCAGGACTGGGGCCATAAATCCATAGGAGATTATTCATATACCCCAAGTTGGAGAAAAGACACTGGTTCGTGGAGGCCCTGGAGCTTCTCAGCATGTTAATGTACCTGCAAAAATGGAACATGGATCAAGGAAGTTTTACTTCTAATAGAGCAGAGTATGATTTATACGCTGCTTCCTCCAGCCCTCAGCTTTCCTGAAAAATCTTGCACACAGTAATACCTCTTTTGCCTGTTCTTACTGATGTCATTGGCAAAACTCCTTATTTAAGGAGGTGCACTTCAGATCCAAAAAAGCCCGGATCAGTCAAAGGTTTAAAGATGGAAGGAACCAGCTGTACAAACCCAGCAACAGCAAGCTGTCCTAACGTGACCTAGGATCAACATCAAGCTTTCCGTGTGCCAGCATTCCTACAGGGTAAACACCACTGATAATAAGCACCCCAGATGCTTGTGAAACCATGGAGGGAAAATCTCCCCGAAGGAATCCCATCATGCTGGTAAAGGAAGGGCATTTTTTGGCAACAGAAATCGTGGTGATGCTCAGGCCTCTGCTGACACGGCAGTGTTTGGCAGAGCTCACTGTCCCTGCACACCCCAGCTGCCACAGCTTTTCCTGCAGATGATACTGGTTCAAGGAGCTGCCCTAGCTCTACTAATATAAGGCCAGCCTATACTGGTGTAACTATCCATGCCAGACTTTCATCCCCTATAGAGGTATACATAACAAAAGTGTAAAGATCAAACATAAATGTCCCATAGGTGAAGAGGAAAGCTGCACAGAACTCAGCCATCTCAGGCAGATGAAGAGTTGCTTGGGAGGGCGCTGGAGCAAACACAAGCTGGAGCAGCTTTAAAGTGCTGCTCTAAGATCCACAGAAAATGAGTTTCCACAAGCCTAGCTTTTGCGGCATTAATATGTTACCACCTCCGTTCCTCTGCCAGAGCCTTATCTCAGAGCAGAGTCAGCACAAGAAAGCACGTCCTTGGGCCTCAAGCACTGCTGTTCACAGCCCAGAGCCATACCTCAAACTTCCTTTCATTAGCTTGGTAATGCATTAGGGTTTGTTTTCTACATCTCCGCAGTAGATGCTTCCTCTGCCTTCAAGAGAGGGATCCATCTTCTCCAAGACAGCAAATTAGGCCAGTCTCCAACCACGACACAAAGCAGCTTTAAGGCACAGATCGCAAAGGTTATTCAGGCCCTCCTTTGAACCACCTCGTCGTGCTTTCTGGCTAGAAAAAAGGACCAGAACCATAACACTTATTTTTCTCTTCTTCCTCAATTTGACAGTAATTGTACCGTATGAATGGCTAGGCCCAGACTCGGCAAACACAGGACAAGAAGCAGAACTTCATCCCACCTCTTTAAGATAACTTGGGCAAAGTGAAATCCTCCTCTAACTTGCATACAGAGGAATTGCTTCTGGTCAGATCTCTGTGAGGCTCCTGATCCAAATAAGACACTTTTTCTCCACAGGAAGTATCTAAATGGAAGTTGTTGTTCTTCAGCTTCATCCACCCCTTCCCGTTTTAAAAAAACAAATTAACTGTGAATGCTAGTGTAAAGGCAGCACCAGCATGGCATAAGCAAGGCCCTGCCCTGACCAGACAGATTTGACAAGCTCCTTCAGACTCCAAAACCAGCTTCTTCAAGACCCCTTTATTCAAATTCTGCAGTGTATTTCAAGTCAGACAGCTAACAGGCCTTGAAAGACAAACAAACAAAACGAAAAATCCTGAACCAGCTCCTAACTCCCTCCAAAACCCCAAACAACCAGCATATAGCAGGAACTCTGTAATTTCACTGCACATTTATGGTCTCAGCGCAATGCAGAAAATGGGCATGACCTTTGTTTTGCAATAGGGCTATTTATTACAGCTTGTTTAAAAAACCCACCTCGACACCTCTCTGTCCCAAAATTAGATGCAGCAGAAAGCCACTGGTAGGGCACCTATCCTTCAAAAAGTGTCCAAAAGAATGCAGGACACTAAAGATACTCTTCACTGTTCAAAAGAGTAACACTGCCACCTACTAGGGAAAGCCAAAATACATAAGCAGGTCACCACTTCCAAGGAAGGAAACATTTCTCTGGCTATGAACAACAAAAGATAGAGGAGATAAGTCATGTTTTTCTTCTGCCTCACTATTCAGTTATTATCCAGAGACTTCCGCTTGCTGGAGATAATTTTTTTTCAGACAGCATTCAATTAAATTAGGACAGATCACATGCATTATAGAAGCTGCTATGTATCAGGAACTACTCCAAACACAGAGCATGATTTCAGACTCTGTTCATTGCTTTGATGGCGTGGCTTAAAACAAGATTCAATAATAAAAGGGCCAGAGAATACACACTATGTGAGTTATCTGTCAGTTTTCTGTGACTAGGAGATGGATGTTTACGTCAGTCATTTCTTAGCACAAAGTGTCATCCCAGGTCTGCACCAATTCAGTGTGGTCAGACATAGGCTGATGGCAGAAACAATTCATGAACTGAGCAACAGCCAACACTGAGTCACAATGACAGCTGAGATACCCAAAATACTGCAAAGCACCCTCACTCAGATGCTGCAGGACTGACCATTTACAGATCTCTAAAAGCATTTCTGACATTCATGGTCATGAACACTACCTAAAAAATTAGACACAGTTTATAAATGAATGCCTGAGTCTGAAAATGCACAGAAAACAAATGCTGAACAGACAGGTTATGTTAGCTGTTTGAGTCACCACATATCCACCCCATCACTTTGTGCCCCGAATCCAGTAAAGTGTCCAAGTCAACACTGACATTTTTACTAGACTCCAAAACTGCACTGCAGCCAACTGCTTGGAATAGCCCCTAACCTGCTGAGATCATCCATAAAGTCTTAGTCTGTTCCTTGGTGTAGAACTGGACAGTATCACGTATTCCTACTACTGCTTGTAATTTTGAAAGAGCAGGGCTAAGCACGGGTTATACACCTCTGCTAACAGAGACAGATGAGTCAGGAGTGCTCTCTCACTAGCACAGGAAACAGCATCCCCTAAAAAACCCACAGTTACTTGATCAAAGTTCTTTCTTTAATTGTACAGCACATTTCATGCCTGTGGGCTGTGCCTCTTTGATCAGGTGCACCTCAGGGGAAATTCCTTCTCAGGCTGGTAAAACGCTTCTATCACAAGCGGCCTGAGGCCAGACATGTGAGGAGGCTGAAGCAGGAGCAGGCAGCTACACTACCTGCAAGCCCCCCTTCTCTGTGGAACCAATGAGGCTGGGGAAGGAACCACACTCTGTGAGCACCGCTCCCAGCTGTAGCAGTTAGCTGTACCGAGCTACACGAGTACACAAAATGCAGTGCAAGACAAGATACGTCATTTCTGAATCCGGGCTGTGATGTTCTGCACATTGCTAAGGCTCTTCAGTACAAGACAGAGTTGTGTCTGTCACACGCAACAAACATAGAATCACAGAATCCTAAGGTTGGAAAAGACCTCTAAGATCAAGTCCAACTGTCGACCCAACACCACCATGTCTACTAAACCATGTCCCAAAGTGCCACGTCTACGCTTTTCTTGAACACCTCCAAGGATGGTGGCTCCACCACTTCCCTGGGCAGCCTGTTCCAATGCCTGACCACTCTTTCGGTGAAGAAGTTTTTCCTAATATCCAATCTAAACCTCCCCTGACACAACTTGAGATCATTTCCTCTTGTCCTTTCGCTAGTTACTTGGGAGAAGAGACCAACACCCACACGGTTACAACCTCCTTTGAGGTAGTTGTAGAGAGCAAGAAGGTCTCCCCTCATCCTCCTCTTCTCCAGGCTAAACAACCCCAGTTGTTCCCTCAGCCGTTCCTTGTAAGATTTGTGCTCCAGTCCTTTTATGAGCTTCATTGCCCTTCTCTGGACAGGCTCCAGCACCTCAATGTCCTTCTTGGAGTGAGGGGCCCGAAACTGAACACAGGTGCAGCGTCACCAGAGCCAAGTACAGGGCCACAATCACTTCCCTACTCCTGCTGGCAGACATTTTGCACAAATTCTTGAGCTCTGCATGCCATTACAAGGCTCTTTCAAGGCTACAAAAATAACTCCTTTATTATTTTGCAGGAATCAGAGGACCTTTTTTAGTCCTTAATGGCTATCAATAAAAATTTCCTAAAGGAAGATACCAGATAAAATTGTCTACTGAATTGTGATAGTATGAGAGCTCCAAAGGCAGTCTTGATGGCCTGCCTTAGCCACAATGCTTCTCTGTCTGAAACAAAAAGCAAGAGGTAGGAAAATGCTCCAACATAGGAGGCAATTTTATGTACATTGCACATGCACTTAGACTAAATCCTTGTTTAGAGAAAGCAACCGATGAGTAAAAATAGTCCTAGGAAGGTTCTATTTTTTGAAGAAAAACTCAATCACTTAGGAGGATAATTAAAATCTTCAGAAGCAAAAGACATAAGACAAAAACAGTCACTGATGACACTGTTTAATTTGATATGGCCAGACTTTTTCAAAGTAACTTGTAAAACCAACAAAATAAGACAGAACTAGAGGATAGGCAAGTTTCATATTTACAGTCATTCAAAAGTAATAGTGTAAAAGCACATCTCAAATAGTAGTGACAGAAGCATGGAAACATACAAAGAATAATCTTTTTTAGGACATTAATAGAATTTTATTATATTATCTTCTTAACTATTAAAAGAATCTATTGTATTTTTTACTGCCTGATTCTAATTCACCAACTCCTCCTCAAAACGACTTGTGATACAAAAAAAAAGCCACTTTTTCTGTATGTAAACAACAAAACCACCTGCTGTTGTTTTTCCAGACAGTATTGAAGTGGCACAGCAGAGTTAACACTAATGCTCTATTCTTTACCATTAAATTAAAAAAAACAATTGGGCAAAGGAAAAAAAAAAAAACCAGACCAAGTCATTGTAATCATTCAGTTGGATTCTGGATGACAATCAGGAAGTAGTCTTTATCTGGAGAAAGAAAAAAAGAAAAAAAATATTGTTTCATTGATGACATTTGTTCACAACAACAGTAAGTTTCAACATTTTTTCATATCTCACTGATGATACACTGTGGGAACTAGAGTCCTGACATTCATTCTCAATGTGCAAAACAGGCTTGGCATGGCAGATCACTTATTTCTATGAGTCTTACTGAGAAAAATTCTCAGCTTTAGAAACCACATGCTCCCAAGCCAATTGTATTTAACTCAGTTTGTGCCTAGGAAATAATAGCAACTGGCACAAACAATGATGGAATCAAAATAGGTGGTGCAAGACAGTGATTTCCCTTATCTCACAGGCAGGCTGTGGGGCTGCAGTGGCTACAGCTGCATTTTTTTCTGGCGCAATGCTTATTCCTCTCTCTTCATCTTTCACGTGGAAATCAGAGACTGCCTCAGCACAAACCCCAGAGCCTGTCTTAAGATCTGCCTTGACCAGTCCCTGCGGAGCAGTCTACTGCAACTGCAATCCCCTCCTTCGCCTCTCCGTCAGCACAATCCCACCATGGAGCCAATGTAGTACAAAGAAACAAAGCTGAGTTCCTGCCACATTAGTGAACTGTTCTCACCTCACTGATTCCCATTTCATAATTTGATGAAATACTAAGGACATTTCTTGAAAAGAAGGTTGCTGCTGTTATACTCTACAACTCATGATTACAACTACAATAGGCTCTATTACTTTTCTCTGAACTGGAAAATCTATTACACTGTTTTGCTTTATCACTTAGTCTACAGTGCTGAACTGCAATTGCTCTCAAAACATATTCCTTTCCAATTCTTGTGGTTTCATACTGAAAAGCACAAAGCACGAGAGGCTGCAACACACTCTCAAAGACTATTTAACACTTTCTACTTTGACTGACATGAAAATAGGAAAGTGATTTCCCACATTCAAACATGAAAAAGGAAATTTAGGTCAATGATAAAAGCTTTCAACTCTGAAGAAAGCAAAACAGCTTCTGGGAAAAGAAGAGCTTATACAATATGAATAAAAGCAGCAGGCAGAACTTTTCTCGCAGGCTGACAGTGTCAATCTCATGAGAAAAGAATTCTGCTGGATTCCCTTATGCCTGCTTTCACCCCGCCCACTTTTACCTGGTGCGACCATGATTTCATTTTTCTTGGAGCGGATCCGCAGGAACGTGAGGTCGTTCTGGGGATCAATGTCTCGCACGGTGCTCCTTGCCTTCATGATGAAGCTGTGCATGAGGCCCGCGTACTGAATCGTTGTGGAGTTGTCCATAGTACTTTTGATAGGAATACCTGCAAGAAACAGGGGACAGCAAAGCTCAGCAACAAAACTCCAGAACTAACTCCGCCTTGGGCATCACCAACTGGGGTGGCTACTTAACCTGAGCAGATGTTGTTGCTACACCAGGGGTTAGGAGTGCTCTTTTCAAAGGCTTAAAAGAAGAACATGAACAGAAGTAAGATGTGAAAGGCTGAGATCTGGAACCACAGGCGTATGAGAGAACTGTTTACCTCTAGCAGCATCAGTATTTTACTTTTGCTTTTTCGTTTATTTATGAGATTTACGAATAGAAATAAATAATAACAAAAATAAATATCTAGGAGGAGGGAGGAAATACCTATGTTTCAATTTTGTTCTCCTGACTGGGGACAGCTTTTCCTTTCAGAAAGGCTCCTGAATGTCATTTAACTGTGATGTTCAAGTGAGGCCAGGATTGGTGTTGATTATAGAGGACATCAGCTGCTGCATCACACAGTTTCAAAGCTGAGGCTCCAACATTTAGCCGTAAGAGTTGATGCAGTCCTGCAAGGTCCCTGGTTCAATTCCTGTGCACCAGCCAAGAGGGCAAACACACTGACGCTCTTTGGCCAGAGCTTTCGCTGCCTTAATGTCTTCCCACAAAAAGCCAGCCAAAATTCAGCTCGTGTCAGAACACAGCAGCCAACTACCAAATACTGGCACGGCAGAAAAACTACTGCAGGTGTATGTTCAAATAAGCACAGCTTCAGCCCAGAAAGCGCAATCCATTATTCAGTATCATGAAACAGCAGCGAGTGGGAACACAAGCTGCATGCAAGTACACAATGATCTGATCTTCAAGGTATTCATATATAGCTAATATCTGTCATATTTTCTAAGGATTATTTCTAGGAAATATTAAATTTAAATTGATAATCATACAATTTTAAGAAGCTGGGCTGCTCACAGTGTATTTAGAATACTCTGAACAAGTCTACTCTATTGGATCCTTCAATGACTCCAAAAAGAGACAACAAGCTGATGAGTCTCATGAAGCCATGAGCACGAGACAGCTGCTATGCTACTCAAGTCTGCCAGGACAGCAGCATTCTGGACATGCACAGCAGCAAGATTTCAGGTGTCATGAGAGTTTTTAGTGCTACTGATAAAGGCTTTCACAGAACACAGTCTCAAACACTGCCATAACTCAAGTATTTCTAAGCTTTTGCAATTTGTTTTATTTGATTTGTTTCCTAAAATAATAAAGTGAGCTTGCAGAAATGGGAATCCAATTTTTCTCTTGTAGCCTAACTACTGTCTATCTGCTTTGGCTACATGAACACCTTTGCTAAAGACAGACTGTAATCTAAACGAAAGTAGTACAATCAGCAGTCCTTCAAGTGCATGTTTAGAATAAGTTATATCTCAGAAAACTGAGACTGACACAGTACCTTCAGAATTAACAACAATGATTCCCTGCACTCCCTTTTGGCTCTGAATTCGCTTCAGTGTTTCTTCCACCTCAGCCTGCAAACAGAGAAAGCACAAATCAATTCAAGATTACAGCCGCTATTTGCCTTCCACCACAGCTTTGTAATAACAGTCTGAAAACAAAGCTGCGCAAAGATGATTCAAACTACCTACACCGTTCTATATGACAAAGCGTCTGTACTTGGTGCTACCTTTTCTGCATTATCTTTTCAGTTGTTTTCCATCTGTCTTTGCTCTTCGCTCATTTGTGATTATAACCTTGTGGAAACTTGGAACTCCCCTCTAATCTTTCCCTCTCTCCTCCTGCCCAGCCCTCCCGCATCAGTTCCTTACTGTAGGCTTGCAACTGGAAGACTGCTTAGTCAGACTGCTACAATTTAGGTGTCAAGCAAAAATCATGTATAAAAACATATATGGAATTTATTTAAAAAGTAGAAAAAGATACATTCTGAGTGCAAGACCACCTTTCCTTTTATCAAACGAATACTAAGAGCAATTAGAAATAAGTGAGGAGAAAACCAATGAGTAAGTGCTTTTTGTTTATAATTATGATTCATGCTGGGATAGCTAGGAGATTATAATCACTAACAATAATTTACAACTAGTGAAATTGAATTTAAAAAAAAAAACAACAGGAAAAATGAAAGCTGAAGGCCAAGGCAGCAGTCCCTTTGCCTTCTCTGTAAAAATCACCATTGACTTCAGAAGAGCTTTCAAACCCTTCTGCATGACTTCCACTGCTACAAGACATCAATCAAAATTTAACTAGGGGTTCTCTAATAGGGTCATAAAACCTCAGCACCTGACCTGTTTTCCACAGCTGGGTGAATATTTAGCATTTTTTATCCCCATTAAAGGAAACAGAGACATGCAGCATCTTTCAGATCCTGCAAGACAGAGTCCCACAGAAACAGCCTAGGAGGGAAGACAGGAATAACTTCAACTTGGGAAAGGTGGAACCTGTATGGGGCATTTGGCCAAGACACCTGTGTTTCTTAGGCATTGTGAATAACCCCCTCTCCGCTTCCATCCTGCAGCAAATGAGCACAGTCATGTTATAAGCCTTGTTCCCTGGGAACAGGACTTGTCCTAACAAAACAACGTGGCCTCAACCTCAGAACTACTGGCCAACTTTCAGCACAGTGCCGTTAAAAGTAGCTTGCAGTAACATGAATTGTTGCTGGTAAGAGGTGGTACCACCTGAGTTTCTCTTCATGAAGTGGAGTTTTTCTCTCTTATCCAGCAGAGAAAAATTCAGTCTTTTCAACAAAGCTCTTGATTATCTCTGAATGCCAGGCTACTTCAAATTGAAGACGAGGGAAGTGAAACAAAGAACAAACAATAAGGTGTATGAATGCTGAGAGAAATACGGTGGCACACTGTTAAGTCTGAAATAATCTCCTGACTTCTTACTAGCAGTATTTAAGTCCTAATTCATTAAATACTTTATTTCACTAGACCCTAACAAACCTATTTGGATGCAAAGCATCATCCATCCAGAACAATATCAATTGTTAATTTCTTCTAACAACCAACAGATAATCTCACTCACAAGGCGGGGTGACCTGCTCTAACAGTTCACTGCTGTTGACATGGGAAGGTCTTGTACCTCCTAATCTTACTCCCTGACGCACATACCACTTCACACACACTACTAGCTATGGTGCTCGTCCAACATCTTCACAATCCAGTTCAACTCAGCAGACCAGCAAAAATATTACTGGGAAAAAGTTAAATATATATAACTCATGAAACAAACAAAAACTGTCTTAATAAGGGGTTGAATAACTACAAGAGAGAGTATATGGGGAAGAAGAGATGCACTCTGGAAAAGGAAAATAAATATTTTCCCATCACCAACTTGCTCTTATATAACCTTTGCTATATATACAACAGTAGCCTTTATCTTCCTGTTTTTATCTAGAAAGCTCTACCTTCTGGGTTCGCCTAAATATATCTCTTATTAGATCATTTCAATTTTCCATCTACAACTTAGGTCAGTATTTATTTCTTCAGAAACTTTGCCACATATTTTGATCCCCAGTTTCATGCAGATGCGCTAGCCAACAATGCATATGAAGAGGAAGCAACCTCCAATACAATTACAATAAAATAAATATATTCCAGGTTCCGCAGAATATTAAACAGCCGGTTGTCTTAAAACAGGCTTTTTTCCTGATTACTTTCCCTTTTAAGAATTGTAAGTCGGTAGCCATAAGAAACACAAAGATTTTTCTACTGAATGTTATCTGTAGCCCGCCACCACATGGCATATTTCAGTGCTTGGCGGAGTTAATTGAAGGTTTATGGGAACGATACGCTTTCCACTCCAATGATTTTGGGATAGAAGTCCACGGCCCGTGGTACCAGGCAGGCTGCGCTCAGCTGTCAGGGTGACACCCCTCTGTTACAAGGCAGCGGCCTCCTGACCTGACTCAGCCGCTGGCACGTGAAACACTGGCAAGACACAAGATCACAGAATCCCAGACTGGTTTGGGTGGGGAAGGGACCTCACAGCCCATCTAGTTCCACCCCCCTGCCATGGGCAGGGACACCCTCCACCAGCCCAGGTTGCCCAAAGCCCCATCCAACCTGGCCTTGAACACTGCCAGGGA
Organism: Grus americana; assembly: GCF_028858705.1. NCBI lineage: Eukaryota > Metazoa > Chordata > Aves > Gruiformes > Gruidae > Grus > Grus americana. Next base: position 2,147,763 of record NC_072868.1, read on the forward strand.
GCCAGGGGCAGCCACAGCTTCTCTGGGCAACCTGTGCCAGGGCCTCAGCACCCTCACCAGGAAGAATGTCTTCCTCAGATCTCATCTCCATGTCCCCTCCTGCAGCTTCAGGCCATTCCCCTTGTCCTGTCACTCCCTGCCCTTGTCACCAGCCCCTCCCCAGCTTTCCTGTAGCCCCTTTCGGGACTGGAAGGTGCTCTAAGGTCTCCCCGGAGCCTTCTCTTCTCCAGGCTGAACATCCCCAACTCTCTCAGCCTGTCTCCATGGCAGAGGTGCTCCAGCCCTCGGATCATCTACTGGAAACCTCCTGGCAAAACTCCCACCTAACAAAAGGAGGGCCGCACCCGCGCGTTCCTAGCACAGAAGCCAAACCCAAACCACACGGAGAGCTTAAACCGGAGAGACACCAAACAACTGCCCACAACTGGGTCTCGCTTTTACTCGGTGCAGGACACCGGACGGCCCGGACACCCGCCCCGGGCGGGGCAACCCCTCCGGCCGAGGAGATCCCAGGACCGGTCCTCTCCACCTCGCCCTGCGCCCACGGTAACGCGAATACAGGCGTTTCCCGCACCGGAGCCGCCGAGGTCTGGGCGAGAGAGGAGACACAGGCCTCCCCCCGCGCCCGACAGCGGGGCAGCACCAGAAGGGACACACCGCCCGGTCCCAGGCCCCGCTCCCGCCGGCCCGGGCAGCCCCCGGCGCGGCCTCACCCACCATGTCGAGCCACCGCCTCTCCGTCCAGTCACGGCACCGCGCGCATGCGCCGCCAGCTCCGCCAAGCCGCGGGGAGGAGGGGGCGGGAGATCCTGCCCCGGAAGTACTTTTCACGGCGGGGGGTGTGTGTGTGTAGGAGTGACTTACCGATCGCCTCAGGGCCCGGCGGGGAAGGGGGAGGCCAGGCCCGGCCGCTGCTGTCGGGTCCCCCGGTCTTTAGTGTAAACCGTCACTTTATCCCTCAAATAAAGAGGGGCGAAGACCCCGGAGACAAGGAGAGGCGGCCCTGCGGGGCCGAGCAGGACCGGGCAGGGCCCAGCAATGCGTTGCAGGCATCTTCAGAGACCGGGAACGACTATTTTCTAGTGGATATTTACAGCTTTGCAACCTAATGGAATTTAAATTCTAATCTCTTCTTACCAGTCCAGCAATAAAGTTTTAAAGCTTGGCTACGGAAAGTCATTTTATCATGAATTGATTCAAGTTCTGGTCCCACCAGTGATGGTAATGTTTGGTCAATAAGTAAGCAGCGCACAGCTGACATCAGAGACCTAAACATAACAAATTTTTGTTTAAATAAAATAATAACCCCAACCTAGGACTGGTACTGATATTACCAATGACATCATAGAAGAAAATAGCAAGGAACTCATGAAATGGTGCAACTGAGTTGTTCATTTATCATACCATACATTTATCATGCATTGCAATTCCGTTTGGGAGGAGGTTGCCCCTTTTTTTATATGTAAAATATCCTCATAGCTGTACTAACTTAAACCTACCCAAATTACTGTACTAATGTAGCTGTACTAACTTAAAAACTACCCGGTGTCAAATGTTGAGTTTACACAATTTACTAGCATGCTTTCAAGGGATTGCATCCAAAGCATGGAGGAAGCAACTCAAAACTTGCCTCCCCTGCTGCAGAAAAAAGGCAATTATTCTTGCATATATTTACTTGGCATAGAAAAGCATACTTGGGATTTGCTGCTACTAACAAAATTGTATTAACCGAGCCTTTGTGAACATCTGGGAAAGTCAGCAGAGTGAAAACCCAGTGGGAAGGTCTGCAGCAAGGAAGACTGCCCTCAGCAGAGAAGGATCAGTTTAGGGAACATTTGAACAAACTGGACACAAGCAAGTTCATGAGACCTGATGGGATGTACCCATGAGCGCTGAGGGAGGTGGCCAGTGTCACTGTAAAGCCGATCAAATTATCTTTGAAAGGCCACGGTGATCAGGAATGGTTCCTAGTAACAGAAAGAATGTAAATACCACTTCTCTCTTCAAGGAGGAGGATGAGGGTAACTACAAGGCTGGTCAGTCTCAGTGAGCTTTTTTCCCTCCTTCCTGTCACCCTGTCATTCCTAAACAGAAATAAAATACAAATTCACACAGTCATACCTCGTTGTTGTTATCACCACAGTAGTGGGCCAAGAAAATGTTAAAGCTGTGGCTCCCGCAGAACCTTTCTCCAGACCACCTCCCACAGAGCACCACCGCCAACAGACCAGCAGCCTCACTGTCTCCCCGGGGCAGCATCCCCAGGACCATGAGCACTAGAAATTCAGGGATTTTTTTTTACCTGCAGTTTCTAACCAGTCACAATGGCAGCTGTGTCTGAAATCTCCTAAAGAATTTCCAATGCAATCAACAACGGCAGAAGAGGCGTCAGCAAAGAAACGCACCTAAAGAACTTTGCTAGAAGGACAACTTCGGCCAGCCCCTCGCCCCCCAAAGAGGAGACAGACAATTTCTTTGCACACAGATGCTTTGTAACACAGAAGGAATAACGACGAGACTACCAGCTCTTTAAGTAGTTTTATAAAAGTATTTGACTTACTGAGATACTGTTACAGTTACCTGAGTATTTGAAATTACAATGCAAGGAAATTTCAACAATGAATTTCAGTACAGTATTTTACAATCCAGTGCTGCTGATCCCAGTTTATATAGGAGTTCACTAGAGCACATATACACAAACAGTGATTCTTGAAGAAAATTAAAAGACACCACAAAAAGGGGGCTGGAGATACCAATATAACAGAGAGAGTTGAGATTACAAATCCAGTGCAGCATGTAATAAAAATGCAAACAAAAAAAAATTAAGCTTTTTTTGTTTTACTTTTCTCAGAATAGTAAAAAAAAGCTTTGCTTTTTTTTTAAAACACAAGCAACTGGATTAAAAAAACAAACAACTTCCATACTAGATCAGATGAAGACATGACGCATTTACTGTGCATTTCATTAGTATATTAACATTTCCTGAGCTACCCAGAGCAATAAGGCTTTATTAATTCTTAGATCAGCGGCTCAGCATTTAATTTTCTCATATCATTCTCATAAGGCAAAATTCTAAATAAAAGTTATTTTAGTACTTGAAAATTAGGATCAATTGACAGTTGCATATGAAAATACATTTGTGACATACTATGAATTTATGCAGCTCAGGCTGCTAAATCAGTTGAAGTAGCGGGAGACAAATTCGTTAATCTCTGCTAAAAATCCTACAAATAAATCCAATTCGCAATAACCTGTTACCTGGGACACCAGATGCTGTGGACTCATCCACATGTTATTTTCACCAGATCCCCATACAGAACAGAAAAGTGCACCAGTGGCTTATATTAATTCCTTTTTATTTCTACACAGCATGCTGTAAAAAATTACTTTGTCAGCATTGTGAATGCTGACAAAGTAAAATGCCTAAGTAATCTTAACCTCTGACTTCAGAAATATTGCCAATTTAACCCAGTAAAGTTGCTTTAACTTTTTTTTTAAATATATTTTGGCCAAATCCAATGTTTCACAGATTATTCCCCCCCCAATGAATTCTTCATCTGCAATATTTTAAAATCATATCTGGTGCTAGGGATATCCAGCCCCCTTTCCCCCATTCTAATACAGCAGAAAAGACATATAAACATGCCATTTAAATTAAAGAAAGAAAAGTGGAATAAGTGGAATCCCAGACTGCAAAAATATATACAAGCATTTACCTTTTTCCTGAACTAAACATTTCAACCATAAAAATATTAAACAGCCATACCCTATAGAACTAGGGCTAAGGCTATTTCAATTATAACTATTTTTTATTTTAAAAATATAGGGCTGAAAGCCTTTTGGGTGATATTTATACATTAACAATATTTCTAGGTTCCCTACATGAATCATAAAGCATTATGCAGAACACAGACTATTTTTCATAGCTTAATCTTGCATTATCTTGCTTAATTTAATGTCTCTTGTAAATACGTTAGATAACTACATTTCATTGTAAGAATTAATATAAACAGAAAATATTTATAAGGCTTTTTTTTATCCTCATGAGCTGTATACAGTAATATATCCATCAAATGTGTTGAAGTTGGCAGATTTTCCTCCTAGTAAAACCATGAAGTTGGGTTAGTTCTCACCGTCAATGAAATTGTAAGAGGGTCATTTCTGCATCATCAGAAACTCTTTTCCATGCCTTCCTTAGAACATGCATGACAAAAGAGCTATTCACTCTGAAGTCTAAGCATTCTGCCTTCCAAAAAAGCACGTATCCCTTTGTATGACCTGAAAAACTCTTGAAGTCAGTTAAAAACTATAGTTTCTTGGTTGTTCTTAGACAGAAAAACTGAATCAGTTTTTCCCTCTTACAGTTTAAACAGAAAGGACAGCAGGAAAGAAATACTCTTTTCAAGCCTGAAGTTCACTTTTACAGTTTCCCACTGTCCTGTTTCAGCTCCAATATCTAGAAGCCTCTTAAATACAACTCCTATCCCAATGCTTTGAGCTGCGGTTATGCTTTAATATGTGCTATGTGCTATTTCTAGTGTCATGTCTCTTACTATCACTAACAGCTCATCTCACTGAAGTTTGCTTTCCTCCCTTCAGATAGGGAAAGAGCTGACCATACCCAAAAAGTGCATTCAGTCTAAAGGAGCAGTAAAATGCAAAACATTATTGTAAACCAGAAGAGAATTGAATATCAACAGATTCTAAAAGGAAGTAAAAGATGTTATTAATCCAATAGGAACTCGCTACAAAATTACTAGCTATAAGCAGCTTAGGGTGAATTAGCTTAGAAACCTCCCCCAAAAACTTTAGTTTCAATCTTTATAGAACTATTTACCGATAATCCAACTTTTAAAAAAAATCTTTAATCTGTGTCTGAACTTTCTAACCCTCTTAGCCTTAGCCAGTATCGCAAATCAGTTCATCAGCAAAAATGGTATTATCGTTTTCTGAATCCAGTTGTTTTGTACCTCATCCTGAGAACCCAATAAAGTCTTCAAGAGCAAACTGACTGCAACACGTAAGAATAACACTGAGAAAAATGTCCATTAACACTTTTGACAAGAAACATCAGTCTGCAAACAGGAATCTAAATGGAATCAGTGCAATCCCAGGTGGTCTTGTCTTTTGCAAAACAAGTGAAGTACCACAGTGTTAATTTTGATTTAAAAGTTAAATGTGTTACACAGAAAGAGATCAGAATTCTTCTGAGGGCAGACAGAAATGTTCCAACAACTTTGGGCGGGTGTCTATTTTGCTGAAATTAGCAGGATCGGGGAAAAAACAAAGCAAAGCGATGCCCTGGATTTGTGCCACAGTTTGACATCCCCTTAACAGCAGCCTGAGTCCAGCTGGCAGGTGAGCAGACTCCAGACGGGGAAAAAACAGTCTGGCCACACTTGAGTTAGAAAAAAGAGCTTAAGCAATGAATTTGCCCACGGTACGCAGAAGATGGTTACAAGCTGGCTCTAATAACACTGCTGTAAAGAGGCTTATGATGATGCTGCAGCATTGCAGCTACCAATGAACTTCCCACTGCATCAGTAGCAAAAAATGCTACTAAAAAGGAAAGACAAAACTATTGTTAAAAATCTGTCAGTCATTAAGGACACATTCTAATTAATGAATGGTAAAACAAAGCAGAGCCCAAAGCTGTATTAAACCTCTACTTAGGTCATAATTCGTTTGTAGCCATATCTGATTGCTCATTTGATTTCTGAAAGTGCTCAACAGAAATCCAGAGTTAATGTGGATAAAATCTCAGGATAACATCCATTTACTTACACATTAGTACTGTTAAATAAATCCAAGTCAAGTCTACTTTACAATGAAGTGTGCAACAAGCAGAAGTGAAGAACATACATTGTGTTGAGTTCACATTCTTCAAGGTGCAAATTTTACCTATTCTTGCCCAAATCCTTCTGTTTCTTCAATTGCGAACAACAGCTTTTCCTTCAACTGCTCATAATTCTTATAAGGTGGAAGGTCTAAGCGATTGAAACTGAAAACAAAGAAAAAAATTAAGTACTGAAAAATAATTAAACCATCACCAAAAAAATCCATTATGAATATAGATAATTAAACTTTTTGCTGCGTAGATGGATACCCGGATTTATACTGTGTGAAAAACTGATTAGTAAACATAAATTTATATATTTCTGAAAGTGAAAGTTGGAGTTCAAGTGCTTGAACAGTTATCGTTTTCCAGAAATGCAGTGTACTTGGTAAGAAGTTTCACTAACTTTTCCTAGTTAGTTAGCTAGAGTAACCATTCACATTTGAAATTTTAAATTTGTGTGTTTTTACTAACCACTAATACACCTGAGGAACTGGGTAGAAGCTACCTTTTCTCTAGGGAACAGGGAGTGTGAATGTGGCTACTATCAAGATAGAGTGTAGTGATAACACAAGATCAATCTCTTTAGACAGCACTGTTTATTACTTTAAATTTTCAGTAATACACAAATCCATGGAATTTACAATAGAATCTACTCCACGCCAAAAGAGTTTTTCAGAAGTTCAGCTATTATTCAACAACAAAGTTTATTGGTATAACTTGGTCTTTGCTTTCACACAGTCTCAACCGTTGAAGTGTATTACACATTTACTAAAATCTCCAAGTAGATTCTTGTCAGCAAAACCAGAACAACAGTAATATTTTGGTACTCACCAGGTATGACTTCTAGGTAACCAGTTCTCTTTTCCAACTTTTTCAATACAAAATTTTTGGGGTCCGTTGCTCCCTATAACAAATTCAAATAAACAAGGCATAGGTCCAGCTACCTTTGTATCTGTAGGCAATACATTACAACTGAACTATGAAAGGCTTAAACACAAGACAATACCATTACTCACACAGAAAAAAAGACATCTGTCTTTCACTATATAACTCTGTCTAGATCAAAGTATGCGTGTGGTGAAATGCATAAATTTGAGGTGATTTTGAAACTCAATACCAAAGGTGTAAACATTCCCTCCATCTCTTTTTCCATCATAGCTTAAGTATACGCAGGACTTAGAAAATAGCATTCAATATAAAATTCATTAGAAATGTCCATAAACATATAACTTGGTTCTTTAAAAAAAAAAAATCTAATGCATTAGAGGGATTATCAAATGCATACCCATGAGGTCAGCAAATCCTCCCACTGGTAATCTGCATGTTCCAGTAACAAACTGCAAGAGTCTCATTCTCTTCTCATTATCTATTTCTTTCACAAACTGAAAAATAATGCAAATAAATATTTAGGTATAGATTTGATATTCAGATTTTCACATCATCGTCCACAGAGTAACAAATTACATGACTGTTACGAATAGCTGGATTAGCAGTAACAATTTATATTCACATGCTACGGATCTGTTCAATAATTCTGAGTATTGTTTACTAAGCTGTAGATGTGCTCTGTAACTTCTGTTGGTCTGAGAATAAAACAAAGTCTACAAACCTGCCAGAACCACATTATCTGTCTGTTGGTCCTGGTATAGTGCCGGTAGATGGTATGTCTCTGCCAGTCATTCAAATCTATTTCTTGCATTCCACACAGAAGCACCTTTAGGAGAGAAAAAGGGAAATAAACATGCTAGTACAAGTTATGACTTTCCTTCTATGCCTTCCCACATAGCAAAACAGAACATCAACTGCACCCATACTTAGAAGCATCTGCAATGACAGTGTACTTGTTTTTACTTTTCAACTTTATCCCAAGCTTCTACAACAGAGTGATGACTGCTCATGAAGTGTATTTGGAAGCCACAAAATAAGAAGCATCTCTGTCATGAAAAATGGAATAATTGCTTGCATTTAGACATTCAAACCAGGAACAGTTTATCATTGCCCAGCCATACAATTCTCCACTAGGAACAGGATGTTTTGTTTTTATGTTTTTATCTTTTTAAATTGAATGGATGCTTCAGAAAGTGTAACTTTTGAGATATCATAACCATCCAGAACCTGGTCCAGTCTATATGCAATCATTCATTGTATATCTGGTTTTATCTCCCTTTCTGTCAAGTTACTCATTCTTTGAACACAGGCAAATCAAATTACTGATGATTACAAAAGGATTTCAGTAAGAAATTTTGCTTGGCAGAATCTTAGCCTTTAGAAACACATCAGTAGGCTGCAAAGAGGAAAGTGGGGGGAAACACTCATCAAATACTACTCCATAAAGTTTCCCTCATATGCCCTATAAAACAGAGTTGTCAGCCTTAGTGAGTTCTGCTCTTCAGACATAATGACTGGAGTTTAAGTATTTTATGTGTAACAACCTGGACCTAGCAATAGCCAAACAATCCTTTACCTCCAGTTCCTTAGCATCAAAATACTGCAAATACTGTTGTGGCAGAATTTCATTGAAGCCTTCAAAGAAAGCCTGTGTCTGCTCCTCAACACCTCGGGAAAGTCTCCATTCTGCTACTAGTCTGTAAAAGAAAATACAGAAAGATAATCTAAACGGCTTGTGCTAGCCCAGGTCCACATCTTTGATAGCCTATTTTGAGATGAACTGTAAGCTAAGTTTAAAAAAAGAAGGAAAGTCTGGAAAGTTCTGGGGATAGAGCATTGTATAATTTTATTAGTAACCTATACTCTGTGCAAACAATTTTGTTTTTTCTTTAAGTTAAAACCCTATGTTTTCAGCCATTCTACTACGGAAAGTATTTTAGACTCAAAGACAAGGCAGCATCTATTGACTGATTGTATTAATGAGAGCACAGCAGTCCCTAGGCATTGGAAGAAAGAAAAGAATGCAGAGCTATATTTGTCTAATATTCTCCCCAGAAATCTCAGTCATTATCCATTAAAAGGTAAAAACTAGGTCAAGTGGTACTGGTGAAGATAAGTAGGACTGCTAGCTTGCCAAGAAATGACTATGTCCATTTGGAAAGTTTCATATTTGTTTCTGTTAATCATGAAACTTTGCTCTGTGGCAGAAACTCCACTCTCCATTAATAAAAGGGTGAAAAGCAGGCAGGAGACCCGAAGAATCTGAACCCAGGGAGAAGCAGATACTATGCTGAATTCAAGCCTAACCTGTCAGGAGAACTGGAGTCTAAAGGAGAGATGGCTATTTTCTGGTCTCAATCCTAGAAACTTTGGGGACTTAAAGCAGGACTCAGAGTAAGACAAAAGAATATGAGTCCAACTGGAATCTGAGCTCTTCCTGGGTTCCTAGGAACTAGAAGAGAATGGTTTTCTGCAGATCCTCCTGATTTTCACCTCCAATATTAATACTTTGCAAAACTGCAAAATGCCAGTATGTTTCTTCTGCAAATACTACCTTTTCTGTGAATCACTGAAATGTCTTCAGATTACTCATGTGATGAAAACAAAATCCACTCCCCTCTCTCTCTCACTGCTTCCTGTGAAAGACGCCTTCACAGAACATGTCATAAGAAAGAGAGGAAAATTCTACTGGGATTCAGTTTATTTTGTGCCTGCAATCTGTGACTTCCCCCCCCAAGCACATCCTCCAAGCTTATATGTTAAAGATCACACCTCAAAGCAGAGCTTATGTACTGCTGCACATCGAGGAAGACGGGATATTTCAGGGCAAAGCAGGTCACTGTTCACATTTTTATTCTTTAATTGCTCTTAGGCTCTTTCCCTCTTAACCTATAGCTTTAAAACATTCTGGTACTACAAACAAAATCCTTCATGCATGACAATACAACTTAAGACATCATTCATAACACTGTCCTGTTACAAATGCCAAGGCCTAAGTATACTATAAGACCAGTTCAGATAGAACTAGTAGTGATTTCAAGTATCTTTAAAAAATAACAAACATCATAAAAGCATCCAAAAATGTTCTTAAGTTTAAAAAAACCCCATACATAAACAGCTGGGTGGAATATCAGCAGGCTATGAAGCAGTATGATTCTAATAATAAACACTTGCAACAATTTCAGGAAATACCTGCCATTCACATTTGTTGTCATGTTGTTCTGCTAAACTAAAATATCTCTAGGAAAAAAAGTGGACCTTCTACAAACTGTAATCTTTGGGAAAAGTGGATTTTAAAAATTTATTTCTATCAATATTCTTCTTTCAAATATGATATCCAAACAATTGCCACTTGTTGCCAACATCGGCAGTTACTCAGAGACAGAACTTCAACAGTGCTTCAGATAACATAGTTTGACAATCTTTTAGAACTAAAGAAAGAAAATGACAGAGATAAGAGTATTTTAAAATCTTCATGTATTCTTACCTAATGTATTCTTCTTTGCTTTCTTCTGTGACCAGAATGTTGCTACCATTTGGCTTCAAATCATGACTTTTGATTTCACCTAGAATTTCTTTGTCAACTGAGAAAAACATTTCCAGGCCACATTCTTCAATATTATTCTCTCTGTAATGAAAAAAATATCATTTTAAGTAACTGTGTCAAGACCTTTTACTCAGTAGAGGAGATGGGTATGAAGAACCTTAAGAAAAAAGGAGTTGGAGCTAAATAATCAAGATACAGAAATGTTCCTTACACAATAATTATGGTTTTCCAAGAAGTACTGACTCATTTTACCAATGTGCATACATGAATTGTACTGCTGATCAGAAATTTTTAATCACTGGTACCCTTAAATTTACCAATCGCAAGGCTGACAAACTACCTGCTGACTATGATCTGCGGAATGTCTATGGAATACAGAAACTTCTCAAGTAATGACATTTTTGCATATTTCATTGCATGATTGCTTCTTCTAACAGGTAACGTAAGGACTGCGTTAAACTGTAGCTGTCACTTTGTCAGATAATAGCAGGTAAGAAGCAACTAAGAAAGACTTTGCATGCTTAATGAATTATCTTCAACTCCAGTGTATTTATGGGACTATCTTGTAAGTATATACTAAAATGTCCCAAGCTCCTAAGTTAACAAAGTACAAATACTCCTGCTAAAGAGGAATTCTTTTAGAAATTTCAACATAGGAAGAATCTGTAGCCAACAAACATTGCTCAAATAAACTCTATTCTCTTTGTAAGTGTTAATAGCCAGGAGAACAACAGGTATAACATGGTAACTTATATGCTGATGCGCACTTCTGTAAAGTGAAGAATCACTTGCATATGTAGAGGTTTTGATGACCATTTCACCCTCCAAATAACATTTAAATCAAGATATTTGTCCTGAACCGTAACACAGATATGTCAGTCTTGAAAATATCACTGTGGTTTATCTAGCACTGTGACACAGTAGTGCTTCTGAACTTGATCTTTTCAAAACACCTACTATTGCATGAAATCTCAGATGACGAGGGAGGGCTTCAGATGGATGGATTATGAAATAAAATCACCTCTTCTTTTTAAAACAAAAGATACCTGCTCTAGCTCAGTTTGAGCAGAGAGGTTTGACTACATGACCTCTAGAGGTCCTTTTCCAAACTCAATGATTCTGTGAAATTTTCACAATTGAGGGAACGAGGAAAATGGCCACCCAACAGGAGAAGCGCCGAGAAATTCAAAACTACTGAAAGCTGCCTGGAAAGTTATAACATTTACTTGTTTGGTGAGGAACAAAATTATGTCCACCCTGATAGACATGACTTATTTCACCTACAAATTTGCAGTCATTTCCTTAGAGGATAACTTCATCCCATCCCCGGAAGTGTTGAAGGCCAGGTTGGATGGGGCTTTGGGCAACTTGGGCTGGTGGAGGGTGTCCCTGCCCATGGCAGGGGTGGCACTGGATGGGCTGTGAGGTCCCTTCCGATCCAAACTGTTCTATCATTCTATGATTCATCAGCATTACAGATAAGGAGGCTCAACTACACTAAACACGAATTTTGGGTCTCTGTACTTAGAAGTCAGTGTGCACCCCTCAGACGTCTGAAGGTTTTTCGAGAGAATTTTCATATCCTTAAGTGTTTTTTTTTAAAGGGGCAAAGCCTTTCATGGACTTCAACCTAGAAGATTTCTTTATCACTACAGAAATTGCTACTGATATTTGGGTCATACTTGCTCTAGAGACAGGCTTCAGAAAAGTTCTTGTTACAGCTTTAAGCTTCCCTATCACTTTCTTCTGTGGTAACAAAAAAAAAAGAAAAAAGAAAAAAATCCAAACACTGAGTGCAGATTAATAAAAGTGTATGTACCCTGCACAGTTTAGTCGTTTGAAACCCTCATATACAGTGAGATGTAAGAGTTGGTCTTGACAGTAAGTTCTGAGTTTCCTACTTCCTTACTACAGATGCAGGCTTCTCCTGTCTTTGACAAAATCTTTCATTAGGGACTGCTGGTACCCAAGAATTCACTCTTGGAAGTTTCACACCAACAATCCACTGGGTGGTATCTTGCAACACTGGATACTTTGAATTAAAATGATGGGGAAAAAGTAGTCTGCGATGTCTATGACAAGTCCCCATTTATTGCTGTAGACAAGCAGCCTGATACTGACATCCAGAAGCCTCTGTGCTCTTTTAGACCATTATAAATTACATATGCACCAAAAGAACCATACATAGAATAAATGTAGAATAAATGCAGCTCTGAAAGACCTGCAATTATTGCGTGTTATAAGGAAACCCCATCCTTGAAATGTGAAAAGGAGCCAGCTTATGTGCACTACACACACAAATGCAGAGATGCAACTATATCTACAGAATAATGGCTTAAAATAACAGTCATTTACTGTAGACTTTCCACAAAATATTAATGGATTAATACTGTTCATAAGGTAAACACTGTTATATGTGCAACTTGTTAGAATTTAGTCAGAAGATCATTCACCAGTAATAGCTTCCCCCACAATTTAATGCACATTTCTTCCCTATAACTTGCATTTTCAGTATCATATTTGCTTGGTCTCTAAAACTCAGTAAGTCACAAGATGACTCTTTCTTTGAAAAAAATATATGTACCTTTTCTGACTACAAAACAGGTAACAGGATTCCTTAATTAGAGAAATCAGGACTTAAAGCTTTGAGACTTTTTTTCCCTTTCAGGTCTCAGTTTCACGGCATCTTTACTCAAATAGCAACTATTTTAAGTTTTCCTAATGGAATTTTAACTCACTGCACCTTTTAGCAGCACATACATTGAGTATGGCACACACTACTCTGAAAACAATATCAAAATTCCTATCTCAATTTGTAAACATCTCGTAAAGGTGCTTTCCCCCCCTCCTCATTATTGATGGTAATGTTTCTGAGATTCACCACTACAGCAGATGACAATCTTGTCTCTCATATTTATTGCTGCATTTTAAAAACCAATCTATCCCCACACCTTTTATAAATTTCTCAAAGCATTTTTAAAACTATACTGGCTTTGTATGATTCTTAAGCAAAATGTTTTATCTCTCTAGTCACATAAAAAAAGACTAATTTTTCTGCTAAATTATTTCTACTATAGGAGAAGCAAAAAAATTTTAATTGAATTTGTCTTTCTGTCTTTCCCTTCTTTAAACTGTTGTGAAAAGAAAATTGCCCGTGTTAATGAAACACATGGTGCACATCAATCATGGACTACAACATCCCAGAGTCCTGATATTATAAAATATGTACAAAATTACAATGCTTTAGATCTAAGGGTTTTTTTTTCATTATTTCTTAAAATATTTTTAACACATAATTCCAAAATAATTATGGTCTACAAACTCCAGATCCTTTTTACTTGCTGCTCTCTGGAGAGGAATCTGCAAAGGAGCAGAGAAGGAGGACTCAAAAGGAGCATGAATGTAGAATAGACAGATGACTGACAATGCATACATGGAAGGCTATGTGTAGGAATGGTCTTGAATCATTCAGCTTGGAGCAAAAAAAACTAAGAGCAGCTAGAAAAATGCATGAGCATTAACTTCTTTAAAGCAGTACATCTTCAATATTAACCCTGAAGTCGAATTTTAGGTATGATTAACAGAAGAATTATGCGGCAGTAAATATTAAACTACATTTGTTAATGTCACATTATTGTAGCACTAAATTTTTTTAAGTTTTCTAACTAAACCAGGTACTAGATAGAGAAACATTGAGTGGCTTTTTGCTGATTTCTTTTAATCAGTTATATGAAAAGTTTCAGTGCAATTTACTCGAGCCATTTTATTTGTAACAGTGTTCAAGACTGCCACATCTGTATAATGTCTAGCTAGATTTATTAAAAAAACAGCAAAAATGGAATGCAAGATGCTGTGCAGAATATTCAATGAACCAGAAAGGCTTTTGCATTATCAAACTATTATGTGTACCTAAAATTACAGTAAAAATTCCAGTACAGCTCTGCAATTGATATATTATACTTTCCAGTGAGATTTTTAGTAATAAATCTACACCTCCTTCCTGGCATAAGTGAAAATCAAAACATTGTATGGCTATTTCAAGAACAAAATCAAGTCAAACTCACTTTACCCAGATGAGAGAGTTGTAAAACTCTGGGTCAACAGATTCTAAATCCTTGAGTCCTACTGGCTTGTTTAGGATACGTTTATAGAACGGCAGAGAGAAACCAGTGTCAATGAATTTCCCATGGAACAAAGCCTGAAGAACATGAAAACAGACAAAATAATGTAAAGGACGATTCCATACTTAATATGACAACATTCTGTACTCTGTACCAATGAAATTTCACAGCCAAAGAATTAAAACAACCTAGAATATCGTGACTGCTAATATGCTGAATTAACTTATACCAACAGTAGTTATATCCAAACATGTGATAATAGTTTCAGCTCAAAAAATAACTGTTTAATTATCCATCTGATGGTACAATATTTATTCATAGAAAAATTGCATGAGAGAACCGCTGTCTACTTTTGAACTTACCATGGCAATGAATCTTCCAATAAATCGGAAGTATTTCAGATGGTCTGGATTAATATAAGAGGCTGGGTTTATCTGTAAGCAGTAGTTATCTTTCCCTGCGTATTCAAATAGGCAATACATTGGGTTCAAAACTTCATGTGACAATAGAAAGAACCATTCCCTGAAATCACACAAACAATAAAAACACATTTCAAAATAAATTAAATTAGAAATTACTTTAGCTAACTCATGTTAACTTAGGAACTTGTTGGCACATAGGTAGTCAATCTGACTTCTTTACCAGAAAGTATGCTAGACCAAATTGAAAACAAATTGAAACTAACAAATTATCAATTAATACGAAAAGTTACAATGATATATGACTGTCAGTGGTTTGGATAAAAAAACATCCTTGTGTAAATGAGCAGATTAAAAGTCTAATGCTAATTAAACTTTAGGGGTTTAGGGAATGCTAATTAATGCATGCATTTCTCAGTTACATGCCAGTAAAGACTTTTGACTTGAAAGTAATTAATATTCACTTTTTCAATAAACTTCTACTTTGATATTACTGGTTGTGCCAAAGGCTTACTATAGTTCAGTAAACTATGCATCTCTTTAATCGCTGAGACGATTAAAGTATTCCTAATGCGAACTGAAAATAATGTTTTACAGTTTTAAGACACGCATACATCTTAAGCAACTGTCTTCCTCAGCTATTCTGAGAGAAGATAAGGAATAAACTTCACTAATATTTTGAAAGCACTACAGTTTCAGTAACTACTTTGGGAAAATCTTCACACCAACAACTTGCTGAAGATGATATTATTTACCGTTTCAGTTTAGTTTACCTTGCAACACCTCCATAATCTAAGCCTTCTTCACCAGGGAAAATAACCCATAAACGTCTCCGTAGATCCTGAGGGCTGAAGCTCATTATCTTAGTAAAAGAAAAACAATCAAATCTTTGTAAGAAAACAGCTATAAGTACTGGCTAGACTCATTACTATTTGCTATCAAGCAACATAGCATTTAATAATCCAGACCATAAAATGAACTATGAATACGTGAAGTACATTCTTATGGAATGTTCATGGAATTTGAAGTGTTAGTGTAAATGTTTTTCCATAGATTAAAAAGTGAAAGATGTAAAAGAAATAATAATTCTGAAATTAAAGACTAGGGATACTTAGGCCAGCAACCTAGCCAGTAAATAACAGGCCCAAAGTGAGTAAATTTGGTATTTGTTAAATACCATACTGAATGGTATCCCAGTTACAAGTAATGAAGAGACATGATCAAGGACTTAAATAAATTAGAAACAAAACAATAATAAACATACATTTTATATTTTTTTTTTTTTTAATTTTACAGCTTCATCTCCTAAAGAGGATAACAAAAATCTAGCTGGTTTGTTTTTTAAAAGTTAGGAAGAATCACAGATGCTAAGGAACTTTACTAATACTGGTTTTAATACAATGACCAAATTTGTAATTACACTGATTTGGTCAATTGTCGGAGGAATTTCACATAACATTTTTGTGTGTCCAAGAACCTTAAGTTTTTGTTTGCAATGAGAGGCACAGAATTTGGGTCAAGGTTTGCATTTTAAAATCTCTCCTATATGTCTGTAGTAATCATCGCAAAAAAATTTATAACCCCAACAGAGATATCTGCAAATGATGAATGAGTAACAAGTATAAAAATTAACTCAGGTCTTTGCAATTTTGTCATCTACATTATTGATAAGGCACCCTGTTTCCCTAAGGAAACCTAGGTTTGTGTAATTATGTAAACATAATTACATAATCTCTCTCTTGATTCTTTCCAGTACAATATAATTTTATTACCTCTATGGTTACTGTAAAAGGACCAAGTGCAGTTTTAGAAATAAGGCTGGAGCTAACTTTCAGTTGCAGGATTTATTTTGTCCCCTTCTAATCCCTTTTATTTGAAGACATCACTGTTCCAAAAGAAAAGACTAGCCAATTGCACTATTTGTTGCTTCTGCTAAGCCATTTTACAATAATTTGAACAAGAAAGCAATAATCTTTATTTAAGAATATATTTGTCTCAAAACATACTATTCTATTTGTTCAAATTTCCTGGCTTGACACATCTGTGATAATTCCTACAAGAAACGAAATCTGAAGACATATAGGAAAAAAAATTCAGCTAAGCACAGAGGAAGCTGAAAGTTTCTATCTTCTTAGATAAGGTCTGCATTTTCTTGTTACTTTTAAGTCAGAAAAATACAGAGGTGGCCAAGAGGAGTATCTGCCACGAGGAATTGTTCCATGCACTTCCAATGCTGTTATTAGACTGACAAAGAGCTGCTTTTCGCTTCAATTTAACAAGAAATGGGAGTGATTTATTGCCACAATGAACATTCGAAAAGTGAAATTCCAAACCCCTTGAAAATATTGTACAGATACAAAATTTAACCATGGTTTAGATTGGTCGACATTAATAAGAATTTTGTTACTAATAATCTAAATAGAATTAATAATTTTTGTTTTCTTTTAACCATTCCATTACTCATTTAAAGACCCATAACACCCAGACTAAGATCAACTTAATCTATTTTGGTACATAGCCCATACTTATATAACACACTGCTAGGAAAAATGTGCCAACAAACATAAGCACAGTATGAAAACTTCCTGAGAATGGGTAGCTGCTCTGCCACAGCACTCCCCTCAAAATTAACTTAGACTTTAAAGAATTCTGAGGAAAAATGAAAAATAATAAAAAAATTACCTTCTCTGTTAGATGAAACAGTCTTTACAGCCAGAACTTCACATTTGAGCATGATCTTTTAATATATAAGTATGATTCTATCCTAACTATTAAACTAGTATTTTTGGTTAGTCTCACGTAAAATAACATTAGCAAGATGTCACAGGATCAAGAATGACATGTGACAATAAACATAATCAACTCAACTTTTCATGCCCACAACTAACATGTTTTAATACAATACCTGTTGAAATGAGTCCTCGAATAATGTTTTTCTGCTCACTGTAATCTTTATGTGTTGTGGCATTACCAGTTGCTGAAATGAAATTTTTTACAGGTGAAGTGTACAATCACTTAGTTTCTGATACTGAGTTCAGACTGTTAATTGTTGTATATATTTTTAAGAGGTACAGTTGAATTCCACTAATCCATATAAAACAAACGCAGTAATCAAGATATTTGAATTGTAATTTACTCCAAGAACAAATTGCTTCCAATATTGATACCTACAGGGAGGTATACATGCCTCCAGATCCTGCTTAGACCAGGTTCAAATACTGTACTCTTGCAAGACATTGGAAAACATTAAGATCAATAACAATCTAAGTCAGCAAGACTTTCTACCCCAGAATTTAATACAAAATTAGAAAATTTAGGTTATCCTGCACAAAATTCAAAGTGAAAAATTAGTGTTTCTACTATTTTTCAAAGGATAATTCATCGACTTTTGAAAACTGGAACATTTAAACCCAACACTTTTTCCTAAACACCAAGTTATCTAATCTTTTGATATACATAGAGTTTAGAGGACCGAGACTGACACACTGGAATTTGGTATTATGCTAGAGCACACTAACGTGCAACACAGTATATTCTTCAATGTTTAGACATGCAAGTTCTGTGTCAAATGCCCTGCATTTTCTGCCAGAAGTATGTATTTGTGCAGGAAGTAGGTCTTGTATTAACTATAAAAATACTGTGCCTCCATATATTCCTTTATTAACAGCAGAAAGAAAACACTATTCTGAAACCCACCACTTTGGAAAAAAACATAGCTAAATTTATGTTTTCCTTTATTCTAAAAAGTTTTAAAGCCATAGCTTACCTAGCTTTAAAGCTTACATGAGTTTATACAAGTCCTGTATTTACTCCCTCCTAATTTAACCTTAAAGTAGGTTGATTACCTTTACTTGCGAAGCACTGAAGAGTTCATTTAAAGCATGTAGGCAAAACCCCAAAATGCAAACAAATATTCCCAAGAAATGAATCCATACCTGACACCAGAATCTGAAATAATGGACCTTTGCCTTGAAATCACGCACATAAGCTATCTGGGGTCCATTGGCTCTGGAACCAAAAGGAGAAAAACAAATTAATTTCAAAAGTGTTTTTGTAATTTAAGTAAAAGCCTACAAATGTATTGGTTATGTAGTTGTATGGTTTTGTTGGCTATCTAGTTGGAAGATTCTTATTCACATTTTTTGATTTTGGGACGTAATTTTCTAGTTTTTAAACTAAAAAACCAAAAAAATCTTCCTTTGTAAACCATGGAGTGCATACACAGTACTTTTTAACCCATATCTGATTCTTAACTGTAAAAAAGACTCTAACAATAAGGATGGTATGACATTCAGTTAATTTCAGTTGGGAGTTAAATTCCGGTTTTAACTCCATTCTGGTCCCTAAAAATAAAAGAAAGAAAGCATTGAGTGCAGTTTTAAAAAGACAGACTTGTAACTGGAAAGAAGGGATCTGGTCATCAACAGCACTGATGAAGCTCCTCCATTACCCTCAAATCTTATATACTATTTGGCAAGAAGGATTCTAAAGTGTTAGACACTTTCTTCTGCCTTCTTCAGGGACAGTTATCAGTAGATTAAAAAAACCAGAAAATTAGGAAGCATTATTACATGTAAAACTTTCTGTATAAGAAGGTACAAAGAGGAAAAAAAACCCTTTCAAAAATTATGTGTGCTAAACTTCGCTTTTGAAAACTTAGTATAATGTTAAAAACACTTACAGAGCAGACTTGCCCGTGCGGGGATCTATATATGTAGTGGTTCTTCTATTGTGATCCACAAAATATGGAATACCATCCACAGTAAATCGCATTTCCCAGCCCTCTGGTAAGGGTTTCTCATTTAATTGACTATGGATACAATAAAATACATGGTAACTGATCAACTTAATGTATTAAGTCAATTGAACAATATCTGAGACAGTAAAAATTTTGGCAGATCTAGAAAAACTATGGATTGAGAAACCTTCTATTCAATATTTATTCTGCCTTTTCTTCCTCTTAAATTTTCGTGTCAGCTCTCAATTAGATCACAATGACTATTTAAATAAACATTAGCTCATTTGGTTGCGCTACCTGGAATAATGGCAAATAGAAACTTAAGGGAAAAATGTAAGCAAGGTTTATCGATGTTTCCTCCACTTAAGCAACAGAATTTTATCTTCTATAATTTTAATAAGCAGCTTTTGATACCCCATGTATAATCACAATAGTAAAAAACTTAAAGAGTTTCAGAATCACAAAAATATAAGAAAAAAAACAAATACTGATTTTGTGTAATTTTTTGACAACTTCCAACTCAATTTTGGTATAAACAAAAATAGATCTCAATACATTTGGAAGACCTGAGTAGTATCACTCCAAAGGGCTCTCAGAGTGACTTAGAAGAGCGACTTGTAGAATTACATTGTAGGACCGTATTTCTAACTATGAAGCCAGCCCATTTGCTTGTTGGGTTGCATTAAGAATAATAGTGTTCTCCACACAGTTAGCTGCTGCAGACATGACTGGGATGGAAAAGTAGTCATCTCTGGCTACAGCTATTACCCCTCCACACATACTAGGCTACTGCACTCCCCCTTCTCTTATTCCTTCTCTACAGAGGACAGATCAAGTTGCTTCATTAAATGGAAATTTTCAGCTCAAACAGCAGAAGTTGGGATTGAACACCCTTCACCCTCAATTTCCTGCCTGCATTCCCTACCTCAGAGTCAGAGTGACCAGAGCCTGAAATAAACAGTACTCCATTACTTTCAGTAGTGCCTCAAGGTCTCTTTCTGTCTCTTTTTTTGAAAGGTGTGAGGAGAGGTGCTGCAGTTTTTCAAGTTTGTCCTCCTTCTGCCTTAGCTATTGAGTATCTAGGAAATAACCAAATTCTTATTCAGGATCCTCTCCACTATCCCTTCACTATACAAAAGAAATCCCTCCCTCCTCCAACCATACAAATGTTTAGACGTGTCGTCTTTATAAAAGGAGTAGTAGTCCATGTCTCAGCTGTGGGAGCATTTCCTAGCTCTCAGTCTCACTACTTTGTTACATTTTCATTCCAGATTTACATGAAACTGCAACTGATTTCTTACCCCTGACTCCTGGGATCTTCCCACTGAGTGATTCGTGTGTTGTGATTGACAAAATACACTCTGCCATTGCTGTCATTTCTCTTTTCTGAAAAGATGTGAAAGGAAAAAAATAAAAATCAGTGCCTGCTTAATGTATTGCTGAGATTGCATAAAATACAATAACTAAAATCAAGCCACAGACTCTACTGTCTTCAGGTTTCTCTGTACTTCCTTTGACTCAACATCTTTTCACTTTCCTTGTCATTGTTCCTTAATAAGCTGTTCACAAACAGGAACCTGTCTTAATACTACTGACTGCTAATAGTCATATGAAACTGCAGCATCACCTACCCTCAGAGGAAAAGTTTCCACTTAATGGTGTTCATAGGTAAGTTCTTTATATCTCAATTCTTACCCTGAAAAGTTCAGCTGTCTCTACCTGCACTGCTTATACCAACAATCCTGACCACCAGAGAGATTCTGGGCATCAACAATATAAACATTTGCACAAAGGAAGTAGCTCATCCCAGGAGATTTACCTTCACTAGATTTATTACCCTACTGTTTGCATTTTTTAAAAAGGTTTTTCAGTATTTTTGCAAGTTAAAAAATTATATGGATTAAAATATTGATGAAGTCGAAACTTCTATCCTAAGATCCTTTACTATGCTATTTATTTTTCAACTGTAGGAAAGAAATTAATCAGCAGAAAGAAAAAAATGTAAGTTATTTTCTCCACAGGAAATTCCAGCTGCCTTGGTTATTGTGACATATCTTACAAGCAATATAGACAGTAAACACAAAATAGTAACAGATGTATACATGAGCATCAAGAAAGTACAAGGGCTTCATATTCAAATAATGAGAAGGGAAGAAAAAATGATCAATGCAGTTTCTAAGAAAATACATTTATATTTTCTCTCATATAGTTTAGCATATGCCCAGGATTGAACAAAGCTTATGATAAATGCCCCAGCTTGGTCCTCTGTACCACTCTGCAGCTCTTTATGCAATTTTTATTTAGTGTTACAAAAGAAATATAGAATATATAATACAAATTATAAAAACAGGCCAAAATCTGACTGCTACAGGTAAAAAGCTTCAGTTTACAATAGAAGTCTGGAAGTAGACACTTGTCTATGAGAGTTACACTGACAGCAGAATTCAACATGATGTGGAAACTCAGTTTTGTTGTCTGGGCAATGCAAGCCTAAAGAACTTTCTTTGAAATGTTATACGTGTAACACAAGAAAGAACAAGTGTGGGGAACGACAATTTCATGACATGAAACTGCATCAACACCAGAACTAAAAATCCAAATAGCTGTGTTAGAAAAACAGACAAGCCAAAAACGCAGGTCTAACTCTACCAAGTAATTACTTGCTTTACAATTACACAATTCTGAGAACTTTGCCTATGTATCATGACACGTGAATTCTTATATCTGCTTGACAGTCACACCAGAAATTAGTTTTACACTTACATTTTTGTGCACACCTGCCCCAATTATATTAATCATAAATTGTTAACCCTGTAAAGTACAAAACCAAATTTATTCCAGGGACAGGGGCAAGTCAAGACATGGTTAGTTCTCATTATAAAAAAAAACATTTTCAAACCAACAAAACTCTCAAAAGAATTGACTTGGATAGGGAATTTGGCAGTCTGATTTAGAGGGGATTTGGAGTCTGATTTGGCAGGAATGGGAATGATGGGGGGGAATCCTGCCTAATGAAAGTGGTAAAAAAAGAGGATGACTGTGAAAGAAACTATTATGATAGTTACAGGGAGTAAATCAGAATACTTTATAGTTTCTAATCTACTTTGAAACTGCACATCCTTGTCAGGACTCCGTTTTAACAGCACATTTGATTACATTTAATTTTAAAAGACTTTTAATCCAGATTTTCTTTTTAAAAAAACTAGCCTAGAACAGCTGACAAAATAATTTGGCAGAAGCACGCTTTAATTACACTGTATTACAAAACACTTTCAAGTCAGTCTTACCCCATCCATGTGGCAGAGGGCCAAGAGGATCAAACTCTTTGTTCTGTGTCGATGAAAAGTCCTGGTTCTGCAAGTCACCAAAACAAATGGTGCATTAATGACTAGTCATTTGCTTTCCAGATGTTCTAGCATAGCCATCATGAATTATTGAAGTAAATGCATTTTTGTTAAGGTTACATATAAGCAAAGATGCCAACAATTTATTTTTCTCCACAGGGAAGGCCTATTCTACAGACCTTGGCATGCTTAATTAACTATAGTGCCAAGAAAATAATTATTCTTTGTTTAGTGTCCCTGCCTACGCAGAAGGAAAATTAGTACAGTAGCACCAAAACAATCAGAAAGCAAACCACTTCACTCCTGCATTCAGTACAGTTCTCCCTACCATAATTTATGAGGTCCATTTTTATTCTCTACACATACAGCACATTTAGAACCTTGATAAACTGGTAGCATGAGTTGGAGCTAAAGTCTACTGTTCATCAGAGGAAGACAATGGATTTAAAATTCTGGAAGGATTATTTTCAATTTCCTTGCTTTCATAACATTCATTGTGTATATTTCATTTTACCCAAAGCAGAAATATATGTCCTGTGAGCTTGCTTACCTTCCAGATCTTTGGGCAAGCCAGTACAAGACACAATACAAATAAACCAGCTTATTACTAAGCTGTGGTTTGTTTTGAACCAATGGCTTTTATCAATATTGTACATAAAGTTTATCAAAGAACTCCACCTATATTCAGCTGACAAATAAAAAAAAACATTACACTGCATGTACTGCCTGTAGTCATTGCAAGGACATGAACTAAGGTTACCTGCCATGTACACACACAAAGATACTATATTATCATAAAGAATAAACCATAACAAAGCCTGGTATCTTTATGGGGAAAAGTCACCCACAAGCATGCCCAAAACCCAAATACATTTATACTTTCAATACGTAGAAGAGAGACTAATGGGTTGAAAACCTGAAAAAGATACTTCTCTTACTTAACCTTTATAGTTATTGTTATATTCCTTACCCCATATATAAATCTCTGATTAAATTGCTGCATAGCTCCTTGAAGCTGACTGCGCTGAAGCTGCCACTGCTCATAATTTCGGACAGACTCTAATGTTGGTCTCTGCCACGTCGTTGTTCTAGTGAAGTGGTCAACATAATAAATTCTCCCCATGTTGTCAACTCGTCGCTCCCAGCTTTAATAAAAATTACAAGAAACAGTTCTCAATAGCAGACAATTTCAAGGGCTCAGAAGCACTTTTAAGCAAACAGGCAGCATGTTGGAAGTGGATATGAAGCATGGGCTCATCAGCAGACATTTTCTTCTCTTTTACTGTGCGCTGAAACTACGTAAGAGCTAAAAATTGTTTGAGGAGAATCGTGTTTACTTTGTTGCATACTCTACCAAGTCAGGCTCATTCCATTTACTGTACTTTCAGGATTTTTTGAAACAGTTTTCAAGAGCTATACAAACCACTGTCAATTGTCACTACTGCATTTATCCCGCTCAACCCATAAGACAGTAGTCTGCTGGCTTCTCCTAAGACGACAGCAAAACCCCTCACAGTTGGGGCTGTACAATGCAAGATTTCCTCACACTCAAATTTGGCAGAAAAGGAAGGTGTGGGCATTGGGGTTTGGTTTGTTTTTCATTTGGTTTTGGGTTGGGTTGGTTTTTATTATTTTCAGTTCATATGAAATCAGCACTATTGACAAAACTTGAGTGAAAAAACTACCATTCTGAGTAAGTTTAAGTAATAACAGTAGTCAATCCTCTCACAGAGATAAAAATAGAGTATGCAATGCTACAGGCTTGGGGAAGAGTGGCTGGAAAGCTGCCTGGTGGAAAAGGACATGGAGGTATTGGTCGACAGCCAGCTGAACATGAGCCAGCAGTGTGCCCAGGTGGCCAAGAAGGCCAACAGCATCCTGGCTTGTATCAGACATGGTGTGGCCAGCAGGACCAGGGCAGGGACCGTCCCCCTGTACTGGGCACTGGTGAGGCCGCACCTCGAGTGCTGGGTTCAGTTTTGGGTCCCTCACTCCAAGAAGGACATTGAGGTGCTGGAGCATGTCCAGAGAAGGGCAGCGAAGTGGTGAAGGGTCTGGAGCACAAGTCTGGTGAGGAGCAGCTGAGGGAACTGGGGTTGTTTAGCCTGGAGAAGAGGAGGCTGAGGGGAGACCTGATCGCTCTCTACAGCTACCTCAAAGGAGGTTGTAGCCAGATGGGTGTTGGTCTCTTCTCCCAAGGAAGAAGTGATAAGACAAGAGGAAATGGCCTCAAGTTGCGTCAAGGGAGGTTTAGATTGGATATTAGGAAAAATTTCTTCACTGAAAGGGATGTCAAGCATTGGAACAGGCTGTCCAGGGAAGCAGTGGAGTCACCATCCCTGGAGGTATTTAAAAGATGCGTAGATGTGGTGCTTGGGGACATGGTTTAGTGGTTGGAGTTGGCAGTGCTAGGTTAACAGTTGGACTTGATGATCTTAAACGTCTTTTCCAACCAAAACAATTCTATGATTCTATTCTATGATTCTGTGACAGGTGAGTTCCCTTTATGAGACTGTCTGCCAGTTTTTGCTCTTCAATATCAAGTTGTCTTTACTATCCCACATTTTTACTTTGTAATTCTATACAGTGTGTGAACCACTTGAGTATGAATAAAGTGCAATAGAATATTCTTATGCTTTTCTTATATTTTTTTAAAAAAGAAGAAACACAGAACAAATGTGAACACTGCTTCCATGTAGAGACTAACATCACTGGCTGTTCTGATGTTAACAGCTGGAAAAGCCTAATAACCAAAGCTGTTTTATAAGAGCATAGTAAATTAGCAGCTGGGAACCCTGAGACAAGATCAAAGGACTGCAAACAGTAAACTCATGATAAAGTGGTAACCAAGGGCCTTCTTGCTCAAACCGATAGTTACCTCAATCACAAAATACTTTTCTGTGGTTTGTGTTCTCTTTTACTGTTGGGGCTGTCTACTGTCTTTAACTTAAATCTGTTTCTCAGTAAAGTTGCACTTGCTTAATCTTTGACACGAAATTCAGATTCTGTTATTTTTGACATTCAACTCTTTTCCATAGCATGTACTACACATTTCTGCAGAACTCCTTGGAGACAGCCTGGAGCAATTGTTTGTACTGGGTTCACATTTCTATTTACAAGCATGCTTTCTAGCTTTAGTAAACTGACAGTCAAATAATTTCTGAAAAATCCAGACACATCCTAGACAATCATATGACTTATCCTGGCTCACCTTGGAGGAAGAGGCTCTGGTCGATCCCACGTTGTTCTTTTTTCAACATGATCTACGTAGTATACTCGGCCATGTTGGTCTACTCTTTGCTCCCAACTGAAAATAAAACGATATTTTTATCTTCCTCCAGATCAAATTACTCCAATCATTCATCTACAGCATAAAGATGAGAAATGTTTGTTTTCATAAAATGCTTATTTCTAAATAAAATGCTTGAAACTAGCACTTGGTTCACGAGATGCACCAAAATGCTGTACAATATACAGTGGTACAATGTTCATATTAACAGTAATTCTATGTCAACTAGAATACAAAAAACATTCTACATGACCACCTTCAGTTTCTGGGAAACTGAAGCTAAAATTCATGTCTACATGCATGAATTTTAATACATGCATACATTTTCAGCAAACACTGAAGCAAAGTTTTGTATTCAACATCAAGTGTATCAATAACCTGTTGAACAGAATTGTCTGTAGGGCATAATCTCCTTTTAGAGTAACATTAATTCAAATCCTCAAAATATGTAAATTTTGCACAGATCAGTTATATGTAGAGTTCATCATAAGGGCACTGGTCACATTTTCTGCATATGCAGCGTTTGGGATACTGACTCACCCCTGTATTTGCATCAAATGTAACACTGCAGGGGAAAAAGCATGCTAATTTGCCATTTCTGTTGAAATCAAAATGGTAAAGCAACAACCAATTTTTTCAAGACTGCTTTTATTTTTCACAGTTATCCTGTGAGTAAGCAAGGTAATTCAGACCTCTCCTACCTTTTGGTTCAACTGCCTGCAAATTAAGGCAGATAGATAATTCACCAATTACACCATTTGCATTAGGAAGCTTTTACTTTCCCTCACTCGGAGTCCAGAAACTATTTTTCTTTTTTTTTCTTTTTTTTTTCTCCCCCCCCCCTTTTTTTTTTACTGTAGAATCTAAATGAGAGCTTTGAGGCAACAGACCAACCATCTGGCAAGTTCCACATGTGCCTGAAATACAACGGCGTACCTGTGCTACTCCCAGGACCTGCAGATTATGTACTGCAATAACAGCTTTTGTTCTACTTATCTATACCAATATTTTACTACCTGACTTCTACTGTAATTTGAAGACAGCAAGCCGTCACACTATTTAAAATTTCTATGTTTCACTGACATGGGAACATATGACAGGTATCAAAAATACCTGAAAGATTAATTATTTTCTTGAATAAACCATGCTTGAAGGCCTACCAGACAAAACAGTTATGAAAACCCCCAAATGAATACCGGGGGGATTTTTGTTAAGCAGCAAAAGGCAGATGTTACAAATGTTACACCCACTTTAAGTAAAATAAAGTAAAATCAGAAATGTCAGCACACAAAAAAATCATTACACTCATACCCAGGTGGAAGAGGACCTTGACTGACTGTAGTAAGTGCCTGAGGTGGAGGATTTACTGGCTGGACTTGTCTTGATACTGGAGGTGTGGTGAGCGCTGCAGTTGCAGGAGCTGTCGTTGCAGCTGTTGCCCCCTCAGGGCTCTGTTCTGAAGATGTATTTGCAGCTGTACCTGCCAGTGATCCTGCACTGGCCCCATCATCTTCTGTGGATGTGGATGAAGGACCATTTACACTTGCTATGATGTCAGAGATATCAAAGACAGAACAAAAAAAGCCTTTTAACTGGTATTTACCACCAATCTATTTTAGAAGTTGTAAATCACAAAAGTAAACATGCAAGAACTGGTATTTCAAAGTGCAGGCACACAGCCACATTTTACAGCTTACACAAAAACTAAAAAGCAATTTTATCTCACTTTGTAAAAATGCTTTAATCCAAGAACTGCCATCAACAGCACAATTTTGATATTTCTGATATAATAAATCATATTTACCAAAGCAAATTGTCTACATTCTGTAAACACTAAACATTATAAATAAAAAACCTGCTTTCTTGCATTGATGAGTTAATTATTTTTCAGTTATTATTTGGAATAATAATTTAAGAGATAATAAGCATAAAATTTTCAAGAAGATATCTGAGATTGCATGGAAAGAAATTATCAGAATGGGAGGGGAATACATACATTCTTTAATTTTTTTCAGTTTTTTCTGAATGCCATTTGGTGGGTGGGATTAAAAGTTGTACACGTCAGGCCTTATTACTGAACTACACTGGATTAATCTTTTAAAGTAATTGCTGTATGGCAGTTTCCCATCCAGTCTCCACATTTATCAATTGTAATAATGAGACTACTGAAACAGATTGCAGCGTATGGGGGTGAAGGAGTTACCCTAAAAACATCAACTAACTTTTCAGAACTACTTGTCTTAAAGTTTTGTAGTTTCTAAATAATCAGATAAAATTATTAAAAAAAAATCTATTCTTTCAGTGCAAGAGAGTAACAAATGTTTTAAGTGTTGCTATTGCACAGAATTTAACTAGAATTGCAGAAACTAACTAGTATTTCAGAACCCAATATTATCAACTTGAGACAGTTCTGTGAGTCCTTCAGTAGATTTCATCTCAAGCCTCAAACTCAGCAGATGTCTTAGTGCAATAGTAGCATTCAGTTGTGTTCTTTTGGTCCCAGCTCCACTACATGTAGCCGTATCACTGCAATCATTGCTTAGCAGACATGGAAGCAAGACATTTCTAATGATAGGAACAATGATCAAATGTCATGTATTGAATGCAAGCTAAAAAATACTCCTTCGGAAGTTATATGTCAAAGACTTTACCATGAAAAATTGTAGTTAAAAATGTTCACTCAGAGAGGGTGCAGCTTTGAAATGAGTGCCTGGCCCTAGAATACATACCAGCTACTGAAGTGGGTCTGCGGGGAGTGGGTGGAGGTGGTCTAGAAGGCCTGGGAGGTCTAGAAGGTTTGCAGTTTCCATTTGTGAGTAATGGAGAATCACTGCCATTAACAGTCTTGTTTTCATTGGGAGCACCATCTTCACAGCTTTCAAGGCCATTTGAGTTAGTCCTTTTGCAGGAACAGACAGAAAGGAGAACTTTTCTAACAGTGTGTTGATGACATTAAACAATGGAAGACACTAGAATGTAATAGTTATGACTAGGTGAGATTCTTACATTCATAATAATTACAAAAACCCATACATCTGTACAAACATATTAAGAGTTTATCTCCTGAGGTACATGAAACCTCAACTGATGAAAAGGTTGTGAAATAGATGTATCTGTCACTGAAATCTCCTCTTTCGTTTCCCAACCTGATATACCCGGCCTTTAGGCCCAAGCTCTGGATTTTGCTGCTCAGCTATTTCTGCCCATGAATTCCACTTGTCTCTAATGAGATGGAAAGCTGAGACCTGAGAACAGTCTGAATGCATTTGCTCCACAGGGCTAGCATATGCTCATAACACACAGAATGCTTCAAATTTTTAGAAGGCTTATTTATGCATATACCAATTTTGCCTCTAAACTCAATTCTGGAAAGGGCTAGAAAATTTAGGACTAAGCATTAAAATTTTGACCAACAGCTCTGAATATTAGCTTCTCAATTTTACAAGAATTAAGAAACTAAATAGCAATACCCACCCACTCTGTACTATTCAGTTATACTTAGCAGTGTATTATTCTGATATATTTGTAGCTCCTTAAGCAGAGTTACAGGTAAAGCATTACTTCTAAAGCATTTTGTTTTCAGGATATGTTGAGCAAAATAAAAAGATTGTCAACTAAAATTCTAGTGGATTGGCAGGTCAAGTACATAAGCCATCAGTAATAAAACCATAGCTTACAGTTTCAGCCCAGTACCTCTAAAATTACATTGCTTTAAACGTACACAAAATAAAAAACAGTAGGTAAGCCTAAGTAAATCACAAGTCATAGAGGACCAGGTGGAATTGTGTACATTTGACCTCAATATCATTGTCAAACACACTTCTGCTCTATACCAGGTGTGGTACACATAATTCATACCATACCACACCAATCTCAAAGTAAATAGCTATGAAAGCATGTAAAAATCTGAAGTTTAGCATGTAGTGATATGAAGTTCACAAGAGATATAGCCTAGGTTTTCCTCAGTCCCAGAAAGCATACTGCTGCTGTTTGAACATTAAAGTCAAAAGTGTAACCTTTTATCTTTAGTGTATTTGACCAGTTGTGTATCAAAACATTACTATACATGTAACAATAACCACTACAAGACATATTCCAGATCATTTACATGATCCTCAAAATGGACCTTTAATGAACACCAAAACCCCCACTGTTGATACTAAAACCAACTCAGCTATTATTATTATTATACTATTACACACTCAGGCATTCTGAATACGCAAGCATGGAAATACTCTTCTGAGCATGAAAAGGAAACAACAAAAATAAACTTTCATAGGAAGACTCTAGATGACATAGCTAAAAGAGTTACAATTATTAAAAAAAATAGTGAAATTTAACTTAGCTACTCCAGATGTCATCCAAAAGCATTGTGCATTGTAGAGATACTTAAAATACTTGTAGTACTGGGAACTAATTAAAGTGGCATGGTGCTCACTGCATGTTAATCCACCATCAAGTACGGTCACGCTTTTATCCTACCAGGCAACAGGTTACATAATCCGGTATCGACCTTAAAACATTGCAACTGCTAGACAGTTTTTCATATCTTCTTAACAAAGCTAAATATAATTCTGATACCTTCATGCTATAAAGCAAAATAGTGTCAAAACAACTAGTGCCATTTACTCACCAGTGGGATTTTATTTTTTTTTTAATTTAATTTACTTTTGTTAATCACCAGGAGAAGGATGAGGAACACGAAGGGAAAAACCCAAAAGATCAGTCAGGTATGGAGGCAAATGGAACCTAGAAGATGGGTCTCATATGGAAAACAATTTAAAATGTGAATGTACAATGGTACAGTATTTTTGTTTAGGACATGCTCAGATCTTAACAGATACTGTTGCAGAGCGTACTCAGAAATTTTTCAATTGTCTTCTGTATAAAACATACAATTCCGCTTTCAGAACTGCAAACACAAAAAGGCAGTACAAAAAGAGGAAAAAAGTCTTACCGTGTATCATTCCTTACTTTGGAGCTATCATTCTGTGTAGGACCTTAAATACCAGAAAAAAAGACAACAATAGAAGCATAAGCAACATTCTGAATCATTTGCAAGAAAAGAAGGAGTCTTTAATGCTCACATTTCTTTTAAACATGGAGGTGATACACTATGTGCTGCTTATGTACTGTCTTATTTCAAAACATATACATTTTGCATGTCTATGTATATGTGTGTGTGAACATTATTTTTAAGCCACTGCCACTGTGAGTACTATTTTCACCTTACAAAGATATAACAGGATATCGTTTGACTATATGAGTATCCCCAAACACACAGTTCAGTAGCATTCCCTCCTGTCTTTATAGCAGTATCAAGCAGTGTTCTCCATTCTTCGAGCGGAGCTGGCTTTTCATATCCTCTCCCTTTTCAATGATGACAGGCAAAGCAGGAAGGGCAACAACTTCTCTAAAATCTTCTCTCTGGTTGACTAGCAAGCAACCACAGGGGCTTTGTTTTCTGGGACTCTCTAGCCTGGACCCTTTCCTTTCTCTGTAAATTATTTAGCATAAAGGCATTCAAGCAGGTACAAAATATGGCTGCACTCCAAACAGAATTGTAGCAGTTCAGTCTAGATTCGCAAACATTTGACAACTGCTTATTCAGCCAGCCTGGAAATATTTGCCTTTTGTGCCAGCACTTGCAATACTTGAATATGCAGCACAGAACTCATTCATGGAGACAGCACAAATACTTTATTTCCATAGAATTAAACAAGTGTCATTAACAAAGAAATCAGATATCAATTCTGATGGGAACTATGTACAGGTTTAAGCAGAAGACAAGGATGTAGTCATGTAAAGGCTTATGATAATGTGCTGCTAGCTGGCTGCGCGCAGAAGTGATTTTAATCCTGGAAACAGAAAACTTTAAAAGCTACTCAAACAATGTATTTGCTTGCAAGTACCTTTAGCCAGTACAATAAGACTGTGTTAGACTACTTTTAAGATGTAACTCTTTCCTCACGTGCTTCGGTCCCCTGATTATCTGGGAACCCTCTGCTGAACTTCTGCCTTGGAATATCAACGTCTGCCTTTCCTGTCAAGCCCAAAGATGTATGTAGTACTCAGTTCCACTACCTGCATGCCTTTTTCTCAGCAGGTGAATTTCAGGAAATGGAAGAAAGCACAGATGAAAACCAAGTATTGCATAAGAGGAAAATTTTTTACTTTCACTAGGTATTTCTATCAACACACCTCAGCCCCATTCTACAAGCCCCACACAATCCCAGCATTTGGCTTTTATTTACAAAAAAAAAAAAATCCCACACTATCAGATCTGATTGATCCTTTTAATAAGATGCAAAGAAAGGTGGACTAAAAGCTTTAAGTAATAATGGATACAAAGCTAGTGTGTTCATTCAATTTCACAAAGCAACTTCTTCTAGTCCTTTAAAAAAAAGCCCAGAAGCCTAAAAATTGCCAACTAAGTGCCTAGCTTACTTACTACAGCAGACAGTCTCTCCAATACTGCCTTCTGGAGAAGTAACTTCTTATCTATTTCTACTTTGCAATGTACATTACCCTCAAAAGTGCTCCGTTGCCTGTCCTGCACCACTGGAATTAAACCTCCTTTTTTTTTTAGTGTAATTACACATTTTACATGTATTCAAGATTTTCAGTTAAAAATCGTACTAGCTATCTGAAACGGAAGACACCAACTAAACAGGATAATGGATCCCTCTCTGCAGCACTCCATGGGGAACAAAATCTATGAAAACATTTATTTAAATGAGGTATTTTAAGAAAAATTAATATAAGCCCATGTTTCCTAGTAAGCAGAATTATTATTACTGTATCAAACTAACTTATTTTCTGTTCTTTTCTGTCTGTAATGTTATTAAGCATTCAGGGAAGCTAGAGGCTTTCATTAAAGTTTAGGATTGCTAGATATAAGTTAGCAAAATTCAGAAAATAAAGGTGCTGATCTTATCTTCATTACAGTAAGGCTGAAAACTGCCTGTATCTGACTATAACTCCACCTCAAATAAAAATGCATGAGAGGTCTGGTCTCTACAAACAGGAAGTTATAGAAACCACTGTTGTTATGATTATTAAAACATTGTGTTAAAGGTTCCGGAAGAAAAAGCTTTGTATACTAGATATATGTAGAGGGCACATGTGAAATTAAAGTTCCTTACTTCTTGTACCTGAGGCATCACCGTTGGTCAGGAGCTCAGGATCTACCTGCATCCCATTTAGACAGACAGACAAATCTCCTACCACTTCTGCTGGTTCTCTGTCACCAACAAGATGCAATGTCACCACTACCTGCTCAACTGAAAAAGTACAGAAAAGAATGGAAGTTTATCTTACATGACAAAAAAAGTGCATTTTGTTCAAGAAGCCAATCATAGACCACAGTGATCAAGGGCAAAAAACAACAACAAAACAAAACCCAGAACTACAGCTCTATTTCTCAATAATTTTTTATGTTTTGTGTGGTAAAACTAATCATTTCCAGATGTCAGTAAAAAGCTATTATTTCTACAAAAAGGGGAAAACTGGAGCAATAAGCTTGTTGCAGCCTAAAGAAAGAATTATCATTACAGCAGAGACTGAACCTCATATTTCTGCCCACACTTCTAAAGCAATTAATACACCTGTCCTCAAAAACCTACAGTTAGGAAATGTAATTCACCATATTCTTCATACAGAGCAGATATCAATTCTATCTTCTGATTAAAATATTTCACATTTATCTAACGACAACAAGATTCACGTCCAGAATGTGAAGATTTTGCATCATATCCTCAGACCAAAGGTATTTTCAGGGTAAATAGCTGTTTTTCAGTGAAACAGAACTCTAAATAAATGTTCTTGATGAAACAGTTTGAAACAAAATCCAGTGAATTACAGCAGGGTATCTGGTGGCATACACAGACCATTGTAGTTACCCAAGGTAATTTCCACCCAGATTCAGCAGGACGGTAACACTTCATCAGGAGAACAGCTTATTACACTGCTATTAACGTGCTGCATTTACAATACCCACAACTGAAGTCCAGAAGCAAACACTTCTTTAAAGGAC
This sequence comes from Grus americana, assembly GCF_028858705.1. NCBI lineage: Eukaryota > Metazoa > Chordata > Aves > Gruiformes > Gruidae > Grus > Grus americana. Next base: position 2,181,983 of record NC_072868.1, read on the forward strand.
AGAACATAAGTACGACAGCATGAAGCTATATGCTGTAGCACCATAAATTCTGTAAAAGGTGTGTGGAATTCTATATTCCTCTTTCAATCTTCATAGGATGCACATACTGCCTAAAAGCTAACTAGTTCTAAGATGCATGAAATAATACAACTTATCCCTATTTTAAATAAAAATAACTGTACACATTTCCTGGTCTAGCATCAGGAACATATCAGAGTTTTCATTTTTAAGCTATATAAAAAGAAACACTCTTTAATTAGGCTTTCACTCTTGCACATACTAGCAAAGTGAAAAATACCATGTTTTCAACAACACCATAGCAGACTGTGTAATGAAAAAAAGATTACACCGAAAAAATAGGAGGAAGCTCATAAATGTAATCTGTAGCAACAAAAGGAATTCTTAAGGGCCATCTACAGAGTTGCACACAGCATTCATCAACAGGCAACTCCTGACAAATTCTGCGGCATTCCAAGGTATTGTTAATCTTGTACTTACGTTTCATACTGTTTGATTTCAAAGTCTCATGAATATCCAGAGCAGCACTTCCCAGAAGGACATCAGATTTTAATGTTTGATGGCTCCAGACTCGAAAGTTTAATTTACTTACAGGAGTGACAATTCTGAAAAGAAAAAGTTGAGCACTGTGTAAGGGCATTTGTTGGCAGGGGAAGAGGGTGAAATGAGCAACCTACTTCAGCTGTCACTTAAAATTATTTAAAAACAAAGAAAAAGTGGTGGTAACATCAAACCATTTCTAATTATCACATTCTAGCATGCACGTTTGTAAGACTGTTCATAGACTGAGAACATTTTTTAATATTACTATTTTAAGGGAAATATCTATAGAAAAACTACCAGCTCACAATTAGCATCTGATTGTAACCAGGATTAGAAAAAAAGACTGATTCTTGCAGGTTCACATTTCATGAGTGTTCAGCATTTGCGTACCTTGATGTGAGAATTTTTCACAGAGAGGGAAGACCATAAATTTGCTTTCTGAAGAGGTTATCAGAAAATTTTAGAACATCCCATAAAAAGGGAAGTACTTGGAAATAATAAAAATTATTTCAAGTATTTTTAGAAGATTACTGTTCCCCTAATAAGCTGGTACATACTTGCATCATATTATGACAAGAAGCAGGAATATATTCAATATTAGTTAACATTTTACTAGCATACTTCTGGCTTCCCAATGCATCTACTGAGAACAGAACGCACTACATCTTCCATGGCTTAACAATTCAAAACCTCCCCTCGCCATTTCCAGGAGTAGGATATGTTACTTCTACAGTGTGCTAATTTGATTATGTCCTTGCAGAATTGGTTCCAGGTTTACTACCAGAAAAGTCCCTTACGGATCCAATTATCACAAGTTTCTCTTCATTCCAAATCAAGTAATTCAAAGAAGAATTTGACCATTTATTTCTAACCCCCTTTCACTTCCCTGGGGCTTTCCTTAAATTTTTACTTGTTTTAGTAACACAAAAATCTGAACTTCATTCAAAGCATGGTGCTATAACCTGGAAATACGCCTTCCAGAGAGTAGGCACAGTACAAACAGTGGTGATGTAAGCCTCTACATAGTCCAAACAAGAGACAAAGTTCCCTCTGAAAAATCTTGTGGGCTGGTGAGGTCGTAAAACCACAATACTGTAGTCTCCGCCAAACACACAGTTTGAATTTGTCAACCTGTGGTAGAGAAGGTCCATCTCTGCTCCTAGAAAAGCCATTGGCAGAGTCACTCCCTAAACCTGAAAGCTCTTGATTAATGATTACCTTTGCAGTAAGACCTTCCCCACTCCCAGATTGATTCCAACAGTTATGTACTGGGAGAGCCCTTTACTGAAGAAGAAACACGTGCAAACAGAAATATTTTCTGCCACAGCAGTACTTAGTCTTCCTCCCTCTAGCTCCAAAACAAGCTGAATCAAACCATGCTTATTTCAAAACTGCTAAATCTCACCAAACATTTTGCAGCAAGATGATGGCAGCTCATATAGAGTATGTGATCAAGCAAATCTTGGAGAATAAAGGAACTCTCCCAGTGATAAGGAAAACCTAGAAGCCTAGATTTTTCTTTTTCCTTCTTAAAAGTATTCTGACAACAGCAGAAAGATGAGCATCACAAAATAGCTGATATTACAATTAAGAATGGACTCAGAAAACTTTTTTTCCCCCCAAGAAAGTTGCTCATAGTGGTAAAATATTCACCTGCCCCTCATGCTCCCTTGAGTTTTGAGGAGTCTTACAACAGAGAAACAAATTTACGTCCGTATCAGTTGCTGACATTGTAGGAACACATTTCTGTTTGTTTTGGGGTTTTTTTTCCGAAATACCTAATAGCAAAAATTCAAAGTAATTTTTAATACTAATACTCTTTTTCTTTAAGGAACATTCTGACATTGATATATTTTTAAATTATTTTAATTGTGAGAAACAGGTATAACAAATGACTGCTTATTTTCTCAGTGAATAATTTCACTTGTATATGGCTGGTAAGTCCAGACTTTCAGAGTCAGGCAACCCCTTCAGAATATGCAGGTCGACCTAACAGATCCACAGAAGCTGTTATGCTTTTCCTTTTTATTCTGAATCTGAATGTAAGAAGCTGTGTGAAAATATTTCCTAAAAACCAATTAACTTACTCCACTAAGTTCCATGTAGCATTAATGTAATCTTCAATGAAGTTGATATGCATTGGGTGTCTGTTCAGTGTTTACTGAACAAGAGTAAAAATCGCCTATGTATTATTGTGTGGACCTGTAGTGTAAGCTACAAACATTTCAATTAAAAAAACCAGAAAAGAAACAAAGGCAGGCTTTAAAAGCTAAAAGAAAATTCTGCTCTTGCACATTGATATGCATGTAAAGCACAAGGTTTTCTTTTTCTTAAAATACTTCTTTGCAGTGGAAAGTAAGGTAAATAGTAGTAGCTAGAAATTCATAATAATCTGAATTACAAGACAAGAATAAGCACAAACAAGGTTTTCATCAGGCAGGAATGTTCAAAGTGCCTCAAGAATAGTAATCTAGAATTTAAGCATAAGCAAATGTGCAAGCACAAGACTGACCTTCATGTCAGTGTTCCATGTGAAACATTCTTAAGAGAAAAGTAAATTTTATAGAAGCTGCAGATCATTTTTTCTGTGCTTTATACTTCCTATCATCTCACAACACAAATACTTAGCCAAGGAAACATCAACAGCTGCATTCATCTTGAATCTAATGTTAGTTCTGTACTCAGAAGGCATAAATTAATCAAGAATTTTATACTTGTGACTGAATTTAGACGTGCACAAGACAGAGCTAACTACCTGTGCTATGGCACGGTACACAACAAAGTGGTACACAAAGTACAGCTATACTTTTCAGCCATCATATTTCTGAAACACTGTAACCTTCAATGTGACAACAAAAACATGCATGGGACTGTCAGTTTTAATATCAAGTTACCGTACTGTCCTCACTACTCACAGCATTAAAGCTCCTTTGATATGCCACATACATTAATACAGAATACATCCCTTCATAAGCACCGCCTCCTTTCCATAGGACATAACGCAATAGTTTGTAAATGTATACTCCAGACTGTAGTATATTTGCTCCAAAAATTACACAAATATCTTCATATCATGTAAAATTGAATGCCTTGCTTAAAATAAAAATACAACCCTTAATTAACCACTGTCAATTGCATTAATTTAGCTCAAATAAATTGAAAACCAAACCCATCAAACCTACACTGTAAGATCCTGTTTCCACTTTGGACTATTTGTATTGTTACATTTTTCTGTCTTCTTTGACTGTCCATCTACTGAGACTTCCACATAAGGGCTAGGTCCAAACCATTTATTTTTTTCTTTTAGTTTTGCTGAAATAACTGTTAAGAAAGAGAAAAATAATCATTTAGTCAATAAGATTTCAATTGCAAATAATATTTTTCAGTTGTGTGCTTCAGTATTCAAGTATCAGGTCATTGATGCCTGACAATTACACTCAAGAAAAAAATACGTTAGACAAAAATGCTCTTGTATTCCAGTTCATTTTATACAATGCTATAGCTCTCGCAAATACCCAAAAGATGCAACAGTTCTTCTGTAACATCAGACACTATGATTAATAATAATCAGTGTAAGATCCACAAAAGCACTTAGGTATTGAAAGTAGAAAATATCCTGTATAACCTTCTCCTGTCTACCACCAGCCAAGACAATTCCTGGAGTTTATTACACTTGCTTGTTAAAAAAGCTCAAAGCCTCCATTTTGCCGAAGAAGCATGTGTGTGCACAAGTCTACCCCAGAGGTTTGACTCTTACATTAGGAGTGTTCTTGGATTCCTTGGCAACACTAAACTCACAATATAGTACTTAGGACCAATATATTATCACTTCCAATTGGCCAGTGAACTCCACTCTGTTCTAACAAACAACAACTTGGTCTTCTGTGTTTTCGTCACCCACCTCAGCTGCACTACATCCTTAAAAAAGATGACTAATTCAAGTCCATATGGCTAATCTACCTAGATTCCCTTTATAGTCTATGCTCCTTTAGAGATTTAGAGAAGTAGCTTAGTATAAACTGCTCTGAACTGGTCCCAAAGGAAACCATTTCTCTGTATATTACAGACATCTTACAGAAATTAACTTCAGTTAGCTAACACTGATTTTCACAAAGAGGTCCCCTTCCCTTCATGTCTCCAGTACTTCTATACTACAGCATCTCATGTCTCAACATGACTCGCTATCTCAAAGGCATCAAGACCTACTTTGAGGCAGCACAAATCAGCAGTCTTGTACCTACTCTCAAGGTTCTTTCTTACCCAGACAACCTGAAAGTTCATTTAAAACTAATGAGGACAGCAGAACAGGGAGGTGAGGGTACGGCAGGTGGGGGGGTGCTGTTTACAGAAACACCTACAAAAATGTAATGCATATTTGCACAGGAAATAGCTTGCTTGCAGACTGTAGCTGAACTTCTACAGAAATTAAGAACTGTTCAAACATCTGAACGTTCTCAATTCTAAACACTGAGACATTTCTTCAACTTTACTTTATGCAAGTCACAGGCCTTTAATGGAGCAAGCCTCAGACAGCAACAACTTTGTGAAACTTCTGCATATACCCACAGATCTTTCACACTAAGGGTGCAAAAATTACCCTTGATGCTTCTAAACATAGACCTGCATACATCCACAGATCTCCCATTCCCAGATTTCAGCTTTTATGCTGCAGTAAAATTTGTCAGAGAGCAAAAGTGAGGAAAACTTGGTAATTAAGTTTCAACAGCCACTCTGTTGGTGGGGCACTAAAAAAAGCAAAGCACATCAGGTAAATCCATTCCTATGCAATCTACAGGTTCTCAATTACAGTAATATTCTCACCAACACTTTTATTAAAGCTCCTTTACAATGGTGGCCATAAAAACGTATCAAGGGAGAAGCAGTAAGTCAAATTTAATGAACAGTAGTTCAGATTCACTTAGCCTGAGATGTAAAGAGATTGTTAGGAGAAAGTGTTAGATTTGGAATTATATGAAGTGTTAGCAACTGAAAGCAGTATTCTATTACATTATTACATTTCAAAGAGGACTGTTCTGTACAATTTACTTAACAGCATTCAAAAAGAAATATTCCTTCCTTTTTTACACAAAAATGTATCATTTCACAATGCATTTTAGATAAAATCCTGAATAAAATAGCTACATTTCTGCCAAGTAATGATGGCATAACAGCATCAATTTTATTGTGTGACTTCTCTTCGGTTTTGTACAACTCAAAACTTTCTGAAATGCAACATACTACTAACTTCCGTTTCATTGTGAGAAAAACACTTTTACATTTCTAACCAGAAAAGATATATCCTTTCAAAAGGCTTACCAGTGATTTGAAGCTGTGATTTCATGGAAAACCCACTGGATAATCCTGATTTGGACCCACTGCCAGCCATAATACGGGCTGGATCTTGAATCTGGATGAAGAGACAATGTAAAAAATTAAATCATCTGGTTTTTGACATGTAGATACATTATACTGCAAACAAACCCACCACACTTGTTTTCTTTCTAGTTCCTCCCCATTTCCCCAAAGTGCAGAAAATAGCTTACGAAGGGCTTACTCTCTATTATTACATGATCTGTAAATATTCATGTCCTAGGCAAAAGAGGTCTTTTGATTTTGTCACTTCAATTTGCCAATTAACTGAGAGCAAATGATGTTCTAATTGCAAAATTTGCTGTACCTCTTATGTCTGAAAATATCTGCCTATTTTGATGTCGTAAGTCCTAGGTAAGAAGTTTATCTTCCCATGTCAAGTATTACTTGGTTTAAAAAACAAAACAAAAACCAAACCACAATCCACAAGCATTGGAAAAAGACCGAAAATTAATTACTAAATTAAAAAGTGATTTTCAAGTTTAGAGAAACCTGCTTCCATATGTTTTTGGTTTTCACTTGGTCAGATCAAGTCTACAGACAGGGGCTGTAATTCTACAAAGCACTACACTAAAAGAGGAAATACATCACTTCTGAAAGAGGGTAAGACAACCTTCATTGACAGCCCAACCTTCCCTCTTACCACATGCTAAGCCTCACACCAGTGCTAGCCTGATCCTCTCAGTACCAAAGCAAGCAGGTATTCCTGCTATTCTTTGAACTTAATTCAATTCAGTATTGGGGGGGGGGGGGGGGGGGGGGGGGGGGGGAGAAAGTGGACAATATACATCGCATAGCTTCAGTATTGACAGACAGAAATGAAAGTGTGCTATTATATTAAAAATAGACATCACTGTGGAAATATCCAGATATCCTTATTCCTATTAATTTTTAAAACACATTTTCAGCTCAACATCCCTTACTAACTAAACTAGATATAAACCTCTATAGCAGATTACCCACTGGAAAATAAATGGGTTATTGAAGACTCCCCATTACCAGCTGCATACAACTTCCAGACTACTCAGTGCATCCCTCTCCTGCCATGTTCCCTCCTTTGTGCCATTTCCTCACTGTCTTCTGTGGTCTTAACCTACTGCAAAAGCATTCATCCAGCTATACGCCTGCGCAAATCTCCCAGCCCACTGCTGCACATCTCTGGCCAGCCACTGAATCTGAATCCCAAAGCAGATCAACTATCACGTGCCAGCTCTCAGGTCATTTTCTCCATACAACATTCTTTCCAACAAGGAAAGTAACACGTTAGCTTAAGTTGTTGATTCCTGTATTTTGAGTACAAAAGGCTATAGGTATGAACTGGTAATGGCACAAGCAGTCTGAACAAGTACATGTCTTATCCTCTGCATGCCATGCAAAACAGTATTTGTAAAAGGAGACCAGATCTGAATATTGCAACTTTCTTTTTAGAGGCTGCAATCTGAAGCAAAAGTCTGTATACTGTGACAATTACTGTGCAATTGATAATTCCACAGGTATTTCAAAAATGGTAAAATTGTAAGTTCTTGTATCCTACTGCTTGCTGATGCTAGTGTTAACTACTGGAGAATATGACACCACCAAAAAAGTACTAATGACTTGCTTAAACAGTATATAATAATGTTGTTAGTGGAGTTCAGTACTATTAATTACTAGATCCCAGCTGTGAATCACACAAGTCTAAATTCTGCTAGAGTGAAAATGCTTTTAATTTAAGTATTTCAAAAGTAGTCTACATTCAAAAGATTTAGAGGACAATTCTTAATTCTGATCCTGTGATTAGTTCTACCAAACTCACTGGGTATCCTTTATGCTTTAAGAAAGCAGTTGAATAGCATCTAGACCAATACAGACATACTGGATAGCCTAAAGGAGTTTGCATTTACAGAAGAGCTGCTGTTTTCCACCTGGAGAAATAACGCTGCACATGATACTAACGCAATTAGGTGATAATTTTCAACTGAAGTCATACAGTAAGCACATACGGCATATAACATTCATTCAGAAGCACATGCTAAAGTTAACTTTAATTTCTAAGCCTGCAAAATACACTCATTAAAGATTTTATTAATATTTGATCATTTTCATTGCAAATATGCAGAAAAAATTCTAGCTTAATCACAGCTGAAATGACTGTCCTGCAAACATTTGCTGAGTTAGCACGTGCATGTGCAAGCGTGTATGTAGTGAGACAGTTTTCACTAACTTAAGTAAAATTTCAAGAATCTATTGCCTCCCAATACTTCTTAAAAAAGAAACTACACTACACATTGTCTAGGTGTCTCAGCTACCATCAAGTTTCTAATTATTTTTGAACAATAAAACTGAAGAGTCTTATTTTATTGCACGCTTGCTAAAATCCAGAGGCTCTTCACTCAAAGCAAGCTCTTTAATAGTTAGCCAGGAAAGAGAACGAGAGTTCCAGAGGAAGAAGCAGCAATTTACCTGTGCCCTGCAATTCAATATCCCTATTTCTCTTTTCATGTTTTTGAATACCTTCACCCCAATGCCTCTTCTGCTCCCCTTAAGTGCCAGCTGAAAAAGACTCAGCAAGCAGAATAGCTGGCTCCAAGCCAGGCATCTAGTAAGGAATAATCGCTTTTCTCTCAGTTGGGCACTAATTTAACTCTCTTCCCTACCATGGATGTATATATTCTATCCAGATTTTTCATTACTCACGAAATTTAATCAACTTTGATACCTCCATCAATTTTGAACTGGAATGGATCAGCAATTAAGAAAGTTTGTAGTGCAACACACTGGAAAAGGGGAAGAAGAGAGCAGAACTGGATTGGCAGGTGGAATTGTATATACCTCGTTTTCTTGGGAAACAAGGCTAAATATATTAATTACTCAAATAAGAATCCATGATGATTAATGAATTACACTTTGAAGAAGCACAAAGAGATTGCAAAAGACAATTACCCCACAAGTCACAAACATCCAGGTGATTTCTATATTTAAACTTAATTTTTAGCATTTAACTCCTCTTTGTTTATATAACACACACAAATTAAATCTGGTAAGAAACTACTGTATTAACAGCTATTTTTAATGGGAACACTGCATATGATTTCAACTCAAAATCAGCCTAGGGCTACTTAAAAACTTAACCACAATGTAAGACAACATACAGCCTTCAATCATTATTAATATTAATCATTAGCATATTGCCATTTAGTTTTATTACAATAGAAACAATATTTAGGATTCTGTGAAAAGCAAATATCCTTAAGACAAACAGTTCTGTCAGCAACTGGATGTGAAGAGGCCATCATGTGTGAACACCAATAAGCATTTTAACTGCAGTAGACCTTTTGACCTCTTGCCAGTGGAAAGGAGTATAATGATTGCTTTCAAATTATGTTATAAATAACCATTTTATGAAAAAAAAATAATTTCAGAAATTATTATAAAATAGGTATACGTCTGCTTTATAAATTCACTGTAATGAAACAAGGACTTCCACAAGTTGAAACTCATTCCAAACAACTGAAAATGCATACTCAAGTTTTTTTCTGCAGTAGAAAATTACACACATCTTCATAAATATTTAGGGATTTGGTTTAATTTTGGTTTAAATTATAGTAAGCCCATATTGCCATTTTTTCCCCTCAGATGCTGCTACCCACTTCCAAGAAACCTACCAGAATTTGAAATTTAGGAACATTAGTTGAAAGGTTTGAAAGCTGTGACAGAGCAGGCCAGCTCTGTATCAGACGCTCAAAGCATAATCACATAAGTATAATTTTCTAAGAAATGAACAAGACAAATTATTTGGCATATAAAATGATACAATAGAATAATACAGTATTAATATCTTCTTGTAATTAAAAATAAACCATTCAAATGCTTGCCTGAATTTCTTTGGTGGCTGCATAGCTACTGCTAGGTAGGTTGGTTTGTTTTTGTAACATGCTACCATAATGTGTAGATTATTAGATAAATTATGCTCAGCTTCATAATTGCATATACCATTGTTTGTACTCAGGCAGGTTTGAACAAACACTGCTTAAAATAAATCTGCCTCACAGTAGGAAACTCGGTCCACGCATCCTTTTGGGATTCAGTTCTTTGAATTCCACTAGAGTGCTTTCTCAGAAGCCTCCCCTACGGCATGACCTGATGCTGTTAGGCCAAACTGCATCATCTTCAGTGGCACTTTAATCCCAGACAGCAAACTTCATCACCAGATTTTTTTTTGTCTGAGTGGTGTGGAAGAAAGAAGAAATCGTAAAGCAGCGCAGCCCAGATGCTGCAAACACTCTCAGAAAAAGGAAGACAGAAAGGGAGGATCCTCATTTATTTTTCTTCTAAGAAATCATGAGAAAGAGTGGGGAGAAAAGCAGCTTTCAGTGTTTCTTGGTTAAAGCAAAGTAAGGGAAGAAGTGGGAAGGAGCTTCTTACCCCACAAAATCAGGGAATATGAACAGAAGAAAAATGCTATCAGAGGCTTGAGAGATTTTCAGAGTGACACACTAATTTAACTTATGGTAACTTTATTCATTGATGGGATTCATCTGTTAAAGAACTGACTTATTGAAGAAGGTAATTTTGTTTCATATTTATTGGAAAGAATAGAAGACACAACTAGCTGAGAATGAAATCCTGTGAATGTATTATAAATGCATAGCTTTGAAAATATGTTGGCACATGCTCTTTATAATTTAAAAAATACTGAAATAATTGGACAATGTTGGCTGCTGTAAGCCTTATGTTGAGTAATTAATTTTCAGAACAGGCTAAACTGCTCTTCACAGGTGTACCAATTCAAAGTGCTATTTGCTGTTTCAATAATCCAGTAAAAAAAAAATCGCATAGTGAAAAAATGTCTTTAACATACCTAGTAATTTTAACAATGGTTTTGAAAACCTCATGCGTAAAGCAGGGATACAGACTTTTGGAAAACGTGTAAAATATACAAAGTTGTGTTTAAAAAACCGCATGTAAAATGTAACATATCCCCTTTACAACAGTTAATTTTTTTATCAACAGGTATGTGAGCTACAGACAATTAAGAAGAGATTAGATTAGATATTTCAGAAAAAGTTCAAAGTCACCTGTTCACATAAATACTGCACTTTGTGTGCAAGAAATTAAATACAAATGCTTCCTCTCCTTCCCCCAAAACACTGAAGCCTCTTTTTAATTGAAGGCATGCATACTGTGGAAAAGTTCTTTCCTCTTAAATGTTAAGACATAATTACCCAGTAAGCCTAGGCAGAGACAGCTAGTTTGGCAACTAACTTGTTTAGCAAATTTGCAGTTACTTTAACTGTTCAAGTTTCATCTTTAAAATAAAAAGTGGTTTGACAAAGCTGTTTTTATTGCTTTACAGTTTTCTCTTTTTTCCCCCCAAAATAAATTTTAAGGACATGGTCACTTTTGCCCAAACAAGTAAGAAGACATACAGAAAGAAACTGCTGAGTAATCAACCAGAAAGAAAAGAATAGACACAGATTATAACAGTGTTGAGTACACATTGGAAAGGGAAGCAATTATGAGGTTTGCATCAAGGGATATTTATATAAGGAATGGAAACAAAGAGGGTTTTAACAGCAGAATGCAGCGTAGCTCCCTTGGCCATTACTGAATGTGAGCAGCACTACACCTATTTACTGAAAATGCAGTAAAATCTAAGTTGTCTCTGCCATAATGTATCTGTTGAAATTTAAAATCCAGGTGCCTAAATTATTTTTTGAACAAGTGTGAAATACAGTGCATAATGGGTCCTAAAACAGACTCCAGGTTGAATTACTGAGCTGTTGTCCTACTTCCACTGCTATCAATCACTGTACTCATCAGATGAGAGCCAGCACTGATATGCCAGTTAGCACTATAGGCACACCTCCCTTTTGCTGTGTACACACTAAGTTTAACTATTTACAAAGCTAACATACAGGCAGCTGTTCTGATAAGAATGAGTGAGATGCAGACTCAAAGACAACACTTGAGTCAATTCAATATACTAGCTAAAAATATATTTGTGGGAAATACAATTTAATCAGTTTGGGAAGCAACCCAAGTGACACGACCTTCAGAGGCTGCAATGAGGGAAAAGCAAGATAGATAAACCACAAAACATAGGAGAAGAGCTGCCCAACTTCTGTCCTTTCCCTACTACAGACTTGCTAGCTAATAAGAAATAAGGAAAATAGAAGGCAGAAATTCTTCCCTGTGAGGGTGGCGAGGCCCTGGCACAGGTTGCCCAGAGAAGCTGTGGCTGCCCCTGGCTCCCTGGCAGTGTTCAAGACCAGGTTGGATGGGGCTTTGGGCAAGCTGGGCTAGTGGAGGGTGTCCCTGCCCATGGCAGGGGGGTGGAACTAGATGATTCAAATCATTCTATGATTCTATGAAACGTGCATGTATAAATCAGAAAAACCAGCAAAAGAAAGGTTAAAAGAATGGCTTTTACTGATAACAAAGAACACTTCTTGCAGCAATAAAACTGAGCAGTGTTTGTGTCAAGACCAGGATGCCTTCACTCTCATAAGACTACAGCACAGATGACTGGCCAGCAAAAGAGCCTGTGCTTTCAAGAGACTAGAGTGACAACATGGTTATGGCACATAACATATGTCATTCCTTTTTCCTGTCAGCCCAACAGGAAAACGTACTGTAGCTATAAAAATATGGATATTCCAAATAAGGAAAAAACAAGTAGCACTAACCTTCACTTAAATTTATGGAGGCTGAAACAAACCAGATTCTAAAGCGTAAAACAACTCTTGACTCCCAAAGGGATATAAAATATCTGTGTAAAAAGGAGTTTGTTGTCACCAAAAGGAACCTGAAGCATGATAAGCAGTTGACAGATACCATTAGTTCCATCTTCCATATTGCATATAAGACACTGGCTATACCACCTCAACACAAAAACATCCTGGTACTTCTAAGTACACGAGCGTGAGAAAGAGTAAATGAAATCTATGAGAGAATGAGTGCGAGTGGGTCATATTAAATTTGAGACTTTAAAAGTAAATACCACATTCCCTTCCTGTAAAGTCTCACTGAGCTTTGTTATACTAATTTCCTGCAACCTCATAGACAACATGAATGATAATCAGTCTGACACCATATTGATATCCTACAATAGGATCAAAAGATGGCTCTATTCTGTGTCATGAACAGATTTAAAATTACAGTAGCAAAGACTAAGGAACTACAGACTAACAGCCTTAAACAGCTTTCCTAAATGCACTCGGACAATTATTTGTACAAAACTAATCCTCAGTGCTGATTCCTTGGTTTTTCCTAAATATCTACCACTTCAAAAGAGAACTGAACATGGGAAACTCTTCTGAATCCAAAAGTTCCAAGTTGGAAAAGCTGAAAAACATCTAACCCGACTATCAAGACAAAGAGATTGCCCAAAGACAGACAGATTAACTGTGGAAATGTTGTGGCCAGACACCCAGTGATATTTACGCTGTAACTTTTACCTCAATACCTGGGATCACCAGTGTTCCTTAAGCAAACTGCACAGATTAGAAAAACTGGTCTATCAACTTCAACCTGCAGAGAAAAATGCTTCCAACAACACTCCTTGCAATTCAAATTAAACTATGTCTTCAGGCCTCCTAAACCAAAGACTTACATCAAAATTATAGAGAATTCATTCATTTGCATTTCTAGGCACCAAGAAGCCTTCTTGTATAACCTGCACCTCAGCAGAAATATTTCATATGACTTTTTTCTACATACATATAGTATTTGATACTGAATAAAAGAATTGAAAAAAGACATGTAAAGACACAGTATTGCAATATACAAAATTCAAAGAAAAAAAATCATGTAGCTTGGCAGTTTTTTCCCCTTTCAGTAGTACATCAGTAATTCCCCAACCACAAGTTATTTGTAGACTAAAATTGTGGCAGGCAGTACAAAAGGGACAAAACAGGCTTTGCCACCAACTCAGATAACTTGCTAATGAATTTCCTTCCTAACTAAAAGGATGTTAGCTTTTACTAACTTTTAAGAAATGCTCAAAAAGGGGAAAAAAAGACAAAAGTGTACATGAACTTCATATGCCTTGATTCCAAAAGGTCTGGCAAGAAAAACCACTGCAGAGCTGCATGAGATAATTAAAACCATTTGTGAAAACAAAGAGATAGACTATTTTTATTTCAGCCATTTCCTTCTCATGGTACAATCCATTTCAAAGAGGACAACAATTCATATATGCAAACCACTAAGCTAAAACTGGTTCACTGCTGTAATCTTAGAAATAGAGCAATACTTAAACTAGCTGGTTCTTAAATACCACTGTTGGAAAACAAAATATATTAAACTCAGCATGCATGTTAACCCACAGTAGAGAGAATTAAATTGGTATTAGGAACACAGAGGAGCAGACAGTGAAACTAAGTTTGTAGTAGTTACAACACTGTCAAACAGATTTTTAAACTGCTGGATCTACTGGTATTAACTGGATTAACTCCTGCATTTTACAAACCACTGCTTTTAGAAATAAATTTTGGCCTTTAAAACTTTTTAAAAAAATCTTTTGTAATAATATAGTTTCAACACAAAACTGCATTAACTCAGAACTATGTTTCGTCTTAATACTTATCAGAATCACAGAGTGGTTTGGGTTGGAAGGGACCTTAAAGACCATCTGGTTCCAACTCCCTGCCATGGGCAGGGACACTCTCCATTAGACCGGGTTGCCCAAAGCCCCATCCAACCTGGTCTACTTCTCTGATGAGGTTTCAGGAAAATTTTTCAGTGGTAGCACACAACCAGAACAATGTTACAACCTGTGGACTGGAAGGTAAGCAGTTACCTTGCTTTGCGAGTAGCAATATAAATTGCCTTTCATTCAAGAAAGCAGATATTCAAGCCTATTCCTTTTATGGTTGAAAATATCCAGGTGTTATCACAGGCTGACAATACACTCGCAAAGTAAAAGATTGTTTATAAGGGTTTGTGCTATTTTATCCATTTCATGAGGGGCAAAACTATTTTCCTAGGTCCCCTCTTCTGGAAGCTTAGCCTATAGATCAAGGTTTTTAAATCATTGTTGGTTGCCTTTCCTTGATGGAGTAACAAATCCCTAAAGGTATGAATACAGAACCTTTTTACTTAACTTGTCAAAGACACTTAATCAAATTTGCCACAAATCTGTCTCCATAATAGGTGGTTGTATTGGATTTACATGGCAAGGTGGGCTGCAGGAGTGGCTATTGTGAGAAGAGACCAGGGGTTGTGCCCACGTTGGACAGAACCAGCTCCAGCTGGCTCCAAAACAGACCCACTGCCAGTGAAAGCTGAGTCCATCAGCGATGCTCATAGCGCCTCTGTGACAACATATTTAAGAAAAGGTAAAAACCACTGTGCGGCAGCTGTGTGAGAGAAGAGTGAGAAAATGTGAGAGAACCAACTCTGCAAACACCAAGGTCAGTGAAGAAGGAGGGGGAGGAGGTGCTTAAGGCAACAGAGCAGTGATTTCCCTGCAGCCCATGGAGGACCATGCTAGAGCAGATATCCACCTGCAGCCCATGGAGGACCCCAAGCTGGAGCAGGTGAATGTGCCCTGAAGGAAGCTGCAGCCTGTGCAGAGCCCACATAGGAGTAGGCTCCTGGCAGGAGCTGCAGCCCATGGAGAGGAGCCCACGTGGAAGCACATTTTCTGGCAGGACCTGTGGCCCATGGAGGACCCACGCTGGAGGAGTGTGTTCCTGAAGGATGGCACTGCATTAAAAGGAACCCATGCTGGAGCAATTCTTGAAGAACTGCAGCCCATGTGAAGGACCCACATTGCAGAAGTTTGTGAAGGACTGTATTCCAAGGAAGGGACCCCACACTGGAGCACGGGAAAAGTGTGAGGACAAAGGACTGGCAGATACAAAGTGTTATGAACTAACCACAACCTCCATTCCCTATTCCCCTGTGCCACTTGGGGTGGGGAGGAGTTGGGAATGAATGAGTGAAGTTGAGCCTGGAAAAAAGGTGGAAGGTGTTTTTAGTTTTGTTTTTATTTCTTACTATCCTACTCTTTTTAATTGGAATAAATTAATCCTCCCCAGGTCAAGTCTGTTTTGCACATGATGGTAACTGGTAAGTGATCTCCACATCCTTATCTCGACTAATGAGCTTTTTCAATCTTACATTCTCCCTCCTCCTGCTGAGGAGGGAGAATGAGTGGGGCTTGGTGGGCACCTGGCAGCCAGCCACGGTTAACCCATCACACTGGTCTACTGTGACCATCACATTTCTTTTAGGATGGTTTAAAGGAAGTTCAGCTTTCAACATACAAATTAAACTCACCATCTGAAACCTATGAGCTGACAGTATTATGATCAGAGATTTGATGCTCTGAAGAGGTGAAAGTTCCAGAACTGGGGGTGATTGACTATATAGGGAACCAACTTCTCGGAATGAGCAATATTCCTCTTTGATAGGGAAATACCCTTTTAGCACCTCTAAATACCAAAGTTCCTCTGACCTTACACAATTCCTGTTATTAGGACTGTTCGACTGTTATTACAGATCTCTAACAAAAAGGCATCAAGTTCTAGCAATTAAAAGTCTCACATCTTGTACAAATTAGTTACAGCTTTCCCTCTTAATTCTTCCACTTCCTTACACTGTGAACCAGGTCTTATAGGGAACCTTGCGGAAATACAGCTTAAAAAAAATAATCCGTGCTGTAACTTCAGGGACATCCTTCCTCAGAGAGGAAGGAAATACAGTTACAAAGAGTGAAGCAATGTAATTAACAGACATGTATTGACAGAGCCCTAATGGGTAAAAAAACCTTTTATATTTCACTTTTAAAAAACAACAGTGTTATATTTCCAGGTTTGTAAAAAGAAAGTACATAGAGAGTACAACATTTTCCAGTGGTAACCTTGGAAGAGAATTTTCCCAAGGGAAAAGCAGATAGTGTGGCCAGATAGTTACAAGCAGTCACTGTTAAACTGTGCACTAACAGTATGTTGAACAAATATCCGAAAGCATTTAATGCTTTCTTTGATTTGCAGCTGTTTCATAAACACCATACTCTACATTTTAGGTTGCCGTTTACCTAAATCAGATTGTACCCTAACTGTAGAAATACATGCATTTGTTTTGTAATTCAGAGATGACGTTTCTCAACACCACTCAAATTTTATCACAAAGGACAACTTTGAGCACAAAGAAGCATTGAAGAGAAGTCTAAGATAGTTACAAAAAGAGTTACCAAAAGCAGCAATATTTTTTTCTTCTGACTGTCCTATAAAATCTCATTTAGCCCTACAGCTACGTTTACACTTCAGCTGGCTCTGAGGCTAAGAGCTTCCTACAAAGCAAAATCCTAGTCTTGAGCATCTCAGTCAAATACTAATGTTGGCCTTAGCAACAGGTTGGTTTAGACCTTACCGTGAACACATGAAAAGGAAATCCTCTGAAAAACTTCATCCAAAGTCTCTTCCTGCCTGTTGCTATGGGAAGGGGAAAGAAAGAATTTATCTGGAGGCCTCCGCTTATCACTGCTTTAAGCTATGTGACACAGTAGTGAAGAGATGGTCACACAAACCCACAAGCCATAAGCTACTTATTCATGTTATTTAATTAATTTTTAATTAGGTCAATGAAATTATCTTCATGTGATCACTCACAGTAAAAATATTAAGTCAAAATCATAAGTTATTTATCCCCTTTAAGCAATTTTCTTACTTGTAATCTATTAACTGATGATTGCCTGGAAAAGATATTTCAAATCACCTCCCTTCTACCTATCTTTTTGCAGTTTTGACAGTTCTCCTGAAATGCAAAAAGTTAGTAGAAATAGTCAGGAAAAACACAAATTCACCTTTCCATATTTAAAACAAAGATATTCAAGGATTAAAAGTTATTTCACAGAAAACACATGAACAAAACTTGAAAAAGATAAAAAATAAACCACAAAACCCAAAATTTTGCCTGTTATGAAGTTGCAGGAAATTAAGGACAAGGAGACAAAATACACAAAGCAGCCAGTGACTTTAAAGTCGTGGTGCAAAGTCTTGTGAAAGATTTCACACAAGATGAGAAAAGTTTGCTTGGTTTTACTCTCAGGCATGTCTGAACGTATTCTAAACAACTACCAAGCAGCATTTAAATCTTATCTCTCAGAACCTTCCTATATGTATTTTTGTTCTCCCCTACGCTATGCATTTTAAAAAAAAATCTATCTAAAAATGATCTGAAAATAACATAAATGAAAATGTGTTACTAAAAGAGCATATGAGGAAACAAGGGTATCTTAAAATGAGAACACACTTCTATGAATTACTTTCTAATTTCCTCCCCCCCTTTTTTTTGTTTTGTTAATAGAACCACCCCATAATTCAGTTGGAAAGGACCTCTGGAGGTCATCCTGTTCAATACCCTCCCAACTTCAAAGTTAGACCAAGCTGCCCATCATCTCATAAAAATGTTCAGTACACTAAAGCAGTAGCAAGATACAAGTTGTAATAAAGGTATCTCAATAGATATTCAAGTTTCCAGATACAGTAACAACAAAGTGAGTGACTCAAATGTATATCCTATTTTCCTAACACACAAATATGCACAAATGCCTTACGTTCCTAACATTTCAGACCTTTCGTAGATCCCTGCCATACTGCTACTAAAACACATCAAGAGAAACAAAACATATTGAACATGAAAATAAAAATATGAAGTTACCTGAAGATGCATTCCTTAGAAATTTTACTCCTCTTGATATTTGCAATAATATATAGACATAAAGTGAAACAGGTGAACTCCAGAGACAATTGCCTCTTCTACCCTAAGCAGTCGCCTTCCAATCAAGTTCAATTACAAACCAGCTTCCATTTCTTAAGAGATTTCTCAGTCTAGATAATTTACTTCTTCTAGGACTTCATGCAAACCATAAAACAAACTGCTTTATTAAATCCGGCGTGCAAATCTCATAGTTCTAAAAAAAGCATTTTATATGACAAGATTTATTTTGTTACATGACATTATTACACTTAGAAGTGTAATAATTTTTCCAGCATATGTTTTACATTCATTTCATATGGCTCTCAATTGAAAGACTGAGAAGGAGCTTCTAAGATAACTCCTTCTGAAGCATTCTCTAAGATAACTCCTTCTGAAGCATTCTCTATCTCACTGTTTTCCAAAAATAATTCTGAGTTTAGCGAATGTAATAGCTATTCCTTTAACACCTTAGGATGTGTGTTTCCCTGCATCTTTAATAAAAATCCATATAAATGCTTCTATCAATCTAGGTTTCTTTTTTGTTTCTTTTTTCATCTTGAAGACTTTTACTGCTTCTTCATTTTCTACACTTGTTCATATTGTACACATTCAAGGAAAATTAAAATAATTCCATTCTAAAAGTTGTATTTAAAAATAGGTTTATTCCCTTTTAGCTTGTATTAGCTTATTGCATTGTCTTACAGCTTCTACGTTTCACTGAGGGAAATACTTGCCAAAACAGATTCCTATTTTGTTACAGACCAATTTTTCACCTCCTGTACTCTAATTTTTCTAAAAACTCCTTGCACACACCTTTCAGAAATACTGTAGTCAACCTGCCTCTTTTTTCTTACGGCATCTTTTAGAATGGCAACAGCCTTTTTCCAGTGATTACGGTCTTTGAACTCTCACTGTACCTTCCTTAATCTGATTTGCTGTAGCTATCAGCAAACAGTGCAATGTAACAAAAGTGCAGCAAGGAAGTAAAACAGCTGTGTAGACCCAATACCAACATTGTAAACATTTCTGGAGTTCTATTTTGGAACAGCTCTACTTTGATCCCACAGCCCCACACCAGTTGGACTGCAGCTTCCAGTTTAGTTTCATGCAAAAGCAATTCAGCTTCCTTGATCCAAGCTCATTTCACAAGTCGAATCAAAGTGCAGTCTGTGAGAACAATCAGGGGATTCATTTCCAAAGTGCACTCCTTATCCAAATTAAAACACTAATGCAGATGCATTCCCTGTTTCCCCTTCACCTATTCCTCTCTGGTATGCATTCTGGCTGCATGAAAAACCTCCACGGGTCTAAGTTATGTCCACTGACTCAAGCTCATTCTTTTGCATTACTTTCTTTAATTCTGTTAATGTGGATGTAGGTATTTTCATGCATAAGTATGCTTAGTCACTTTGTTTCAAGACTTCTACCTTTCACTGTCCTTTGATAATTTCACAGGGGATTCTTTCACAGAACATTTTCCTTTATTATAAAAGGAAATTCCAAAGTTTCCCACTCTCCATCATTAGGACAGATCTGCTTTTTCCCTTCTTCTGCACAAAATCTAGGCTAGATAATTGCTTCTGCAAAACTCCTGGGAAGACACGACCACAGCAGTTAAAATTAGGTAAATAATAAGGATCTTTTTAGTCAAATAGATTGAGATTGCATTTAAAGCATGTATTATTTAACTTGAATGATTAATGCTGTAGGTTAAAAAAAAAAGCTCTGTCATAAAGCACAAAGTATTTGTGTCTTCAAACAGGGCAACTGACTGTTTCTCTGAGGCCTAAGCAATGAGCTGGACCACAGAACTTCATGTTTCATGAAGAACCACTTGTTTCATGTGGAAGGAAGACCAGTAACTGAGTACCACTATGTGTGTAAATACAAATGTTTCTTTTTACAAGGATAAATGTCAAGAGGTATTAAGCATCTATAGAGATGCTGTAAAACTGAAGTTTCTTTTCCCATTCATTCTATGTGCTAGAGAAAATAATTCATCAAAACTAAAATTTCTGATAAATCTCTGAAGTGATGTTTGAGCTCAGTGAAGCCCATACTGTGCCACGTAAAAGTGAAAAGGTCTCTCAACTGCTTTCAGTGATTCCTTTCTTCAAAAGAGCAAGAAGGATGATCCAAGAAACTACAAGCTGGTCAGTCTTATCTCAAACCCAGGGAATGTCAGGGAGCAAATTCACAGAGGAGTCATTTCCAAGCATATTATGGACAAGAAGGTGATTTGGATTAGTCAGCATGGATTCATGAAGGGGAAATAATTTTTGACCAACCTGACAGCTTTCTCTGACAAGATGACTTGGTAGTTGAGAAGACAGCAGTGGATGCTGATCACCTTTGACAGTGTCTCCTATAACACTGTCATAGACAAGATGATGAAGTATGGGCCAGACAGAGGACTGTGGGGTGGACTGAAAACCTGGCTGAACTGTGAGGCTCAAAGGGTTGTGATCAGCAGTACACAGTCAAGTTAGAGGCCAGTCATTAATGCTGTACCCCAGTGGTACATACTTGGCCAATACTGTTTAACTTAATGTATGACCTGGACAAGGGGACCAAGCTCACTCTCAGCAAATACACTGATGAAACAAAAATTCCACAAAGGAAAGTGCAAAGTTCTGCACCTGGGGAGGAATAAACCCATGCACTAGTAAAGGCTGGGGGGCAGCTGGACAGAAAGCAACTTTGCAGAAAACACTGCTTCTGTTGAACACGAGCTAGCAAAACTTCCTTGCAGGAAAAAAAAAAAAGTTGCCAACATCCTGGGCTGCATTAGGAAAAGCATCACGAGCAGAATGAGGAAGGTGGTCCTTCCCCTCTAGTCAACACCAGTGAGACCACATCTGGCATGCTACTGTGTCTAGTTCTGGGCTCCCCAAATGAAGAGTGACACAGACATACTGGAGCGACACCAGCAAAGGGGCCACAGAGATGACACGATTGGAATATGACATGGGGAGAGGCTGAGAGAGCTAGAACTGTTAAGCCTGGAAAAGAGAATGCTTGTCAGGATCTTATTAGTGTGTATAAATACCTGAAGGAGATATAAAGCATTAAAAAAAGATGAAGCCAGACTCTCCCCAGCAGTGCTCAGTGATGGGACAACAGGCAGTGGGTACAAATTAAAATACGGGTAATTCCACTTAAAACCAGGGGAGTTAGTTAGTTATTTTACTGTGAGGTGGCTGAATAGTAGAGAAGCTTGCCAAGAGAGGTTAAGTCACCATCCTCAGAGATATTCCAGACCCAAAGGAACATGTTAGTGACTGCTCTAACTGGCCCTGCTTTAAGCAGATGGGTTTGGACCAGACAATGTCCAGAAGTCCCTTCTAAACTCAATCATTCTGCGATTCTTTGACTTCCCTAAAACAAACTCAATAATTCCTGTTGTACCTGTCCTGTTCTTCCCGCTTGTTCTCTTTAGGTCTCTGTCTTGTAGCAGATTCCTCCTCTAAAGAGACATCTATCAAGTTGGTTATATAGATTTTTTTAATTTTTTTTTCAAATTGAGATTCCCTTTCAGTGCCCAGTTATTGATTACAGCTTCAGTTTTACTAGTTTGACTAGAAAGGCACAGGCTGCATAAGGCAGTATGCACCTTCTTCAGGTTCAGTAATCTTCATCTTGAGTGCCATCTCCTTTAATTTCTACAGCTCTTCCCAAGTTCTATATTAAAATTCAATGCACTAGCCTACACTAGGTATTTTTTCTCTTAAAAACTACTTCAATTTACTCATTGCTGCTTTCTATTATAAAGAACAATGCAATACAGCTTGAGTTAATCGTCCACAAAATGTCCAAACTGTACATACCAAAGTGTTAGCTAGCTTCAATTAGTGACACTCAGGTAACGTGAAATTGAAAAACATGCAAAAAGGAAGGCCAAGTTCAGCTGTCCTAACAGAAAGACTGCTACTGTACACTTCATAAGCACACTGCTTTCCAGGCTTATTTTAATTTTCTTTTGTCCTAATAAGAAACTTCATAAAACATTCACATATCACTGCCTTGGAACCTGTGGTATCCCTTTATTATTTGTATAACATCAGAGATGGGGAAGTCATTGAATATCATGGCTGATACTCTGTTTATTCAAGAAGACATTTTACTTTGCTATTGGCAGGTGTCCAACTGTTCACACATTTAAGAATTTCCTCAATTTTAACTCATACAATGATAACTTTCCAGAGCAAATCTGGACAGTTACCCCCATATGTTGCTCCGTATTTCTCCCACACATCCACAAAGCCTCTGTCCCAATCTCTGCAGTACTTCCAATCAAATTACTCTACATTAAAAATATCTCGTGTATGACAAATTTGGGCCGGAGTGTCACTTAAAGGATGTTGATCCTCTAAAAGTTTCTAAAGGTTTCTCCTAGGTATCTATACAAAGTAATCCAAACCTCAGTGGGAAAGAATGGCAATGGAGTGTCACTTATGATACTAAAACCAAACAAAAATGATGCTTCCAAAAATCCTAATGATATACACAGGTAACTTGATCATGGAGGTGTAATATAACTGCATATCAAGCTGATAAATTCACATCAATGTGCTGTTCTACTACTTTAGCCTTATGGTTTTAAGATATCCACCAACTTTCACTCATTTCACAGTTCCCTGTATATACATTTAGCTCCCCTACCTCATTATAACAGAAATACCCACATAGCATCACAATTCAGATTACTGGTTTATGCTATTTTCCAATTAAAAAGGCGGAAATCATTAGCCTTCATGAGCAAATTTCAGAAACTGCAGAACTTAATTTGATGTTCATGGGAAGAGAGATAAAAGACTGATATTAGCAGATATGTTTAAGAACTATTTGAGCTTTAAGTAATTTGACTGGTTATTTTATGATTTGGCATCAGAAGAAAACTAATGGTTTTGTATTACAGCTATTTTTAAATATATTTCAAAGGCATTACTTTTGAATGTCAGTAAGAAACAATGTCTGTGTTACAAATTCTCACAGTAAAACAAAATATAAGGCCACCACGTTATGTTTCACCATCCACCGTGCAGCTTTTAAACAAGTCACTTTAAAAGCAGTTATATATTCAGTTATTAACAGAGAACAGCATCTACAGAGGATTTCATAATCTCCAGTCATTAGTTTTTCTTCTTGTTTACAGCTCAGTGCTTGCTTCAACATATTTCCCCATTCCATTCACAGTGCTACATTTCATTATCAATGGTTCATAAACACTCTTATTCAAACAAACCTACATAAAGTTTTTAACTCTGGGGGGAATGGAAAAAAGAAACCAGAAAGCTTGTCTGTTAGATTACACTATTATCTGTATTCATTACTAAGAATGACAACCTCACCCATTATTATAGTTGTTCTAAAGAATGTTTTTAAAAGTAGCCATTTGAAAGGCTGTTGTTTACTAGCAGTCTATAAACCCAGAACCAAAACCAGATCCTGTCACCTGGAAGACTCAAATCTAGCAGATAGGTTTTTCAAAAGCTGGTATATACATTAATCTAAACATGATTATTTAGTATGTTCTGTACAGAACTACAGAGCACACAACACACCTTGTTTTAAGAGCATTCAACAGCACTGATGAAGGGTCACACGTGTATAAAGGTACCTCCCTCCGGGGGTATAACAATGAAGAGAACCCCAGATACACCTCAGTTTCTTACCTCCCCAGAACACAGATAAAAAGGGCCATGGAAGTATCAGTAGAAAGATAACGATAACGACAAATTATGTCACCTGACAAAAAGTAGCTTGCTGAACAGATTGTCACTGTAGGTACCTGAGCAATAAACCAAATCAAAACAGACTGCACAGATCTGCAATTCAACCTGGCAAGGCTCATCAAAGAAACGATGAATCATTCTGTACTACCAGTGACAACCACAAATCTGAAATTTGCTGATTATTTGAAATCTCTTGAAAAAGAAAGTTCTTTGTCACTTGCTGCTTGTACTTGCTTTAGCAAATTAGATGGTATAAGACACAGTTCCTCTTGATTAACTTTGATTCAGCTGTAAGAACAAGAACTACAGTCGCCAATGCACTGAAATTAGTTAACTAGTTACTAAGGTATGAATAGATATATATTGCCCCATAAGAAAAATAAGCTGCTTCTCTGAATACTCTTAAGCATTACAAATAATCAAAGAAACTAGAACTGGAAATCTAGCATTTGCAACAAAATGAAGTAATATTCCTGTGTGCTAAATTCAATAGCAGCTAGAAATAAAGGTTGCATCTTTCCAACCTAAAATATACATTACTGAAGTACAGCACACAAATCCAAAAGACCTAATAGAAATGAGAATTTCTGGAAAAAAATTATTTGAGATTATTTAAGTAAACACTGAGGTATCTGAACACCTACTGTGGGTCACTGTCTTTTTAAAAACTAAAAACTGCTGCAAGCAAAATCTTGAGTTCCAGAGGAATCATCTTTATGTTTTCTAATTGCAACAGAAGTCTATCACCTACTTCCTAGCAATCTTTTGTGGGTGACCAGATGGCAACATGAAAGCATAGCCAGTAGTGGACAACAAAACCACCCCAACTCTGCGAAATGCAACTGCTTGCTACATTCCAGCTCATGCCTCTCTGAAAATTAAAACAGAATCTATAGGAAAAAGATGTCTTAGAACTGCAACACTATTTCAATATTCTCAGAACTTCCTTCTAACTTTTTTTTGTGGGACTGCCCTAAAACCCTTTTGCCCTTTATCAGACTATAAAGTAGATTTCTCTTCTGAAATCTTGGATTACCCAAAACTTCCAACTGTAGTAATAAATAAAATCCTTGAATGAAAGTTTCAGTCTTTACATCCTAGATCTTCTGTATGGAGAACTGACAATTGCACATTTAAAGAAAGAACCAGATTATTGGCTAACAACAAACATTAATTGCACCCTTCAATTTCAATGGAATCACCATTCTGTAGGGATACAACTTAAAGCCCACAGGCCTGTGAAGAAGCTTAGAACTGTCTCCTAAACTAAAACTTGACAGTGAGCCAGAGGTAACTATACAATAAGAATGACGGCAAGACAGCTGCTGCAGCTATCAGGGGAGCACAGATAGTGAGTTCCACTCTGGCAGCTTGATACTGCTGACGGAGCAGCCCCACACTCCCCTTTACATTCCTCCAGTCACACAGTCCTTCACTATCTTTGTGCCAATTCTTGTACTAAATTGACACTGACTGACCTGTTTAAATTCAGTAAATCTTCAGGGGAAAAAAAAAAGCCTAGGCCCCCCGATAACTGCAAAACATTATTTTTTTTTTAATGCCCTGGCAAAGTATTCTATAGAAGGAGTGTAATTCAGTGTGAACACACTTATTACACCATACATACACGCCTTCACGGCTTACCTGTCCATGCATTATGTGGCAAACTGAAAAGATACATACTGGAGTAAAAGTATAGGCCCATAGAGGCCTATCTAATGACCTTCTTAATCAGCAAAGCACTCTTCCAGATACAAACCCTGAGTCTAAGTCACACGAGGAGTTCTGACAATTGTTGTTCTCAATTTTGTTCAGACACTTTTTTTAAATTTAGTTTGTAATATATAAGACCCTTACTGCATTTAGTTACAAGTCATGAAGGCAGAAGTACAAAATACAAAATTTACTATTTTAAAAATAGGAAGTTAAATTGCAAAAAGCAAAAAAAATCCCAAGTGTGGCACAGACTTTCTCTCATAATAGAGCCTATCCCTATTACTACTGTCTACAAAGTCCCTCACCTCTCAACTCCCACATCCTCCACACTTAACTGTGAATTTCATTTTGCTGGTATTTTCTACACTCAAATGTACAGTTCACTGGGAAGTTCACAGCTTTGAAGTGAACACACATTAGTCTGAAAGCATTTTCACCTCTAACATCACCATCAGGACAGTGCTATTTTGTTCAGACATTCACATCCCAGGTGAAAGCAAGATTTTTTTTTTTTTTTAAGTCTTAAATGCTATCTTTTTGCTGTAATAACTCAAATTGTCACTAATGCCATAAGTCTTAAAGTTCCGAGGGGCTGATGAGGGGCAGAAAGGAAGGGAAAGAAAAAAGTAATGATATGCCACACCTCGCAGGATTATGTTTAAAACCTTTAAACCATTGAAAATACCTAAATAAACCACTGGCAATGTCAACAGGTTCCCACACAGAGCAAATGCATTGGCCCAAACTAGATTTCAGTACAGGGGTTAAATACATTGATTCAACAATGAGAACAACAATGAGAACACCGTTGCCTTGTGATAGCTTATTCATTGACCTGAACTACATTTGGTTCAGGCAAATGTTTAACAAATGTAGCATTGCTCTGGAAATTGGTCATTCTAATATAGAGCACAAAGATAAAAAAAGATATTCTAATGTCTTACTGGTAAACTCAGTAAACAAGCACCAAATGGAATATGCTAATTATCTGCAGAAGTACTGCCCATTGATCATAAATTTTCCTCTGTATCTTTAGGTGATGAACACTTACATAGAATTAGAAATGTTACACATGGCCAGTATTTACTAAATAACACAATGTAAAAAAAACCCTGAAAACACAGGTAACAGCTATTTAGTTTGGATAGCTATGGAAACATTTTTAATGTAGAGTGAAGTGGTCAGAGCATTTTCCTAAACCTTCAGCATTTCCCTCTTCTTTCCTGTTACCATTATACACATTATTCCCCTTCAAACAGCTGGAACAAGAAGCTGCATTGAAGACTGCGTTATTGATGACAACACATGCACTGGATGAATCCCACACATTTAAGAAAAGAAGCAGCCTTGCTATCCTTATACAAAAAAACAAGTTAGTATCACACTGTTACTTTTTATCTTCTAAGCTCCTGTATTTTCTTTCTTCTCACTTCATTTGCAGAGTGAAATGCCCTTCATAGGCAGGATCACCCCAGGAGGTCTTAACTTGAATAGACAGAAAGGGTGTTCAACTTCAGGTAACATCTAGTGAAAATACGCAGCTCATCACTTTCACAGAAGTTAGCAAGCCTGGTTAAAGATTAGACCAAACACATTATTGTCTTCTGAACATTTTTATATATTAATTGCCACTTTTTTTTTTACCTAGTCTCTGAAATTATATATTTACAGCAGTAAGAAAAACATTCAAATGTCTATGAAACCAGTAGTGAAGAAATAAACATTTGGATATCTGACCACTCTAACTGTCAAGCACGAGTAATGATCATTAATACATAATAAAAAGACAGCTAGCACTGGGAATAGGAGCAGGCACTAGGGATGGATACTGACCAAAAAGCATGTTAAAAATGAACACAATCCACTCTTCTATGTCTCAGTACATACTCTTCAACTTGCTCAGCATCTAGTCTTCCTTAGCTTTTTTCACTGTACTGGACGAGGCAAAGCTAAAAAAAGGGCAGTAACCACTTATGAATGACTTGCACAGGCAAAAGCTCCATCACAATCATGTGAAACTGAAAGAATCAAAGAGCCCGTTTTATTTTTAAGTAAATGCATATGCTTCCACTTGCAAATTTTATATTATTGATGGATATTTCACTGCAAATGGCTATCCATTTGATGAATTAATAAATCAGAACCAGATTATAGATCTGTCTTTACCATGTCTTTTTCTAATCAAGATCACTTTCAACCTTCACTGATCTTTCTTTTCCTCAGTATTAAACTTTAAAAAGATTACCAGATATCTAGCTAATTCTGAGAGAGAAAGTATGTCTAAAGGCTACCCTTGACAAAAAGCTACACCTCTAAAGAACAGAAAACAGAGAGCATAAAGATTTTATAGATGCTGATATTGACACCCTCTTCTTGAAAGCTCCAGCTTCCACGTCATGACTTACCCCATCCAAAACCCGAGATCTGCACATTTCAGGTAAAAGGTACGTCACCTAACTTTCACTTCTTCTGGATTAGAAACAAGGTTCCACACAATAAAACTTTAACAATCCACCTGAAGAGAATAGGCCTTTTCTTGCTCAACAACAATACCATTTGAGTCTAAGCTCTGAACTTCAAAATCAATGATCTAAATGCAAACATGTAAGTAGTTCTGTTCATGACTGAAACAATAGGCCTCTCCTACCAGCACAGTTTAGAATAGCTCAGGCAGGTGGGTGGAAGGCAGGCATTATCAGTTTCTAAATGGAAGGACTGTAATAAAACTTTAAAAAAAAAAAACCCAGCATATTAACATACTGCCAAGTTTTAAAAAATGATTTGAATAACCAGCGTAACAAGATCTAGTATCATGGTTCCTCACAGGGCAAAAAAAAAAAATCTGCCCTTGTTTTACCAGGGAGTTTGTTCTATGCCCCAGTATAGTAAAAGTAGAAATTCCAGGCATAACTTAAGAGCTGGTCACATGAAACAGGGCCTTGGTTTCTTTAAAATGTTCTTTCCTAGTTTGTTACAATACTTTCATTTCTATTAAGTGTAATTTGCAATTCTTATGAAGAAAAAGATCAATCCTTCAACTGCAAAAACTCCACACTACAATAAGTAAAACTGAATGCCAGTCACTTAGAGAAAATGCTCAAGTCCTTATTGCTTTATTCTTCAGATGAGAGTGATGAAGAAAAACAACTACCTTTCCCTCTCCAAAATGTGGACACAGAATTAGCCCAGGTAACAGTCAAACCGAGCCCAAGAAGGATTGCCTAAAACCTTTAAAAACACTCAATTTATGAGACAGCAAAAAGTAAATATCTAGAAAAACAGAATACTCCCAAGCTAGGCTATAATCATAGCTTGTCTACTTCCTCTTCTGAGGCAAGCACACACTTCAAAGCCCTTCTATAGTTGAGCAAAGTACGGTTACAGTAAGCAGCCGAGGCAAATATTCTCCTCTAGGTTATGCACATGTATTTGCTTTCCTTAGGTGTAAGGGCACAAAGTAGTTCCTTCAATTACATATAAGTACAGCAGACTGACAAAAATTAGAACATTACATGAACATAACTGTATGGCCAAACAGAAAGGCTTAAAAATAAACAGCATCAGTGATAGCACTCCCAGAAGCTTCACCATTACCATTTGCAAGGGGTTTTTCTTCCGCTCTAACCCTACAGACTCTTTTCCTTGCTTTTAAGTAGAAATCAAATTGGTTTTGCTGCAACATGAAAAGTATTTCACTACAGTTGAATACATTTACCACTTTGCTTAAACAGCTTAAATTTACAAAAGATATTTGTTTAGATGCTATCATTGACTGACAGTGACAATGCTGTTGAGAAGCAACTTATCTACTGCATATGTTGAAAATAGAAGAAAATTAATTTATTTTGTAAGTCTCTCAAGAAACCTATTTTTCAAGCAGTCCTAAGGCAAGCTTTCTTAGAAACAATGATTAATTTAAACTCTACAAGAGGAACATCATGCTACTTTACTACCTGTCTTTCTATTAGCTTATTTATTCTGTAGTTAACTTCCCCAAATTATTTTGAAACTTAGAAACAAAGAAACAAGACAACTTCATATTTCAGGGCTGTTTCACAACAGAAGAAACAGAACTTTAAGAAGGGAAAGAAAATCAAGGTAAGAAAATGAGGTGATGCTGCTTAACTAATAAATTCATGTAAATAATCTTCTCTCAATCTCCCTTAAGCCCCAAAATAACTGTTTAATCTGTAAGAAGCTTTCAAAGTTAGCACTTAAAAGTCTCAGTTATTTTCCACTGCAACATCACCTTTCACATGTACTGTACCAGTTCTTTGTTTTAAAGACAGGAAAAATCACTTTGGATCAGAATGCCACATATTATTCCAATGATCACTTGGAGGTGCTTGCATTCAGTGTAGTGATTAAAACTGTCAGCCAAACCACAACTAAGAACGCACACTAGACCAAATTCAGATTTAAAGAGCTGTAGCAAAGAGCAATGTAACTGTAATTAAATTTGAACTGCTTTGGACTTTCGCTGTAAGAAGAAAGAAAAGAATTTCAATTTGTTCTTTCAAACAAGATTTTTTTTTAAGTATTAAAATCTTCAGAACCAAAGGCAGCTTGCAGTGCATGTTTCATTCTTAAACATGTGTGCCTTTTC
The DNA here is from genome assembly GCF_028858705.1 of Grus americana. Classification (NCBI taxonomy): domain Eukaryota; kingdom Metazoa; phylum Chordata; class Aves; order Gruiformes; family Gruidae; genus Grus; species Grus americana. The sequence continues at coordinate 2,212,661 of NC_072868.1, forward strand.
TCAGGTAAATACAAGCAAGCAATAGCTAGATCTACTGTCATTCTCCCGGCACGGACTGCCTTCTTACAAATATCAGTCCAGATTTCTCTCCTTTTCTCTTTGAAAAGGGTGAGTGGCAGGATAGCAGAGACTAAACAAAACAATGAGAAACTCACTATAATAATATATTGGGAAAAGACAGTCTAAAATACCCTGGTTTCTGATTTCTTCAATTCTAACTGAGCTATAAAGACAAGTTTTGCTGGGGATATCTTCCAAAACTTCAAGGGTAAAGGATGCCACACAAATGACAACGGATATCCCAAAGGCTACACCTGCCTTTCTCTCTGCATCACACACAGATCTGAAGTTCTTTTGTCAATTTAACATCGCAAATTACAGCTATTAAAACAAGCTAAATTCTTGGATATCAGAGCCAATTAGATAAAGACATCCTCAAACACTGCTTTTATTTGGATACTATTGCCACACAAGGTCAAAGACATTTGGAACCGGGAGGGTTAAGAGATAGAACTTGCCCGTGTTTCCAAAATAGAGCAGTGGCACCAGCGTTGCCATTCTGCTATGTTTACAAGAGGGAACACAGTTCAGTATAAACCTCCAGCTGTAGTCATGCTTTATAGCTGGGAAATATTACTTCAAGGCATGGCTGTACCCTGACGAGACAAAGGCAGCAAACCCCTCTTAAAGCGGCTGCAGCAGTAGCAGCCGCCTAATCTGGACAGCGGGCACACACTCCTCAAAGAGAGCTAAATACAAAGAGGGCTGTGCTGTGGAACGGCTGCCGGAAAGCAAAGCCTCTGACGGGAGCGAATCCCCAAGGCCCTGTGAGGGCGAAGGTTTAGGGGCTGATCTCAGCGACAAGGAGCGTGGAAAGAATGGCAGGGTCCGACCGGGGACGGGAAGCAAATACTGCTGGGGACAACTGGAACAAGCGATGCAGAGCTTGGGGGAAACGGGCACCCCACGCCGGGGTCCGGGCAGGTGCCCCTAACCTGCCGGAGCGGAGACAAGGCTCCTCAGCGCAGGCCGGCAGCGCTGGAGAAGGGGCGGCGGGGCCAGGCAGCCCTCGCAAGGGAGCGTCGGGGTCCCAAGGATTGCCGCCCCGTGCCCCGGAGAAGGAGCGACGCTGCCGTCCCAAGCCCGGCCCCCGACCCAAGAGCTGCCCCCGCTGGGGCCCGGGGAGGCAGCGCGGCGGGAAGGGCCTCCGTCAGCGAGGCCCTCCCAGGGGCGAGAAGCCCCTCAAGAAGCCAGGCCTACGCCCGCCGGGGTCCCCCGCGCCCCCTTGCCGCCTCCGCCGCCGCACCACGGCCGCCTGGAGCCGAGGAGAGCGGCGGGGCCGCCGTGCCGCGCCCCGCGGGGTCCCGTCCCCACTGCTACCGCCGCCGCCTCCTCCTCCTCCTCCTTCCGCCCTGTCCGCAGCGCGGAGTCCCGCTCCCCTCACCGGGCACAGCGGCGTAGCAGCTCCTCCGTCCCTCGGCCAAGATGGCAGCCTGTCCACCCCAACCTGAGGCAGCGACTTTACAAAGTCGGGCGGGATCTGCGCACGCGCCGAGTCTCTCAACGGCCACAGGCGAGCAGTGACTACAAGTCCCGGCGTGCTCCGCACCAGGCGTCGCGCATGCTCACGGCGGTCCGAGGGGCCGCCTGGTAGTGAGGGACGCGCGGGCCGGGTCGCGGTGAGTCGGTCTCGCTGGCGGTGCTTTCCCTCCGGTTCGCTCGTGGCTGCGGTTTGTGTGCCTGGGCTTTGACGCTAAGCTCAAGTGAACGTTTCGCAATAGCACTCGGTTCCCAGGCCGCAGCTGGGGTTTGCCCTTGCGCTGGTGAGGCTGTCCGGAGCAGCAGGGAGCTGTTTGGGCCTGGTCATCCCCTCACCTCCCACAGCAGCCTTCTGGGCCAGGGCCCTGGAAAAAGTTATGTATATATACACACACAGAGTGTAAAAATCATTGATCGTCAAAGCAACCCTGCAGGCTAGGCTAATGCTTCTCTGAAGTTAGAAGAGTACCTCAACGAACCTGTGGCCGTCCATGGCACTGGGTTATCACAGTAACGCTAATAACTGGAAATTTCTGATAGGACAAAGGGACGTATGGGGTAATCCAAGTTTCTACCAGTCAGGCAACTGGACATCACTGGTAGCAGTCTGGGCTTTGTGACACACAATTAAGGTTTTGTGGGTTTAATGTATCCACTGCAGATACATAAGCTATTGATATTACTTAACCTTTACATAAAACCTTTCTTATTTCAAATGTATTTTTTCTTAACCAGAATATGTTACTGCATGAGTGAATACATACAAATTAAAATACACCTCCTCTTTTGACAGCGAGGAATGAGACAGTTCAGTTTCCATGCACTGAAATCGGAGAAAAGACTCCTTCATTTTCAAAGAGTAAGGAAATATCCTCACTATTTTTTCATGAAAATTACATCCTTTACAAGTGCAAAGTTTAGCATTTTCTTACAACTGGTAGGGATGTGAAAATCCAGCTTGTCTTCCCTATTGCACACATAAACTCCAGTAAGAAAGATTCCACAGCTACAATTAAGTGAGCGTTTCTGTTGATGAGGTCTAAGCAAGGAAACAACTCAGATTGTTTTCCCCTAACAGAATAACCTATGTGTTTCAATGCCAATTAGTCATCTGCAGTTATGATTGACCAAGGTATATATGCACATAACTTCAAGCACAGGAATCAGTAATTCCAGCACAGAACAAAATATGCTGCTCAGGCAGAGCCTGTGAGGACTGAAGAGTGAGAAGTGTGTGGCTTTGTCAGAAAGGGGCGCATCCCTGGGAGACGAGTTTGAAGCCAAGGTTACAGCCCAATATAGGAACCAAACTGAACAGCTGAAATAAGTTCTGGAGGGTTTGGTTGGTTGAGTTTTTTTCTCTTTTAAGCTTTTCTATGCACCTTTATGTCTTTATGTTCCTTTACAGATATTTGACTACATATATTTACAGTTCTGTATTTAAATGATCCATTCAAATTAATAACAATAAAAATGAGTTCTGCAAGCCTTGCTGAACAGAAATTTCTCTCTCATGCATCACCTACATAAACGGTCATCTCTCATCCATTGTTGCAGTACAGATTCCTGTCCTGGCCAGACAGTAAAGCTCAGGCTGACTTCAGGTGGAGTTCCATAGCTGCATAGCTGAGTTTCCTTTACGGCATTTTTGTTGTCTCCCAGCTGGTACATAACATTGGGCTTGTTTTTGCAGATTGCCTGTGGTTTGATTCCCAAAACCATAGGAACATTGCAGCTAGGTGTACTATGACCTTTTACCTCAGCTGTCTGAACTCATTTTAACTTTAGTAGAAATTTAGTGTTTGCAGGAAGAAGCTGAATGCTACCCCAACTACACATATGTGTGACTCCCATCGAATTCAACAGATGTGCATATATCCCTAGGGCAGTGTGGCCATTTGCAGTCTCTGGTTTTATCTTACTGGTTTTTAGGTTTCCAAGGTAAAGGTTGTTAAAGCAGATGTGAATTAATAACATTAAGTGTCTGTTTTCAAGGACACCACATAAATTGTCCTGTGTTATAATTTTTCCCCTCCTTTTGTAACTGGTATTTCAGAAAAGTGATTGTTGTCCAACCCCAGCAACCCTAATCTCTTTATTTTTTCAGCTTCTGATGCCTCAAGTCAAGTTCCACTGGCGCTATCTGCTCTGTAAAATTCATGAAAGAATGCATTCCAGGTGCACATACTACTGATTAGTTTATGCTTGCCAGGACAAGATGAACATAGAGCAATTTTCACATTCATACTCTTTCAGAGATCATTTTCCCTGTTAAAAATCATTGTCTATCAGTGAACTGGAACAACACATAATGAATTAATACCAGAACAATGTGACAAGCACAGATTAATATAATTGAATGGCAGAAGAGCTACGCATTCAAGATTTTACCTTTCTTTTGTTTGCTTGTTTGGGGAAAGAAGGAGACTACTTGATTATTTTCTTTTTCCCTATACTTTCTATAACTATGTATAACTATATACTCAGGCAGGATGAAATTTTCTTGCTATTCCCTATCATAACTTTATTTTGACTAGTAAGAACCTCAACAGATTAGGAAAGTTTGCTACAACCGTGCAGGATGATCATGCACAAAGGCTTTTTAGGAAAACTGTGTAAACTTTATAGCTTTTCACGTTTCCTGGGTTTGACATAGTCAAACAGTGCTTCTGGGAGTTAAGTTCTGAGAGAGAATATTTAATAATATTCATAATATTTTTTTCCACTCTTGTCCAGTCCAATCCAGATTTCAAGGTCACTGGGATAAAGATTGTTTCTTGTGGCAAAATATGTATAGCATTTATTCTCAGTTGGGCTATTGTAAGTAACAATATTCAAATCACTAATGCAGTCTTAACTGTCTGGTTACAGCCAGAACTACCACACTAAGTTAGTGCTGTTGGTGCTGGGAGTTGACTGGGAAACCACTGAGGATAAGGGTCTGTGCAGCAGAGTTTGTGTAAATCACTTCCATGCTTGAATCTTTCATGTGGTAACAATAAAATCCTGCAGGATCATTAAAATATTGGGATTCTATTAGATTTTTGAGCAGGAGTCTGTAAATGGCGATTGCTCTCTGATACCTCAAAGCCCTAGACTCCCTCAGCTAGAAGGCTGGGACTAGAGAGAAGCACTGAACGCCCTTATTATTCCGCTGTCCCTAGAGTATGGGATCTCCTTTCCTGAAATAGACTCTGCCTTCATTCACTCCTTTTCTCCACTCTCAACCAACAGATCCCCATTGACCTTGCATATGACGAACCTATTCTTTCCAAGATTACATAATTTACTAAAGGTTGCACAGCAAGTCACTGTCAGTTGGAAACAGAAATGCATTTCTTAGCTCCTTGACAAGTGTTTAATGATTTTTATTTTTTTTTATTTTAGTGAAGCACACAAAAATCCAGACACAATCACATAAATACAAAATATTTAGGTAGGAAGGAACGTCTGGTCCACCCCCTGCTTGACCCAGGACCAATTTAGATAAGGTTGCACAGGGCCCTGTTCAGTCGAGAGATAAATATCTTCATGGATGGAGATCCCACAGTCTCTTCATGTCCTAGTTGAGTGTTTGATGACCAGCATAGTGATTTTTTCTTCCTTATATCTAACTGGAATTTCACTTGTAACAGCTTTTGCTTCTTCTCCTTCATCCTGTCCCTGTGCACATCTGCAAAGAGTATGGCTCCATCTTCTTTACACCCTCCCATCAGGCAGTTGTAGACAGCAGTAAGATTCCCCTTTGCCTCCTCCAGGCTGAATAGAAACAGCTCTCTCAGCATCTCCTCATAGGTCCACAGGACAGGCTCCATCCCTGATCATCTCGGTGGCCTTCCCTGGACTCTGGTACATCAGTGCCTCTCATACCAGGGAGCTCAAAGCTAGCACTAGCAGATGGGTTCTTAGCACTGCTAAGTAAAGGGCAAGGTTCCCTTATCTCACCCTTCTGGCTGCGCTCTTGATGACCCAGCCTTGGGTGCAGTTGCCCTTTGTCACAGGGGCACTCAATGGACTCCTACTCAACTTGTTTATCAGGACCCCGACAGCTCTTCCACCAAATTGCTTTCTAGGCAGTTGACCCCATGTCCTGCTGAAGTTGGATTACTCCCTCCCAGACACAGAACTATCTTTTACCACCCACATTTGTCTTTGTTGAGTTTCCTGAGGTTTTTGTCCACCTTCATTTAGGACCTCAGTCCGCTAACGGTATACAAGTTGACAACATAGAGCTGGTCCTGGTACTGAAGAGACCACAGTGACAATCTCTCCATGGAAGCAATTTTGATAGAGTAGATGCTTTATCTTTGGGCTAGACACAGCAAATATTACACAATGACTGTTGAATAGTCATCAGATGTCATCAGCATCCATTACCTGCTAAGCTATTTTAAATCTTTAGCAATGGCTTAACACTTCTGTCTGACTTAAGGCTTTGTAAAGTTGATGATTTATAAATGCAGGAATATTTTGTTTTCACATCATTTTTCATTAGTGGATTTCAAAGCACTTTATAAAAACTATAAGTCTTCTTATAAATAAGTCTTCTGGATTTTTTTGTTAACTAGGTAGTTACTGCAGCAAGTGCTTTATATTTTAATATCAGGCTTCTTACCTTGAAATTGTCATCCCTAAAAAGAGAATTTTTGCTGTGCTGCCTTGTTATCAGAGTCTGAATTAATTACTTCACTCATGAAGATAACAGAGCCGTGTCAGAGTGTATCTATCTCTAATTGACTTTAAAATCAGAATTGATTAATTTGACTTGGGATTTAGAAAAATATCAGTAGGAAAAGATAAATTACTTCCTGTTATCTGGAGAAGGAATGAACAAAACCCTCAGGTTGGTGAGAAACTATTATTATTTCCAAGTAGTCTAATTAAAGGGTAAAACAAAGACGTGGCTATTTAATTAAGTATTTTATTACTCAATTGCTCTACAGTGCATAATCAGAGAACTGGGAGGGAGTGATTAGGTGTCTTGAGGACGGAAATGACACAACCGAGATATATAGATGTTCTAAAGGAAGGACAAGATACTAGGAAAATTGTTCCTCTCTTCCCCACGCAAAAGGCTGAACATTATTTTTCCCTGGGACTGAAGAACGTGATACCGTAAATCTGCTGGGGAGTTTTCAGAAAAAGACATGATGTGCTGGTGGGATAGGTGAAACACACCGTCCATTTTTTAACCGATGGTTCTGTCCAGCTCTTGCCTGCACAGAGACCTTGCAGCAGCCTTCAGGTCGGCTGGGGCTGTGGTGAGACAGCACGGCAGATACACAGGTACCCACAGGCACCACTTGGATCCCAGTTACAGCTTTGCGCTCTCGGTGCTGCATCTAGGACTCTTAAAGGACAGGAACACATGCATTTGCTCAATGTCAGTGTGAGTTGGATGCCTGCTTCTGCCAGGCTCTGTGAGAAGAGTTTTTGAAATGGAGATGCTAGTAGAGAAAGGGAGCGTTTATCTTGTTTAGATCCAGGTTTATTCCTGTCCCACCCTGATAACCTCCCTCATTTATACAGTTGTAAATTATCTACATCAGAAAGGCTGACTCATCCCCTGAGTGGTTTACCTCCTTGCAAATTGCTCTGGTGCAAATCAGCTTGCATTTCAGAGCAGAATAGATGCTGATAAAAAGCTACATAATATCAAAACTAATACAAAGGGAGAAGGTATGATATAAGTACCTGGGGCTTGATCCAAAGCCAAATAAAGCTAATGAACTGGTTTCCATTATGAATTATTTAAAAGTCTTTATCAGCTTCAGGGGTCTTTACCTTCTTTACCTTATGTAGTCCCTCATACCAGGATACCCCAATGTCCTCTGCTAAAAAAAAAAAACCACCCAAGCTATCAATCCTGCTGAGTAGGACGTCAAGTTGTGTGTTTCACTAAGTCCGTCCCTTGGAGCTGCAGCATTACACTTCTGAATAAGAACTCTGATCCAAACCTACAGTCTTGGACTGCAAAGAAGCTAACAGGCCCACGGCTTTGAATATTCCTTGCTGAGTAGTAATGTTGCTCATTCACCCTATTTATTTTATCCGGCCTTTCTTACGCTCAGTGTGCACTAAGTAACTGGGCAGCTGAATTGCAAACTTAAGGTGAGTAACAGCAAGGGGCAGGAAGGTTGCTGTACCAGTCCCATCGCATGCCATTAACATACCAGGTGCAGTGCTCATTATTTCCCAGACTGGATTAAGGGAGAATTTACCTGGTTAAACTTGCTCTACAAGGCTCAGGGCTTGGTCCTCAGTTCATGTTATGCTCATGCTTGCTACAACTGCGAGAGGGAGGAGAAGATGATGTTGTACTGACTTACCACCAACCCAGACCCTCAGGCTCTCAGGGACTGAACCAGTCTGTTGCGTAACAGGCTGGCCCCAGGATTCCTCTAAGAAACATAACCCAGTGTTTTTTCTCTTGTTGGAGGTATAAGGAAAATAAGAGGCATTGGGTAAAATTAGTGCAAACTTCCCTTTGCACCAGTTCATTTATTATGTTCTAGCTCTTGCTTCAGTTCATGCTTGCACTGCTTGTACAAAAAAGCATGTTCACAAGTAAATAATTTCTAGTGTTCTTCCAACAAAAACACTCCTTTTAACCCTTGGACTAACCGTACTCCTTCCAAAAGGCACCAGCTTGATCATGCCAAACTCTTACTTAAATGTTGATAGTCCTCATTCACAGGGAAGTCAAAACCAAGGCTCTCTCTGCCCTCTGTTGGGCAGTTAATGATGGAAGTGGATGGTACCATAAACACAAAATCAGGACCTGGTAAAGTGCAGAAGTCTTTACTGAAGAGAGAGGAGGAGAAAGTTAGCTGCACTCAATCTGGAATGCGTTGAATCTAATATCACCGGGGAAGATCATATTATCATCATAATGCTAATTCTTGCTACAGTAATATAAATGTCGAGGTGGATTGGCATAGTATTAACTAAACTAGATCCCCAGTGGTGTTACCTTTATACTGCTGCACAAGATGATAGCAGGAAATCACATTGTGAAGGACTTTGTGCAAACACACGAGGCAATACATGTCTCAGAGTTTATGCTTGAGGCAGGTAGGGACAGTTTACTTGCGGCATGAGCTGTAACACATTTGTGAGTACTGTAAGCGTATGTCTATGCTACCCGTAACAGTGCTATATTAAATGCCAATTTAAAGCATGAACATCAAGGCCTCTAGTCCACATGGGACCCCTGCTAAGCTAAATTAGCAGCGTGACTCATCCAGTGTGCATGAAAGAAGGCTGCTGCAACCTCCAGCTGCTGGCTGGGGCCCTCACAAGCAGTAAGGGTACAGAGCAAAGCACTCCACTTAAGAAGACGCCAGTGATGGCATCACTGTTACAACCTTCATTAGGCACCTTGTGACATTTACCACGATACGATCTAACTGGTTCATCAAACACTGTACCTGCCTCACTGCGCAGAATAGCTTGTGCTAGCTGGAACAGTAGTTATGCAACATCTCTTTCATCTGCATCATTTGCTGTGGAGATTCTTCTTCACTCCTCATCAAACCTCTATGCAGGGTAAAACAACATTAGTTTCCTAATTCAGGATGTTCCTGGATGCTGCCACCACAATATTGTAGTGCTCCACAGGCAGAAATTAATTTATTTTTGCAATGTATATGTAAGTTTGTGGGAAAGTGAAATCATTGTCTGCAGTTTATGGGTAAGGGTGAACTGAGGTACAGAATATGACGTCAAATGTTCCCATTGCTTGAGGGTACCACTTTGAAACATGCAGTGTTTGGTTTGTCAGAGTATTTGGCATTGTGCTGCATTTTCTAAGGTCAGTGATGTACTCTGGACTTCAGTCCACGCAGCCTGGCAGAACAATGCTCAAAGAATAGGAAAGAGCAGAGGATGCTTGTCATGGGCACCTAGAAAATGAGTGTGCAATTAATGATCACCCGTGCAAAGCCTGTCCCAAGGGACTGAGCCAGCACCACAAGGGGCTGCTGTGCTGTGGTAGGGATAGAACCCATGCTCCGTGCTCCCACAGCACCACGTCAATTGTCAGACTGTTCTTGCCACTCTTTGATGCCCATCTTCTTCCTGGTGTGACAAATGAAGTCCTGTGAACAACAGCCTCATGTTCTGTACGTTTCTAATTCACGGTCAGCACAGATCCTCCCAGTGCACTATCAAGTGAGAATCCTGTTGAACAAATCGCAGGCATTCTTTTTATAAAAAACTGTATCATTGCACAAAATCCTTCTTATAATGTATATAATATATAAATTGCCCCCGTCAAGCAACTAACTGGCTTTGTATGGAGTACCTGTGTGAAGCATCACCTGTATTATACAGAAGCTTAGACTGATGTTTTGTCCTAGTCTTGAAATCTACAGTATTTCCTAGCCATGCCAGTAAGCCCAATCTTGTTTTATAGTTCTGAAGAAATGTCATATTCTCATTTTTTTAAGAGTGATTTTTCCCTGAGTTTCACTGTGAGATATTTAAATTTACAATGCAGAACTTCCCTACTTGAACTACTACAGTAAATGAAACAGTCACAGGATGTATAACATGAATAACATCCTGTTATCAGTTCATGTACGCTGTTAGTTAGTGGGTTTTTGTACTCTTCTGTTCTTTTACCTGTTCCTTCTTCACTGCAGAGGGTTTCCTATTCCCTCCATTTTGTGCCTATCTTGTGCCATCTGGTGTCCTAAATCCACCAGTGACAGCAAGAATGAAAGGACCAGGGGGTATATGAACAGTCAATGCACTGACTACTTATACATTAAGATGTAGTATAATACAGTGCTATGAGGTATTAATCTCATAAATCAGAGGGTCAGGGCAAACCATGCCATTAGCATGACTTGTCTTTAAGCACTCCTTATGCAGTTATAAACAACTGAGAATAGTTTGACAAGCGTTGGAGCACCTTCACGCTAGGTGGAGCTGATCTGTCCTCCTTTAATAAATACTGTGAGCTCCCGCCACCGCCCGCTCCTTGGCCTAGCTGTAGGCAGGTGCTGGTCCCTTTCAGCCTTCACAGGGAGGTATGCTGGGACAGGGAACTACAGGCTGGGTGCAGAATGGATTGAGAGCAGCCCTGAGGAGAAGGACTTGGGGGTGTTGGGGGATGAGAAGCTGAACGTGACTCGGCAATGTGCGCTTGCAGCTCAGAAAGCTAACCGTGTCCTGGGCTGCATGTCCAGCAGCGTGACCAACAGGTTGAGGGAGGGGATTCTACCCCTCTGCTCTGCTCTGGTGAGACCCCCCTGCAGTGCTGCGTCCAGCTCTGGGGTCCCCAGAACAAAAAGGACATGGAGCTGTTGGAGCGAGTCCAGAGGAGGCCACAGAGATGATCCGAGGGCTGGAGCACCTCTGCTATGGAGACAGGCTGAGAGAGTTGGGGTTGTTCAGCCTGGAGAAGAGAAGGCTCCGGGGAGACCTTAGAGCACCTTCCAGTCCCTGCAGGGGCTACAGGAAAGCTGGAGAGGGGCTGGTGACAAGGGCAGGGAGTGGCAGGACAAGGGGGAGTGGCCTTAAACTAAAAGAGGGGAGATTTAGATGAGATATTAGGAAGAAATTCTTCCCTGTGAGGGTGCTGAGGCCCTGGCACAGGTTGCCCAGAGAAGCTGTGGCTGCCCCTGGCTCCCTGGCAGTGTTCAAGGCCAGGCTGGATGGGGCTTTGGGCAACCTGGGCTGGTGGAGGGTGTCCCTGCCCATGGCAGGGGGGTGGAACTAGATGGGCTGTGAGATCCGTGCCAACCCAAACCAATCTGGGATTCTATGATTCTGTGCCTTGAGTTGAAGTTAGTGGGAGTTATGTGAAATGATGTCTTTCTTCTGGCCTCGCTCATTAATTTAGCAAGGACCTTTTATGTGTAGGGGTTGCTGTGGGTTAGTGCATAAAGACATTGACTATAATTGACAAACTGATGATCAAGTTTGCTGGGGAGGCTGTGGGCCGACACCTAACACAAGGCACATTTGGAGCATTTTGTTGCCCTTAGGTCACGCTGTATAATGCAGGGCTGTCAGGAAGTTCCCTGTTTGTCGGCAGGAGCACGCAGAAACTGCAGTCTGCCCACGATACAACCTCGGTGTCTCAGATGAGTGGGTGGGGAACTGCCAGAGCCCAAATTCCTGTCCTGCTGCTGCGAGCCAGTACATTCGAGCTGTGACAAAAAGTTTGTCGGTGATGTAAACCAATTGAAGCATGACTGACTTAAATGAATCTGTCCCGGGGGAATGGACATGCTACTCCTTTGGGCACCTTTTGATTTACAGATCTGCTTGGTGGTGTATCAGGTGTGCCAGTGCACCTGTAGCACTCTCAATATCAAAGACAACTGTCACCACTTGCACGTGTACTGTCTGTAAGGCTACAGGTTTCCAACTGGGACTTCTGTGTTTCTGTGTAGACTGTTCACTGTGGCACTGGTCACTGAAGATCAGCTGCTGCTCAGGTAACAAATATTGAACTTCATTTACGGGGAGCACTGTCAGCTGGGGTGTTGGGGTAAAGTCTGCACTGAGAATTATTTCAAACTTTGCAAAATAATTGAGAGTTTCTGGGTAAGTATGAGGAAATCCTCACTTTTAAATATTACACAGATAAAAGAGGAGGTATGTAACACCCTGGTTGCAAAATACTCTCCAGTTTATGACTGAGGCTTATGACAAATGTATTTCAGATGTGAGAACAGGAACGAATGTGTGCGTGACCCCCAGACAAGGCTGCAGCAGGGCTCTGCCTCCAGCGTGTGCCGCGGGCATTGGCTGCGGCCAGGGGCAGGGGCTGGAGGGCCTGCCTGTGCCGTGCCTGCCCTGCACCTGGCAAACCCGCTGCAGCCTGGAAAGCAGAACAGGCCGCAGCCAAGTCCAAGGTCCAGGCAGACAGAGTGACTCTCGCGCCACACCTCAGCCCTGTCTGCGTGGCATCTCAGGGGCGCGCTGCCCTGCCTCGCAGGCCTGGCTGGCTTGAGTTGTGCGCTGCCCTCGGCATTGCTGCAGCCCAGGGCCCGTACGCCACAGAGTAACCGCTTACACTAAGGAACCCGTGGGATCCTGCGGGGAACCTGCCAGGAGAGCAGGCTGGGGCGCGCTGCCTGGACAGTGCCCACAGCGGCTCCACGGCCGGCTCCGGTGCTGGGACCAGCGCCTGTCCTGGCACCGGCGGTGCTGGGTGGTGGGTCTGGGGCTCACTCTAGTCCCGGGGGCAGAGAAAGCCTCTGGAGCCCACTGCGCTACGGCGGGCGGGAGCAGCTTCTGGGCACCGCCCAGGCACCGGGGGCTCCGGGGCCCTCTCTGCCCGGAGGCCGGAGAACCGGGAGCCGGCGAGGCGGAGGGCGGCAAGCCGGGCCCCAGCGCGCACGTGCCGGCGCAGCCCCGCCCCTCCGGCGGTGGCACCGCCTCTACTTAAAGCGCGCTTGGGGCCACCGCCGCCTCCTCCGGCTGCCGCCGCCCGCGCTCCGCCAGCATGTCGGACAGGCTGCCGTACAAAGTGGGTGAGTGAGTGCGAGCCGCGGGCCCGGTCCACCTCCGCGGGGCTCTGGCGGCTCCCCCGCTGCCGCGGCCCGGTGCGCGGAGCCCGGCCCGCTGCGGCGGGATTGCAGGGCCGGGCCGCGGAGCGCAGCGGGAGTTCCGCGGCCCCGGTACCGCGGCTGGATGCGGCCGCGGGGGGAAGATGGCAGCTGCCTGTTTGCAGTGGCGCCGCGGGGAGCGTGGGGCGGGCAGGGAATCCAAGCCTGAACACCCCCCCCCCCCCCCCCGACTCCGTGTTGTGGTGCAGGGCTGCGTTCGCACCCGTGCTGCTGGAATACCCGCGGGGGGAGGCGAAGGGGGCACCTCGGGGCTGCACCGGCTCTCTGAAGCTGCTGCCGCTTTCCGCAGCGCGGCACGAGTGGGGTTTCCACCCGCGGCTCTGCTGATCTCCCGCCCCAGAGCCCACGGCGCGGGGGAGCCCGGCTGCCCCGTCCCCAGACCTTGTCCTGTCCGCCAGAGGCCCTTGGCTGGGGACAGGCTTTCACCCGGAACGTGGAAGTGTCTTTAAATCTGGGACCTGTGTTACACGTTTCCCTAAAGATTTTGGGGGTATTTTTGTAGACCTGAAACACCACAAAACCTCTAATTTTTAAAGAGTTGTGTATTCTTTGAAGGCTAAATTCCAAGAGAAGAATGTTACTCTACAAGGCTCAGGTTCATAAATAATTTACCTTGAAGGCTATGAGGCTAAAATACTACAGGGTATTTTTTTAAGCGGTCCTGGTAAAACTACTGAGCCCTTAAGAGGGATAAGATTCAAGATCCCTCTCTTGTTATAGTTGTTTCCATGCTCCTTCCATTGCCCCGGTTTTTTTTCAGTCCCCCGTTGGTGTAAAGGCTGTGCACCAGTCAGCTCAAGCAAAGGCAACCGCTCAGTGGCCCCTAGGCTTTGTTCTGGAGCAAAATGCAATTAGCTTGTCCGTATTAAACGCTGCAGTCTGACTCAGGTCCTAGTGTTCCCAAGTGCTGTAAATGGCCTGTGTTCGCTAGGTAGGTGAAAGAAAAGTATCTGACCATGTTCTTAAGTGAAATGGTAATCTTCTGAAATCTCCTCTGAAAGAGCTAACTGAGTAAGAGGTGTTGGGCGATGCCACAAAGCAATGCAACGAGGCGTTAGCTGTTTGACCCTTGTCTTTTTAATGCTAGAGTCCGACATCCATAGCGACTGCAGTATTTTCTATCCCAAGCTAGCCTGTCAGAAGTATCTTTTGTCCAATTTTTGCTGAACTTTCCTACTATAGATCCTTTTTACAAAGGCAGAAGTAGAATTGTAAACTAAGGTAGTTATGGTGCCTTGAAAATAATCTTTGTGGATCCAAGGGGTAGGAACCCTGCAGCTTAGCTTGTAAGAGGGGGAGCTGGGCTGAGCGCCTGCTGCGCTTGGCAGGGAGCACGTGATGTGTGTTCTCATGTGGGGAAGCTGTGGCCGTACAGGCAACCCCCCACATGCAAGTCTTAGTACTGTGAAAGTAAATCTTGAGGAAGTGTCAGACCCTTGGGCAGTATCTGTAAGGAGGAGTGCTTAAGGCTGGGGCTTAACTGAATTAATGGACCTCAGGATGTCTGCATACTAAATCAGTTGATTAATATGCTTATACAAAAGCACACTTTTCAGAGGTGTTGTTAGGTTTGGTCTAAACTTGTTGAAAACCTGTGTACCATAGTAAAAAAGCAGGGAGTAGCTGGAACAGGGTCCATCTTTCCCCCAACTCTCTCCCAGCTGTTGCTGGATGTTCAGTTCAGCTGTTGTGGCCAATGCCTATCCACAAGTGTGTGAACAGATACTGAGGTCTCAGCTATTTAAACTCTGACACCTGTCCTCTTTCTCTTGCAGCTGACATCAGCCTTGCAGACTGGGGTCGCAAGGCCATTGAGATTGCAGAGAATGAGATGCCAGGGCTGATGAAGATGCGGGAGATGTATGCTGCATCAAAGCCGCTGAAAGGTGCACGTATTGCCGGTTGCCTTCATATGACTGTGCAGACGGCAGTTCTCATAGAGACCCTTATAGAGCTGGGAGCTGAGGTAAAGTGTCTCTGAATTTCTCCTTCAGCGGGCTCTTAGGTAACACTCTGCCTGTGGCGCTGCTGCTGCTTATATAATTACCTTAGGGCATCCTGGCAAATGTCTGTACTTCTTGGAAGAGATTGCAATCTCCAGGTGGATGGATTATGTCTTCTCTCCTTAAGCAAAATGCTTGTCACCTCTACTGCATGCACATTTGGGATGTGGTATGTGTCTTCCCTCTGGACAAGCTGCATCTTCATGAGTGCCTGTTTTGGGCTGGGTCGCTGGCTTCAGCAGCTCCGTCAGCTGTGTGTACAGCACCCGGAGCAGCAGTGCCGAAAGCTGCTCCCACGCAATCGTGTTGTGCTCAGGCATGCAGTGCTGTTGCTGGTAATGCTGAAGCTCTAGTGACTGCCTCCAGCACAGATTAGCCTGTATTAAGAACCACACTGCGCTCTGGTAAAGTCAGCAAAAACTAATGAAGCTTTCTGAGAGCTCATGCTGACCCTTGAGCTGTGCAGGAAAACAGGGAGGCAGTGTGGTTCAGTGATCGAGGGCTGGGGACTCCACTGACTTTGAATTTATTGTGTGACTATAGACCAGCTACCTTGGTCCACATTGAAGACTGAGGTACTTAATAAGCCACTTCTTGCATTGTGTCTTCTGCCTGGTTTGCTGAATGATGTCCAACCATCACGGCTGAGTGGTCACTGGACAGGGTGTGAGGAGAGCGAGGCATCTGAGCACAATCCACGTAGCTTGCGTGCTGAGCAGGGAGCTGGCTGGAACTTGATGACAGATTATGTTAAGTATGTACATGATCTGAAGTTCCTTCCTCCTGAAGTTTAGCTGCCTGAACTCAGGCTGCCCAGAGGTGCCCTATATGGGATCGCTCCCTGGGAATGGTTAAAAGAGTTGAGCGGTGTCATGCTGATCAAAAGGCACTGGGAGAAGGGGAAGCTTTCTCTGTAGCAGCTAAGGCATTTCCTCAAAAAGTGGAGGGGGAAGGTCTAGACAGCGTGCCAGGTCAGCCTGGGCAAGGTACGTGCTGTTGTGCAGGTGTTCTTCAGCCTGTTCAGAGCTGTTCCACGGTTGCAAATGGTGCAGTGCTGAAGGAGAGCTTTGATGTGGAGGTACAGTCCTGGCTTTATTCCAGCTACTCTGTGTATGAAACTCTTGTCCCTCCACAGGATTTAAAAGAAAGCAGTGCTTAAGGTCATGAATTCAGTTTTCTTGTGCTTCTTCCAGGTGTGTGTTCACTGACAAGTGTTGGTTGTGTAGGCTCAGATGAGGTGCTTCCTACTGCAGCCCTTACTTTGAAGTGTCAATTCTTGACAAAATGGGATGAGTATTTGAAAACAGACTGAAGGTTTATGCCTTATTGCCCTCTCTCCTCAAGGTCTGTTACAAATAAGTCTGCAAATACCTGCCAGTCAGCCTCATAGGGAGCAGAGTCAGAACTTGTGTGTGGCTCTGGGATGTGTGATGGATTCTGTGCCTGCTGGGGAGCTGTAGTAGGTATGCGGATACTTTTCTGTGCAACTCAGCAACACGCTGTTGCTCTTCTAGGTGCCTGAGCCTAGTTATGAAATCTGGGTGGAAAACGCTTAGCTCAGCTGGAAAAGCTTCCATGACTGGAGCACAGTGGGAGTTGGGTGAGCATAATCTTGGAGAATGCCTCTTGATCAAGTGTAGTTTTTCAGCTCCATTTCTGATTCTTCTGAGTGCCAGCAGGTGTGTTGCTGCATGTCCGTATTCCTAAGTGGACACTTGCTGTGTGGCTGTTCTGAAAATCTGAACTTTATTGACCGAAATGTTCTAAACCTACCCTACTGTGCACTTCCCGAAGATCTATAGCTGAATGTACGCTCTGGCTGTCTGGCAGAAGCTCTCGTGAGTAGTGAGATGGCTGAGTATGTGGCACAGCTAAAGCTCCATTACATTCACTCCCAAAGTGACATTATTTTCCCTGGTCTAGTCAGATAATTAGTTTTCACCTTAGCTTTGCAGAGCTACTGAGAAAGGCAGGAATCTGCACTAATATGCCTTTCTGCTCTTGCTCCCTTTTTAACTCCCATGTCTGGAAGAGTGTGCCTCATATCTCGGAACTTTGTTCAGCAAACAAAACTTGGGTTGTTTTCCAGGTACAATGGTCAAGCTGCAACATTTTCTCCACTCAGGACCATGCTGCAGCTGCTATTGCAAAAGCTGGTATCCCTGGTAAGTTATCCATGTTCTAATTTGGCTCTGATGATTTGGGGTGTACTGCCTGTTCTAGCTAAATCAAACTGTGTACAAATCAAGCTCTTCTGAACAAGCTTCAGGCTAGAAATAGCCCATCAAAAGCAGTGATTGTTACAAAACAGGACATTTGATTCAAGCTGCATTGCATCAGACTGTGCATAGCGCTCCTGACAGTGTCTGGTGTTAGGCTATGAAAGAGCCTGGCTGTATGTTACCAGCTTTAAGCCTGGTCATTAAGATGATTGAATGGGCTGGGTAATTAAATGGATTGGTGTGTAGGTGTGTGTAGATGGAGGTGTTTGGTGCTTTCCAGCAAGCTTGGTGCTAAATAGGGGTTGGGGAAGGGATATTAACTGCAGAGTGTCCTGCTACAGTGACAGGGTTAATACTCAGGATATTTTAAGGCTAGAGCTAGGCCAGCTGCTTTGCTGCCTAATATCCCTGAAGCAGTTTATCAGGATGCTGCTGTTTTGTTACTGTCACCTTCCAATAAAGAGCAATTCCTTGTGGATCACTATGAATACATTAAGCTGTCTGCTGTGTTGCTCAGCTTAAGTACATACACTCCTCATTACTCTGTGCTGGGAACTGCATGGCCTGAGCCTGGATGTTGGCAGAGGCTAAATCCGATTTCTGGCAGCCTGGTTCTCTGCTTTGGGAGGTGTCTTTCATCTCTGGTCTAAGTAGTTATTGCCACAAGTATTTCCCCAGCTGTGGTCCATTCTAAGGTAAGAGAAGAAAGTGATCCCTTCATCAGCTCCTTTGGCATTACTAGCTGCAGGCATCATCTCCTCTGCCGGTCTCTGGCACGTGATGTCAAAGGACCAGGCAGGACTCTGATGTTAAGATACTGCCTTCCTCACTGCTCTCAACACCCAAAACTCAACTGAAGAGCAGTTTGCTGGTGGAGTGTTTATCTAAATTTTTGACCTCTGCCCTTGGTATCCTTGTTTTGTGGATGTTGCTCTTTTTTTTAATATTGTACTTTCCATACTGAATTTGAGACCTTGGAGGAATGCTGATCCTTTGGATGCAGTATGAGATACCAATGCACATTTCTTCAGAAGGGGCAATTGCATAATTGGCTCTTCATGGCTGAAGAGTTAGTTTCCTGTGTAAACAGTGAAAACATGACAATTTAGCCAAATGTTGGGGTATATAAATCATGTGCCTAATATATGTTTGAATGGGTGAGTACCACTGAGGCTCAAGTACAGCATGAAGCCAGTACTGGAAAGGTAAAAGTACTGCTAGATACAACATGCTAGTGGTTGCAGCACGTTGCTAGTGGTAGATGCATATATATAGAAATATGTCCTAATAAGAGCAGACAAGGCATGGCAGCTTGGATTTTAGCACTATGCTAGAGACTAGAATTTAAACTCAAAGTTACTGAAGAGTTTTTAGTCTGGTGCTTAGCTCATGCAAAAGTCTAGTCCCTCTTTGCTGTGCTAGAAAATGCTGTAGTTGTGTTTTTCATTTGTTTATATCAATATATCCAGTGGCTATTTCTGATTCCTGGTAACATAAGCTGTATTAGGGGAGCAAATGGGGTGTTGTGGATGTGAATCTGCTTTAGTTTGCTTTGCCTTCTCCCTCTTAACATGGAAGAAGAATGAGAGCAGTGAAATCTCAATATTTGATGAGGTTCGTGGCCTGGAACAGAAGGCAAAGTGATTTCACTTCTCATTCTGAGATCTTTTTTTCAATGCAAATGTCTTTTCTGGCCTGCAGGCACAGATAATCATCTGTCTGTTGGCTCTGCTGCTGAGAGCTGCTGATGAAATCTTCCTTTGGCTGCTTTACTACATGCTGAGTAAGAAACTAGCTAACTGTGTGTGTTTGTTCCCATGTAGTGTTTGCCTGGAAAGGAGAGACCGACGAGGAATATTTGTGGTGCATTGAGCAGACCCTCTACTTCAAGGATGGGCAGCCCCTCAACATGATTTTGGATGACGGTGGAGATCTCACCAACCTAGTTCATACCAAATACCCACAGCTCTTGAAAGGTGATTTCTATTTTGTTTTGTCAGGCACAGCTCTGCTTGGGAGGCTGTTTAAGCAGTCTGTTTCTGCAGGAGTTCCCTGTTTGTGTGAAAGGAGTGGTGGAAGAGGGACAGGCATGTGCAAACAGGCTATGATTCTATGAAAATTGCTTACAGTTCAAGACCAGAATCTTTTACCTGTGGGAGCTGTTCCCATCTCTGCTTTGTAGTATATAAGCTACAGTGACCTGTCCTTCTGGCCATCCTTACACAGTGCTCATTACCTGAGAATGACCAGTGGTGGTAGTGACTTGCCAAAAGGTTCCTGGAAATGGGCTGTGTTCTAGAATTGCTTAATGTCTGCTTGCAATTAATATTTTTAACATTAATGCTTTTTTCTTCCCTGTCCTCTTAGTGCACCTCTGGATGAAGTCATGACCAGCTGTAGCCTTTCTTGGAAAGGGAACAGTTTTCTACCTTGTATAAACTACAGGGCATTAACTCATCCAGTTTGTCAGCAAATATGCTGATGGAGCCAGGGTTGGGACTCTTACTTCGACTTATTACCTTAGTGTATGTTAGTAAAATGAAAACAGATCAGTGTGGTGTTGCTAGCACATGTTTATGTAAAAAGGTTATCTGATGGGAATTTGGCGTGGCCTGCAGTAGCAGGCTGATCTGTGCCTGGCAAGTATGAGATGTTCTCCTTAGCTCTGCCAGAGTCCATCGTCTGTGTGCTGCAAGCCACAGATGCCCGATGTTGCTAAAGGGCATGTTTGATCTGGGATGGTGACATTGGATGGTGATATGGGCTGGAAAGTAAACTGATGCAGTGGGGTGTGCTGATGTTCATTCCTGGTCTGTAGAGGTGAGGTTGCTGTAGAAGCCCGCTCCTCTGACTCTTGCACTGCTTTAAGAGGAAGCTATGGGGAAAAAATTTGAAGGTGGTGGGCTGTGGCTAGGGCTGTGTGAGGGGCTGCTCCCCATCCACGTGCTCCTGCGGGTAGGGGTGCATAAGGAAGAGAGGAAACTTCTTCTGTGTGACAGGCCTCACTTGCTCCTTCATCCTCAACTTATGTCGTTAGTAATCCAACAGTCAATGTCTTTGTGTTAATTAAACTGTAATGAGAGGTTTTCATTGGTGTCTGCTCAGCCATGCTGGGATCTCCTCTCTTCTGTCAAAGGTATCTTGCTTCCTAGATTGCCTCTGATGTTCATGACCTCTTGCTTTCCTGCCATTTGATGCCAAGGAATACCACAGTTGATCATGCCTCCCTGTCTTCCTGGCATTGTCAGAGGCCAAAACATGCATTTTTCCATGTTCATGATCTTTGTTTTGCAGGGGGGTTTCCCTGCCATGTGCATACAACACCTCAGTTGGTGTCCCTCTTCCTGTGGGTCCTTGTGCTGAACTCCTTTCACACTTCCAGCCCTCCTGCTGTCTGCTTCTTTCTCCCCTCCAGCCCTTTGCTCCCTCTTACTTGGGCTCCTGGTGGGGAAGGAACCAGTATGGTACGGTGTGGTAGGGCAATGGCTTTTTAACTGTCTCCTGTCTTGGCATCCACCTCTAGTCTGCCATTGATAAGACATCCTTACTGCCTGGGGTTGCTTCCTAAATTCATAGGAATGGCTCTTCCACTGGCTTTTTAAAGAGTCTAGGCAGGATGCCATACCTGTCAGTGTTTCCTTTGCCAAAATGTGTGTGTATCTGCACTGACTGTAGTTGAAAAACCTCCTTGCAGCCATTCAGTAAAATATTTAACTGATCTCTGTGTAGGGTGACAGAACTTGATCTGTTTTACCTTCGTCCATTGCTCCTTGGAAACTGCAGAACTTCCAGGACGGGACCCACTGACTAGAGTCTTCATCTCATTTAACTGAGCTCTGTGCTTAGCCCTTTGCTGCAAAGACTGCCTAAATGAAGCTGCTGAGCATCCATTTATTTGTATCTTGACGTTAAGAGGTTAATATATCCTGAAGACTTGTGGTGGGTGATATTTGATCGCTTTGGGGGAGAGGTAGGACAAGAGTAACATTAGCAGAGCAAGCACAGTGTGTGGAAAGACTGGATTGTGAGCGCAGGAGATGTTTTTGGCATGCAGCATCTGAAAGTGCCATTTAAAGGATGGACAAGTTTTCTGGGCTAATTTCAAAGGGAACTGTCTGTTTTCCATGCTTCAGCTGTTTCTAATTTAGGCTGAAGCTAGTTCAGTCCTGGTGTGCAACTACAGTTGAAAATAGGGCTCATTCAAGTCTACTTCAACTAGGAGATGTATTAAATAGCTGTGTGGAAACGCTCAGCAAACTTTCCCTCTCCCTAATTGTGACTGCTGTTAGAGGGCAGAATGGCCTTTGTACTATCTGCTTATTCCACTAAACTAAGTGCCTTTAAAACCAAGGTAAATAAAGGTATGAGAGGGAAAACTAGAACCAAATAAAGGAGAAATCTGAGCTCATGCAAGGGAGATCTCTGGCATCTGTGCAGAAGACTGTTGTTGAGAAAGGATGGAGAAGATTGGATCATTGTGATCCATTGATGCAGACTTGCTCACTGAGTAAGAAATAAAGGGGCGCAAAGCAGGTCTGAGTGTTTACCAGGGCTTTTTCCATTTAATTCAATCTTTTCCTTGCTGTAGGTCTTTTGCTGTTCTCCACTCATCGAAGTCACTCAGGCATTGAAATGGAGCGGTGTAGGCAGCACCTCTTTTAGCAGAGTCACAAAATAGTTTAGACCACCTGTAAATGTCACCTGGGGTAGCAGGCAGGTGGTCTTCAGGGCTGGGAAGCTGCTGGTGTGCATGATGTGAGGTTTGCTTAGTGCAATGTTAAAGACTATCTGCTGAGCTTGGAAACATCAGCCTGGAGAGCTTTTGAAGGGTGATGAGCGTGTCTCGTAGTTGCCATAGACAAGAAGAGAGGGCAGGTTTGAACTGGAGGCTTCTGCCATGACCTCCCACAGATTTCCTTCACAAGGGAATGATCTAGGCAGTTGTGCTGGAAAATCGATACTTTTGGGACATTACTACAGATGCTATATTTTACTGTGTACCAGGCAATGTTCTTTAAACTGTCCTGTCCCCTCCAAGCAAGCCCTAAATATGTTAAAGCCTGAACACATTCTTTCTGCAATCTGCAGGTAACCACGTGGGGAGTGTAGTTACCGAAGGCTCTGTGAGGTCTGTGATGACAGACCTCTGTGGGGACAAATCAGCCTAAACGAGCTCCGTTTCCTTCTAGTGTTGTTGGTCTCATGTCCTTCGTGTGACAGAGATGCTGGTGCTTCTGCCTGGTTGGCTGGGTCATAGTCCAACATCTTTTGAATGATATAAAAGATTACCTAAATAACTACTAACACTTTAATAAGATGGAGTTTATTTTAGCCTTCAAAACCAGTAAGTAATATATTGTTTGTTACCTCTTCATTATTTTTGGTAACAATATTTTATCTTTATTTGGAGTTAAAACATGAGATCTATGTCTCTCTAAAATTACACTAACTGAAACAAATTCAGTATTTTTGTTTTCCCAGTTTTTCCAATTAGTAATCAATTTTCCTTCAATAAATTGATGAACAAATGTACCTACTTTCATGAAAAATTGCGTGTGGAACAGTAAGAGCATGAAAACATGAGAATAATGCTTGTTCTTGTACCAGGTCTAATGGCTCTGTCTGTCTTAGACTCCATTGAGGCATCTGTGTGAATTCTGGTGTGAAAACTACTTTGAATCACACTTGGAGACTTAAACTGAAGTCCGTGTCCTTGGCTTGTGTAGCTCATCTAACCCTAGGTCCGTTCCCAGGGGTTTTTAAGCAGGAGGGATGGGTTTGAACCGGAACCGGTGCCTGTGCTGCGCTGCCCTGAGCGGAGGGGCTGGATCGTCACCGCCCTGCCTGGAGCGGGACTGGGGGGGCTGTGGGCAGCGGGCGCGGCGCTAGGGGGCGGTGTTGCGCCGCGGAGCGCGGGCCGGTCTCCCCCCGTGAGGAAGCGGCCGGGCCCGGGGATGGAGCTCCCGGCTGGGGGGTGCGGCGAGCTGCGCTTCCCGTGGGCTTCAGCCGCGAAATCTGGAGGTGATTTTTAACAAGGCTTGTTCTTTCTCACTGAATTGAGCTGTGGTACAAATCTGGGGTTTCCCTTTCCTCCCTTTCACCCCCTCGTTGGGTGACCTGAGCCCCTGGGTTCCTTGCTGTGGCTCTTGTTCCACCTGGGCAGATGAAACCCAAAGGGTCGGGACAAAGCACATGCCTGCCTTCCCCCCGGAGCCGTGCACAGGAGGGTGCAGGTGCGTGTGGCTCTGAAACATGCTCTGGCCTTCCTGCCCTCCGGTGCTCATGCAGGGACCTGGACTGGTCTCAAGGAGCCTCCCAGAGCCTGTGGGCCCCTCAGGTGGTTGAGCATCTTCCTTTGTCCTCTGGGCAAAGCCAGCTGCTGAGCTGGAGGTGCTGATCTCCTTAGCCCTGCTCCTGTTCCCACCATGAGCTGTGCTGATGCTGTTGCTCCCAACAGCGACAACCGCTCTGCGTGCCGTTCAGAGGTGATTCTCCAGTTATTCATCCTGTCTTCTGGGGAGGTAGTGACACTTGGACACTTCTCTTCGATACCCAGAATTAATGGAGTACATAAATAATTTTTGGGGATTTTGCTGGGCGTTATTGTTGTTGGTTCCCACTTGCCTGTCCCTAAAGTAATATTGGTGCGTGGGCTGTGGTCAAGGAGCCCTGCCGTTGCTGTTGCCTGGTGATCTTGGGTCAGTCCTTTGGCCTGTTTTGCCACTTGTGAAATAGGAAGGCTAGTGCTTACTTTTCTGAAATACTAGGAGGGCTGTGGATAGAGTGTGGATTTAAAAAAAAAAAAAGTATGTAGGAATTGGGAGTGATTCTATGTTATACAGTGAGGGAGAGGACTTAAGAAAAATGACATGAAAAGGAGCAATATACCTGTCTGTTCATGTGCAGTCACGTGGGATAAGCTGGGCTGTCACCTGCTTCATCAGTAAAAGGGCCTGAACAGAACAATTTATTAATGTTGTTTATTTCTTGGTTTTTCTATCAAAATGACTGTAAAATTATTTTGCTTACAAGCATCCTTTCAATTTTATTCTGAGGTCAGTGTGAGAGGTCACTTGCCTGGAGGGGCAATATCTTCTCTGCATAAACCTCTGATGTACGTATAACTTGGTATTCACTGTTCTCATATTTTCTCTTTTCTTGTGAATCTGAATTAGCTCCAAGTGCCACATGGATCTCTATAAAGAGATGTTGCTTGTGTTGGTGGTTTCAGCCTGATTTAGCAGAATTCCTCTATTTTCCACCAATAGTTCATATTTCAACAAAATAATTGTCTTGCAGTATGCCTCCAGTCCTTAAAGAACAAACATGATTACCACGTCCTCCACAGTGGAAATTCAGCCAGGCTGGATAGTTTCAGATTTATTCTGTCATAAATGGCGTACCTCTTTGTGCAGATAGACTTTCTAAGTAATCAGGGTGTTGTCCAGTGTAGCAACTAGACAGTTTATATGCATTGAGGTATTATTGAGACGTGAGGGAGGAGAGATGCAGAAGTCACGTGCGGTGATGCCACTTCTGAACAATTGGCTGCTGTCAAAAGGTCCACAGAGAGTCAGGACCCTTAAAGTGGGGGGTGCCTTTACAGCTTTGGCTTTTTGGTGTAATGTGGAGCCAGGTAACCTCATGACAGTTCCTGTGTTATCGGGATCTTAGTCTGTCATTTGATGTTGGTGTTTCTAGACAGTCCTTTGTCTCTGGTCTCTGCTTCCTGGACCGTTTTCAAACAAGGATATATTTGAAATAATGTTTTTTGATTGTGCTAGCAGTACCCATGAATTGAAGTTTCGTGTAGCTAGTGTCCAGATTTGGGGGGGGTGTTGGCTGTTTAATCAGAGCTGGAGTTGATTACAGCAGGAGGATTGGGAATGGTAAACTATTTCTTTTTTTTTTACTTTTTTAAGTTGATCCAAGTGTTTTAGATTTAGTTGTATCATCTCCTTTCAAGCCACCTTGCAAGAATGGACTAGGCTGTGGAAACATCACTGAGGTGAACATCTTGCCCTTTTTGCAGAAGAGGTGTTTTTGATCATTTTGTGAGAAAATAGATTAGTGAGATCTTTTCCCGATTCCTTGGTCTAGAGCTGGTCCCTTCCATTTTTTCCAAAGAATATTTTGTCCTGCTCTTTTAATTGCCTTGTGAGGGAAGAAACTGGTTTGAAGTTTCAAACTACTGTTTGAGGATCCAAATGAGGGTTCTCATCTCTTCCCTGCTTCCTGCAAAGGGTTTGTTTAACTTAGGCCTCTGGACAATGCTCCCAGCACCTGGATGAGTTGGTTTGCAGCAGCGTTAACTGCAACTAAGGTGAGTCCTTTTATTCTCACCACAGGAATTAGAGGTATTTCAGAAGAGACAACCACTGGAGTTCATAACCTGTACAAGATGAAGGCCAATGGGACCCTGAAAGTGCCAGCTATCAATGTTAATGACTCTGTCACCAAGGTAATACAGCTAGAGCTCTTCTGTTATGTTCTGCTGTCTGACCAGTTTGGTGTTGGGATGTTGTCATTCCCATGCAAGTATTCCTGCTCTTGCTGAGCTATTCTTGACCTAGTACTGAACAGATTTTCACCATATCCTTGACGTGAGCCCATGATGTCTCTAATGGGACGTGCTATTGTAAATACCCTGTTTTCAGAATATCAAGGGCTTTTTTTGTATGTAAGGATGTCCATTTTTCTGCATTTTAATAATGTGAGAACACCTTTGGAAATTGTGACTCCTGGGGTACAGTCAGTTCCTGTGGCAAGGGGCATGTCCTCACTCTGAGTAGCTTAAACACCACAGGTAGGTGGCAGGTACCAGCTGGAGAAGTGACCTACATGAGCTTCTTGATCTGACAAGTATGTCTGCAAGCAGCAATTGCAAAGAATAGGGCAGGAGGTATTTATTCCTTGCTTAGCTATATTCCTGCTTCCCGAGACAAATCCTGGTGAATTGAGAGGTGAGGGGGAATGGTGTTTAAAGGGTGCTGGTGCTTTTTGAATTATAGTGGGAATTTCAGGCGTACTTAGGGTTTATGTGTCTAGATGTTTTTTAAATCTAGTTGCTAAATCTGTTTCAAGTTGGCATACTAACATTATCCTATTGGGCATGGCAGTTCTCACTGGCCTGCTTTCTCTTCAGTTTGCTGCCTGAAGAATATTTTCTTTCTGCTCAAAGATGCATCTGGCATTTTTATTTCATGTCTAGTGGGCTAGAATCCAGTTGATCTTGGAAAACACTCGTTTCTCTGCATCCCTTTTCACCTAGATTTGTGCCTCCTGCATAATAACTGTTAATACTGTTTAGTAGATTTGGAAATTCAGATGTTTCTAGAAAAGCTTCTTGAGCGGATTTGGGTTGAGCTCACTTTATTTTAGTGCCAAACAAGTGCTTATTTTCAAGTATTTATGTAGTAAAAGATTTTTACTAACCACAGTTATGTGTCTCCAGGAAGACATGCAACTGAGCTGACAAATTGTGCTCTCCCACTTTGATAATTTCACTGGGCGCCAGGTTCCTGTACTAGTATTTGAAGAGAGAAGGCAGGCAGCATACAGTTCTGTTCTGATGTCTGCATCTGGCACTCTGCTTCCTTGCCTGCATGGGAATGCACAGGCAGCTGGAAAGCTTTGATTGCAACTGGGGGATTGGGTGATGAGGAATCAAATCTAACCATGCTGTTTTCCTCCATAAGAAGGCTTATACTGCAAGGAAAATGTGCTGGAGGACTAAAAAGAGGATTACCAACTGGCACTAGCTTTGGAATTTGAAGGATGGGAACAGAAATTTTCTGAAATATTAATGGCAAATGTGCCTGTGGTAAGAATTACAGGCGCTGGGTCAGGGACTTCTGTACCTGAAGTATAACTTCTTACACGTTAGTCCTGGGCCAGCTTCTGAGGCTGGGAGCGATATGCCACTATACTTCATAACTTGTTCAGATAATGCATTGGAGTCATAGCTGCAACATTTGGATACATGGACTTTTCATTTTTTTTATTATAAAAAAACTTTACAGCTGTAAGCTTTAGACTGAGAACCAAACTGTAACATCATCTTACACATGCTAGATGGCACGAGCCATTGCTGCAAGGTCGGTCCTATTTGAAAGATCAGTGCTCCTACTCACATCTACATATGCAGACTTAAGATTGTTTATAGCAGACAGTGCTACCTGTGTTAAGTGAAAGCAAGAATGGTTGGTGACCTAAGGCTGTAGAAAGCACAGGGCAGGCTTTGAGACCAGAATTTTGCTGGGGGTGGTGAGTTCTTTATATCTCTGCTTTGGGAAGCATGGCACAACTTTAGTAGCCAGTTTTTTTTAAGTTCTTGGCTTCTGTAACTCTTCACATAATCAAATCTGTTTATACAGCCCATCCTCCTGGTCAAAACAAAGGGCCCAATGAGAAAAAGGGAATAGCATTACAAAAGTTAGTATAGCAATATGTGTTTCTGAGTTTAGGAAGATGTTCAAGTGAATACTATTTGACACTTGAATTAGCAATTTCAGGCAATTTTTATTTGGAGGTTTGGCTGTTAAGCTCATGTGTTGATGTTACAGTAGGAGGATGTGTGATGGGGCATTAGGAGATGAAATCCAGGGGTTCTTGGTTGCAGTGCCTGGTATGGTGAACGGCTACTTGCTGTTTTTTTTCTAGATCTGAGCAGTGTTGAGGTCTGGCAGTGTTAGGGTAACTCTTCCTGGGGGAAGACGCAATTTTGATCTTCCTGGGCTGCAGGAACCAATTTCTCACTGTTGATGTGGGCAATTTGCTACTTCTGCAGGAGGCATGTGTCTTGCAAAGATAAGAATATGTGCTAACCAATTGGCCAGATACTCTGCTGTGTGTTTTTGTCTACCTGTGGCTCTTGGTTCAGTTCATTGTCTGATAAACAGCAGCAGAGAACTGCTGAACATCTGGTTAAGGAACTGGGACCTACCTCTGCATGCAAGAATTATTTATGCTTTTACTTGATAAATACAGGTTACCTCTAAACAAGCTTTTAACATGTCCAAGCCCTGGTCAGTAGACACAACATATTTACGACATGCTTCTCACCAGGGATGTGCTGAAGCCTGTATCTGGTGAAACAGGTTAAACAAACACACCAAACCAGATTATCTTGTTCCTGTCCTTCACTGTGGTTAAAGTATTTAGCTGACTGTCAGCCTCCTGGTTTTTAGTACTTGCATGTAAGTGCATTTCGTTTCTCTAAGGAATTTTTACTTGAGTAACTTTCATCTGTTCTGAAACTACTTCTTTCTTCCTCAGAGCAAGTTTGATAACCTTTATGGTTGCAGAGAGTCCCTCATCGATGGCATCAAACGTGCTACAGATGTCATGATTGCTGGAAAAGTAGCAGTCGTGGCAGGTTACGGCGATGTGGGCAAAGGCTGCGCTCAGGCCCTGCGGAGCTTTGGAGCCAGAGTCATCATCACTGAAATCGATCCCATCAACGCACTGCAGGCAGCCATGGAAGGTGAGAACTGAAGGAGATGCAGAAATTAATGTATCTGATGGGGGACTTTGCATGTCAGTGTAGAGCAATAAATAATAGTTGGCCAAGAAAGTTTCAGTGCATTTCAGCTCTGTCCCTGTTGAGGTAGGTAGAGGTGATGCCAGTTTAACTGTAGGAATTCTTTCCTTACAGTCAGGGAAGGAGTTTACTAGTAGAGCCTTGAAGATATGTTTGGAGTTGAGGATATAGAGACCATAGTGGGATATGGCCTGTTTCATAACGCTATAAGCCTGGCTCTGAATGGGTTCATTACCTTCAAGTTGTGCAACATTAACCTCCAGTGTGGGTTAAGACTTCACTAAAATATCTCCACAATAAAACACCAGTAGATGTTTTTGGAGAGCAATGCCATGCTCTCTGCCTTTCCAGCTGTGCTGATGGCACGCTCTGGAAGCTATGCTCCTTCTCTTCTGTGGGTGCCTCATGTAACTATGCTTCTTGGTTCCAGTTTATCCCATTTCTGTTCATACCTGACTAGAACCTGCAGGTGTTGTGGGTGCATTTTCCTTTGCAAACTTGAATCTAGTATGAGTGCTGTGCCAGATACTATGTCTGTGGGCATAAGACACTGAATATATAGATCTACAGATTGGAAATGGGTGAGGGATAGATACTTTCATACTATCTTGGTATTTACTAAAACAAGTATGCCCGCTATGTTCATCCTTCATAGGTCAGGTGGTGGCACAGGCTTCTCTTATTCTTTCTCTGCACTTTTCGGCTTGTAATATTGTAGCCCAGTTTTTAATAAGTGCTGGTGGTTGGCTAGAGGAGTAACTTTTTCTCTTTTCAGGTTATGAAGTTACAACCATGGAGGAGGCCTGCAAAGAAGGCAATATCTTTGTTACCACCACCGGCTGCACTGACATTGTTCAGGGCAGGTATGGTCTAGCCACTTGCTTTAGTGAAAGCATACTTGTACAGCTAGATTTTTTTTTTAAATACAATCATAACTTGTCAGCAGTATGGTGAGGGTTAGCACACAGTCTAATTTCTGGACATCAGAATTGACAATCAATTTAGTGAGAAATTGGGGCATTGGTTTTTCAGTTCTGTTGGATGTTGCCACCTTGCAACTGTTCCTGTTTTACAGCATGTAATGATGGAGAAACAAAAGTTGTAGAGGGATAGATTCTCATTTGGAGAATGAGAGCATCAGGGCTAAATTCTGTGTTAGGACAGATAAATGTGAACAGAAGAGGAGATAAGTAAAGGTTGAAGTGATTCCATCTGTGAGTACGCATAGCAGACTTGAAACTAGCCTGTTCTCAAATTACCCTGCAGTTTTTGTTATTGCTTCTTGATCTCATTTTATAGCCCCTCCACTCTACACAAACTCATTTCTATCTTTGCCATTATGATTGTACATGTTGTAGTGGAAGATCAGATTAAGTGGGAGGAGATAAGGCCATTGGTCTCTAGAAATGTAAAACTGCTGGAAACTTTAAAGTCATGAAGAAAACTATTTCTTCTGTGTAGGAAAGAGAATAACTGCAGGTGTTTCAGTTTTGACCAATTAAAATAGTTTTACTTTCCTACTAGGAAAATATTTTCTCTCCAATAACCTCTAATATTCTTGGGAAGTGTCCTTCCCTAGAAGCTTGAGAGTTTTTTCCAGTAGACTTCACATGTCTGGAAGATTACCAGACCCACACATCTTGTGACAATCAAATGCAGTCAGTGAGCCAGGTGTTTGTCATTTCTCTTTGAGCAGAGCTATGGACCAGAGCATCTTCTGGTGCTGAAGAAAAATTTTTTTGTGCATTAAATTTTGATATAATTTTTTTTGCAGGCACTTTGAGCAGATGAAGGATGATGCCATAGTGTGTAATATTGGCCATTTTGATGTGGAAGTTGATGCAAAGTGGCTGAATGAAAATGCAGTAGAGGCGGTGAATGTAAAACCTCAGGTGAGACAGCCCTTGCAGAAGCTCTCCTACTAGAAAGAAGCAATGGCTACTCCATGTCTGTTTCCAGAAAGGCGGGTATTTCTCTTCAGGTCCTTTGTGTTTCTAGCTTTTTTGGAAGCCAGTGTTGCTGTGGGCTGATTGGAATGGAGATTCTGCTCTGCCTTGTGTTGGTGTTAAAGCAATTGGTTCCAGTCAGTGCCCAAGCTTACAGCGTGGTCTCTGGTGAGAGGTGCCTGGTATGGGTTCTCCATGTGTTCCTACTTCCTTGACAAACAGGACCCTACCCCTTAGTGGTGGTGTAAACAATTAATTGCATTAAGTTCATCCCATGCAGGAAGTCAGCGTTGTTTGGGGTATGGTGAGGAGGTATGGAAATGTGCTTTCTTTGTTAGCCCCAGCTGAAAACAATGCCATAACTCACTTTCAAAAAGCCAGGTAGGTAATGAATACACAACAGACCATTAGATACCGTATAAGACTTCTTAAGAACAGCACCCATAGATTGCCTGGTGGCTGATCTGAATTTCCTGTTGGGAAGCTGCTTGCTCATGTACTGTTCTGTACCACCAGAACGATCTTGGTCCTGGTGCAGGGTGCCAGTATTAGAGTGAATCTCAAGGGAATGTCTTCTAGGATTCTGTCAAGGTTTGAAAAAATTCACACCTCTTTGTTTTCAAAGCATTTTTTTTACTCAGAGATTTGAAGTGTCAGGAAAGCCTATCTGGAGCTCTGCCAAACTCAGACTTCTTTTCCAGACTTAGTGGCTTCATTTTAGAAACTTGTATAGACCAGAAGTCTATGTGTGGGCAGAAAAGGCGGCATGTTTTATCCTTGCTCAGCTTGCATTCCCGTCGTGTATTTACTTCAAGCTATGGCTGTAGCTACACAGGAAAATAGGGATCTAAAAATTTCAGCTTTTTAGCTGTGTCCTGAAGCAGAGAAACAAAACAAAACTAAGTTAAAACTGTTTCATAACACCCATATTGAGGGAGAACATCACATAAAGCAAACCAGGCTTTGTCTGACTTGGCATGGGACTTCTAGCTACCTTTTAAAGAGGGAGTGTGCTTGCTGATAGAAAACCTGTCTCAGAATCCTGCTACATTTTTAAAAACACCACACCCAAACATATGTCTTAGTAGATCTCAATCTGCCCTTCCAATTTTCATAACTCTCTGGTGGCTTATTAGCCACCCACATCAAACTCTTACTAAGCAGTTGCGAGAGTCTTTTCAGTATCCTGTTTGCTGTTGGGACACTGTATGTGAGCTCAACTAGGTATGAAGTTATACCCTCAAGTTCTTACTACGTTCAAGTCTGTTCTTGCCTGTGACCTTAGTGTGGAGCTGACTTTGCTCAGCAGCTCTTGTCCTAGAGCTGCCTGCAGCTAGCTGCTTGCTTTCTGGTAGCTTGGGTTTTAAAATTAAAACTGGGACTGCTCAAAGAGTAAACATTGTTGAAGGCTAAGTTGGATGTTAATATGATAACATACAAACTACCTGCACATGGCCATTCAAGTCCATATAAAAAATTGTGTCACTGTTGGCAGAAGTGTAGTCCTTTTTTCTTTATATACTCTGTATTGAAGGGGCCAGTCTGTCACAGATGTTTTGGTTGCAATGAGATGCAATCTAGAGCAAGGTATGAAAACTGTAAGAAGTTTCTGGTTAAAACAATATTACCTTTTCAAAAAGATGGAACTAGGGTCGAGGTCGTCCATATGGTTTAATGCTGAAGACCTCCCTCCTACTGTGAATGTCTCTGATCTGTTATATAAACTGCTGCTGTTGCAAGCAGGATGTTCAGAGTGACCCAGAGGATACCTGTTTACAGAGCAAAAGCTGTGAAAATAGCTGCCCAGCATGCTGTGGGTGCCATAAGTGTGTTTGCTTAAAAGTCATTAGCTAAAGTTTGTAAAAGGGGTCTCTGAGAGCCCTGAGTGGACCACCTCTGTCTCAGCATGATGCACAGAGAGCTGAAGCTCAGAGGATTCACTGAGGGAAATACACTTTACCCTCGGGCTGTTCTTGTACTTTTCCTTATCCATCTACTAGTTACCACTGGAGATGGGATGTACCTGGAGGTAAATCTGATCTTACATGGCCATTCCATATGTTTAAAGCTTTAATGAAGTGAGGATGGCTTATAGATGTGTACATTGCCAAGCCCAATAAAAGCTGGTCTATGATTCAGGTTAGTACTTGGTTTTGTTGACTTCTGGCAGTGAATCTGAAGCACTGTTAACTAGTTTGAATCTCCAGTTGGATTCTGTTATTGTTGTATTTAATGCTCTGTGTAGCTACACTGTGCTAGTGGTAGAGCCCTATGCTCCATTTTGTGTCTGTTCAGATTTCTTGTCCCTAAAGACTTCAGACCTGCATGACAAGGTAAGGAGGTACCTGCTGAGCGGGTGTTGCGTGAACAACTTCTGCTGTGTAAAAGCTTCATTATTAATTTTCATTCTCTGTGCCTGACTGCCATGGTGGCTGGGCAATTGAGCACGAGTGGACTAATACACATCCTAAAAACTTACTCATTTCAAAAGGGGCAAAGGCAAGACTGGGAGCCAAAATGTTACTTCAGAGCCCTAAATTCCATGGTTGAAACAAATTAAAAGGCATTGAGTAGAAATTTGAATTGTTTAACTCTTCCAGGTCATGCATTAACTTTAGGTTTAGAACCAAGCTCCCAGGAGGTATCCTGCAGCTCCTGTCCCTCACCACCTGCATGGGAATTCATCTGCATGTGTTGGGACCTTTCTCAGGCCAGCAGTGATGAGTCATTACAATAATTGATGGAATTGCTCTTATACTGAAATCTGGGAAGGAAATTATCAGGCCATTGCTGGTTTCTCAGGCTTTTTGCTCAAATTCATTAAAGGGACACTTCTGTAGTCATCTTATACCAAGTCTTGGGGGCCTAAAGGGGATGTCAGTCCTGCGTTAAAAGTGTGAGGTCTTGCACTTATCCTTAGAAAAACACGTTTTTTCGCATCGATGTTCTGGGTGTAGTATGCTATGTTTTTTAATACCAAGTACTAACTTGCTAAATAGTCAAATTTTTACTAAGACCTGGCAGATTTTTTCTATATCCTGTAGCAGGGAGGGGAATATAGTACAAGAGCAAAAATCTCTCACCTCCTGTGAAGACATGTGTGTCTTGATCAGAGGATTAATACCAGAGCTGAGGGTTGCTACACTTCAGCTAGAGGTACAGAGCAATTGAAAGTGCCCAACATAGAGGTTTCCAGTACCGTATGGTCTCCATTTACAAGTGGTGAGCTGGTGTAAGAAATGTTTAATATTTGGGAAAGGAAAATGTCTTACTGTGACATTCTGACCTATCTGTTGCTTTCAAAGTACAGTTAAGGAGGAAATAGGCTTATTATTAAAATCTGGCAGGTTTTTTTGAATATGAGTTTGCATTGCAGTCCTGCTCAGCTGCCTTATGTTAGAGACTGATGGGTAGCATCAACTCCAGAGGGGAAGGAAAGGTCAGGGTGAGATCGATGAAATTTGGCTCTGAAAATATTCGTGTATTGTGGTGTGGAGGGAAGTGCAAAGCAGCCAGAAGGTCCAGAGCAACCTAAATGCTGATGGGGAAAGGGAGGAGGCATTTGTATAGGTATGGAGATGAACTTAATGCTTGGATAACTTGAATTCTTCTAGCAATTTCATATGAATCAGCCTGTTTATCTGCCCATAGATGAGATGTGTTTCCACAGTACTGACTTAAGCTTCTGCTGGTACTACTACTATTTTGCATTTATTTCTGTGCAAAGACATAAATTTGCATTTTCTGCGTTACCCTGTGCATTGAATGAGTCATGTCAGCAGATTGCTGAAGGTATGTGAGTCTATGCACAAGTGAGCAGCTGTCTAGGTGCAAGTTGTGTGGATATTATGTGGATATAATATTGTGACACCTAAACCACATGATTCAGACTTCAAAATTGAAATGCTGTTTAACTGCTACCTTGTCATTTAATTGGTAAATATAATTATTTATATTTAATATAAATAATGTAGCTGTTCTCAGGGTTTTTAGTGTTCTGCCTTCTGGCTGCTTCCTTCTTTGTTTCATTACTTCCTGCTGTAATCTTATAGCCCATATGGCATATTTTGGGTGGACTGAGCACTGTCACTGGTGGTCTACAAGGGAGAGTCAGCATCCATAAGAAATATTGCAACTGCTCAGTGCAGAGAATTCTTACTAAGCCTAACTTCCTGTACTGCTCTTGGATAGGAGATATTAAGAATGTTTGAGGTGGTTACTGTCTGCTTATGTTGTGCTGAAAACATAATAATCTCTTATATGAACCCAAGGAGTAGAAAATAGTGCTGTAATTGAAGCATAGCTGGGGAGGACAGGTGGAGGCATAAACCCTGCTCTGAAAACAAAATACCTGTTCTAATAAAATGGTTTCTATTGGTTTACTTTTTACATCTCTGCTAAGGACCTGCACAAAGATGGTTTTTTTCAGAAGATAGTATTGTTACAGTTAAAGCTTTATCCCATGTGGCTTAACTTACAGGCCAATTTAGGAATGAAACTGAGAATGATGTGTGTTTTGCTTCATATAAAATAACTTTTGAGACTAAAAATATAAGTACACCTGTGGGGAGGGACTCTTGTGGGTCTTTCACAGTTGTTGTTCTATGATGGTATAAGATAAATGGACTTGTCTAAAGCATTAGCCTTTGTCAAAGTTGGTTGTTGATTATCTTTTAAGTCTTTCCAAAGGTTTGATTTATTCCCACATGATTGGTGTGACATGAGCAACAAACACCAGTGAATACTGAATATTCTTGTAACTTCTAGGCCATATTGGTGTTTCGTTCTGGGCTTTAATATTGAAATCTCCTAGAGGGGTGAAGACAGGGGAGAGAAGAGCTAGCGACTGGTGGAAAGGAGAAGCAGCGTTAAGTTTAACATTGCAGGAGCCCAATCTGGCCCAGACAGTTGAGGCAGATATTAACTGGCATTATCTTCTGAATTGCGTGGGACTCTCATATAGCTGAAGAGCCATCTCCTTAGTGCATCTGAGACTTGATTCTGTGTGCAAAGTCCTGTTGTCCCCAGCATAGCTTGGAAATCAGTCTGAGTGGAGGATCGTGTCTTTGGTCCCCCTGAGAGCAAAGGAGGGTACACCAGAAGCTAGGAGGACAGTTGTTTATTATCCTGTAAAGCAGTGACCTTATGGAAGTGGGAAGAGTTACAGGGGAGCCATTTCAGCAGGCTGAGGACTCGGGCTCTTACCTCTGTGTTACATGCAAAGGCTTGGGACTGTTACATGCAGAGGTGTTCCCTCTTCTCTCCTGTCTCTCCACACCAGTTGTTGCAATTAGGCATATATGAACTGCATTTTACTGCTGGCAGCATGCTCCCCACCACAGCTGTCTGAGACAACATGCATGTGGAGAAACCAGAACTGGATAACTGGTTAAATATGAAGCAGATGCTAAGATTCATGTTGTATGAAGTGCAGAATAGCTACAGGCTTTGCAAACACTGGCACGGAATTGAGGGAGGGGTGTCTCGATTGTAATCAAAGTCTCTGTTGCAAGGCCACTGAATTGTTGATGTGGGAAGAAAGCCCACCAAGCTTTACATGATTTAAAATATTCTCTTTACCCTGACATTGCACTGCTCTTCTGTTTTCCCACCCAGGTGGATCGCTATACTCTGAGGAATGGCCGTCATATTATACTGCTAGCAGAAGGTCGACTGGTCAACTTGGGCTGTGCCATGGGTCACCCGAGCTTTGTTATGAGCAACTCCTTCACCAACCAGGTGCTGGCACAGATCGAGCTGTGGACCAATAGTGACAAATACTCTGTTGGAGTCCATTTCCTGCCAAAGAAGGTGAGTTACAATAGCAGAAAGATGTAAGCTTGTAAGGAAGCCAACTCCAGATGTGATCGTGTAGATTTGTTTTGTTTGTGCTAGAGTTCATTTTCCTACTGAATGTTGTTGCAAGGAGTTTCTATCCCTCAGTGAATGCTTGGCTTTGGTCACGCCCAGTCTGAAGTGGGCTGGTTTTTGTGGCTAACCTCTTGTTCAGAACTGGGACTTGTCTGTCACATGTGATAGGAACGTCTAGTCGCTTTTTGGCTTGCCCTGGGGCTCTTACCTAAGGTGCTGGGAAGTCCTGTGCTGCATCACGGTAGTCAGGGAGCTTCTCCCAATCAACTTGTTCTTTCTGCTGAACATCAGCATTCGTGGCAAGCTTTCACTTGTCTATCCAGCAGCAAAGTCTTGTGGAGCAGAGTTGAAGCTGGAGTGAAACTAGGAATTGCTTTTACTACGGTTGATAGAGTCTGGGTCCCACTTGCACCTGAGCAGAGCTTATCACAATCTGGTCCTAATAGCTTCACAAAATATTAATGACAGATTCACTCGAGTTTCCCTTTAAACTTCTCTCTGCATTCTTTGTTCTTGGAAAAATCTGGATCCTATCACAACTCACTTTTCTTTTTAGAAAACTAACCTGGTTTTAATTTTCCAAAACAAGCCTGAGAATTTGAGATGGTGATTGAAAAAGATGCTGGAGTTCAGTCCCACTGCCTTTGGAATGCAACCAGGTGTGAAACTAAATGTGAAAGTACTCTTCATTTGGGAAGTAGAATGTGTATATTTGGCCTTGCTTATGAAGTGTTAAGCTTCCAAAACCATACGTTAGTGATCAAGCATACCAGAAATACAGTGTAGGAGTTGATCAGCAAGCTGACACTTAATCATCTTCAAAGAAAAAGCTTTGTTGACAATTCTCTTGAAAATGATAGTCCAATGTTGCTAATACAATGTAGCTTCATCCTCTTCCCAAATAACAATTCTTAGTAAGCGTACTTGAACTGGAAGTGAGAAATAATGCCCAGATCAGTTACTTACAAATGGAGTGGTGTGTTAGTGGATCATATGGCAGTGATCTTTTCAGGTTCATGTACTGTGACAAAATGGTCTTTTTACCCTCTGTGCTCCATAGAGAATTTCAAAGAATAAAGCTGTTGCCTTGTCAGAACCAGCAAAAGATGGGAAGAAGAGCTTTCTCTGATAATTTTCTGGCTAGTATCTTTCCTTGTTCTGTGTAGTAGCTTTCAGGTCCAAATGTAAAATTTAAGAATTACCAAGTACCTTACATTGCACTTTGTTTGACTGCAAGAGCTTTGATCAGCTGTTACAAACATGCACACGTTTCTGCAATGTGTGTTTGCAGAAATCTAGGTAAACTCGTGTCTGTGTTCTTGGCACGAAATCTGTCCATTCTTATGCTCAGCTATCTGATTTTAAGGTAAGAATGTCAGCTTACCTTTGTCTACATTTTTGTACTTTTTTAATCTCTATCTTGAAGTCCCCAAGCTGAAGCAGCTGTGAAACAGCTTATCGCTGCTGCAGTTTGAGAACCTGATCTGGGAAATGTCAGGGACTCAGCTCCTTTTCAAGTGGGGGTAATCTGTTTTAAACTTTCTGGAAATGCACCTATCAGTCTAGTCAACCAGATATGCATTCAATTTTTAACCCTCCTTTTTCTGGCAGGTTCTACTAAGCTTAAATACTTGTTTCCCTTCTAAAGACAGTCCTTCCAGTTAACTTTTCTTCCGTGATTTTCCTGACTCTTCAGTAGATTTCATGGTATGCTTCCACAGTCTTCAAAATTAAAAACATAAGATGAAGTGGTTGTCTTGCACATCTTTGGCTGTGTTGGTTCTCGGGAGATATTGGTGGCTCCATATTCTCAAGAGATCTATGAGCCCGTTGAGCTGTAGTGAATTGTACTCTGTACAGATGTAGCTTTTTACCTGGTTCGTTACAATGGGATTACTTCAGAGTAGTTGCTTGTTACCACACTCCCTTTGAGTGAGAGATCTAGGACTAGTTATTGAATCATTTAGGACATGCTGGTTCACACAAGCTGAAAACCTGGCCCTTGATTGTTTTGTTGATTTATTGCCCTCAAATATATCAGAACCTTTCACATCTATTTAACTAGTGTGGGGGAAATATCGCCAGTCTTTCCCATGCTGCTGGAATATAGACTTACTTTATATCTGTTTTCTTAGCGATGATTGCTTGTATTTTGCAGGAATTGCAAAAGGTGGTCAAACTTGTCCTTCTATTGTAACTCGACAGCACCCTGTCCCTTCTTAGTGCTGTCCTTTCTATCTCTGAATATCCTTTATGGCTGTACATTCTCCTCTGACATAGCAGCTAGTTTGCCATTTTAGTGTTTGTTTTCTGACTCTTCTGTACCTATCTCCTGTATCACTTAACTGTCTTGTCACTTTACACATTTTTCAACCCCCTGAGTTTGCCAGTCTGCCTGACACCTGAGATAAAGTATATCAACATTTCTGAGCCCATGTCCTACAGCCCACCTTGGCTTTATTCTTCATTAAGATAATGCCAATAGATAGTAGTATTCTTGCCAAATTAGTGATTCTGGAATGAATTTATTAGTTAATGTACCCCTAAGATGGGATATCTGGAAAGGAGATGCATTTTTTCCAGTATTAGAACTTATCTAAAATTGTAGGATGATATAGTATGTCCAGCTGGTTTTGTAGTGGAAACATGACTGAGGCTTTACATTCTATCAAAGCGGGTATTCTTACCTCTGAATGGTTTGATCTCTGTTCTTTACTTATTGGATGGATGTGAATGTGTAAATGAGATTGAAATGGGCTTGATTGTAGAAAAGTTGTCTGTCTCACTTAAGCTTGACTCCCTCAAAAGCCTGGGGCTTTTCTATCTGAATGCAGTTCAGTGCTCAAAGCAGATGCCTCTGCGCTCAGGCAGGTGAGCTGTGTTGGCAGGAAGAGAGCTGTCTGACTGTTCATCTGTGTCGGTCTGCTAAGTCCGCTTTGGATCTGCTGTTGGTTTTCATACTCATTTCTCACTATTGACCATGACTTCCTGAACTAATAGGATTCTGTTCTGCTAATATTCTTGTCTCAATGTTTTGTTTTCCAGCTGGATGAAGCTGTGGCTGCTGCTCATCTGGATAAACTGTGTGTGAAGCTGACGAAGCTGAGTGACAAGCAGGCCAAATACCTAGGCTTATCAAGAGATGGGCCATTCAAGCCAGACCACTACAGATACTGAGCAGGTGGCACTACCCAAAGACCAAAGTGCAGGGATGCAACCTTCCAAAGTTCTTGTGTGTGCTGGGCTTCTGAGAACAAGTGCTTTGCCATACTCCTCTCAGTGCTGCAGAACCCCTCCCCTTACCAAGGGAGCTTCAGGGCCTTATTTGTTAATGAAAGAGGATCACTGCCTCTTGGAATTAGAATTGGTTACTTAGCTAATGTCATGGTGAAAAGGATTCTATGCACCTTTTATTGGCTTCTAATGTCCCAATAAGGGGAGCAGGACAGAAGATTGCTAAATGAAAATGCACAGTCTAGTCAAACGGGTGGCTGGCAGCCTCTTCGAACAGACTAACCAATAAAATGGGGAACGGTTTCTACAGGGAGATGCTTTCTGCTGTGCTCTGCTCAAATTAGATGAATCCTATTAGGTGGCTGGCAGTGTCAGGCTTCTCTCCACAAAAGTGCCCTAGCTGAAGTGCACATTGTAAAACTGGAGGAAGTAGGGAGGAGTATAGGTAACTTAATCTCCTTCCTATAAAATCAACTTAATCTCCTACTTGAAGGTTAGAGCTGGAGGTTTTTTTTCTGGATTAATTTACTCCATTGGTTTTGGCCAGAACAAAGACCCTTTCATGCTTCTTCCATAGCAACTCAAGGAGGGGTGAGGCAAGAGTGACTTTGTTTTAGCAGCCTTGTGAAGAGCTGGGAAGCCACTTGAGGGGATGGTTAGGTTTAGGGACCTTGTTCAATCCTCTGAAAACACCAGCAGCACACTTCTACCCCCAACTTGATTTTTGAGTTGTCATGTCTGCTGTATCTTGTTTGTCACTGACTCAAAGTGCTTTTATTAAAGATCTGACTGTGGCTTGGCTTGTTTTGTATAGTGAGATGCTTTGGGTTTTGCCATGGATTTGTTTTCTTTTGTGTGATCCTTAAGCTACTGAAAATATGTATTCACATGGGGTTTCCTCTAGGCAAAAGCCAGTGCTGTGGCTAGCCTGCATCATATACTTGAACTGGGAAGAGCTGCTCCTCAGGTTATTTAAATATCTGAAGGGCTGAATCTTACAGGAAAAACACTCTTCCCCTTTGCCCATACAGATTTATCTATGTATATGTCATAGAAGTCCTCTTCTGCCACTGTCCTCTTCAGTCAGCATTATATAGCAGGCCACCTCTGTTTCTGGCTGTAAGATGATGAAAGGTGTGGTATGATTTTTAAAACATGCTTGAAGGACTCTGAGATTCATGTCCAAATACCAGGTGTGATGTCAGTGAGCAGTTAAAACAGTTGGTGTAGAGTAAGAACTGTTGAAAGTGGAAAAAGAGGGTATGATTAAACAAGGTGTTGCTTTGTATGCAACTCTTCATTGCTTTGTTTTGCACTGACCTCTAAAAAGCACCAATTTTAACTGAATTTGGGTCCCACAAATCCCAAAGGGGATTATCCTTTAAACTCACATATATACACTGAGATTCATGCAGACACAGAGTTGCAGTACACATCTAAATGTAGGCAATGGTCACCTTGTGTCATACATAGCTGCACCTGACAGAGAATAATGATAGAAAATGATGTTGTAGTAGAACAAATGCAATAGAAAACCAAGGACTGAGTGTTGTCCTTCTTATTCTTTATTAGTTTCCTCTAGGTGAGCTTTGGGTTCTCTAAACCCATTTATCAGCTGAATGTCTCCTATCCTGAAGTACAGGATTGTAATTCTGCTCTTGGACTTGGATCATGGATTCATAGAATAGTTAGGAAGGGCCACCTGGAGGTCTCTGGTTCATCCCTGTCCTCATACCAGGGTCAGTTCGATCAGGTTGGAGATCCGCTTGCTCAGGTGAGTTTCAGTTG
Source organism: Grus americana (assembly GCF_028858705.1). NCBI lineage: Eukaryota > Metazoa > Chordata > Aves > Gruiformes > Gruidae > Grus > Grus americana. The sequence goes on from NC_072868.1 coordinate 2,254,394, forward strand.
TCTGTGGGGACAGAGATCCTTAGGCTTTTCTCCCAATATTTCACCACCCTCTAGATGAAAACATTTCTCTGTACATTTAACTGGAATTTTCTGTGTTGCAGCCTATGATCATTGCTTCTCATTTTTATCCCTCTGCATCTCTGAGAAGAGTCTAGCTCCATCTTCACTGCATGCTTGTATTAGTCAGAGACAGCAATAAATCCCCCTTCACCTTCTCCAGGTTGAATAAACCCAGGTCTTAATCTTTGTGCATCCTATACTTCAGTCCCCTCATCTCGATGGCCTTCTGTACTCAGATGAATGCTCTGAGGTATGTCAATGTTGTCATTATACTGGGAAGCCAAAACTGGATGCAGGTGTCTTTAAAGTGCTAAACATGGGAGAAGGATCCCTTGTCCTGACCTGCTGGCTCTGCTTTTGTTGGTACAGCTCTGGGTAAAGTTTGTCTGCTTTACTGCACAGGCAGCCAAAGACCTTAGACTTCACAGTCTATGGAAGAAAGACTGCCTTCACCTTGCCATCTTTGATAATTTTGGGGGGGTTTTTGAGTAACAGATCCAGCAGACCATCTCCCTTAGTTGGCTCATTGACCACCTGTGTCAAGAAATTGGCCTTCATGGTCTCCATAAATCTGGATTGCTTGTGCACAAATGTACTGCCCTTCCAGTAGATGCCAGAGTGGTTGAGATGAAGTCTGCCAGGTTTTGCTATCAAGAGGCTTTTTCCAGCTATCTAAATAAATTTTCAGCTACTTCCTTTTCTGGTCAGGTGGTCTTTGTCAGATGCCTGCCACGGTGCCACCTGAGTTGGTCTGTCCTCTGATACTTAACCCAGAAACCTTTGAGTCAAGTCTTAAAGAATTGCAGTCTCACAGGAATTAAAGATGAAAGGACTAGCTGACACCCTGAATTTACCTAAAATAGATATTACATTGGGTGATCAACATAGTGTGTTATGATAGCAGTGTACTTTTTTTGTTTGGAATGGGTTTTTTGGGAAGATTTGTCAAGATGTTTTTGAGTAGGGCCTAGCAACCAGTGGTTCTGTGTTAATGTTTTGTTGTCATTTTGTATGTTGGGTAGTGGGTCAGGACTTTTTTCCCCACATTTCTGTTTATGTTCATTACAGATTGTAGAATTCAGGTGTTTAATGTGTTGAGAAAGTCGTTTGTGTATATACACATGTGTGTTTGGTTCTCAGAAAACTTGTCTTGTGTTTCTTGGTTGTTGGAGCTCTTAAGAAGTCTGGTAAACATTAGGCTCAGGGGCAGCAGCTCCTGAGTTGCTGAAAATATTTCTAGTGAGAGATTCTGTGTGCGAAGCTATGCCTAGAGAGCCCAATGCAAAGTCCTGTTTAGTCCCTGTTCAAAGTCCAGAGGGTTTAAGCGCATGAAATTGTGATTCAATAGATGAGTTGGGGAATCATCCAGACACCAGCGGCTCAACCAGGTATGAAACAGCGTCTGCTTTGCAAGGCCCTGGGCCAGGGCACTAAAGCATCACTGCAAGAAGGAAGAGAACTGTCTGGTGATTTCCTAGCACAGCACTTTCATTGATCAAACTCATTAAAACCTGGTTTGCTGCTGAAAATACAGTAGTTTGAGCAAGTTAACAATGTGAGAATTTGTCTTGAAACATGGTTTGAATTGATAAAATATAAAATTTATATTTGGAATATATTCTGCTAGATTTTCTATTTTATTTGGTTGAAGAGGCCTAGATCAAACACAGACCCTAATAACACTGGCAGGATTTCTGTTCCTCCCTCCCACTCCCTGCAGTGCCATTGTGGTTTAGCGCTGCCTGCAGAAGAAATGCTATGCCCAGTACCTCTCAACAGTGTGGTTTGTGAATTGGCAGTGTTAATGCAAGAGGGTGTTTGATATTTCTGTTCAGCTGTTGTTGTACACTGCATAGCCATTGTTTAGGTACAGCTTAGCAGCCTCTCTTCTTAAACAGGGTCATCTAACCTCTTGCTACGTAATGAGCTATACTTTGGCCAAACTCATGTTGCTTCTGTTTGAACTCAAGGACAATTTTGAATAACATTTAGAGTAAAATATGCAGATTTCACTTCTGTTTCTGAAGCTTTCCAGAATGGATGAAAGACTTTGAAACATGACCTTTGATGTAGCAGCTGATTTCCTTTAAAAAAATGTATATTGTTGTTTCATGCCCTGATGCCTTGCTAATTTCTCTATGGGTGTCTGATCTGTATTGAAAGAAAAGTGTGCCCAGGTGGCCAAGGCCAACAGCATCCTGGCTTGTATCAGACATGGTGTGGCCAGCAGGACCAGGGCAGGGACCGTCCCCCTGTACTGGGCACTGGTGAGGCTGCACCTTGGGTTCAGTTTTGGGCCCCTCTCTCCAAGAAGGACATTGAGGTGCTGGAGCGTGTCTAGAGAAGGGCAGCGAAGTGGTGAAGGGTCTGGAGCCCAAGTCTGGTGAGGACCAGCTGAGGGAACTGGGGTTGTTTAGCCTGGAGAAGAGGAGGCTGAGGGGAGACCTGATCGCTCTCTACAGCTGCCTCAAAGGAGGTTGTAGCCAGATGGGTGTTGGTCTCTTCTCCCAAGGAAGAAGTGATAGGACAAGAGGAAATGGCCTCAAGTTGCGTCAAGGGAGGTTTAGATTGGATATTAAGAAAAATTTCTTCACTGAAAGGGTTGTCAAGCCATGGAACAGGCTGCCCAGGGAAGTGGTGGAGTCACCATCCCTGGAGAGATTTAGGGACATGGTTTAGTGGTGGAGTTGGCAGTGTTAGGTTTATGGTTGGACTTGATGATGTTAAGTGTCATTTTCAAGCTAAATGATTCTATGAAATCACTCAGCCTTACTGCTTGCTTTTTATTGGCAAGAGCACATCTGTCACTGAAAGTTTCACTAAATAATTTACAGATTTTTTTTTAGCTGTTATATAATTTTTTTTAATCTACATGCAATTAATGCAGTATTCAGTCTAGCCTGAGATTGAGAATCTTGATTCACTGACTACAGATTGTCATTCCCACTGTGATTACCTTACAATGGTTTTAGCAGGAGCTAATGAATGAAGAATAGCACCAAAGAGAGACCGGCATCTGTAGATACGGAAGCTCGCAAGTGCCCCCTCCTTAGCGCTGAAACCCCATGCATCAGCAGCTCATGTGGCATCCCACATCTGGCATGGTGAGGCATGTGACAGTGGCAGACTACAGCTTTTCTCAGTTGTGTGACTCTGCACAGCAGATGTCACATAGATGGGGTGAGATGTGAGCTGCGGGGCTCTGGATCTGGCTTCCAGGCCAGAAACACCTTATGGTGCTGGCAGCTTTGGTCTGGGAGCAGGGGCTGGACGTTTTGAGTTTTGAGGCTGGGTGCTGGTAGAGAGGGCGAGTGAGATGGTAAGGCATGGTTTGGACTGTTCAGGCAGCTAGGTGAGCCCGCAGCCCCAATGTCAGCACAGGTTGTCAGAGCGGGAGGAGACGTCACTGTGCCATATTTCAAATAGAGACCTTTCATGGACAGGGATGAGTGCCAAGTGGGAACAAATGCGAGTTTCATACTCAAATTTGCAAAACTCAACAGGTCTGGTGTACAGGGCAAGCAGGGTGATGCACTTAGTTGTACAATTGCACATATTGTCTGTCTGAGTACTGAGAGGAGCCTGTCCTGGAGCAGCAAGCAGTGCTGCTCGACTGTGGCATTCGTTGGGCTAATGTCCTCAACCAGGCTGAGCAAATGTAGTAAGTCTTAGAGCAGCCCTGCCTTCCAGTTCATCAGCCTCTTCCTCCAATCTTGTCTGCAGGCTCATTTTGAAAGGCAAAAATAAAAACTGAGATTTCCAACTGGGCATAAATGAGGTCCAGTTTGGGAAAGTGTGTACAGTATGTCAGGAATGTGGAGAGGTGGTGTGTGCTCTTTTTCATAAAATAGGAATTGACTCAGATTTACATCTTTGCCCCCACTCCCCTGTTCCCCAAATACTGGCAACCACTGGCTGAGAACTGGGAAATGCCAAAGTCTATTATAGTTAGTAGCTGTTCTTCAAATTTAGCCATTCCTAGCTGTTAATTTAACAGGGATTTTTAAGTAGGTCAGGAAAAAACAACAGTAATAAAGTAGAGCTAAACTAGACCTGGTTACCACACTAGGAAAAGTATGTTGAATTTCAGTTTGTTTAACATCTTCACTAGTTTCCACTGGCCCACTGTGTGATTGGGCTGTCCCAGGATGGTAATGAGCACTGTCATCTTGGGCGGTCTGCCCCTGCAAAATGATTGAACTTGGTGGTAAAACGAAATTAATGATGAAGGATTGTAGTCCTAGTATTTAGACAGGTCTCTGATTTGGCCAAGAAGAGTTATCACATTTCCTCAAATATCTTTCAGATTCATTTTCTGTTAATGCTTTTGTTATTGCTATCAGTGTAATAACTGTTCTCTTTTAAATATAGCAACTCTTGCCCCTGTTTTCCCTCCACTGTTGAGTTAGAAGTGATAAGAGATTACAGGCTGTACATTTTTTTCCGTTTTTCTCAATCAGATATATTAGTCTCCATAATTTTAAAAAGCAAATTTGCAATACAGTCTTGCTAGGTCCTGCTCTGAAAGAAGAAGAAAAGAGAAAAATCCTGTGGAAAAATACTTCCAGAAGTTAATAAGATGAAAACAACAAGGGTTTAAGGTTCTGCAGCGTCCTTTTGAACTGGCTGGGGACTGACATCCCTTCTGCTTATCGAATTCCCTGCAATTCCGTAGCAGAGAGATGAAACTCTTTAGGATATTTTGGAAGTCTGTAGCAAAGTTTTTACTTCTTGTTCCATCTGTAGAGTCCAGAGACACTTTTCAGCAAGCCTGTTACATTTCTGTAGCACTCTGGTTTTGGTTTCATAGAATCATTTCTGTAAGGGAGTATTAAATGGGCCACATTCATAGGCACGTGCTCCTTTTCCCTGATGGAACAGCAGCATTTTTGAAGTAAACTGAACAGCATCTTAGTTGCAATATTGCAGGTGTTGGAAGCACCTTTAAATGCTTAGTAATCAGGCTGACACCAGATTTTGTGTTGAGCTAGTGTTTATTGTAGGTATCTGCTTTGCATTATTAACTTTGATTTCCACTCAGAACAAACGTTTGGTGGTCCTGTTTTTCCTCTGCTCCAACAGTTGCTTCCTGTGTGTATTTTATTAACTGGATACAAACTCCTTTTGACTCTTTTTGGCAGCGAAGGCCTTTGCCTGTGATGTTGTCTGACCTGCCACCGAGATGCCATTTGGTAGGTAAAGAATGACATCCCTGACCAAACCCTTGCACTTAGAAGAAAGCAGTAGTGATGGAGGGACATTGAACAAGTTGAAGAGAGTAAGGGGAGGTAAACAATCTGCTGTGCTCATTTAGTGGTTCCCAAATGTGGAGAAATTATGAATTGAATCACAGCTTTATAGCAAGGAGATCTTTTAAATACTAAAACCTTCAGGCTTAAAGTGATCTGGCTCTGCCAGGTATTTCTGAGGCCTTTTCAGAGTGAGGAACCCGTGGCTGTTGCATTACTTTAAATGCATCTGCTCCCATTTCCATTCTAGAAAACTTAATGAATTGCTGTCCTTCACCAGTAGGTGAAAGACCATTAGCCTTTAATGAATTTACACTTTTTTTTTTAAATGACACACTTTTTTGTTATGGAACACAAGGAAGAGTGAGACTGTATTCTCATTGTTGATTTCTGGCTATTACTGTTATAATTTGTATAATACTGTCATTTACCTATTTGAGGCAGCTGTGCAGAGTAAAGGGAACCACATATGAGATCACAAGTGACACTTTGGCTGAGGAAACTGCCAAAAATAGCAGGAGTACCACAAGAACATTGTTATTGGCTAAATCCACCTGATGGTAGAGGGTGAGCAATGAAGGTGTTTAATAAAGTATGTTAAAGTCAATAGAAGATTTCCACTGATTCAAAGGGGTCTGAGCTGGATCACTAGGGGAGGGTATATTTTTGTCTTTTCCTGCCTTTATATGTATTAAATGAATGCTGCATGTGAATTGTGTTATGACACTACTACAGCCATTTTAGGGCTCCCATATTTCAGACCAGGATTTCATCTCAATGGATTTCCTGGATAGAAATATGTGTGCATATGCCATGCAGCAATTATAATATTTTTTTCATTTCACTGAAAAATCTCGCAGAAATGACTAAAGCCTCCTTTTTTTTTGTGGGAGAGGGACTTAGCCATATGTTGGCCATCTGCATATCATCTGAGAATTTGCCAATAAAATCTTTGTATTACCTCAAAGTAATCTGCAGGCACCACAAATTTAAGAAAGGCACTTTGAGAGTGATTGATTGCTCTTTCAGGCAGCCTAGTGTGTCTCTAGTCTTGTGCTGCTGCTCCAGATGGGGATGGTCTCCTGTATGTCCCATGTCACATCTGCCAGCCTTGCATGGGTGTCCTTGATGTGTCTGAGATGGCACTGGGCACTTACGCTGATGCCGTTTAACTGGTCCTTTTGTGGAAGTCAGTTACCAGAGGGGGAAAAAAAAGGGGAGCGTGTGGAATTTTCATATCCCTCTTCTTAGCTCCTTCAGATATAACTGTGCAAGAAGTAGAAAATACCTGTGTTGATTCTGGAGGACCAGAAAAACCTAAACTATCCTGGCATGCCAGATTGACATTTGGGTGCTTGGCCCAAATGTCAGGGCAATTTGCTGGGGAAGGGGAAGGAAATTCCACCAAATCCTCTCTAGGTATAAAACTTCTCTCTCTGTTCAATGTACTGGAAATAGCTAATCAACAGAGCTGCAAGCTTCTGCTGACTTCAGGATCCTCAATATATTGTTTGATCTGAAGAAATCGGGGAGCATTGATAAAGCGTGTTAAGTTATCAGCAGAACATCTCAGGATCTATAATCTGAGCTTTCTGGAGCAAGTGGTGGGGTTTTTGTTATATTCAAGAATGGCATTAAGCATGTAATGAGTACTGGGATATTACGTGGGATATTACAACAGGTCCTGTAGCTGGCAACGTAACTAACTTGTGTGAAGTGTCACAACATTTCGTAGCTCCTTAAGCCTGTAAAGAGTGAGGAAATGCATTGCTCGTCTATTGTGTATATTCTCGTGCTTTGTGCTATACTGTCCTGGTTCTGGCTAGGATAGAGTTCATTTTCACAAGGAGCCAGGACAGGTGAGCCAAGCTGGGCAGGGGGTTATTCCATACCATGTGCCATCATGCTCCCCATAAAAGGGGGCTGGTTGGGGAGGGGTGGGTTCCGCGTGGCTCCGGGACAGGCTGAGCGTCTGCTCAGTCATCAGATCAGTAAATTGCTTTCTGTTGTCACCCATTGTGAATATCTGTTATCAGTACTGTTATTGGTGTTTCCCTCTCCCTTGCTGTCCCAGTCAACTGTCCTTATCCCAACCCACAAGGCGTTGCCTTTGTTTTTCTCATTCTCCTCCCCATCCTGCCGGCGGAGGGGTGAGCGAGCGGCCGCGTGGTGCTCAGCTGCCGGCTGGGGCTAAACCATGTCATATACCTGCATTGACGAGAGCTGATGATGCCATTGAAAAATACCTAGTGGAGTCTGGATATTGTCAAAATGAAAGCTGAAACAGCTCAGAGTGGAGATTGTACGAATAGTGATGAAAGAACCACTCATGGGGGGCCAAGATACAGCACTGCCCCTGTGTGGGCCCACCTGTGGTGCCCTCAGTTGCATTATTATGTCTATGTTGTGACTTGCTAACCATAGCCTATAGCAGACCAGGTGACTTCATTGCCTTTGGTGGGATGATCATCAAAAGTGACATGGAACTTTGTCTCATCTCCACAGTTAGAAAAGCATGCAGTGATTGAGGTAGTTTGCATCTGACAAAGGAAGCAACTATTTCAACTATATAAATGTACTACAAAAATCTAAGATCATGTTTCTGTTTAGAAATGAGTAGCTGCTTGCTGTGCACTTTCAGTTTTGGAAATTCTGTGATCAATCTGTTACAGGTATTACAGTGGCAATTGGGATTTTGCAATGCAGTGACCATAGCAGGCCATCCTGTGCATTTCCTTCTGTATGTTGGACATGGCTGTGTGGAGAAGGCTGTCCAGAAGGGCAACAGTTCAGAGCTCAGAAGTAGACAGAAAAAAATGTGAAGTGCTCATGTATTTGTTAGGGGAGTCTGGTTTTAATTATTTTCTTTTTCAGCCCTGATTCTGCAATGCAGTTGTGTCTCTGAGTTAAATAGGGTGCTGGATGTGAACAAATGCTGAATCTGCCTATTGAGCGTGTTTATAGAGTCACTTCTGGCCATAGAATGGTCTAATTCCACTTGAATTGCTTTGATGAAAAATGCTGTGATTTAATGCTTTTTTGCATTGGCCTTGGATGCCATTTAATGTCTACACTCATACAGTGAGCAACCTCAAGACTGCAGTATCTCACGAATAGCATGTCCCACAGTACTCTGAAAAGCATGTTTGCTGTAGGACTAATATTTGTAATTTTTGCACTGTAAAATAGAGCTCCCACAGAGTCAGCTTCGGGCATGACATGTAGAAATTGTTCCTTGCCTCCTCAGTTTGGTTATGCAAATCTCCATCTGGTTGTACTACAATTCATTTCATCATGAGGTTAGCACTATTTCTGCATCTCAGAGGGACTTTATTGAATTTTTCATTGCCCTCGGCCAATGCAGCATCACAGATACTGTTGACTCATCTACAGAACTTGGAAAAAGTTGTTCTACCTTCCGTCAAATGTTTCCTTCTATGGGAAGATCCTGAAGACTGGCATGGGGAGTTGTTTGTTTTCCTTCTGGAGTCTCCCAGTTTCAGTAATTAGCTTGGAAAACTGATGTGTTTGGAGCTAGTTTGGTATAGTGTTGTGGTTTTGCCCCAGCTGGCAGCTAAGCACTACACAGTTGCTTGCTGGTGGGGTGGCATGTCCTGGCAGAAAAAGCCTTGATTTACTGTAAGCACTACTCAACAATAATGAAAACATCTCTATTATCAACACAGTTTTCAGCATAAATCCAAAACGTAGCCTCATACTAGCTACTATGAAGAAATTAACTCTATCCCAGCAGAACAGTAATTAAGATGTTAATTCTACCATTTGTTTTATCCATCAGGATAAACTTGGATGTTTATAGTCTTTGAGTGTGACAATAAGCAAGAAGTCAGGACTTTGGATGGGAAAATACAATATCTATTTTAAATTCACAAAAGATAGGCAATATTCAGAAGAGCTAATAGCGATCTCCCTCTCTGGAGATACTCAAAACCCTCCTGGATGCCATCCTGTGCAATATGCTCTAAGTGATCCTGCTCTAGCAGGGAGATTGGACTAGATGATCTCTAGAGGTCCCTTCTAACCCCTAGCAATCTGTGAATCTGATTTATTTGTGCTTAATCCTGCTAAGCTGTAATTAGGGCAAAATTTCCATTAGTCTCTAGGAGCAAAATGACTGTCATGGAGTGTTACTGGGTCTGTAAACTTGAATTCCAATAGTTTTCAGTGGAGGCATTTTGGTATGTGACAACTGAAAATTAAACACTCCATCTTTGTTATACGTATGTTTTATCTAATGATATTTCAGATATGTCCCTTAGGGAACTCTTACACGTAGAAACAATGCCTCAATATAATTATCTGTTCAAGCTAAATACAGGAAGCAAATATTAGGTGTACATGTTTTACTGATTTCTGTATCCTATCACTACCTCATGCAACATGATCTCTTTACCCAGAAAAGTAAAGTTACTAAGGCTAATAATTTCAGAATACTTGATTATACATATTCTTTGGTGTGATAGATGAATGGCAAAGAAAGCATAACCTTTTTCTAACCAATTCTAGTTATAAAAAAGGCTTATTAATAAATCAAATTAATCAAAATGCACTACATGTAAATGCTACATTAAAAAATATGTGCATATGTGTTGAAAAAAAATCCCCTCATTCTCATATTGAAAGGATCTTTCCTTTTCCTTCGTTGTATGCATGCACCATCCTGTACTTGACTGGTTCTCCTTCCATGTCTGTAGCTCCTTATTGTGGATCTCAGCGCTTTCCATTTCCTTAGATGACAGCTGTGGCTAATGTCTTCATTAATGATCTGGATGATGGGGTGGAGTGTACCCTCAGCAAGTCTGCATGTGACACAAAACTGGAAGGAGTGACTGATAGGCTGGAGGGTTGTGCTGCTGTCCAGAGGGACCTTCATAGTCTGGAGGAACGGTCTGACAGGAACCTCATGCAATTCAACAAGGAGAAATGCAAAGTCCTACACCTGGAGAGGAACAACCCTATGCATGAATGCTGGAGGCACCCAGCTGGAAAGCAGCTTTGCAGAAAAGGACGTGGGGGTCGTGGTGAAGACCAAGTTGAACATGAGCCAGCATTGTGCCTGTGTGGTGAAGGAGGCAAATTTTGCCCTGCGCTGTCTTAGGAGGACTATTGCCAGCAGGTCAAGGAGGTGATCCTTCCCCTCTGCTCAGCACTGGTAAGGCCACATCTGGAGTGCTGTGTCTAGTTTGGGGCTCCCCAGTACAAGAGAGACATGAATGTACTGGAGAGAGTCCAACATCAGGAAACACTTTTTTTTTATGGCAAGGGTGACTGAGCCCTGGCACAGGTTGTCCAGGGAGATTGTGGAGTCTTCCTCCTTGGAGATATTAAAAAGCTGTCTGGACATGGTACTGGGCAACCAGCTCTAGGTGGCCCTACTTGAGCAGGGGGTTAGACCAGATGACTTCCAGAGGTCCTTGCCAACCTCAACCATCCCGTGATTCTGCAAAGCTGGAGTGGGAGCTGCTGTCTAGCAAACAGCTGTTTGTTTGATTTCTGGTTCTCCTTTCTTCCCTTTCCTCTCCTGCTTCCCTCCACCCTCATAAAATTTTTCTGACCAGCAGGACATTCTGGTAAGAAAATGGTATTATTTCCACATGAGGAGTTGGTGTGTGATTATTGATATGATTTTAGTATCAACCAAGGACAATTTCTTACGATAATTTTGAAACAATTTGATGGGAACCTACATCTTTACCTAGTAAAAGAAGGGGTCAAATTCTGTTTCCGAAGACTATTGTAATGTATCATTCTTCCTTTTCATCCTCTTTTTATCATAACTGAATGGCTTACGGATTCCTGAGCTAGGATATCTGATTAAAAGACACTTACGTACATTTAAAAGAATTCAAGCTTGCATCATATATGACAGCTGATGTATTTTATAAAAGGAACACTATGACATCCTGTGATCATTTGGGCTCTCTTTTAGATTAATCTGTCATCTATATATAACTTCTAAGATGAACAAACACTTCTGTCAACATTTGACCTAATGTTTTGAGCTCTGGGTTTTGGATTGATTATTAGAAGAAAGTTCATATGGCTTGAGCCCCTTTAGAGTGTCATCTGAATCATCTTTGCCTCCCTGGAAGATTTTTTGTAGCTTTCAGCTGTGCTTAGAAACAAATTAGTAAAGAAATTTCCTCTGAATTAGACCTGAACAGAGCACTATAAAATTCAGGACTGGGATTAGAAATTCATGGTTAGAAAATATCTACTTGTGAAAGCTAAAGAGCATTGGTAGGGATGCCTACCAGGCAGGCAAGTGGAGTGAATATGGAAGATGTGGTTTTAGCCCTGGGAGTGCACGTGGCTCGGGTGGTGACTGGCAATAGCAGTGGGATGAAAGGAAAATACTAAAATCAAGAAAGGCCCACAGAAGAAAAAAAGGTTGTACAGGAGTGGAGGAGAGGAACATTGTAAATACAGAACAGAGGAGGTAAAAAGCCAGAGCTGGAGTCTGGCAGATGAAGTCTTCAATGTTGGGGGCAGCTTCTGGGTCTGCTCCCTCCTTGCTCTCCTGTAACCTACTACGTCTCTCCTGGTGGTTTAATCAAGGAGTTTGCTCCTGTGCCATCTTGGATAACTCAAGATTAAGGCAAAGAGCTTGAAGAACAAGAGAAAGATGTCTTCTAGACACCTGTTTGCTGCTGCCTTGAGCTTCATCCATGCCTTCAGAGCTGTTTCTGAGCCTATAAGGGTTGATAAAGCATTCAATTTTTTTCCCCCTGTGGTTACTGGTTGCATGCAGCACATGGAGATTGCCATCTAAATTCACGTTTGGGGTAGGTGCTGGGAGTTGCCCATAGTAAGAATGGGAAAGAAAGATGGATTGCTTGCAACAGAATGGCTGGGGGCGGGGGGGGAATCTTTTGAGTCATGAGGCACAGATACATTCAGGGTTCAAATATACATGTATATTACACACCTTAGAGATACTGGTTACTAGTAGAATATTTAAAAAGCCTGGAGATGGATATACTGATGTTCAGCTGGGGATGATTAAAAATTGCCTTATTGGTTTGGGTCTGTCTTTTCAAACAGAATAACCTATATAAATTCTCATCCTGATTTTTGCAGAATGTGTGAAAAGGGAGTTAACCCTGAAACCTGCGTTTTCAGCATGATATTTTGGCTGTGCTGGAAGCTGGTGCTGTGCTGTCTTTGTGGGCAAACCCAAGCTTTGGTCCCTCACTGGATTAACCAGTCATGTTTTAGTGTGACCATCTGTGTGCCATTGGTGCAGGTTTTGTGGTACCAGTTAGGCAATACTGCAGTCTGTGGTTAATATGACTCTTAAAACAAACAAACAAACAAAAAAAAACCAAAAACCCTGAAAGTCCAAACAAACAAGAAAACCCCAAACCATCAAGAACCAGAATTCTTCTTAAAATGCAGGTCAATTTTGCTAAAAATACCTGTTCAATGTCATCTGCTCTCTGAAAACACATCCTGTTTGCGATAGCATTAACCCCATGAAAAAAAAAATTGCCCATTTAATTTTAAGAGGGGCAAATCCAAGCTGCCAGCTTCAAAGCTCTCTACTTGGATTGCTATGCACCATGGGACAGTTTGAAATATACACTTCAGAAGCTAATGAAAGACAGAAGCCTTACTGCGTTCCCAGTTTGGCTTAGCACTTTGGGTTTAACGTTAGACATTGGCAGATGGTCTGAAAAATTCGGCATTTGCATAAAGCACAGTAGCTACAACATGAATTCAAGTGTGGTTTGCAGGTTTTGAAGTTTGGCACACAGTCAGCAGCCGGTGTGGGCCTTGGCTTCGGGGATGTCTTCCGTTCAGCATTTTTCTAGAAGAAAAAATATGAAAATTTATATAAATGTAAAATAAGTATGGGTCAGAATAAAGAAAGGGAACTGTGGGAGCTTCTGGCTTGAGATGAGTAGGAGGTTGCTAGCAGTGAGACCTATATTAGTAGCAGTCTAGAGATGTGGTGGGACTGGATCGTGGGAAATGCTGGCTTGAGACCAACCTACCGAGCAAAATAGTAAACCTCATGAGCCTTGTATTGTGAGCAATGAGAAATATGACTGGATAGAGCATTGGAAAATGTTCTGTAGGGAAGAATGTGGCAGCAGCGAAGAAGGGGATGCAAGAATCTGCAAAGATGATTGTTATCGGTAAAACAAAGAAATTACTCGTGGATCCCCAAACTTTTCAAATGAAAGAGTGAAACCTCCCTGTCAACCTGTGGGGCTGGTACCCACTTTGTTTCCTGAGCTGTGGGGCTGAGGGCAGGTGATGGCAATGCTCTACCTCGCATGGTTTGTTTGTCAAGTTGCCTTTAGAGCTCGGTAATCCTTTGTGCGTCAGATTTGTGCATGGGAATCCTTAACTGCAGACACAGCTGAGCTGAAAAAATCTCTCAGCCTACCGAAGGAGTGGTGCTTCTCTGTGATTTGGGAAGACGGAAAACTTTGGGTTGATCAGCATGTGCCTGGGACCTGGGAGAGATCTCTGGAGCTCTCCAGCTACAGGCAGCCTATGCACTTTTTTAACTTGGTAGTTTCTCAGGAGTTTCAATTTTAAGGTAAAATGTTCTGTGGTCTCTGAGTGCCTTAGGAGCTTTTAAGCCAAAATACTTTGACAAAGTTTGATTGCAAAAATGTCCTGCTGTGAGCTGAAGGTTGAACTAAATGATGTCCTGAGGCCCCTTTCAACCTGAGTCATCCTGTGAATTTAGGAAGTATTTCGAGAAAGGTTAACCACACAAGACATCAACTAGAAAGGAAAAGAAGGAGCTCTAAATGTTTCTGGTTGCAGCAATAACTGGTGTGGCTATAAATGGCTATCATGACATATTAAAAATAAAGTAAAAATGCTATTTTCTACTCTTCTAGACAATCTTTAAAATATAGAAGTCCAGCCCATGTAGTACTTCACATTTGAGAACTATGGATAACATCACATTAAGGAAATCTATCAATCTGAATCTACGGATCTGATAAAATTACTGGTTAACATATTCAACCAAATACCAACTTCTTGGTATGCCTCTACTTTGGCATACCATTTTTTGCCACCTGCAGTCAAAAATCAGCAGATAGTGAGTCTGTGCCCCTGGACTGCAGAGCCTGCACAGTTAACCCACACAGTGTGACTGGGAATGATACCTCTTTATGGCAGATGTCTAAATAATTTTACAAATACTTAAACCAGCTTAAGGTTAAAGTACCTTTTGTGTAAGAGAGGACTGTAAAAAAAAAAAAAAAAAAAACCCAAACCAAACCTGTAACTAATCTAAGATCACATAGCTTGCTTTCTACCATTAATGTTTTGTATCTGTTTTTACAGTATTTAGAGCTTCAAAAACTGTATATAAATTATTTAAATTGGGGAATTGGCTGTAAAAGCCGTGCAAATGAATGGACTGAGGAAAACTATAGAAGTAATAAACCATTCTAATTCAACAATGTTTTCTGAACAGCCACCTACCTTGGAAGATTTCTTGTTCTCTGCCTCTTTCCTGCTGACTTTCTGGGATCTTTTAGTTAAATCTTCAAAGAGAGTAGCACAAGATAATATTAAATCAATTTTACAGCACATGTGTTATTTGAGAGGCTTAATGCTATCTCTCTGCGAGAGAAGGCAGATAACCTCCGTTTCCATCTCATCACTTCCTAAGACGTTTATCTCTAGGATCCATCCTCACTTACACATAGCATGGCTGAACTCGTGCCATCGCTGTTGCTCGTGCAAAGCAGAAGAGCACTGATGTTTGTATGTTAGGAGGGCTTTTTTTACACGTTGTTTGGTCGAATGCGAAGAAGGAAAATAATTTCAGAGAAATATAATTAAAGGTTCCTGTGTAAAAGACAGGGCTGCTTCTGCACATTAGTCATATGAATAAAAATAGGAAAAACCTGTAGAATTCCATATTTTTTTCTGTTAAAAGGTGATGCTACCTGCATAATTTTGGCAGGAATTAACAAGTGTATGCTGGTTTTCACAAGCAAAAAACTCTTTGCTGATTTGGCATAAACTCTTCATCTGTATGATGCCACCTTTCATTCTTCAGTTCTTTGTTCCTTTTTCACCTACTGTCTTGTTTTACAAAATGTTACTTGCAAAGGTGTTTCATTAATGTGCCCGTAGCTCTTAAAGGTTTGTGAATATTTGTAGAGTTGAATCTTGGATGTGATAAATTTAGGGGGAGGTGTTCAGACTCGGTAACTTTATTTTTCTTTAGATCAAACCACTAGTATTTGTGAACTTCCTCCTGTTATCCCCTGAGGGCTAATAGCATTTACTGCAGTTGTTATTATCATATCAGCTCTAATGCTACTTATTGCTATATATAAACTTGATGACTAAGACTTGTCTTGGGATCTAACACAGCAAGACTCTTAAACTGTGAGACACTTCCCAGCTCACTAATCTGTTACGGTATTTTTGATACCTCTATTCTGTGTGTGTGAGGTTTATAATAAGCAGTACCTGTATATTATGAATGATTGACATAAAAAACTTACATGTGCCCACTGATGAATGCTGGCCCCTTGTCTATTCCAGTATTTACTATCCATATATTTTTTAATATTTAATAATTGCCAGGATTTACAGAATTATAGAATGAAGAATACATATTTTGGGCTGTTTGGAGGGGGGTTCATTTATTATCCTTGCATCATTATAGTTAGGGTTATACATCTCTAAGAAACAGTGGGAGGAAGACCTATACTTCAGGCATGTAAAGTTATTGTCACTTATTAAGAGCACACCTTTAAAAAGGCATTGCACTAACTGGGATTAGTGGTTTAGATCCAGTTCCGCCTGGCAGATTATGTTGGGTTTGTTATGCTTCCCTTTGAAACTTTCTGACGGTAACCAAGAGATTTAAACATTGGTGTGATGTAAATGTGCTTTAATTATTCTTGGGAATTCAGTAGAGAAGAAAATGATGCCCAGTGGGCAGATGAGAGGGAAATGTAGAGATTTTTTTTTTTGACAGGCAACGGCTGTAATTGTCTCTTCTATAGTTCCTCTGGGTTGGGTAAAACACCCGCTTTTCCCAGCTGGCCTCTAATCTCATATTCCTCATGCTCTGCCGACAGCATTTGCGACAGCTGCCTGACTGACCAGCTCCTTACAAATCTCATCTGTAAAAATATGGGGAAAATGTAATACAGGCTTGTGAAAATATTGATAACAGACACCTCTAACCCCTGTTGATACAACTGTGATTTGAAGTACTATAAAAATCATGTATTAATTAGATGATTGCATGTTTTACTAACTGATGCTAGCAAATCCTGTGCTTACCTTTCAAGATGTGATTCAAGTCCAGTCTCGGGTTTTATTGAATTTGAGCCAGACATATCTTTTGATACCATGAGCACTGTGATTGATTGACAGGTGTGTAAACAGCTGATTGCAAATGAATTTTATTGCTCAGGAATGCCTACAGCAATATTGAAAAACTGAGCTGTAACGTGAGTGCCTTCATCTCTGTTCTGTGTGGCCAACCAGGAGAACAGGACTTGATATAAGAAAATGTCACTCAAATAGGAAGCTCTATCCAAAATGTTTAAACCAAGCTGACAAGAAAGTTTTCTGATAGCTTACACAAGAATAGAATATGTATATCAACACGACAAATTATAACTGATGAATCGTAAAGAAATTGACAGTATCAGGAGGGGAGAGGAGGCTGTGGTTATTTAAACACTCTCTTAATATTTGCTCTAAATTAGTTGTTTCTGTGGCAGTGATGGGAAAGACCAGCCTGTCAGCCTTTTGCCGTGATGCTGCGGTTATAATAAACATTACCACATGCGGTTGGGTTTCATCCTCCCCCCCTCCACCAAGTGTTGTGGGGGTTTTGCTGGGGCTGCAGGCAGAGGGAGCAGCGGCAGGGCTGGAGTATCCACCTCTGTGCCTGCCCTTCCCGCTTCTCTCTGGCTGCTTTTTCCAGCTGTTTTCCCCTATTTGCATTAGTTTCTCCCATTTCATCCTCTGCAGGACTGTCTCCAAGGCAGTCTCTCTCTCCCTAGCAACTCTCCCACTCATTTCGACACCCAGCGCCGTGAAGGGCACGGCTCCATTTCTTCATCCAGCTGCTGTGTGTGAACCCGGCAAAAATCAGGGGAAAAGGATGGGCCTCCAGTTACATCTCACAGTACGCTGGAGTGAGGCAGGCGACATTGTTCCCAGCTGACTTCAGTGACAATGGTGAGATCTGTCGTCATCCTCCTGCTCTCAGCGGGAGGTATCAGCAGGGCTGGAAGGTCCCTTGGTCTGGTAACCGGAACCGCAAAACAATGTCAGTGCGTGTCCTTTCTCCTGCACCTGCTTTCTCCACCTATTTGAAAGGTCATGGCTAGGGACTTTCATATGCCATGCATTAATGCATGCTTTCAGTTAATTTATATTTAGTTTATTAAGTTATAATTATTTTAGTTATTAAGTGATAGAGGTAATATGGCTACTGGCTGTCTAAAATAAAACCCGGAAAGGTTTGAGCATGTGCCATTTCAGCTCCAAAAGAAACTATTTAAAAACTTAGGTCAGATTCTATTGAATGAGAAAAAGATTAATGATTTGTCTCAGGTTTATTACTCACTTTGTATTTATTCAATATTCTTTAGGTGTGGGGTAGTGGAGGATCAGACTGGCCTCTTGCCTTTGAACAAGTGGGCTGCAGAAACGCCTTGGGATACCTCTGGAAATGCCTCATGCCCGAAGAAAGTGAGTGCAGCCCTGGCCAACGATGTTACAACGGGGTTTGCATCTGTATTTTTCCTTTTTGGAATAGTCGGCCAAGACAAGTGAACTATGGAAGAGGTGAGTGTTATGCCAAGATCTGCTCTTCTGAGTTATTCTTGCATTTTCAGTGTCAAATGGTCATTCTGTTTGTATGCAGAGAATCATACAACGGTTTGGGTTGAGAAAAGACCTTAAAGCCCATCTAGTTCCACTCCCCTGCCATGGGCAGGGACACCCTCCACCAGCCCAGGGTGCCCAAAGCCCCATCCAACCTGGCCTTGAACACTGCCAGGGAGCCAGGGGCAGCCACAGCTTCTCTGGGCAACCTGTGCCAGGGCCTCGCCACCCTCACAGGGAAGAATTTCTGCCTCACATCCCATCTCCATCTCCCCTCCTGCAGCTTCAGGCCACTCCCCCTTGTCCTGTCACTCCCTGCTCTTGTCACCAGTCCCTCTCCAGCTTTCCTGTAGCCCCTTTCGGGACTGGAAGGTGCTCTAAGGTCTCCCCGGAGCCTTCTCTTCTCCAGGCTGAACAACCCCAGCTCTCTCAGCTTGACTTCATAGCAGAGGTGCTCCAGCCCTCACATCATCTTCATGGATGTAGGAGAAGAATGAGCTGGAGGTTATGCTGTTTTCTTAGATTCAGCCCCTTAGTCTGCTGTGAATTCCCTTTCTTTCTTTGGCTAATTGCTTCATCTTCCTGTTGACTATAAAATGGGAAAGCAGAGCAGCTGGGCTTCACCATGGAGTGGTGAGGATACATGGATGCTCTGCTCCTGCGGGAGGAAGTGTCTCTTGTAGACAACCAAATGGGGCAGAGAGGGAGGGAGGGTGGGTTTTTATGAGGCATTGCAGAACCATCCAAAGCAAAAGAACCTGACAGCATTAGGGGATTTTTGTGGTCTTGGATGTCTGTTGCAAAGCAATATGGCCATATCTGCCATGTTTAAGGCATGGGCACATTTTTGTGAGAAGATAGAAAGATCAGCTGAAGGGAATGTATTTTATATCTCTGATTTTAATAAATATTATTATGAATAAAATAATTATTGGTAGTGTGAGACTGAAGGCATCTAGGATCACAAGGACCATGAAACGATATGGCTTGGGAGGCTGCAGAACAGCACAAACTTTAATAAACTTGCAGTTAAATGACCTTGAGTTTACTCAGGATTTAGAGGTTCAGATTTCATTGGAAATGCATGTGTGGGGCAACTGCTTCTCCTTAAAGAAATGTTGTCCTGAGCAAGTGTGCAGAGAAAATACAGGAAACAAGGTAAAAAAACAACCGTCTTTACGTAAAACTCCTAAAAGCCTGTACAAGATATAAACAAGAGAAGCTCTATTTTTTGAATTATTAAAATTTTGACACAGTTATGAATGACATTCTGCAGTTAATTATCCTCAAATACATGTAAGTTTCTTGAAATAAAAAAGTTGGTTTAAATTACATTGGAAGAGTTATGGCAGACGCTAGGAAAAAAAATTTTGTGAAGAAAAGAGTTAAGCATTGCCCTAACAAGGTTCTTCCCTAACAGAACAGATGGTCACTGGCCAGGGAAGGTAGGGACATAGCTGGTCCTGTCTTGGATAAGTAGATGATCTCTGGTTCTCCCTTGCAGTGCTCTTTTCTTCCCCTGGTTAAAGATCGCTTGGCACACAGGTAAATTGAAGTTCTATTAAAACCTTAGAGAACTGTTGATTTCTTGCCATGAGAGCAGATTCGAAAATAAAAAGTTATGTTCGCTGTCTATTTGCACTAGACATTCAAAGGAAGATTAATGTCCATATTAACAGAAAAAACACTTCTCTTCAATGTAAAATGACTTACAGTGTGATAGGACTTGAAGTGAAATCTGTAAAACTAAAATAAGTTGTCTGATTGTTATTATTACTGTTTTACTCTAAACTGTGGTTTGCCACGTTTACTGTTCTTGGATACTGTGGCCGCATTGCCACTGCAGTTCTGCGTACTACTAAGACATTTGTATGAAATTGCAATGGTGCAGTGAGCTATCAGAATAATCCATGCTAATCAACAACTGAATTTCCTGCAAATCTTTTTAATTTATCACCGAATGGCAGATTTTACTAACCTACTATGGAGATGGGTGGGAGATCTGAGAGATTCATTTTGCTGCTTCTTGAGAGGTTGCATTCTTTCTTCTCTTCAATTACCATATGAGAATCGGCAGCTCTGAGCCAACTGTAGCAGAGCAGTAGGCTTAGGAAGAGGTTCTTACTTTCCATCCTGGGGAGGAAAAATGCCATTATCACAAAAACCAAAGTTGGTCAAAACCTGCATGTAGAAGAGACGCAAGGGTACGAATCTCAGCAATGTTTTTCTGTCATGTTGTGCAACTTTAGCAACATACCTTGAACAATTCTTTTGTTTCCAGCACTTTGTCTCTGATACCACAATACCTAAGACTGCAGTTGTCTGAGTGGTGAAATGCTATCTCAAATAGAGCTCACTTAGATGGTTTTGGGGTTTTTTTCCTGTTTTTTTTGTTATCAAAACATTTATTTTCCCAAAAACTGTGAGTTCTCCCCACCGAGTTTTACAGTGGTGTTTATTGTATGACCAAGGTGAGAAGAACTGCCATCACTTTTGACCTGCTCAATCACATAATCAGATTTTTCGCAGAAAATCTTGTTTACAAATTTGTGCTAGAAAACCTAGGAAAATAATTATCATTTTCAAAAAACATAAATTATTTTTCCTATTTGCTTTCTCCTTTTAAAAATAAGTCATGAAGCAATACATTGTTTTATTATACCCCGATGTGGCTACTCCGATTCCATGGTGAATCATAGCCATAACTCATGCAAGTTATAAAAGGCCCAGTGCTGTAAAGCGTTTATGGCCCTTAGGGTTTAGTATGCACTTAATAACTTCTAAGATGTTACAAAGTCTATGGGATTTGAGCATACTTAGGGAGAAACCTGAGCTTTGCAGAACATGGCCATACACCTTGGAAGAAAGCCACTGGCCCTGGCCAACCTCTGCGTGATGCAGTGCAGCTATGTAGGGTACACAGATCGTATCACCATCCTGGTCTCCTTTGCTTGTAGATTCTTAACACTATTGAAATTCAAAGTTGATTTTTATTTCCATGTGCATTAGTTTTATGCTGTGTCAGTTATGGGAGCCTTCCCCCAGAGGAACTGCCAGCCTCCAGATTTATGGGTAGCTTTTTGTCAGTGAAAAGCTACTAGTAGCAGTAAAAAGAGGGAGTGAAACCAAATGTTTTGAGCAATTAATCTGGTTGTAATGACTTAATTACCAGAAAGATAAAAGATGAAGAGTTTCTGCCTTGGAAGAGCTTCAATCTAATCACTGCTGCTAGTCTGAGCCTGTATTACACTTGCTTTTATAGCCTCCACTGAGCAACTCGTCCTTGTGAGATGTCGAATATTATGTCTCTAATTCCAAGTGTTTGGGCTCATTTCTAAAATAGTCTGTTCTACAGGCCATGATGATGTAACGAATCAGTGCTGGGCACATCAATGCTGCTTTCATTGCTGGTTATAGCTGTGCCATGAGGATATGCCCCCAGATCTATTAGGACTCTATTAGGATTTGCAGGGGTGCACATACTGGATCATTTGTGATTTAGACATCTGCCTGAGCTGCAACTGAAATAGATATATCTGAGCTTGGAGTTTTACAGTAGAGACGATTGACTTATGGGGAACTGAGTGCTGCTTTGTCTGTATTTCAAATGATGTGCAGCTAGTGTAGTTCAAAGCTGGTATGAAAGTTGAGATCCAAGCTGGATCATAGTCATTACTGTGGATATACATGTCCTTTGAATGAGTTGAATAACATTTTGTAATAGGAGATGGGAGGAGTCTTTAAGTTGATCACAAATCGTCTACTAGAGGAGAAAGTACATCATCTTTAGAAGAAAATAAAAATTGCAATAAACAAAAGGAACAAGTCCTACCATGAAAATTTGTTGTGATAGTAAAATTGTGGGCTTGAATTTTCAGCTATTGCAATTTAATAAAGAATCAAGATGACATGTCTGTTTTTCATTTTTTTACAGCTTGCATCTGTTCACTTCAGTGACATCTGAACATGCTGTAGTGTCAAAATGCAAACCTAGCTGCATGTGTTCATTTGAATTCTTGTGCACATGATTTTTTTTTTTTTGCCAAAAGCACTTAGGTGGTAGGAATTTTACAGCCTTTGAGTGTTTCAACCTGAAAAGTGCATATATTGGTGAATATGCATTTGATCTGAAAATTATACCAAGTGGCTAGAAAGGTAACACTCCTTAAAGCAGCGTAGTCCTCTAGATGTGTGCAGCAAAGTTGATGAAAAGGTGAAAGAGGTGGAAAGTGGAATCAGAGGTGAAGATGAGAAAAAAGTCTAATGTTGGGTTTCATCTTTTGCATTGTATCACAAAACCCTTGTTCAAGTTTGGTTTTAGTTTTGATGTTGGGTTTGGTTGTTGGGGGTTTTTGGGTGGTTTTTTTTTTTTTTTTTCATTAAAGAGAGGTTTACTTTCCAATTTTGCTTATTATTTTCCTACTTTTCCTTCTGGGACTCACCAGATGCTGTTTAAGGCAATCAAACTATTTTCCTTAGCTCCAGCAAACTTCATATCTGCTTTTCTATGAACATATAGTTTTAAGAGTTTATTTTCCTATTGACCTCCTAACAATGGAGAAGTAAATTGCTTTAATAGTAGTATCTTTAGAGGATTACCATTTATTGCTTTAATGAAGCTAAAATCTGCTAGGAGAACTTTAACACATGATTTTTTTAATTGTTGTTTGTGGGGACTTAGTCTTGCACAGTGCTGAAATCTAACCACTGAACTTTAGTCACAGTTCAGCCAATTCTGTAAGTAGTTAACACGTGGCAGTGCCCTTTATTGTCAAGGGAATGACAGAAGTACATTTAAAAACAAAACAAAAGCAAGCATTTAAAAGTTTGTTGACTGTCATCAGAGATCGCAGTACCCTTTTCTATGCCATTTCCTCTGTGCTTTGGCTTATTATATTTGATATGTAAATAAGGTATTTTAATACTCAGACCAATTGTTAGCGCTCTCAAGCATTTTGCCTGAATGTAAATTTGGAAAATGACACATGATGTGAAACAGCTTTTGTCTCTTTTTAATCTATCTTTTGTGATGTCATATTAAAAGTCTTCATGAAGAAATTTGATTTCCCCAGAAACACCCTGTACATTCAACACTTTTGAGGGGAACCCATTTCCTGTCACAGCTGATTTCACTCTATTCGGAGATTTATCCTCATACAACAACAGAGTGAACAGTTGAAGAGTTTCATACATAAAGTCTGCCATGAACACTGGAAGGGACAAGTTGAAATTTTCTTAGGAGGTCTGACAAATTTGAACCAACTCATAAATAAACCAGCATCATTATAAATAGCTGAAAACAGCTGTTTAGGAAAACAAAATGTTAAAGTATGTGAACGAAGAAACATAAAATACTGAAAACTTTGTACATCGCTCGGTAATTCACTGACAAATCTTCATCCATGCTCTGCTGCTGTGCTCCTATTTTGAAAAGGGTAGGACAGAAAAACAGGGAATGCAAGGAAAAAAAGCAAGAATTAGTGGATGTCTTGAAAGATACTGAGATTTTAAGATGGAGAGAGGCTGAAAAAGGGAGGAAATTAAACGTGGAGGTTAATAGGATGACTGGGGAGGTTCTGAGTGATTATTTCATGGTCACCTAGAACCATGCTATCCCGTCTCCAAAGCAATCCCATCTCAACCATCAGGTTTCAGCAAAGGAATATCAATAAAAAGGGAAATGGCATGTTAGGGAGCATTTGGAGGGAAAGGAATGAATCTGCCTGAGACAAATGGGAATCATTAGTGCTCCAGGCAGCACTCCAGTGACCCCAGCTACAGGGGTTCCTCTGCAGTATTAGTTTCCTAATAGCAGGTTAGGGTTGACTGCACAGAACGCTACGTGCTTTTTCAAGGCTTTAAAGTGCATTGTCAAGATGTAAAAACACAAGAGTAAACACAAAGAAATAGCTGCTACTCATCCTCAAACCACAAAATAATTTAAAATAAAATCAACGCAAGCAAAGCTCTCCCTACAGAATAAACCTGGAAGCCGTCTTTGGAGTCTAACCTGAATCTCAATGCATTTGAGTTGTTTCATTCAATGTTGGGGAAATGGGCTGAAAATCTTAGGTCTCCTTTTGGCATGAACCTCTCATATACCTCTGAGGTTCTGGGAGAAGGATCACAGGGCCAACTCGCTGTTTGGGTGGACACCTGAATTCCTCAATCCCCTTCCCGCGCTCTTTGCCAGCCCCACCCAACACATCTACCCTTCTTTTGCATGCCACTGAAGTATGAGAAAAGTCGAATGAGAGCTTAACAGCAGCTTTATGAAAATGTGGCTATGTAGTATGCATACACACTTAACGTATGCTCAATTCTGGTTGGTTTAGTGTGGTTTCTAGCCTTTGTGTGTTATGAGGTGGTCCCTTGGAAGCACGAGAAGGAAAATAACAGTGCCTTTCTGTTCCTCTGTGGTGTTCTGGTTTTTTGAGTTCTTAGGACATTTGGGGATCAAGTGTTCATGCTTTTCCAATGCAATTGCAAAAGCCAAATACTTAAGCACATCTGAAACAACAAAAACACAAGAAATTTTTAATTTCCCAGGTACATCAGGGAATATGTTTTCCTCAACATTCTGATCTATTAAAATTTTGCTTTAAGTACAACTTGGCAGCTGTTATACACTGTCCAAGTTGTTGGAGGAGGACCAATAAAGGTTGTTTTATACAGCCTGCACTTCAGACTGAGGCAAAGGGTTTCTCTGGGATTGCCCATGAAGTTCAGTTTCCAAATGTTTTCTGAGGTTTATCACCTTCATTTATTCTGCTAGGTGATGATGCATCACCCACATTAGTGATAGGGGAAACTTATTTCTCAAAAAAGGAGGAAACATTACAGCCATGACTTTTTCCTGAAATTTTGTAGGAAGAGAGGTGACTGCTTGGTTCTTCTCTCATCCTCCTCATGAAGACAATGTCTGCTGTGGCTGGATATAATGCAAAAGTGTATGCGTGCAACAACTGTAAGAGCTGTGCCAAACAAGTTTTAATTCCTGGCACAATTCCCTAAGCTATCTACAAAAATTGAAAGCTATTCAGGGGTCCCGCTGCTAAGAAATGCTCAGTTACCTACTATAGTATAAGTGAAAGCGAATGTATAGAGAAACAATTGAGGAAATATGCTGTGGCAAATATTTTAGCATGCTATCTTGAACAAAATGACAACTGTTGAGGAAAACTGTCAGGAAACTAAAGGTCTAAGAGTTCCTCAACTAATGTTAAACATAAAACGTTACTTAATCTACCACTTCAGCAGAGAAATCTTCATCTATGATTCAAGGTGTTACTGAAAATAACTGAAATTTCTAAAGTTAAGAAAAAAACCCAACCTGTCAGTGGCCCAACAGTGATTAAAAGAAACTGCGAGAGTATTATATATTTGGGAAGGCAAGTTGTCTGTCATTCTGAAGAAGTATGATTACTTTGATTTCAATAGAAAAAAATCACTTCTAGATTGCTTTTTGCTCCAGACAGGTTTCACACACATCATTGACACTTTCACACATTACAAGGCTAAATACCAACAAGAACCACCAATGGAGTCAGAGTTCAGCTCAGGTTTACAGCTATCTAGTGAGTAATGACAATCTCAGACTTTATGGTCCTTTAGCAATGGGGGTTGCCATCGCTGGCACCAGGAACAATGAAGCTAAAGCGGAAAGTGTTATGGTTGTGGGTTTGAATTGAGGCTGATGTTAGAAGCTTATCACTAGGACCACACTTTTTCCTCATAAAAATATTAATAAGTTGTGTTGGGTTTGCGTGGCAGGGTTTTGGTAGCGGGGGGGCTACAGGGGTGGCTTCTGTGAGAAGCTGCTAGAATCTTCCCCTGTGTCTGACACAGCCAATGCCAGCCGGCTCTAAGACGGGCCCGCCGCTGGCCAAGGCCAAGCCAATCAGCGCCTCTGTGATAACATATTTAAGAAGAAGAAAAACACTTAGAGAGAGAGCTTTTGCAGCCGGAGAGAGGAGTGAGAAGATGTAAGAAACTCTGCAGACACCAAGGTCAGTGCAGAAGGAGGGGCAGGAGGTGCTCCAGGCGCTGGAGCAGAGATCCCCCTGCAGCCCGTGGTGAAGGCCATGGTGAAGCAGGCTGTCCCCCTGCAGCCCATGGAGGAAGGATGAGGGGTTTGTAGAGATTCCACCTGCAGCCCGTGGAGGACCCCATGCCGGAGCAGGTGGAGGCACCTGAAGGAGGCTGTGGCCCGTGGGAAGCCCACGCTGGAGCAAGCTCCTGGCAGGACCGGTGGACCCGTGAAGAGGGGAGCCCACGCCAGGGCAGGTTTGCTGGCAGGACTTGTGACCCTGTGGGAGAGACCCCACGCTGGAGCAGTCTGCTGCTGAAGGTCTGCACCCCGTGAGAGGGACTCCATGCTGGAGCAGGGGAACGATGAGAGGAGTCCTCCCCCTGAGGATGAAGAAGCGGCAGAAACACCGTGAGATGAACTGACCGTAACCCCCACTCCCCGTCCCCCTGTGCCGCTGAGGGGGGGAGGTTGAAGCCGGGAGTGAAGTCGAGCCCGGGAAGATTGGAGGGGTGGGGGGAGATGTTTTAAGAGTTGATTTTATTTTCTCATTCCTCTACTCTGTTTTGCCTAGTAATAAATTAAATGAATTCCCTCTCTCAGTTCAGTCTGTTTTGCTCGTGACGATAATTAGTGAGTGATCTCTCCCTGTCCTTATCTCGACCTACAAGCATTTCGTTATGCCTTTTCTCCCCTGTTTAGCGAATGAGGGGAGTGAGAGAGCGGCTCTGGTGGGCACCTGGCCCCCAGCCAGGGTCAACCCACCACATAAGTAAACTAGAATTTCCTAGACAGAGTCTCTATACTCTATGTTCAGGAAATTAACGTGAACTTTCCAAAAAGCAATGAATGTGAGGGAGAGAACACAGCAAGTATATATAGCATGTGTGTGGTAAAACAGAATTAAGGAGAAGAAACCTGAAAACTTCAAAAACAGTAAGAACATTAATAGCAGAAGGTTACAACAGCAAAATAGACATCTCGTAGAAAATTTTCTCATAGTGTAGAAAAACCATTAAGAGCAAATACAGATGTTTGACAGAGTTCGGTCTTCAGAAACAAAGGAGAGAGGGGAGCAAACTAAAGCAGTGGACTTCAAGAAAACAGATTTCCATAAGATCAGAGTTGATAGGAAAAACTCCAAAAGAAAAAAATCCAAAGTAAAAACATCCACTGTTCAGAAAACTCGTTTGTGGTTAGAAAGCTAGAATGAAACTGAATCAAATGATTAAGAGCAAACACATGATGATCTTAGAAAAAAAAATGCTTGGAACAATTAACACAAGTTTGGCCACCTTGTTAGCTGTGAAAGAAGGGGATTGCAAATTTTTTCATTTTGATTTTTTGCAGTTTGAAATTTTTTATGTTGTAACCATTTGGTGTGATTGTTAACGCTCTAGCTCTTGAGGCTGGAGGAAGAAAAAACTGAGTGGAACTTCTTGAATTGCTGAGTCCAATACACTGTTATCCCCCACAATCAGCGCGTGTTCGTCTCTTTGTAGGTTCAAGACTAGGTAGACCTCTGTTATTCCAATTGTAAAGCCCTTCCATATCTCCCTCCTTAATTTCCATATAGAAATTAAATTTCCTTTTAATTTTCAGCCTGAATTTATTCATTGCCATTACATATTCGTGGGCCTTATGGCAACATTATTCTGCAGTACTGAACTCTCTCCTCTTCCTTTCTTGCTCAGCTATTGGAGAAAACAACCATGCACCCCTCTGTATTTTATTACATGAGATACTTTTGCAATCTCTGTGGTGCTGTGGAACCGCATTCCTTAAATCAGCTTTGACAAGTCATTTGCCATTGAGCTGTAGAGTAGTTTAGGCAGTAAGGGACATATGGAGGTCTGTAGTCCTATCCTGCTCAAACCAGTACCAAATTATATCAGGTTGACTTAGAGTCTCATTCAGTCAAGACCTGAATATCTTCATGGACAGAGTTCATAAAACCTCTTGTGTGATCAGCTCCTTCAGCCCATCAGCTGCTCCTGCCAACTTAATATGACAAGCAAACTTGCTGAGAGTGCACCCTATTCCATCAACTAGGTTATTAATAAAAAGATGCTAAGCAGTACTGGCCCCATTTTTGATCCTTGATGGACTTCATTAGTAACTGGTCAACAGCTGGACTTTATACCAGTGATCACCACCCTTTAAGCCTGTGCACCAGCCAGTTTTCCACCTCCCTTATGGTCCACTAATCCAGTCCGTATCTCACCAGTTTGGCTATAAGGAGACTATGGGAGACTTTAGCAAAGGCCTTGCTGAATTCAGGGACTACATTGAGCAATATGCTCTCCTTTCCGTGTAGTTCTGTGGATCCTTTTCTTGCCCTTTTTGAAGATGGATGTGATATTTTCTTTTTCCAGGCTTGAGGAGCCTCCCTCAGTTGCCATGACCTTTCAAAGTGAGCAGTAACCTCAGCCAGCATCTTCAGCACCCTGGGATGCACCCTGCTTGGTCCCATGGACTTTTCTATGTCCAGCTGGTTTAAGTGCCCTGTGCACTGTATCTTCCTCTGCAGTGGTAATGCTGTGTTCCCAGAGGCTCTGCCTCTAGGCTCAGGCCAAAAGCAGACCTGACCAGTCTGGGGAAGACATCAAGTACTTCATCTTTTTATATATCCCTGCTCCACTGACTGCTTGAGTTGCTCTGGATACGCTCAAAGCTTCCCTGCGTTGTTGGTGGGCAATGGATAATAGCACAAGGGTCCAGAGGAGCCTTAGCAGTCTCTCTGCATGTTCCCAAATCTCAGCCCTCAGCAAGCAACAAACCTTTGGAGTGTGGTAGATAGGGCCCTCTGTCTCCAGGAGGGTGTCTCGGGTGATTATCTCCCACCGCTTTGTCTTTATGTGGATGCTGGGTTCAGCCTTGTCCTTCTGGATGCCACTGAGTCTGCTAACCCCTTCCTGCAGATCCTTCACCGGTGACGTGGCAACCCAACCGGTGTGCATCTCCAGAGGTGTGAGGCTCAAGGGGATGCCTGGGGCACTCCCTGCGGCCAAGACCCAATGGTTGTATCCTCCTGGGTGGTGCAACACGGCAGTGCCAGCAGTGTGCCCGGCAGGATATCACCACTGTCATCATACCATCTGTAGCAGTCTTGTGCGGACTCACACAGTGTCTCCAGGGTGTCTTTGCATTGAGAGTTAAGTGCTGCAGTTCACACTGGTCGGCTGCTGAACTTCAGCGTGTCTCCCCTGTTCACAGCCCCCCTGTGCATGCGATGCCAAATGTGCAACTGTCACTTAAACATAACCCCAGCCTAACCACCTAACTACCAATAATCATCATAGCTAAAGTACTTTTGTGGCCTCACTATCCATGGCAAAGATGAAATGGAGTACAGTGGGTCCCCTTGTGTGCACATCCAGCCCCTCCCTTTCACGTTAAGTGCCACGTGAATGTAACAGGCTTTTTCCTGTGGGAAACATCCCATATATTCCCATCTGCTACTGATCGTAATAGGAAATCCTCAAAATACTCCAAGTTTTCCTGTTTGCTTCACTACAGCTATATGTAGTATAATAAACACCACTACATTGCCTGGGGATAACTTTCTTGGCTACTGCCAGCCCTACTGTTTGCATCTGTCTGCATGGGCATATCTCTGGAGGGTTTGTTTTTCAGTAGTTCAAATCGCTTGCATTTATAATTACCACAGCATTTGAGTTCGGCCAAACTCAGCTGCTCTGAAAGCCATGAGAGCAATGTTAATTCCACTTACCAATGAGTTTTGACATTGAATCAGGAATTCAGATTTATGCTTATGTGGATCTCTCGTACCTAACTATAAAAAATCATTGCACAAATGCATTTTACACAAACCATAATAGCCATTGCATTTGTTCTGAATATGATTACATATTTATAAGAGTCAATGATTCTTGATTTTTTAATTATTTTTTTTTTACAATATCTATTTTGTGTTAGTCAAGGGCCAGGGGAAATATCACCATTTGATTGTCCCATTTGTGTACTTTTTTCTGGGCATCTTGCGTTCTAACTTTTTTCCAATTGACTCTTAAAAAATTGCCCTTGATTGTGGAAAACAGGTTCCATGTTTCGAGATTCTGTTCCAGCCTGATACTTCATTCATTATTTCATGTTCTATCTTTGAATTTTGTTTTGTTTAAAAAAATGTGAACCATGCAGTTGTGGTGCTTGGGTCTAAATATAAGCTCAGTTTGGTTAAAAAATTATCCATATGCTATCTATGAAGATGGACATGTTGGTAGCTGAAAAGCAACCTTTTTTGGACTTCAAGCAAATTTAGGTCCAAGTCTTTTTTCTTTTAAGGGCAATAGTTGAGACTATTTTTGTAGTTCTCCTCTAATGCCTCTTAGTGCTATCAGCTAAGTTTCTCTTCCAGCCTACATATTTTCTTTCAGGCTTTCCAAAAATTACCCTGGAGCCAAAACTGCAAGTGAAGCTCAGTGGTTACATACCTTTTACTCAGGGATTTCATCAATCTTCCCAAAATGCTGCCAGGCAAGCGCATGTTCCTGCTGCCTGTGTGAGACCCTTGCATGGAGCATCGTGTGATGGCAGGACACCAAGATCCTCCCTGCTGTGGCCAGGTGACCACGAGAACTCAACTTTCCGTTTTTATTAAATGGGTTTAAATCCTTATTCACCGGTATAAAATGGTGCAATCTTAACTTGTTTTTAAACAAAAAAGATGACACGAATTTATAGGATTAAAATTTCTATGGGATGCCAGTCTGTTACATCCAAATTTCTGCTTTTGTCCTTTAAATTGAAAACAAGGCTATAAAATACTGTTGGCCAAAGTCAAACTGGCAATTGACATTGGAGGGCTTCTCTCAGTTTGTTCTCATTCCTGTTGTTCTTTCTTCCAGACTCTTATCTCTGATCGTTTGTGTATTTATTTTTTTTCATTCCCTAATATAGAGGCCTAGCACAAGTGGCACCGTCTTTTTTTCTAGTTTCTCTATACCAAAACTACAATCAGTTTACTAAAATGAATTGTATATGTTGTACAGAAATAAGTGCACCAGAGAGACTTCTGTGGTGTTTGATGCAGTGTGTTAAGTTTCTGTGCAATTTTAACTTTAACTTTTTTTTTTCAGGTTTTGAACTCAATCTACCCTTCTTGCTCCTCTACTCCTTTGATTTCTATTTTCTGGTTCTACCTTTTGTTTTCTTTCATTTTCAGTGATCCACTGTGCCCTGTTGCTTTTCACACAGTTTCCTTTAGACAAATTTCTCTTGCCTTTCATGCATTTAGTTCTTTTTCCTTTTGCACTCTTTCATTGTCTCCCTACCTTGTCCTCATCATCTCCAGCTGGATAACCCTAAGGAATGAAGCAGTGAAACTGGATGAGATGCAATAGTGCAGAGGCCAGGTTCAAACACTTAAGCTTGAGAGCAAAAAAATTTCTAAAGTTAGTGGCTTCTGCATTTCAAACCATAGAAGGGGAAGAACTGGGTGTATTGATCACAGCATGACCAAGAGTGACAATGTGATGCAGCTGTGAAAAAAGCAAATTCAATTCTAGTGTGTATCAAGAAAAGTATTTGTAACAGAGATATGAAAGGATTTCTGGTCCAAGATACTGGTCTTCATTTAGAGTATTGTGTCCAATTTTGGTCACCCATGTGGAGCAAAAATGCGTTTAAATTAGAATGGATACCAGCAGAGAATAATAAAATGATTACAAAATTTCATTGCTAGAGATACAGATGCTGTATGTCTTACTGAAAATGAGCTTCCCACCCAGCTCCACCCACTTAACAGTTGGCATCTACTTTAAGCTGGTTATCTAGCCTTCCTTGGAGGAGCAACTGATTCCATCAGTATGGGATGAAACTGTGGGGTTGAGTTTGGATGTTTGGATGTTTGGATGAATCAACCAACCAACCCACCCACCCACCCACCCACTGATTACAGAAGGAATCCTGGATTCCTACCTTAAGGACTTCAGGGGGAAGGAGTGTTCCTCTCTCTTGATGCTGAATGTACATCTCGGTTATGAGAAGCTCCCTGTTCATCAGCCAGCATGTCAAATGCTTTGTGGCAAGTTATTTAGACTGGTTCATTTAAAACAACTTCAGTACCTGTCTTCTGATTGACTGGTGGAAGGTAAAGTGTTTTTAATATCTGTTTTTTACCCCAATAGTGAATTGAATACTTTTTTTGGAAATGTTTGTCTGTGTTGTTATTTTTGGTTTAAGTTCAAGTCATGTGCTATGATGTAATAGATACATAGCATTATTAGGAGGGCTTATCTCCAGACACTACTTCAAATTTAATCTGCCTGCCACAGATTATCATTTTGCTTACTGTTTTTAAATAACTTATTTGTACTAGCATCAACTTTTTATAGTATTCTATCCTTTTAAAACTGCTTTAGAGAAGTGTTCTGTTGTTTGAAGCTCAGGGACAGGAGTCTGATTATTTGAAAATGTACTTCCACCTTTGGACTGGGATTTGGGGCACTTTATAAAGTGTTCTTTAAGTGTTCTGGGCTGTCCCTCATTTTCTGCATGTTTCAGTCTTTCTCCTAGTTCATTTGGGAGAGACATAAGTTATAATTCCTTCCAGCTCTATGGAACTGCCTCTAGGAGGATAGGCATGTTCTCAGAATATGGGAAACTGGCAAAATGTCTATCTTTGAAGACCATAGGAAGGAGGAAGCTGTGAAACTATTGTTGCTCCATACTCATTTTCCAGAGAAACAACTATTTGAAATACTTATCCCCTTATCTTGTAAGAGCTTATATATTGTTTTGATGAAGACACATTACTTTTTTTCCCCACATCCTTCTACTCTCTTCTTATGCATGACTAGATACAGGCTTTACAGATGTGGATGCGTGAGATTTCCTATTTGTGTTCACTATAAACCTCTATTGTCTTGGGTTTTGTTCTGTTTGCACATTCAGGAACAAATTGGCCTTTATGTTATAATCAAGACATCTAAGTGGTGAAGTTATTTTTGTTAAAATAGGATATGAGTTATGAGATATTTGATCTGTGACTGGTGGAGGCTGATGGTGAATTAGCTTCAGAAACCTTTCAATAATCCAACAATACTCCTTCTGGCAATGATGATGATGTGATAAATAAGAACAATGGTTGATTTATAGCTGATGGTGAAACCAGAATAAAATCACTCTCTGGCTTTTTCTGCTGATTACTTGTGACTTGTTTGAAAGTCAGAGAACGGGGGGTTTCCACAGTGAAGGTAACAGAACCAGAAGTGCTGAGTACCGTATGATACCTCTTTGCAGTGGATGGAAAACAAAGTGAGTAATAGGAGATGTAGTGTTGTAGAGGTTCCTACTGTGTGGTACATGCATAGAAGATGCAGCTGTGGTGATCAGACTTGGTGATCAATCTAGGATGTTGTATCTGAGAGACTCTTGGGGCCCTGAGGGCACCAACAGGGTCTGCAGCCTCTTCCCTGCTGCTGGTGGTTTGGCTGCCTGTGCTTGAGGCTGATTCCAAATGGCGCAGCTGTAACCTGGGGTCAGGCTGCTGGGGAAGAGCTGGGAGATACCTCCTTGGGGGCTCCCTGCTTCCCTTGGATGCCACAGAGAAGGCAGGAATTCCTCCTTAGCTGATGGCATAAGGACTTGCAAAAGGGAAACTTGAAGGGGCTGTGACTAAAGGGCTAAATTTGAAAAAGATTGAGAAAAATCTTTTATTTTCCATGTGTAACAGAACTTCTAAATATCCTACTCTTCTGCTTGCCTGTGTCCTTGACATCCTAAACTAGAAGGTTCTGACTCACGTTAATCTTTGTCTGGTAATAAGCATAATTTTGGCTTGAAGGTACCATTTGCATATTGGTGACACATGTTGGCTGCCACAGCCGAGAAAGTGCTGAATGGGGTGGGGGGAGAAGACCGTTCTGGCATGATCACTGATGGCTGTGGGGAAAAACAGAGGTTTCTGGGCATTCCTTCCACATCTGGGCAAGGTTGTGCTATCCTGACTGTGACATGGACAAATAATAACAGTGGGAGCTATTAAAGCTTGCAGCAACTTAACTCAAATCAATTTGTTGCACTTATGTGCTCTTTTAGACATGAGGAAATAGAAAATAAGAATAAGATCAATTGCATTGTTCTTGTCTGCGTGTGGAAAAACCTGGCATCAGTGACTCAGACGTGTACCATATGGAAGAAAGACGTTGGAGCGGACTTGGGTATCTATGCAAGATCAATGAGAGATCTGGACTATCTCTACAAAGTGCTGCAAGGCACAGCTTTCTTCATGGAAGAAGAGAAATCCATGTGTGGCCCATAAGTGGGAAATGAGGATGAAGACAAATATCTGGAAGATACATGTTAATTGATAAACCACTCATAGGAAAACAACATGCATTCTAAGAATGAAAAAACTTATGGACAAACATCTAAGAACAAAATTAATATTGTACATTCAGGGTGGGACATACTGTTCTGGAAAGCAGTGACTCAAAAGGGTTTGGGAGTTTTGGTGGAAATGAGGTCACAGTGTAACACTGCTGTCAGAAGTGCTACTGTAGTTCTTGAATGAGAAAACAGGACCAACTTCAGTAGGAGAGAGAATATTTATTTGAGAGTGGTATGGCTGTTGCTGCCACAAATTGAGTGGAAAGAGCTTGGATAAATCATAAAAATGATCAAAGGAATTGAAAACTATGTCTAAATAGAGTTCTCAAAGCTCAATCTCTTCGGTATTAAAGAGAAACTGGAGAGTGTCTCAGTTCCTGAACATGCTTGGCAGGGCTGGAGGGAGGGTGGGGTGACAGAAGGCTTTTTAAGCAAGATGACAAAGGTATAGTGAGATGAAGTCACCAGAAATAGAAGCCAGGTCTGAAAAATTGCTAAGATCTGGACTATTCTGTCTCACTAATGGTTATACTCTAGAAATCTATGCACAGGCTGATATGGGTTTTCTACTATAGAAACTTTATATATTCTTTTTAAAATTTTTTTTTTTTTACTAAGGAATACAAATTCTAAGCAAAATTGCTGGAAATTACATCATCGTCTGTGTTGTGTGCTAACTAATGATTAGACCTTCGGTTTTATTTATGGTCTTACAAGACTCTGACTCTGTGCCAGGAGTGTGGATATTCACTTCAGCTACGGCATGCTGGGGACATGCTTCTCACAGATAATCCTGGAGACAAAGATATTGCTTTTACAGTTACGGCACTACAGTTTTTCTACCAACTTGGCCTACCTCTCTGGTTTGTTTGGTGTTTTTTTTTAAAGTGTGTTGTTTCTTTTTCTTTAAATCCTGAGATCTCTGAAACCTCTTTAGCTCTAGGAAAATAAATCATATTTATCTCCAGAGTGTCAGGCTTTGAGTCAGACCTACTGAAGCAGCCCATCCCAAAATCTTGGGAAGCATACACTGAAACAATAAGCTTTGAAATTCAACATGCAAATGATAAAAAGCAGAGGGTGAATCCCTAAATAATGTGTGCATAGATATTATTTAGGGATTATATATATATACTTTAAATATGTAGTAACTGCAACGTACTTATTTTTTTCATGCATTGTCCCCTGAAATGCAGAGCATTGCTTTCAGATGATCTGCCTGAAGTTTCTTCTCTGCCACTTTGTGTAAGAAATAGGATAGGAGATAAGTCTGTAGATTCTGCGTGGTTTGGGCTCAGAAAGGTGTCTGTATGGATTCTTTCTCCCTCATGTTTTTAACTGATCACAGGAGTGAACTAGATCTGCTCAGCACAGAGCTTTATTTCATTTTACCATATGTTACAACCGATGATTCATTGTGAGTCATTGCAGATGGTTCCCAAAGTGGGATCAGTCACCTTTATAATTTTTCTTTTAAGCAAACATGTTACCACCACCATGTGACCTGGGTGTCACTACCAGCTGCAGCCTTCCCGGAGGGTATCCCCTAAAAGAACATACCTGCTGCTGTCAGCAGCTGGATACTGGACCTGCAGCTGCTCTGAGCACAGCTCCTAATTTCAGCATTGCTTGACAGGAAATATCTCAGTTACAGACATCTTTGCAAAGAATCTGGCAAAATCCACTAAAAAGTGTACTCTGCAGGAAGAATAGGAACAGGCTTCTATGTGTACACTCAGTTTAGGCATTTCTAACTGGGATACTTGTATTGACAGGAAGAAAATGTACCCAACATTTTGCTAAACAGTTAAAATTATTGTGTTGAATGGATTTGAAATGCTAAATTAAATGCTATTATTAATGTAATGTCTTCCTAAGAATTTGTAGGTGAGAATGCATCTCAGGTGGTTTTTTTCATGGCATGAGTGTTTAAAAACGCAGAGAGAAACAAAAGAAAAAGGTGTAGTGAGTGCTTCCTGAGTAGAGCACTGCTCAGTGCTGCCTTCTACTTCCTTCTAACTCAAATTTGATATACTTGTTTCAAATTAAATAAAATTTTAACCACCTGAGTCAAAGAAGATTGAGGAGAAAGTGTGGTTTGAAAAACAAATTTCATAAGCAAACACTGTTCAAGAACTCTGTGGGGTTTTCCATTAAATTTGCTGGTTTTAAGAAATGTTGTTAAAACTTTAAAGTTACGCAGTATTTCTTCTATGCAAATAGGTATACCACATGAGCATGGACACTTAATAAGGTGTTAACCATCTAGTCAAGGATTTTAGTAGGTCTTTACTCTGAAAAATACTGGAGGCTAATTTATGCATTTAGCTCTACTTATAAGTCTGTGCATAAGAGATTAAAGGGAATACTAAAGATAAAAACCTATACTGAAGCTGGCAAAATTCTTCAGTTTTTAGTGAACTGTGGGGTTTTTTTTTCCATGTACAAGAAAAATAACATTCTTCCCTATCTGTGATCACTTGTGTATTTTCACATTTGGGCTAGAATGCTTGTGAAAACTTTCTAAGCCTGCTTCAATGGGGGAAAAAAAAAAATTCTGTAAAATGGGAGATGCATAGGGAAGTGCAACTTTGATATTTGGAAAGCTAAACAAGAGACATGTTCTTTTAAAATAAATCAACAAAAAAAAGCCCAGAACAACCACCATAAACTGAACCACAACAGTCCCCCCCGCACCAAACACTAATAGCGTCAAAAGACCTTTTTGTGAGAGGCTGTGAATAAAAGTGCCCACAGTGTAGACTGGAGAGACTTCAAGTTATCGAAATAAAAATGTGTGTAACTCTAAAGGAAGGGGGACGGGGGGGCAGACTCTACAGTAAAATCATACCTCTAAAGAATCCTTCCTGTCTCAATCAGAAGTGTTTCTCATATTAAGAAGATGGCCCACAAACTACAAAAATGCCAGCGAAGCAACAAAGGAACTCTTCAACATGATGAGCTATCCTTTTCTTTCATCATATGGCTGAAAGTCAAAAGAAAGAGCTGTATAATATGAAAGGAAAAATAAAATAGGAAAAAAAGTAGAACCTCCCCCCTCCATGGAAAACAGTAGGAAATGCATCAGTTTAGGAAAATAACAAATGTACTAAAATGAGCAATTTTATTGCTCATTTTCTAGTGACTGCAGTCACTAAAAATTGATAGTCCTGTAGAAATTTAGGTTGGAAGAAAAAAGCTGGTATTGCAAATGGAATACATTATCTCTACATTTCAAATCTTGTTAACTATGCAAAGCAACTGTTGCTTGCTAAACTTGCACAAAATTATACAGTATTATGAATACTAATGGGGGATTATACGTTTAGGGTAGAATTATTTTTTTTTGTGGCATGCTATAGAGAGAACTTACAGGGCAAATTAGAAAAAGAATTACAGTCTGAAGTTTGAAGAGAAATATTGCCATTCCAAAAACAACTAAATCTAAACCCTTAAAATCTTTCAGGAATGTTAAAAGCTTCAGGAAATTAAAGATTTTATTTCAACGTTATATAGTAATTTTATTTACCTCACTTGGACAAGGAATAAAATTTAGCTAACCAATTGAAGCAGTATAAAAATACAGCTTAGGAAATGTACTTTGTTAACATTAAAATCACACAATAAAAGTGTGTGTAGAGATAATATAACATATAAATTAATTTGAGGGAAAAAAGCTTGGATACAAGTAGACTAAAAAGCAAAGTTTGCAATAATTGAAGAGCCAGATACATCAAACAGATTTGAAACAATCTAAGTCACGGGAAATGCTGAAAAAGAAGTACTTGAAGTCGAACAGAG
Source organism: Grus americana (assembly GCF_028858705.1). NCBI lineage: Eukaryota > Metazoa > Chordata > Aves > Gruiformes > Gruidae > Grus > Grus americana. Next base: position 2,292,749 of record NC_072868.1, read on the forward strand.
AACTGGAGCAAATAAATGCAGAAGAGCAAAAAGGTAAAATATCAAGAGAATTTAAAAACTTTAATGCTTCCCAGGCCAGTGAGATAGATTTGCAGGACTAATTTGAGCATAAAGGAAGACAAACATCTCCAGTGCCGTGTAGCAGTAAAACACAATTAAATACCCTGTAGAAGAGGTTAAATGTTTTGGTCCTACCGAAACAGTAAGCTGTTGTCCTGTTCATCAGGCTGTAATGAAAATCAATGCAGCTGGTCTCCCTTCTTGTGCTGATCTGCAGAGACTATAGGCAAAACTTTTGGAGTTATTTGTACTCCCTTTTGACTGCTCAGCAGCCTGCTTTTAAATATCACCTCCTCCTGAAAGCAGGGCAGAAGCATTTACTAAATTTTAGCTGGCAAAATTATCACAAGGATGGACTCCTACTTGAATTTCTGCTTTTTCTCAGTGCCTTTTTTCTTTTTTTTTTTTTTTCTTCTCTCTTTCACTGTTGCTCTGAAAAAAATCTGGAAAGTTGACTGTCAGCCCCTCCTTTTTCTTCCCATTTCAAAGCCATGGGGATGGTCCTGATCCAGCAGTCTTCAGGCAGAGGCATTTTCAGCTGATGGCAGCTATTTTTTTTTTCTGTCACTCAGGTGGAAAAAGCTGCATAATGGGGAACAGCAGAAGAGACCCGCTGATTAAAAAAAAAATCCCAACAAAAAACCCCAAACAACATCTGTTGTGTTTGTTGGTACTCATTTAGGGCTCATTACTGCAAGTTTCCGTATCTGGCAGTCTCAACTCCCTAAGAAGATCATTACAAATGCTGGGCCTGTGCACAAGCAGTTCCTCAGCTGTTTCCTAAGCATGAGAATAGCAGAGTTTTTATTGATCTAACTCCACTCCAATGAGATAGGTTTGTGGAGTAACTGAAAGTAAGAACATAGAGGAGGAAAGGCTTTTTTCTTAAGCTTGATAACTGCATGTACAAAAACCAGATGAGTTTACCAGAATGTGGATGCGAGTATTCAAAATATATCAAATGTCTCTCTATAATTTCAAGGGTTCAATTATGCATTTCAATGGTATATTAATATTTTTTTGTTGGCTATTTTATAGCCATGTGCACGTCATGTGTGCCATGGGCTTTTTTTTAATGCCCACTTGGTTAAGCTCTGCGTGAAGGGATAGATAGAATTAAGTAATCGTTAAGCTATTTAGCCTCTGACAAGGCGGCTCGTGTTTGCAGCATAGGGCACCAAAAGTTTCAGATTGGAATAAATGACAAAGCCTCAGCGGGTTTTTGGAAGTTGAACGATCAAATTTGATTTAACGGTCTCAAGAGTGTTTGTATGAACAAAGATGATATGAAATAAAACTGCGGACCCTTTGCGTTTCTCTGATAAACAAGTCTTTATAAAAATAGACTTTATCTTTAGTGTTCCCTCAGGATCTCAGCAGGACTATTCCTGGGTTGGAAAAAATACTTCTTTGGGGAGGTCTTTTTATTATTTTTTTTCTTTTTCTCTGTACGGCTCCCGAAATGTGGTAGTTTAGGTGAGAAAGATGATACTAAGGTAACATGAGCTGACTTTACAGGGCTTGAAACATTTGCAAAAAATGTGGGGCCATGGGAATTGCTGCTTTGGAGTTGGAACCACTCCTCACAACCCACGCATTGGAAAATTTTGTAAACATCAACAGTTTAAAAATTATTTTTTTTTTTCCTACTTCTGATTTAAGGCACTAACAGATTGTGAAGTTACATATCTTTTTGAGTGCTGCCTAGAATGTAGCGTACTTTTTGCCATGTTTGAAAAGTCTTTCAGTTTCCATCTCTTTAGTCATGGATTTCTTCTGAGAGGGAACGAAGTTTCTTTCTGGTAAATTATCCCAACTCTTCACTGACCGCAGTCATTCATTTGATTGGTTTAAAATATCGGGCTTCTGTGATTGTCCTGAATATCTGTCATGACTGATTTCCTAGGAAACTCCTATTGCTAGCAGTATTGTATGTATATTCCATAAGTAGGATGATTTTATTTATTTTTTCTTTCCTCCACTGAAAATTATTTTCTCCATTTTTCTGTACTGGGCTTTTACCTTTCCAGTGTTACAGCTTCTGTTCTCTTCCATGGTGAAACAGAACAATGTACAGACCGCGGTCGTACAACTTAAAAAAGGATTTGACACAAATAGGAATGGTAAGATTCCGAGGGGACAAAAAGCACATAACTTTGTAGGTAATCCATTAAAGTGAGTGAAGTTATTCAAACACTTAAAAGTGACCATGGGCTTGTATGTCTTCCTGATTCAAGGTCTTTTTTTTTTTTTTTTTTTTTCAGAGACAGATGTCTAAAGTAGTTTTGCTTAAGTCATGATGCAACAATTCCAGATTTACATGGAGATGATTAGAGTTGGAGAAAAAAATTTAACCAAAAATCAGCTTTTCACAGAAGACTTATATAACCATATAATACCACTGTGTAAATACAATACTAAGGAGTATTACTAGTTCAGTAAACTGATAGGACTAACTTAGACTTTCAGCATTTAAATTCTACCCCACCATGGTGAAAAAGGGCTGTTAACATCTTTTTGCTTCGAACTGAGTAACTTCATAAATCAAAGAAAACCTTCTGTATCCGAGATGTCTCTTTTTGCAACAAAACTGGAAGAAATTTGTTTTTCCATTCTCTGCCTGATATTGTCAAATGAAAATTTCTAAGTGCCCTCAAAGAAGTAGTAATTAAAAATTTAATATTTACATCATCGCACAATAAAAGAGGGAACTAAGCCGCACATTTGTAACACTGTGTTCTTCACTAAGCTATGTGCTGCTGTAGTATTGCAGTAATAGTGAAAAGATGTGATCAGGAACTAAGTCCATTGAATAGACTCTGGATAATTAGAGATCATATTTTTTTTAACTGCTTGTACTACCTTATAATAGGATTTGATAGATATCTTGGGTATGTGGGACCAGACTCCTCTTGGCAACATCTTTTTGATTTTGAAGTTATGTTTGTGTGACAGAAAGCAGCCTTGATCCATCCTTGTTTTCCTGCGTTTATACAGCACAAGAATATAACACTTCTAATTTATTTCTTTTTTCTCAGTTGTATATGTTTATTCTGAAAAAGTATTCAACTTGGCTTATGGTGTGTTTTTTCTAATATATGAATAAGAAAGTTAGAAGTCCAACTTAAATAAAAGTTGCTGTTATTTACAAGACTGTCACTGGTTTTAGTAGGAAGAAGGTTCTCTGCTTCTGTGATGTTAATATTGGCAGGTGAGCTAAACATATTTGCCGGAAAGACAATCAGAAGGGACAAATACAGAATTCACATGAACTTGCTGCTCAATTCTAAGAGGAGAAATAACATTTGTCTTTGAGCAGCAATACAGTTTAAGAAGTGGAAACCCTGTCTGAGCAAAACCAAATTTCTACATTTCCATACTTTGAGACTCCTACAAGCTTTCTGAAGCAATTTAAGTCAGCGACATGTCTAATTAAATATTTTATATTTTTCAGATACAGTGAGATTTGAGAATGCAAATATGAAATAACTGGCAACTAACAAAAATCTTTTAGTAGAAGGAACATCAGAGTGGAAATTCACAGCTTGTATACCTAATATTTAGAAGGGGGAACAGATTTTTACAGGCAAATAAATCCTTACTCATACATGACAAAATGAATAAACATAATTAAAAATAGAGTAATGAAATATCTGAAACATCATGATAGGATGAGGTTTGAACAATACAATCAGCCATGAAAGAGTTCCTTTGCGGAAGGGCTATCATCTCTCAGTGAGGTTTCTCATTCTCTTAAATAGGAGGTCCTGATCCCTCCTGAAAACAGATCTAGTTCTTGCTTTTAGTATGGGAATAGACATAACAAAAATCTCAAACACCACTTGATGCACACTTTGCTTTGCAAAAATCAGTGAAGGCAGTTTAAGATCATTATTATTTCAGTGGTACATCTTTTGCTGCTAGTTCTGTGGAGTTGCACTGCCAGAAAATTTTTTTTTCTGTAATAACATGATGATGATGGACATATTTGGAGAACATTCAGAGAAACAGCGTTTGCAGAAGTGACATGTGAATGATACAATTGAATCTGATTTATGCTTTTGAGTAAAATATTATGAACAGTTGCATTACGTTTTGGTAAAATATTACTACATCAGTTCAGAAGAATGTCTTATCGTTAGGCTTGAGAGCTCTGGTATTTAATGGTTTACGCTCAAATCTGAGAAATCAAAGAATGCTATTTCACTGGAAGCAGTCAAAAGGAGTAAAATCCACACATGGCTGCAGGTTAGTACTAGATTTACTGCTGTGTTTATGCAACATAAAAAACCACCAACCCTCCCCCCAGTGTTTATACACAATGGTCATTGTTACCAGAGCTTCTCTATTCCTTTTCATTGCTAGGAAATTCATAATCTGGGTTGTCTTTCACTCTCACAATGATCTAAAGTCTTTCAGCCAGATTCGACCTTATTTCTTTATCTGTTGCCCTAATTTTCAGAACATTGGGACCAAGATGAGATATGATTTTACTTTGCAATTTAAATGCTTTATTTCTCAGAGAAGAGAAATATAGAGAGTATATTAATCATAGAAATATTGAAAATGTCAGAGCTTTTGGCGTGGAATAATACTAGGCAAAGTATTGATTGAAAAACTGAAAAAATGAATCCATGCCATCTTTCATGATGTTTGTTGAATAATGGTGACCACCCATGAACAGTTAATCCAAACTAATCCAAAAAAAGAACTTTTTTTTTCTTTCATACTTAATCAGAAGGGTTTAACAGAAGTCTAAATATTTCAAGTTTATAACACGTTTATCTGGCTTGCTCCTGCTTTCATAGAAATAAGTGGTAAAACTTTAGAGGATGTGTCCTTAGTTAGAAGTTTCTTCACTTGCTTGAAGAATAAAGACAGCAAGAGCAAAACGGGTAGAGTGGAGCATTAGGAAAAATGCAGGGAAGAAACAGGCAATAGTGACATAAACTTAAAGGTGGCAGACATACGTTAATTGCTGCTAGTAATATTTTCTAGATGTGCTAGTTGTTGCATCTCTTTCAGCTCTGATCACTTCTGTGATAGGTTTTCAGGACTTTTAACTGTAAGTGTTTTTAGGGAAGGGATTTTCATTACTCTTTGGAGAACCTGGTGTATTTCTGATTGCTGCAAAACTAATACATGGTGCATCACTATGCCTCAACGTCGAATATATGCACTACATACATATATTCTATATATATAAAATGAGGCTTGGGAAGGGCTTCAATATTTTAGATTGAATTCTTATCTTCTTTTAAATAACAAGCTCTAATGATAGTCGTGACCAACCCATGAAAGGAAAAATAGTATATTAATTAAATAGCTAATTTACATTCTACATTCATAACTTTGTTTATTCATACTGCAGTGATAACATTTTCACACCTTAGTGATTTACTGTGCTTTGGGGGATGTATCGAAGCGTTAAAGCAGGCAGGGATGTTGGTATCTTGGAACCTTCTAAATGAATTGTTCTACTACATGTACTTTCCAACTAAACATAGAAAAGGATTTTAAGCACCCCATAATAGTCAATTAATATTCCCACATTTCTGTCTGTTGCAACAACATTTTGTATCGGACAGTACTCAGTAGTGCTACTCCATGTTTTCAGATAAATTGGTACATTTTTTTGTTGCAAAGGAGTTTGAAAGGGAGGGAAAAATCCCTCAAAACTAGCATTACAATATTTTTTCTTCCCCTTTTTTTTTTTCTTTTCCTTCCATTTAGAACTTAAAGCTACTGGAAATGAAGAATGTTGATCTAATTGCCCTACAAAAAAATTATCTGAGCTTGCCATCCTCCTTCAACAAATGGAGTGAACGTTCTCGGAAACTTGCTAGAATTAATCTTAGTGTAAAACATCTTTCGCGTGTGTGCAAGAGCCACAAAACTGCATGCACGTGAAATCAAGCATCGCATTTAAAGACCTATTCATTAAATTCTTCAAAAACTCAGAACTCCCATCTTATTTTCTATACAAGAAAGGCAACGGACATCTGATCCTTGTTAATATCATCAGTGTGTTTACAGGTTTCAGAATTTTATGCACATCATAAAAACATCTTGTATAAATCTGAACATATAAAATGTATATCATTTATAAGTAAGAGTTGCTGGTACTGGAAGAGGGCAACAAAAAATTTTGGAAACAGCTTAAAAAATATCTAACGTTCAATAAAATCACGCATGAAACAGAAAACAAGATTTAGCTCTCTGCAACAAAGAAACTGCTTATTTTTCCCCTATAATATAAAGAATTTGATGCCAGTATGAGACGAAACTCTAAAACCAGTAAAAGTATGTTTCATATGAAAAGATATTTATAAGTCTTAACTGTCAAATTTCTAAAGGCAAGCTGATAACTTGAAAAACAGAAAGAAAACACTATCTTGCCCGTAAAGGAGAGTTGCAGAAAGTAATATTTTCATTTAACTAAAACTTGTCTCCTTTAATATATTCATTTTTTATTTCACAAAAACTGGTGAATAGTTATCCTTCGTGTTTCACCTGACTAGTGCTATTATTTTTGAAGTGGATGATATATATCTATTTATGCATACATATAAGCAGAGTGTTTAAGCCATAAATTTCTCCGGCCCCTGTATTTTCATTTTAGATTGCTAAACAAATCCGTATCACACCTACAGTTCTTGCTGGAGGTATAGCCTCCTAAAATATTTTGTTGTAACAGAAAAACTGTAAAAAAAAAAAAAAAAAAGAACAACAACTTGTGAATAAAAGGAAAATATTCACTTAAATAACAAATAATTTACTCACCCCAGGCTTGTGGTTGAGGACAATCTACTTCCAGCCAGATTTGAAAGTCATAGACTGGCAGTTCTGGTTTTTCTCATTGCAAGAAATCTCACTGCAAGTCAAGTGAAGCTAATCCTGCTAAATCCTTTGATTTATCTAGAGCTTCCTAGGTAACTCATTTTAAGGCCTTTCTATAGATTTATTTTTCTTAAAACTAAACCACTGAAGAAAAGGAGGTAACTGTAAAAACTACTGTAGTATTAAGGCATCCCGGCATTGTACTATCAGCCTAAGGGCAGCAAGGAACAGCAGGATATGCTCAATACATTTTGTGTAGCTGCTTAGAAATGAACCTCCAAATGCATTTTCCACATACCTTTCTTATAGGCCTTCTGTTGTCTGTATTTTTAACGTTCTGGTTCTGCTTCCTTTTCATATAAATCAGAAGTTAACCTTCAATCAGTGAATTAAAGATCTAAGAGGTCTTGCTTATATTGAATATCCAAGACACCGTGGCAGGGGCGGTATTTTGAAAGGGTTATAATGTTTTTTTCCTCCCTCTTCAATGCAATGTGAAATGGGACTGCTGCTGTCAGTTCACATGGTCCATTGCACTTACAAAATAAAAGTTTATGCATCAGGTACATAATACATGGGAGACCCAGTGTGCAGCAAGCAACTGATAATGTGATTTAGCTATGTACAGTTATGTTCCTATAGCTGTGACCTGTTGGTTACTTGTTTTGTGCCTTTGGTATTGGCAGCTAGTAAAAGTTGAAGGCAAAGGTCTAAAAAGTATATTCAGTATCATCTTGATAGGTTACTCCTACAGACCCATCATAGAGGGAAGTCTGTTGTTTCAATACCTTTCTGAAGGCATGAAGGGGCAGAACATTTGGTCTAATGGAATTTCCAGCTTTTCCAAAAAAACACCACCCCAGAAATTAGGTTTTGCTAACGAGGTGTTTTGCCTCCTCCAGAGGCTTGAGGTCTCACGGACTCCAGAGCCAGAGTCCTCTATTCACCTCAGTAATGGTGGGCAACAGCACTGGAACCTTTGAGCATCCAGTGCTATAATCAAGCCACTGAGTGCTGGGTTTCTGTCAAATTTGGGGGGAATTAAAAAAAGTCAATGAGCTTTGGGGGACTGTAGAGAAGGCAAATGCCTCTTTCTGGCTCCTTTGCTGGGTTCCTTTGCCAGGAGGTTCTGATTTAGCCCTGGGACTCTTCTGTCAAGCATGATGTTGGCTGAGGAACTGGAGCTACTTCTCTTTTGCCCCCTTTAACAGTTGGAAAACCTCTTCCTTCCTGAACAGAAGAGCATTTCCTTCCCTCCCACTCCCAAGGCGCTCACTGATCCCATATGTGCTGCGGCTCTTGCAATTTGCTCAGGAAACAGAGGAACACCAATGGCTGGGGAAGAGGAGAGTGAGCACAGCCTGGCTCCGGCTCCTCTTCTTTTCCCACTCTTAAAGTAGAGAAGGACCACATTGGTAGCACTGTCATGGCCTGGAGATAGAAGATGGGGCAGAGAAAGAGAAGATTCAAGTATTGCAGAAAAGGGTCTGACTTGGCTGTGTAGGGCAGCAGTGAGGCACAAAGCTACCATAATGAATATTGAGATTGTGTGGGTGCCTCGTTGTAATGTGTGGTTAGCATCATGACACTGCTGTGATGTTGGTGCACCATCCATCCTTACGCTGAGATTGTTGTGGGCCGTATGCTATACAGAAGCTGTGCCCTGAGTCAAGGCTGTGCCTGCGCACTGCTGGCTGTGGGCTTCAGGGATGTGACCTAATGCCTCTCATGTTGGGGAGCACGTGGAAGAGACCATGGATTTTATACAGTTGTGGTGGGTTTACCCTGGCTGGGGGCCAGGTGCCCACCAGAGCCGCTCTATCACTGCCCTCGTTCACTAGGCAGGGGAGAAAAAGTACAACGAAAAGCTTATGGGTCGAGATAAGGACAGGGAGAGATCACTCACTAATTATCGTCACGAGCAAAACAGACTGAACTGAGAGAGGGAATTCATCTAATTTATTACTAGGCAAAACAGAGTAGAGCAATGAGAAATAAAATCAACTCTTAAAACACTTCCCCCCACCCCTCCCATCTTCCCGGGCTCAACTTCACTCCCGGCTTCAACCTCCGCCCCCCTCAGCGGCACAGGGGGACGGGGTATGGGGGTTACGGTCAGTTCATCACACGGTGTTTCTGCTGCTTCTTCATCCTCAGGGGGAGGACTCCTCTCATCGTTCCCCTGCTCCAGCATGGAGTCGCTCTCACGGGAGACAGTCCTTCATGAACTTCTCCAACATGAGTCTCTGCCATGGGCTACAGTCCTTCACAAACTGCTCCAGTGTGGTCTCTTCCATGGGGTGCAGACCTTCAGGAGCAAACTGCTCCAGTGTGGGGTCCCCCATGGGGTCACAAGTCCTGCCAGCAAACCTGCCCTGGTGTGGGCTCCTCTCTCCACGGGGCCACAGGGCCTGCCAGGAGCTTGCTCCAGCGTGGGCTTCCCACGGGCCACAGCCTCCTTCAGGTGCCTCCACCTGCTCCGGTGTGGGGTCCTCCATGGGCTGCAGGTGGAATCTCTACACCCCCTCATCCTTCCTCCATGGGCTGCAGGGGGACAGCCTGCTTCACCATGGCCTTCACCACGGGCTGCAGGGGGATCTCTGCTCTGGCGCCTGGAGCACCTCCTCCCCCTCCATCTGCACTGACCTGGGTGTCTGCAGAGTTTCTTACATCTTCTCACTCCTCTCTCCGGCTGCAAAAGCTCTAACTGGTTTGTTGGTTTTTTTTTTCCTTCTTAAATATGTTATCCCAGAGGTGCTGATGGGCTTGGCCTTGGCCAGTGGCGGGTCCATCTTGGAGCCGGCTGGCATTGGCTCTATCAGACACAGGGGAAGCTTCTAGCAGCTTCTCACAGAAGCCACCCCTGTAGCCCCCCCACTACCAAAACCTTGCCATGCAAACCCAACACAACAGTCTGACTCATGAGGTCTTCAGCTTGTACAAGCCATACTCACAGAAAAAAAAGGTGCAGATACTACAAGAATTGTATTTCTGTCTCCTTCTGTCTTCTCCTTGGTCATCATCCTCCATTGTGTGAGTCAAGGACTGGGAGGAGAGGCTGTTCTTCAGAGCAACCAAATCGATCTTATATTGGTGAGAAACGAAGGGGAGAGGAAGAAGTCTGGAGCTACAGCATCCAAACCAATTCCTGCTTTCCTGATGGTTGGGGATGATATTTTGCTGAAGTGACTCTTGCTTCTGCAAGACCTGCTTGACTGATGGTCCTTCTGCCTCTGCTAACAGGACCTGGGGTACATTGTCCTCTTGCATTTCCCTTTCTGCAGCTCTTGCCTTTACTGCCCTTACTCTCAAGTGTAAGGGTATTTATTTGAATGGAAGTTTTTATTAAGCAATTATTAAACATGAATAAACATTGTGCAGTCTTGACAACCTTCTCATTTTTACTGCATGCAAAACTAATTGATTTTTATTTTTGCTTGTGGTATGACAGCAGTACTGGGCTGACAGCCCATTGTGCCTGGAGAGCTGTGCTTTTTCACAGTCCAGAAAGTATCACACAGGCGTGTCAGTCAGATCCTAAGTATGGGGACTGGAACTACACATGTAAGCAGTCTATTCATTCGAGTTTTCCCAAGAAGGAAATAAGAAAACAGAACAACAACTTGAAACAGATAAACACTTAGAGATTGAGACCTTAAAAAAAAAAAAAAAAAAAAAAAAAGTGAAATAATGTCTTGGACTTTATTTCAGTGAAAAGATGTTTCTGGGGTCTTAAGTTCTGAGGCTGTGCAGGCTCTTGGACATATAATCTTCAATAGCTGAAATTAAGGCTTTCAGTGGATGAAAATATTCTCTGTTATCTAGATATGAAATTGTTTTGGAACAACTTTTGTTGTAAGCTGTCAAGTTAGAGAACCAAGAACAGTTAACACCGACTTTACATTTTAATTGGAGTTTAATTTGGAAAAGTAACCATGTAAAATCCTTATTTCCTTTTTAAGGGGAAAACATGTTATTTGCTTTCCTTTTCAGTATTTGCCCTGCTTTTTGCTCTGGTCTCAGTTTATCTGGTTTCCATCAGGCTGAACCTGGCTCAACATATGGCTAGCATATAGCCCTACCAGAACCAGCTGGAGCCTCCTCACAGTTGCCCGAAACCCCTGATTATTTCTGCTTCCTATGCAAGTGATTACGCGGCGAATCCCCCCTAGGGAATTTGGTTGTATGTTTACCAAACATGCCTCTTTAGTTGTATATTAGAAGAAAATTAGATGAGGATGGCACTGACGTGTTTTTGTCACTGAGGCTATTTTAAGCAAAAACCTCATTTTTTTTTTCCTAGAAATGTTTTAATTCTGACTGTATAAGATGTAATCTCTCCTCTCTCCACAAGCTATATTTTTTCTACTGCCCCCTCTCACACAACACAATTACACTTTTTAATTTTCATGTTAGCCTAGAAGTAATAATATTTAGTACTGAGTAAAAATATTTAATATTGAAGACTAGATCTTCAGGTGATTGAAGTTAATAGGTCCAATTGGAGTTGTCGTTTCAAACCATCTGTAAATTTTGACCTCTAGATTCTTTGTAGCTGGTGTAGAAACTCCTAGTAATACCAGTTTGAAAAGGTTCATTGCAAATGGCCACAGAGGACCAACTTTGAAACAAGAAAAGACTAACTCTGAAATAAGGAAAAATGTGTCTTTTTTCAGGATGGCCTAGTTAACTCCACAACCCCATGAAGATCCTCAAAAAGTCTCTTGCTTTTGTGCTTACTTAAAGACTAAATGGTAAAATCTTTTTGGGCAGCTTACCATATATTGCCTATCCTTATTGAACAGTTCTTCTTGTAGTATTTACCATCTCTGCCTGGTTTTCTTTCCCTTTCTCTCCTCCCCCGGAGTAGGATCACTAAGATAAAATATAACATCCTAATAAATATATGAAGTCTTGCTGAGAATTATGCATTCAGTGAAAGCAGTATATTGCAGAGGAAACTTCAGTGCCTTGTCATTAAACATGTACAGCTGTTTCAGGACCCAAAGTATGATGTAGAAGAAAAATCCTTTTTGTCTGAATAATTCCTGCTTTCAGAAGCCTGTGATATCAAAGTGCCTGTATTAGTTCAGTTGCCCGACACTACAGTTGGATACTAGACATTCAAAATGAGTTCTGTAGGGTAGAAGGCCACCATCTGGGTGAAGTTACAAATGCACTCCTCGAAACCAAGATGTTTGATGGGTATATGTGTATTTGTCAAATACATATCCGGAGTACTTATACAGTATCTAATGCAGCATGTTGTTATGGTATTGCGTACAAAGGCAGGCTAATAGTTTGTCCAGCAGGCCAGGTAGCTTCTAATATTCTCCCTGCAGCTGCACTGCCCCAGCACTGGTCAGGGTTTCTTCCAGGTGAGTGCTGCTGCTTTTTTTGTCCAGATGAAACACTTCCCAGCAGTGTACCTGTCCCTGGTGGAGGCCAGGCCAGGAGGTCTCCAGGAGCCTTTCAGCTTCTCTTATGGAGTCTTGACAGTCCACCATCAGGAGAATTAACACAGGTGTGTAAGGCACAGACCTGGTTTGGAGACACATGGCTGTCCAAGTCATTGCAGATTTGGAAAAACTAGGTACAAATATGCTTATGGCACCATCAGAACTGAGGGCAAACTAAATAACTGCTTTATTCTGCTATAAGGCAAAGGAACATGGGTTATTTTCATCAGCTTAAAGAAGATGTAGAAGTTGGATGATCACATGGGAAGTTAGATGAGACGTAGATGACCCACAGCTTTGATCTTTTCTCTAAATAGATGATGTCGAGCAACTGGCAGACACCATTGCTGTTGGCTCCATCAGAGATTGCTGCAGTTGATTGGGACCACAACACTGCCGGGTGTACGAAATGGTTGCATCTTGGAAAGGGACAATATGTGGAGCATCGTAAAATAGTTGTGTAACTGTGTAAATACTATGGGCAGAGCAAGCTGTGCAGCCTGGGGACCTCTCCCACACCTTGTAGCACGCTCTTGTCCCAGTGCGGCAAATAAGATTTAGTGTCTACAGCTCCTCTCTCTCTGCATACCATAATCTCCTTTGCTTTATCCAGGGAGTAAAGAGCTTTTTCTATTTTTTTTTTTTTTTTTTTTTTTTACTTTCCAGTCAGTAATTCTGCTTACATCAATTTTCTCCCAATAAAATATCCCATTTCTCTAGTCTGAGCTGCCCTTCTAGCATTATAGAAAAGTGGCTAAGAAACCTTCCTGCCTGCTGCCCCCCCCGCCCCAAACACCTCCTGTCACATCAGTTTTAAACCCTGGGATAATTTCACAGAGTCAGGGTGCCGAGGGCTCCCCAGCAGCCCTGGGCAGTGTCCCCAGGGCTCCCCCCATGGCTGCTGGGACCCCATGTCCTCTCCAGCCCTGGGCACCGGGGCTGGGCTGGAGGTGCCTGTGACAGCTCTGTCCCGCCTGTTCCCCACCTTAGTGCTCTGTAGGTGTGGGAATGGTGGAGATATTGAAGACAGAAGTAGAAGCAAGTGTGATACAGCTTGGGGGAGTCCCGCTCCAGCGTGGCTGTGAGGCTGGTGGGCACACGCGTGCCTGTGGTGGTGCTTGCAGAGCATGGCCTGAGCATGCTGGCCCTTGCTTGGGTGTTTCTGCATCACCTGTGTCACACAGTGCTGTAACACTGAAGGGATCACCTTTCACCTCTGCAGGGCACCAAATAGATGTGTCTCCCAGAAAGAGCAAACATGAAGAGCCTTCCTGAAGCATTTCCACATTTATATCTCCTATTTGTCATCTAGCTCTTCTAAGAAACAAAGGTCGTCTTCTGTGAAGTGCATTGTCTGGTTTTAGCTAAATGTGCTTCTCTTTGCCTCCTGACTAAAAGATGCATTCCCATAAGGGCTCTTTGAATAGGATGTCCAGATGATTCCTAGGGTTGTAAGTCTTATTTATAACTAGCATCATCCGTAAAGTAAAATTTCGTTTAATGAAGAGTTTCAAGTAGGAGAAATGTATGCTCAGTTCCTTTTGTGACTATGGAAAAAATGTTAGCCATGGTGTTTATATGGCTGGTGGCATATCCTCCCTTAGTGCTTTGTTGTGATCTGGGAAGAACAAAAGTTTCACCCGAGGTTTGTACATGCCAGTTAGCGTGCTCAAGCCAGTCAGCTATGAAGCACGTTGTTTCCCTTTCTGTAAATGAATAGAAAATATAAAATTAATATGACAGATTTCATTGAAGGGAGGTTTCTCAGTTTTGCTGAGTGGATAAATTAAAGCTACTGTTCTCTTTTTGTTTAAGACAAGGTGCCTGTATTCCTGTACAAGAAGTCCTGGACAGAAATCTGGGAGTAACACATAGGGAGAAGTGAGCTTTGAGTGAGAAGAGGCAGGTTTGCATGGTCACCGCTCTCTCCCTGGTGTTGGGCAGTCTGAGTGGAGATGCTGTTCCCACTCAGCTGGGCTGCCTGATGCCTGGGACGCGCTGGTCCTGCCAGCACTCCACCACAAACGCGTTCATGAGCAATAGGCATCATCGTCATCTTGCTGTCCATAAATGGTACATGCACAGCCATTTCCCTGGCGGCAGGCAGTCCAACTGGAAATGCCACTACTGCGCTGAGTAGATTGCCACGTTTAGGAAATCCGTGGCAATTTCCTAATTTCTCCAGCCCCTTTCCCCTTTTTGCCCCACCTGAACTGTAGTGGAAAAACAAGATATGTAGCCCCAAAGATCTGGAAAAAATACATTACTGAGAAGAAGTTTCACTGGACCTGGTATTTTCACCAAAAGCTCTGATTTTATCTAGGCAGAGTTTTACAGCAAAAACTTCAGCAAAGTGTTCTCAGCTGAAATTTTATGTCTATTACATGCTTCTAAAATGTTGTGTGCATTTTTATACTGCATTGTGACTTACCTGCATAAGGTTTGATAGACTGAGTTAATTTTGGTCATCTCTTCCTGCTCAGAGAATACACATATTTTCTGCTCTTCCAATTATAGCAATTATGTTTAGTATTATACTGTATTCAGACTGTTTGCTAAACAACAAAATAGTAAAAAAAACAAAGGTAGCAAAAAAAGTGAAAAAGTATATCACTTCCTGGGAATGAAACGTACTATAGATTTATTTTTCTTCCTTTTTAACCTTGCAAAAAATTTCCCATTTCCAGTGAAAATCACTAGTAATTAAGAAGGCACATGATTACAGTGCTAAAAGGAAATATCTTTTTTTTTTTTTGGTTAAAGCTTGTTTCATCTCAGTGGTACTCGTATTTCTGAGGGAGAATATGAAAGTCCAGAAGATATTGATTTTGCCTATAAAGTAGTTGCATACGGCCAAAGTATATGAAGAAAGTGCTTCTCTAAAATGGGAGAATTTGATAATTTCTGTTTATTTTCTTTCTGTGTTTTGTGTTAGTTCACAAATATGAGCTCATATGGGACTCAATGCAGCTTTGTTAATGTCTGCTTAAATAAGGCGGTCATAAATACAGAAGACTACGTATAGGCCAGCTAATATTCCTCACAGGGAAGGGATTTGCTCAATAGTTGAGTTTCTTTGTTCTCCTTTGCTATCTGCATATTGCACACGGAGCCAACTGTTGGATGTCCAACACAAGCCTCCTGGGAATTGGATGTTTCATCTCCTGCCTCAGCAGCATGGTTTGATGCTATGCATTGTGCTTACCGTTGCCAAGTCATGCTTTAAACTCATTGACGAGAAGTTTATCATTCTGGAGACATGAGGTCAACCTCAGAATTTCTAGGTGAATTTCCCTTGCTTTGAACATAGCACCTACAACTGAGTCACAGCTGCGATCTTCTTTATGTGGAGCTTTTAAAGCAATAGGTGGAAATATTTAGTATTCAGTCAGAAGGTGCAGTCCTTCCAGATAAAATTCATGTAACTAAATGTAGGTGTCAACAACTAAGCTAATCAGCCCACAATTCTTTTACCGTCAAAAGAAAGAAAATGGTGCTTTTAGAGTATCTTTTCCTAAAAGGAACATCTGATATAGGTTGGATGACTTACACCCTGGAAATGTCTGTTTTTTCTCCACTGGATAAAAAGATGCATTTGCAGATGTCTAGATTGATACACAAATAAAAAATAACATTGCTCAGACTACTTGCAATGAATAATTCAAGCAATTCAACTAATGCAGAAAGCTTTGTTTCAAGAGAAAACATTTTGGAAAGCCTAAGCAGATGTATGTTCATTAATGAAGCAGCAAAGAATAAGACTAACGTGAATTTTCTGTTAGACATATGTTGAACAGTAAGTAGTATTATACTATCTAGTTCTTTAAGACAACGTCTACCAAATGATTCATTGTGTATGTGGGTATCTGTGCTTATGGTCTTTCTATGAGAATTATGAGACTTATTACAAGTCAGAATTTGGCTGCCTGACAATGCAGATAGTGAGTGAAGTGCAGAAAAACTTTGAAGATTGTGTCTCCAGATAGAGGACTAGTAGGTTTGTTGGAACACATTTAGTAAGCACTCGGAAAGTGGAATTACTATGTTCATTTCTTGATTCTACGGTCTTTCTAGTATCCATAACAACGTTTGCCCTATTTTTTTAATTCTTGAAATGAAAACAATATTCATGTCTTTGGACGAAGTTTTGAAAGGCTTAATTTATCGAGGTTTATTAAAGATCTGAGTGTTTGAAAAGGACAATGGAAGGAGAATACGATCACCATTTTAGGCTGACTACCCATAGCAGCATCTGGCCTTGATATCCTTAGATCTAATATGGATAGATTCTGGCATTTGAAACCTTACCGTGGGAAGGTCACATTCCCCTCCAGATGTTACATAAAGTTCTTCTTTGACTTGACTTATGTGGGAGGTGGCATCTTCTTATAACTTGTCGGTTTGAAATGGTACAGCCTTTGAGTCCGAGGGGAGGGTGTCATGGCAAAAATCTGGTGAGTCCTTGAGAAATAATTCTTAGGCTAAGAATGCTCTTTGTTTTTGTACTTTGGTTCTTTGCAAAGAAGTCAATGCTTTATTGTTGTTCTCTTAATAAGTGACACATTTTTTTCTTGTTTCTCCTTCCTTAAGGGCTCGATTTTATTAAATGTTGCAGTGCTTTGGCTAGGTTGACTCTTTCGCCCCATGTGGGTGTGGGTTTTCTTAAGGATGGGCAAATTAACTAAGGCAAATACCTACTTACCATAAAAGGCACACGGAGCCTAGTCCCATTTCTGTGCTCAGAACAAATATAATTCTCTTTTTTTTTTTTTTTTTTTTTAGGAGGAGCAGATCTAGAGCCAGACCAGAAAAACATGCAGGTCATGAGGGTTACTTTCCTTCTTAGAGCAATTCCACTGGCTGAACTGCATATAGAGCTTCTACATAGGTAAATTCTCACTGACTGGAAACTCAGGATAATCAGAAATGCAGTCTGAGCAAGTAAATTACTATATTCCTTTTCTGACAGAGACAACTTGGCCCAGATTGCATGGCTGTAAGTATGGAAGGCAAATTAGTCAGATTAGGTTCATTACATGTGGAGCAGAGAGAGAACCGAGACATCCAAAGTTAGAGGTGTAGTGCAAGATCTGAGCAGGAGATGGCGAACAGAAGCAGAAATAATCATACTTGCTTGCAACTGAATGAGAAAAGGGAGAAAAGTCCAGGATAGAAATAATCCTGAATGTTTAAAAGTACTATCTGTTACTGATCTGGTCGTAAATCCATGAGAAAAGGGAGAAGAAACAGGGTTTGATCTTCATCTGCAGTCAGGAAAGTCTCTTCTACTCAGAAGTAGATGATTTAATTTTTCTGAATAGAGTCCTCAATTTGATTCATGGTTGCAAAGCAGTTACAGTTGATTATTAGTAGACTAAAGGTCTTTCTAGCTTATTGCTCCCCTTTCTAATTCCAATTATAATTGTAATGACTTCTGCTCAAGTCAGCCAGCCAAATTAACAAATCAGTCCTCTAGTGACAGATAGCGCTGAAGACAGCATTTGTTTTCACCAGGAAAATAATGGGGTAGTTTTGAAAAATATTTTCTGGCAAAAATGCTGTGATGTTTTTTCTTTTAAGTGAGACATTTTACAGAAATACAGAAATTATGATAAACTTTTTGAAGAACAAAAGAGTTTCATGATATTGAAGTGGTCAGCTTTTTAACTTCTCTAGGATATAACACTTTGCTTTTGCATTTCAAGACGGCATTTCATTTCAAACTGTACATTTCAATTTTGTCCAACCAAAGGATTTTTTTTCTCACAGAACAGTATTTCTGTGAGATGGAAAATTTGGTTCCTCCCTAGCTACAAAGCATTTTGTTGAAAATCCTGGTTTTGATGTCACGATGAATAAAACTTGGACCATAAGTGTTTAAGCTGTGTTGAGTTGTAATGGTTGGATCTAAGGCTGGGCTGAACTGGGGTCAGTTGTTAGGCTGGGTCATTTCAATGTATTAAATGTATTTAGCGCTTTAAACCACAAAACCCCACCTTTACCTTGCTCAGACTAATATTTGACTCCTTTTCACATGTACTACAATTACATTAGAAATCTGCAAACTATAGCTTGGAATATTTTTTTTTCTGTCAATACACTCAGGATGTACTAAATTGTTCTGAATTTGCCTTTTATGGGACTAGCCTTATGAGCTGAAGTAATAGACGCGCTTTCTACAGATTCCCCTGAGAATACACCGATATGTGTAGAGTTTTATTCTGTTGGCTTTGGGCTCTAGGGTCCAAAAATCTTCTGCCTTCTGCTGCCCCCCCCCCCCCCGGTTGATGACAGAGTCTACTGCCTCCTGTATAAAGTCTCACTCGGTACTATGTCAAAAATGAAATTGGAGTGCTTGCTACCAATCTCTTTTACTGGTAAATGCTGGGCCAAAATGTGACCCATGCTTCATTAATGCTTCTGTAATAGTCTTGGAAGCCCAAAGGCTTCAGTGCGTGTGTGATCTTCAGAACATGGTCTCCTCGCACCAAGTAGACTCCACAGTCTTGTACTGCCAAGCAGGTATCTACCCAGTGATCACATATGCTGATCCCAAACTCATTTTCCAATGTCTTCAGCATTTCAGCAGAAGAAACTGCTGTAGGAGACTGCTACTTGTTTTCTAAGTGCAGTGTGTGTTGTCCTGGCCCTTGAGGATTAGGGTTAGGATTTGAGTGCCTCATCCTCCAGTTCTGTGAGCACTTCTGGTCTTGAGAAGGTTCTACCTGTTTCTGCTTTTGGGTAAGACCTAAAGCAAAAACTTGCCCAGCACATTTAATCGGGGAGATAGAGAGGCTGTACACCTCCTATAAGCCCTGCTGGTGAGGAATGCATACCCTTTCTTTTTTTGTAAGGAGAGGGTAGTCACATGAATGTGCAGTTCTGATGTCCAGACTAGGGCCATGGCTGTATGCAGATTCAGCCATTGATGAAAGATGGGTACAGAGCCATGTGGTTTGCAGACTATGTAAAATCTGTGCATCTTTTGAGGTCTTGAAAGGACTGCTGTGATAACCTTTGTAGTGCCAGGTTAACGGTTGGACTTGATGATCTTAAAGGTCTTTTCCAGCCAAAGCAATTCTATGATTCTGTAACAAGAGCCTTATTGTGATGGATGATGGAGAGAGAAAACACCAAGTGTCAGATGTGCTGTTTGCACTGTCCCAGTGTCATGACTAGTCCTTACAAAGGTCTCGTATCTTTCTTTTAATCTAGAAGGAACGCCTTGAGTATACACCACAGCAGACTTGCAAGCTCAAGGTCACAGGGAGAACAAGGACTCTATTTACTCTGTCCTGAGTGGCAATGTGACTTGGAACAAGAACAAAAGCAGGAAAGCAGGAGGAAAACCTGCTGTTGGTGAAGGCTCAGAATAAGAAGAGAAACCCAGAAGGGTCTTTATAATGTGCTGATCATGCTGGTAGAGAGGGCTATGGTACCAACTTTGTGTGTTCCCTTCAGGAACAAGTTCACTTGAAAAGGTAACCCTCTGGAAGTGGACTGCAGTTTGATGTGTTGTAGACATGGGTGTGTGTAATTTAAATTTGTAACTTATTCTTATGTTTTGATTTGCTGAAGTTCATTTCAATTTTTAATTTTTTTCCTCCCCCTTTCTCTAGAATAATCTTGTTTTCTTTAACAAGTTTACCTGCTGGTTGATTCAGTTGTGCCTGACAAACCAAGGGTGTCTCAACTTTCATGAAAATAAATAATCTAAAGAAAGCAATGATAAAGACAAATACTTGAAACCAGAAGAAGGTACTTAAATCTCCAGATATACAATTTGTTTCCTAGCTTGGGGTCTGACATTGTCAATTGTCAATAGAGACCCCTTGCTGTAGATCTTAATTGATATCCCTTTGAAGATGTGGTCCACAATTTGTAGTTATTCTGTACAGGTTCAGTCATGCTTCACTGCCTCTTTTCAACTGTTTCATAATAGCAGATAGTCAAATATTTAAGTCTTTAACGTAAGTTCATGCAAACTCTACTGCCAGACCCTTGGTCTGGAAGCAGCCCCAGCTTTAGAGGATTCACAGGATGTCCCAGCTGCTTACAGACATTTGTTTTCTTTTCTGGAAAATCACTTGGCCAATGGTCAAGCAGCCAGAAAACACTATTATATTGAGAATGCTTGAATGCATCTGCAGATTTGTAGGTTTGAACCAATTTAATATATTTCAGGTGTAGATAGGAACTGAACTTCTTAAACTGTGCAAAGATTGGATGCATTTCTTACGCTTCCACTGGTTACATTCAGCTGACTGTGAGGAGAGCATATGCTGATCATGTGCTGAGCTTGCTCTGCAGAAAGTTAGGAAAAAACCATCTTTAAACGATTAAGCTGCATACACTTGATAGGGAATAATTGGAGGGTAATAACTTGGAACACTGCTGAAATGTATTGACAGAGAATGCACGTATTCTTGTTCCAAGTCCTGTTTCTGAGGGCTTTGTTTATTTCTTGGTGAACTGAATCACACTCATATGCCCCACAACCTTTTATGTGTAATTTGATTTTGTATTGCTCTGTGGTGCTTAGAATAAAAAAAAAATGTTTTTCATAATTATGTAGCATAAAGGGGGTGACAGTTGAGTATTCAGCGTATTGGTAGGTGCTTCCCAAATCTTGAATGGAGTTAGTTTTCATTGTGCAGCACACAGTGCTCTGTACAGTACTCTACTGAGGAGGAAGGAGCTAATACCTTTGCTGTGGTCAGCTCTATCCCTCTGGGCTGGCTATGGCCAAATCATGGTTCCAGTTGGCCGACTCATGACTCTTCCTAGAGCACTATATATTAAACCTACCCCCTGGAAATCAAGTGTTTATTTGAATAAAGGACACTTTATTACGCCCTTTTAAAAATCTTTTAGATGACTCAGCTTTATATATTTTTCAGTCTTTCATAATTTTCTTACAAAATATTGCTGGGAATGCTAGTGGTGAATGCAGTGTATGGAGAAATAAGGTATTACTGAATAGAAGATGATTCCAGAAAGGCAGAATGAATTTTTAAATGGCTTAGTAACCTATAATTCTGGGGATAGTTGTATATTTAAACTATAAATGTTATGCATTCAGGGAGGAATATAACAATTCTTTATTACTGCTGCCATTTGTATGGGAAGTGCTGAAACGGAAGTACATGTGGTACATGGGGATCAGTGTTATTCTGCTTTCCTTGCTCATTCGTTTATTTGTGGCAAAAAGTCCCATTAGTAAATTTTCTTCAACTTCTTCCTTTTAGTTTTTCTCTTAGGCTAGACTTCAACAGTAAGCCACCATAACCTGGTATGCCTACTGCAAGAGGCAACTTCATCTTTCTTCTATCACCCAGCAGCTTATTCCTCTTCCCTGTGCCGCTTGCGCATGACAGTCTTACCTGGCTGCACCAGTGCTTGTGCCAGAGCGAGGGAAGGAGAGCAGAGTTGAGGTGAAAATGAGGAGCTTGGCTGGGAAAAACTTGTTCCTGTGGAAGTGTTGCTGTGCATGGCTTCAAGCAATAGTGGGATTCCAGCCTCATGTTCTTACCTCCTGCTCTGTATTTTCTCTCTTTTGTGTGTATCTGAGAAGGATGGCTAGAGAGAAAATGGGGGAAAGGAGGGAGGAGAAGAAAAGGAACAATAGGAGGGAACTCTCTTCTGGTGAAGGCAGTTTAAGTCACTTACCTTGTCGGACAACATTAGGACTTGTCTGGGTATGAGGTTGTTCAGGGGGAACCATCAGACCTACGCTGATAGGAGTGGGGACTAAAGATGATGTGTACAGTGCAGGTAGGAGCTTTGCTGGCTTGAGGAGAAGAATGGAGTCACTGTACATGGAGGCACTTTCAGGGCAGAGAACTAATTTAAGACTCCTACAAAAGTGGGTGAAACAGAGGGCCCTGGAGATGATAGAAGGAGGAGCAAAAAAAATTGGTGTTCCTGGTCTTGCTCTTGAGTGATCAAGGATTTACTAATGATGCCTCAGTTTACTAAGGATTTTTTGACAAAATGAGTCATCATTTCAATGAATTTATTCAGATAAAAAAAAATCATAGATATAGTACTCCTTTCAACAAGGGTACAGTTTTGCTAGCAAAACAAAAGATGTTCACGTATCCTAAAACAGTATTTACTTTAGCAGAAAGGGCAGCTGGACATCATCAAAAATATCAGACTGGGCACCACGATTTTAATGTTGCACTTTCCACAAACAAACACGTTCTACTGAAGCAGTTAGCTCTGAATTAACTAATTCCTGGCTATTTAAATACGGACAGGCAGGACTGTGTAACTTCTGGCTGGGGATGTGGGATGCAAGTCCTGGCTCAAAAAATATTTATTTGTAAGATGAGCAGCTTGAATCTGCATTTGTGCTGCAGTTGAGTGGGCACCATGTTGTCCTGCTGTGTGGTGCTGGGAACTCCCTGTTGTGTAAAATCTCAGTTTTGACCTGGGTAGAGCAAAGGTGTGTGTATGGCGATCTCTCACCTCACAAATGAGAGCATCCTCTGAAGATGACAGAAGCTTTAATGGGGTGACATTTGCTGTTTTCTGCCAAACACTCCAACTGTTCAGTGTCAAAGCATCAACAACTTCAGATATTTTTGTTGAGTAATGGAAACTTTCCATTTGGTAGACCTTTAATCTTTGTGTGAAGTTTATCTCTAATATAATCTTTGTCAAATATAATCAGTGTCAAAATAAAGCCCCATATAGTGCATTTACCTGCTTTTTCAGCTTCTAAAATGCATAGATTAATCTCTTGTTTGACAGTTTGGTTTCTTTCAAGATGCTCAAATATTCTGCATATGTTCTAATAATGCATTTTTTCTTCCAATGAACCTTTTCTGACCCCTTTGAAAAAGATTAGGGAAGAATTTAGTTAATATATTGAAGTGATTTATTGGAGTCTGCATTCACTTAAGTATTAGTTTATATAAAATTAATCTATATCAGAAGTACTCTTTGACATCATTACTAAACAAGTTAGCACAGTAATCATAGCATATGTAAAATCAGGAAGAATTTTAGCTTTGAGGGTTATTTGATATGGCTCAAATAAGGACTCTTATTAGCGTGTCACATTTTTATAGCACTTGGCACTAAAGTTATCATCTGCTTTCAAAGTTTTATGGGAGTTTCTCAATTTAATAGTTTCTAGAATTCAGAGATAAAACTCTGCTCTTTTTCTAACCAAGAAGAAAAACTTCAAGGAAACACTGTTCTTTTAACATTTTAAAAAGCAGCATTGGTGGATACACGATAATCAGCAATTTGTAAAGTAGTGATTAATGAAAGCCTGATTGCAGAGGTTACAGATGAATAGTGTTGGTGAATTGCTGTATGAAATGAATCTATTTTGTTTGCAGATCCTTATGCAAAAAGCACATGAGAGAGACGTTGGACAGTGAGAACCAAGATATTGTATAAACTAATGACCAGAAAGAAAAAAATCACAACTCACGTTCTATTGGGAAACCATTCTGTTCCTCCCCTGGAGAGAAAGCACTGAAATGTTTCATTTCATATCTTGCGAATCTAATATTGTAGTTTCAGGTCTGTTGGCTGAGGAGGCTGTGGCTGATTTCACGGTCCACTGAGCATCCAGTCAGGGCTGGCCGAGAGCTTGGACTTAGTCCCTGGCAGGGTTCTGGCATACTACTTCTATGTAAACAAAAACTAAATTAAAAAATCTTCCAGGATGGGTAGCTGGAGGTCCACCTCTGCATCTTCCTTGAAAAAACGTAGCTGGGAGGTTGAGAGATAAAGGAGAAAAGCATAAACGTTTTTCCTATAGAAAATTTTGGTTTTATTGAAGGCATATTTTTTTTTTCCTTCCTACAAATCAATATGAGTGAACTTTCTAATCATCTCTGACTGTGCCTGCCTTCCACAGTTCTTTTACAAGTAGATGGAAGGAGTTTTGTTTCTTGTATTAATATTTCTGTAGTGGTATTATGTTTATATATTATTTTGAATTCCTGTGTTATGAGATGACCTATAGATTGTACTGTGCATTTCAAATTTACACTTTGGTAGCAATGAGATTCTCTGAAGCCTTCTCTTCTCTTGGCTCAACAAGCTCAGGTCTCTCAGTGTCCCCTCACAGGGCAAGTGCTCCAGTGCCCTGTGTCTGGTCACCCTCTGCTGAACTCTTGTTTATCAACATCTGTTTTGTATTGGGGAGCCCAAAACTGGATGAGGTATTCTACACATGGTCCAGTGAGCGTTGATATGGGGGGTACTGAGGACGGAAGGACAGCTGAAAGGGATAATTGCTTCCTTTATTCTCCTGGCTATGCCCCTTGTTCATACACCCGTGCTGCCTTTCACCTTTGCCGCCAAGGCACACTGCTTACGTTCAGATTACTGTCTGCCCAAATCTCCAGGTCTTTTCCAGCAAAGCTGTTCCCAAGCCTGTATTGTTGCAAGGGGCTGTTCCTTCCCAAGTACAGGACTTTGTGTTTGTCCTTGCTGAATTTCACAAGATTCTCCTTGGCCCATTTCTCCAACCTGTCTGGGTCCCTTTGGATGGCTGCCATGCCCTTGAGCATACTGCAACAGCAAGTGCTCTGCTGCCTCCTCCAAGTCGCTGATAAAGTTATTAAATAGGACATGTCCCAGAATAGGGTCCTGCAGTACTCCACTTGTCACTGGTTTTCAGGTGGCGTATGACCCATTAAGACCAATAATTCATGAGTTTTTTTACCGATCTAGCTTTCCAACCATCTAGACTGTATTGTCCTAACTTGGACACAAGAATAGTGTGGTAGGCAGTGTTTTCTGCTCTCCGCTTGTCCGCAAAAGTCAACTTCCCGATTTCTATTTAACAAACCTGTGAGTCTCTATTAATAATTTCAGCGTGACTATCAGAAATTAATCCAACCAAGTTAGTATTGAATAGATCACAATACTACTGTGATCTGGTGATCAGCAGGTAGAAACAAGAGCGAGTGGCCAGGGAAGATAACCCTTTCTGCTCCTGCAGACTTTGGCTATTTAAAGGCATCAGCAATGGTGCATATGCTCGCTGCTGTTGCTAGAAATATGAGTTTTGTGGCTTTTCCCACTGTCTGTTGTAAAAGGTAAGGTAAAAGACCACAGACCAATACTCAAATTTGTCTTAACGCTCTAGACAATATTCAGCTGGATGAAGGAGCATTACTGACCTGCAGATCTCGGTATAACTTGCTAGTGTAACCTTCATGCAGGGAGAGAAAGAAGCTTGCAAGTTCCTGTTCTGGCTTAAGCTTATTGACTTGTCAAGTACACAGATCTTTTTCAGACACAAAATCTTTATTTTAAATGAAAAAAAAAAAAAAAAAAGGAGGTCAGAAATGCTATCCAGTGAGATTGTCAGCACAGACCTGAGCAAAATGCCTATGCAATACGGGCTGCATCTTCAATTTAAAGAAGCAGAGCTTAAAAAAAAAAAACCCAACAAGCAAAACTAGAGCAGCTTCCTAACTAATTATATGTTTCTATATCACTGTGCTTGTTATGCAGGACTCCTCTCTTTCAGTCCTCTTTTATAGGTGGAGCTTGTTGTAAAATGGTCTAGGAAACTGATAAAAATATGTTTTCAGTTTGTTCTAGTCATAGTTATTCTGATTATGAAATTTAATTTACACTCATATTGTCTGAGACTTCATACCTTTGGAATTGCTGAAGTTTATAACTTTGACGTCAAGGAGACCAACCTGTCCCAAAGACCCTTAGAGGAAATAAGAGAAATAAACTCTCTCTTCCTCAGCCCTGCAGAGCTCCGTGCTGACAGTGGCTTGTGCACAGCAGCACATGCACAGCACTGCCCTCAGGTGTGTGTACAGAGCGGGCTGGAGGGCTGCCCTGCCCTGCCTACCTCCGATGAGTCAGGTGTCCTCTGCCATCTCCTTTGTGCTTGAAGAATATCATGCTACTGGGACATGTCCGAAGACGATGATGTTTCCAAGAGCTGTTCTACTTGGTCTGCGTATTCTCTCCTACTTCAAAGCAAACTGAATGTATTCAGGCACAGTATAATAAAGAAGTTGGGAGTTAGGACTAATAACTGAAACTCATAATGATAGATGCCAGGTGGTGAAAGAAAGCTGGTTCCCTGCTCTCATCTCTTGAATAAACTTCACTTAGACCTCTAGAGAATAAGGAGTACTTGGGAACGTGGGAAGAACATCCTCTTACAAAGCGTGGAAAGTGCAGAGTAGGTGTTCACAGGAGGTAAATCTCAGAATGATGCTTGGAAAGAGATTAAAGTGTCCAGAGGGAAATAGGGGCCAAAGAACTGAGCTCTGGCATGGGATTCAAGTTTGCGTGGATTTAAGGGCAAAAAGAGAAAACTAAAAGTTGGCCTCTGGTAAATTTTTATAAGATACCTAATAGAAAAGGGATTTCAAGATGGTCTATGCAAAAGCCAGCATTTAATTTTATGACCGGGTCCAGTTAGTAACACTTCTTTTCCTAAATGGTCTGCAAACAGCTTATGATTTCCTCAGATAATCATTTATCTGACTCTTGACTGATTTACTGGGTGCATGTTTCAGTGCAAAGCACCGTATCTGACAAATATTTGAAACATTAAGTATTTTGGGAGGAAACATGCTTGTGACTTACCATCTCTCTGACTGCATGAAACCAACTCTTTTTAGATCCCAAAGCAAATGCAGTGACATCAAAAGTGAATATCTGGAAATATTCTCCTGTGTTTCATTCAAAGAAGCTGTCTGCAGGGACTTTAATCCAGTACGTGTGTATTTCTGTATCTCTGCAGGGACTGGATCCCCAGCTGAGCAGACTTTCAGTATTTGCAGAATTTTCTTTTCCTTGTTTGCATAAATGCAACTTTGACTATATGAAATAGCGACTTGGTTTTAAGCCTAAACTTTCAGAATTATCATTTTGCAAAAATGACAGTTTGAGAGGTTGCAATATTTCCCCAAATATAGAAGAGCTATCTGAATATTTAAGAACGGTAAACACTGTCATTTACAAATAACAGCAAATTCACTCTATCACAGCTGTTCTTCAAAGTATTTAGATTTGTCTGAAGAAATAACAAAATAATATGCAAAAAAAGAAAAAAAAAGAATGAAAATGTTTCATATCATTTATACTTCTGGTGAAACAAAACATATTGTTTTCTGTAGAAAATTCTTGCTGAATTCTAGGTGTTTGATTATTATTAACCTCAGAAATAATAGGAATAGCAGTGGAGGGTGGGTTTGAATAAATAAACTTTATACCTAAAATAAAGCAAGGCTTGTTTTTAATCAAATTTTGAAAGAAATTATTTTTCATGGAGGTTGGAATATATGGAATGTGTGTGGGATCAATATAGTAGCATACAGAGAATAAAAATACTGCTGTAAGAGAAGTTTTTTAAACATGCATTTTTAAACTTGTTGATTGACTGCAATCATAGAGTGAATAGAGTGAAAATTTAACCTCTCAGTTTTGTAGTTAAATTCCACACTGACCAGAGTGATAAATAGAGGATTGTCTGTGAAGCATGAATCTAAGGAGAAAGAAATTATGGTTCTCTGCTTCTCCTCAAAGATAGAAATACACAAAACTGAAAAAGAAATAAAGCAGTTCTTTGAACTTCAAAAATACTGCTTAAATAGATTTCTGCTGAAGGCAAAACGTTTACAGACTATAGCATGAAAAGAAACATCTGCTTGTGGATGGCAGCTGAGAACTGAACATGTACCACAGTAGGACAACATCTGGAAGTGACACAGTGTGGGGCGTCGCTGTGGAAAAAAGAGATTTTATAGTATCTGTCCAAGGAATGTATCATTTGAAAACTGTATTCAGTAGTGTGACGGCTGGGAAACCAGTGTTGCTTTTGTTGTCCCTTCTTCACTGGGACATGTTTATGTAAATAAGCAAACCCTGAAATCTTTTGATGTTTTCCAGTAGCTTCTCCACTGCAAATTCTCAGTGGATGAGGATGAGTAAAGTTCATATAATTTATGAAGCCTTCTGTCTTAAAAACAAAAAACTGAAAGACTTAACGTGTTTGTTTCTTTAGAAAGATTCTGCCTTTTTTTATTGAGAAGTATACTTGGATGAGACTCATCAAATGGGTTGAAATTAAATACTTGGCAGCTGAAATGGTGGCACTTGCCCCAGCAACATGAGCCATGCTGCAGCAAATGAACACTCTCTGCTCAAGCCTAACAAATAGCTGTTATTAAACTGCTGTTGGAAGTACTGTTCCTCTTTCCAAAGTCACGTTGCATAGGTTTAGTTCAAGTTTGTGTCCCTTTGAAAGCTTAAGGTCTCTCAGCATCACCCATGGGACAAATTCTTAATCTGAATTTTCATTTCACTTTGACTCCAGCAGTGCACAAGGAGTGAGAATTTATCAAATATCTTAGTCACCTAGTGCAGCGAGAGGTATTGGGAGCAGAGGATGGTTTAGGAATGGAAGCAGAGAGCTGCCCTGTCTGGCCATCTCACCCCAGTCTGTGTTCATTACTCTCGCAAGCAATTCAAACTTTGACCTCAAACAGAGAATTTAGCTATCAGCATTTTCTGACTGTTCCTTAATCCTAGCTTCACAGACACTCTGCTGCCACCAGCCCAATTGTTGTTTGTCAAGACAAAGTGTTTTAAACCACAGTGTGGTTTGGGGGTCAGTTGGGGTTTTTTTCCCCTCTTGAATTGAAGTATGAAATAAATTTTACTGGAATAAGAATAGTCACTTACAAAAATATGCTTGCCAGGAGGAAAATTGCTCTCTATTCCACATGGATACCCCTCTGGTGCTGACTAGTATGTGCTGAAATCCTCACAATCAAGAGAACTGGTAACTAAGTCAAAATCAAACTTTATAATGATGGCATAAGAGATGTGTCAGAAGGGAGCCCTCCATTATATCCTGCTCTTGACACTTCAGAGTTGTTTTCTGCAGTGGCACAAATCACTCCTCTTGAAGCATCCTGTTTTATGACTAACTGTGGTTGCTTGAGATGTACTTGTTGAGGGGTCCTCGCTTGGCAGCCGTGGCAGGTAGTCTACTTGAGAGCAGCCCAAGACAAACTATTGCGCGCTACAGCAGAGCGGTTGTTGCTCTCCCTTATTTAGCCAGAACGCGAGTGTTTGGTGGTTTTGGAAATAGAAAGAAAACTGCATATCTGCAAAGGACTTTTAGCCAGAATGTTTGAAGCTTTGTTCCTGAGCAGTTCGTGCATCTTATATTTGAAGGTTACTAAACGAACAGCTGTATTTTTCAAAATAGGGAGGAGAGAGCACTTATACACTTTCAGGCCTCTTTCACCAATTTGGATTGGTTTGAGGTAATTTATACTAGTATATCCAAATGATCTCTGTTGACTGATACAGCCAGTTCAGCGATCTTTCATCCATATAAGCCCCATAGTTTAATATCCTTAATTAGACACACAAGAGGGGTTATATTCCAGCTGCCTGGGTTGAATTTTATCTGGTTTCCTGGAGCTGTCAGAGCCCTGAATAGGTCTAGTGTGACCTCAAAGTTTTTGTGGTAGACTAAGTCTGCAGAAAGTTGAGTTCAGATCAAAGGTGAGGGATGAGGTTCATCAATCTTCCCCTTCAGATTCTTTAGAGCTGCAGACATTCTACATAACTGTTGTTAGATTTAGATGCCTATGAACTGGATAAAAGAAACCTAGATCAGATTTGGCATGTTCATGGCTTGGAGCATGGCCACAGGTGAGGAACACTAGGAAAGATTCTGGATTGTTTTTTGATGGTATACCTAAAATATCAAATGCCACTATTGGCTCCTTCCCAGGTTATAATATTGCCCTGAAGACTGTGATTACAAATTGCCAAACCAATGATACCTCCTACAGTACATTTAGAACAAGAGCAGAAAATTGCCTGCCTGCGTTCCTTCCTAGGAAGAACTATAGCAGCTGGTTGGCTGGGATACTTCCAATGTGCTGTGATTGGTATTTCTGGCATCCTCTGCCTTCAGAGATTGCCTGATCTATGTGTAGAAAAATGGGTCTTTTTCATGTGTAGTCAAAACTTTAATGCTATCTGAAAATGGCATGCTTTGCGGCAACAGGGAATTTCTTTATTGCTAAGTGCTAAAGACAAACTTAATTGGTGCTAAGAGAAGTTACTGGGGATGGCCAGTGAAGAAGGTTGGATAGGACTAATTTTGAGACATACTTATAGGCAAAGAAAAGGTATCTGGAATCACCATGTCTTCTGTGCCTTCTGTTAAAGCCACATTTGGTTCACCATGTGGGCATAGAAAATTTGGCATAAGGTACTGGGCAGAAAGGAGAAGCTTGCCAGGAGTACAGCAGTGGAATATGTCAGCAGTCATTCAGCTTAATTTGTACAGCTCTATATGACACTAATTCCTTGACGTCTACTCAAGTGAGAATAATACTGCATTGTTCTGTCTTATTGTAATTCTCCCCTTAATAATACCAAATTAATTTCTATTCAAGACTGCTGAGTAAAAGCCAAAGCAAGGCATACCATGGCATGTGTCACTAAAAAACCCTTCAGAGGCTGGATTCCTCTCTCAGATGAGCTAATATATTATCTCTTACTACAAATGTTGTGTCTTGATATTTGATTTCTATATATCCATAGAAACAATTACAGCAGTTTAATGCCCTGACCTCTTCTCTTTCATTGATTCACAGTGATTCAGCATTTGAATGAATCTTTATCACAAATTCCCCTTATCTTTTATGAAGAAAGGTAGAAGCTCAGTCAACTATTTGTGTTGTTGCATTGTAACTCCAATTGCACAAGTCAGCTGCATTCAACAGTATTTGAAGCTTACAAACTGGAGAGCTTCTTGAAGGAATATTTTACAAGAAACAAAGGAATCAACATTTCGTTGACTCTCTGCAGTGAAGTTCTTTGCAGGAATTGGGGAGCTTCTGTTAACTTCATGATCCTGGTCTGATTTTAAAGAACCTGCATTTTCAAAGTTGAAGGGCTTGAGATATTAATGGCTGTCTTAATGTGTTGAGGTTAGATCTGAGGTCTAAATGTTACTTGAACAGCCTTTTCCAGAAGTATGTAACTTCAGCAATTGACTTCACCCTTGGTTTGAGATAACTTAAGAGTAGTACACTTAGTCTTTCTTTGTTTTGCAGCTCTGCCCTTACTAATGTGTTTTATTCTTTTTCTTTTCTCCACATGTATTTTGCTTTGGAAACCAATAATTTTTGTTTAGATCCCTTTGCATCTCTCTCACCATCTTTCCTGCATTCAGCCAGCTCTGTACTGGTTGTTACTACAGCACAACTCCCAGCCCCTCTCCTAGTAAATCTGAAATTCATAAAGTAACATGAGTAACTCATTTAAAATATTTCCTCTTCCAGATGGCCATTGGACTCATTACTATGGCATCTATGAGTAAAAAATTGATAATTTAAGCAGCAGAATTTTCAAAAGCCAGAAGCTTAAATCTTGGTGAGTTCAATATATTCCTGGCTGGTTTTCATGTTCAAAGTGGCACTTTTTAGTTGTATATTGGAGTGATTTTTTTCCCCAAGTCTCTAGCCAGTAAGCATTAAACAGATAACAGAAATATAATGGGCTATCATTAAAGTGGTGCTTTCATTATTTTAACTATTACAGTTTTCTCTATATTTTTTTATAAGTGCTTACAAATTTTTCACCTGCTATACTATCAATTAAATAATGTGTATGTTCACACAATATGTAATTAGAAGCATGGTCTGGAGACTATTGATTTGTTATTTAGCTTGATTTTTTTGACACAAGAATGCTAATAAGTCAAAAGATTTTTTGAAGCCTGCTAGCATATTCATGCATGATCATTAAACACATAAATAGTAGAAAACGCATTTGAGACAAGTCTCTAGATTTTAGGTGCTGTTGAGCACCTCCATATTCATGGGCACAAGACGGAATTATTGATAATCATTGCCTCTGAAAATCAAGTCTTTAAGCTAGTGTGGATCTAGAGATGCTTAACCTTTTCCTACATAAGTGTTGAAGCTGTGCAGAGATTTTACCTTTGTCGTCACTGGATGCAGTATTTCCTGTAAAGGCAAGGTATTATTTAGTACCTCTTCTTGGCCCAAGTTATCTTTTTTCCAGCAGCTTCATAAATGTAGGTGATGGCGTCTCTTTCTCCTGAAGTGGCATCATATACTTCTGTTGTTAATATGCCACTGTTAGCACTCTACTTTTGAAAAAAATTCCATGGTCTCTCCCCAAAATCAATCCCCCTGAGAAACGTTTCAGTCTTTAACATCTCTGACTTCAGTTTTATTTGAATGTTTTGTAACTAGAAGCAGCATCTATAGTCCCAAATACTGAATTATTACTAGTCTTTGCAGAAAGCAGGATTTTAAAATATCAGAAGGCTTAAAAGATACTAGATTATTTTCTTCTAGATCACGAGCCTTTAGCATACATTGGTATGGTCTTGGTTTCAGGCTTTTCTGCCCTGCTGCTGGCTGAGCAGCTTTTTTTGGTTTGTTGGTTTGAGTTGGTTTGGGGTTTTTTAAGAGAAAGGAAAGAGAGGATCTGAATTGCACTTTTTCATGTAAATCAAACAAGTGTAGTGTAAAGAAGATACTGTACTCTTGAAGACCTGCAAACACAGACAGCTGTTCATTGTAACCTGAAGATCAGAGCTTTGTATTGCCATATAACAACAGTTTTCTCCTCAACCATTTGATTGCCTAGATGTCATAAAAACTTCAGGCGATAAAGAGTCTATTGCATGTTTAAGAAAGTGGCTCTGGTGGCTCCTTTCCAAAGATATGCCTTTTTTTTTTTCTTTTTTTTTTACTTGGTAGTCTAGCTTCAACTTGTAGTCAACTATAATCCTACTTCTGCAAAACTAAAAAAGCTGTTTACTGTAAAGATACGTTCCCTAAGTAGTTGTTGTTGATTATAGTGAAGTTGGGTCTTGATTTTTGATGTCTAGTTTGCTGCTGAAGGAATATTACTGAGCATTGGCTCATAAATGTGGAGGCACGTACCGGTGTGTTTTTGCAGGGTTAGGCTCACTCACCTTCTGTGGGGGTGTAGTTATGAGTGTTGGGTTCGTGGCATCTGCCATTTGTTAGAATCTTAAGTAGTTTCACAGAAACCTCTCTTTACATTGTTTGAACATGTAAGTAGGTAAAAGAAAGTCAGTGGTGAGAATTCAATCATCTAACAAAAAAATTTAAGGGAAACCTTTAGGTCTGAAACCAGGGTGTATAGAATTATTTTGTGTGCTTTTAACTATAAAATCTTGTGTGATATGATCTGTGGATAAGGTTTAGTTCTGAATGAACCCTTTTTCAAATACACCATATATTTCATCATTCAGGAGGAGTTGTCCCTGCTGGAGCAGAGATTGCATCCAGCTGTACGGAAATTAGTCCCTGACTTCTACGTTCCTGCTATACTTCTGGCCTGATAATTTATTTTCTGTCTTCTTTCTGTCTTATCTGTGCTAATACAAAGAAACAAGAAAATCTCCGCAGATACCTAACTTATGGCACTGAAATGCCCATAGCTTCAAGATTAAAACCAGACAACTTGGGGTGACGGAGAGGGAAAAGCTGTGGTTACTGCTATGGAGAGGAAGAGTTATGGGAATAAGAACATACATCCGTAGTGATGATCTTAATATAACTATCCATCTGCAAAAGAAGATACTCTGAGGGAAAAAACAGGTCAAATGTCACAATGGAATCATAGGGGTTTTGAACATTGTTTCAGCAGCAAGTAGGTACTTTTGAAACGACTCTTACTCCTGAAGGCTCTACAATCATCACAGCAATTGGAAGACGGTGGGTGTCAGTCTCTTTTCCCAAGGAACAAGTGATAGGACAAGAGGAAACAGCCTCAAGTTGTGCCAGGGGAGGTTTAGATTGGGTATTTGGAAAAATTTCTTCACCAAAAGGGTTGTCAAGCATTGGAACAGGCCGTCCAGGGAAGTGGTAGAGTCACCATCCCTGGAGGGATTTAGAAGACATGTAGATATGGTGCTTAGGGACATGGTTTAGTGGTGGAGTTGGCAGTGCTAGGTTAACGGTTGAGTTTATCCTAAAGCTCTTTTGCAACCTAAAATATTCTATGATTCTATGAAGGCAAATGAGCATCTTAACAGAAGTCATTAACAAAGCTAAAACCTCTGTTTTGGCTGAGACTAATATAAAATGCAGGCAGGGCAGGCACAAAGTTCTGGACTGTGGCGGGTTGCTCTGCAAGTGAGATTCTGAAGTGGATATATGTGATCTGGATCTACTGTGGGCCAAGATATAATGCTGCAAGATGATGTTTTTAAAGTGGTGCTCTTTAACTGACTCTCTTTTAAATGCTGCAGAAGTGGAGTGCCACACTGAAGCTGCTGTTAGAAATCCAGGGACTCCCACGCAAGCTTGCAATGCTGATGGTATTTCAACAAGCAGATTTTAGGACTGTAAAGTCTGTACGTGCAATATTCTGTTTGTCATAATACGATGTGCCAGACTTCTCCCCAGTATATCTGCATAAATGGTAATCACTTATGATTGTGACGTTCATTGGGTCTGTGAAGTTAAAGTCTGTGAGAAGTTACAGGCTCATAAAAAAAAAAAAAAAGCAATTGCAACTGAAAGATTTGTATAACTGTGGTTTAGCTCTTATTTCTTTTACTTCCCTTCTGGCTAGGAAGGTAGATGATTTTTTTTTATATCTATATATATTATTTATTTAACTTAAAAAATGGACAGAGAGGGGGAAGAAATGCACAAAATTTAGCTTTTCCTTGTGAAAATAGAAAAATGTGGACTGTGTTCTGTCATTGATAATAAAATGTTCCACATGACTTGGCACTAATGTTCATAAATGTTTCATTTCAAGTACTCTAGGAAAAGCAAGGGAAGGGAAAAAAGTTTCTTCATTAATTTTCTGGGGCAGGAGTAGAAGAAGGAAGGGACAGTGATTGTACTCACTCTCATCCAAAAAAAAAAAGCAGTCTGAGCAGAATTTTGTCATTACAAGGTAAATTTTTTAAAAAGTACTATCCAGGTTATTTTATAATAATTTGGGGTTTTTTTTGGGGGGGTTGTGGGTTGTTTTTTTTTTTTAATTTAAAGAGAATTTAAATTTAAAGAGAAATAGGTATTCTCTTTAATGCACATATCACACTTGGATTCCTGAAAAGAAAACCTGTAGGAAAGCCAACGTCGAGGCTGTTACTGTGGCTGTTACTGCTACCTTGCCAAAAAAAAATCCCTTTGCTGGCTTATTCCAGGCACTTAAATATCTCTTTTTGGCTACTACCTTACCAATATAATGATATTACTTGAGGATACTTGAAAGTATCCCAAATTAAAAATGTCTTTTGGTTTCTTATAAATTTTATGCTACTTATTCTGTCAGCTGATCCAGTGTTTATGACTCCCCAGGCTCGCAGAAAAAAATCTGTGATTTTTATTACTTTCCACTCCCAATTTTAAGACACTTTTCTCTTGTGTGTTCACAATCACAGCTTTTTGTCTTCTGATATAATTTTATGTTCTGTATTCTTTTTTAATTCTAATTTAAAAATAGCAAGGACGGAATTATTATATCATGCAGTAATATCTTAAACAGATTTATTTTATGCTTTTTGTAATGAAGAATTTTGAATCATAGAGTTTCCAAGAACTTGGCTTTTCAGATGCACTGAAAATGAGGAAAAGATTGTTTCAATTATGCATAGATCAGAAAATGCTACCTTGATAAAATCAAAATATTTTGCAGAACTGTATTAACTGCAATGAACTGTCTCCAAAATACTAACAGCTTTTGATGACTTTTTGCCTTGGCTTTGTGCTCTTTTTGGAATAGTGACCCCAAATGCCTGGCTGTTTTTCTGTTGTTGTTGGCTTTGTGGTTTTTTGGTGCTGTTTTTTTTTCCCCCCTCGCTCTCCAAAAGGAGGCTTTCAGGGAAAACATCTTTTTGCTAGAATACGTCCTTCTCTCTGTGTAGAAAACAACTTCTCAGTGTGAACTGGTGCAATACTCTGTTCTTAACATATAAACAGGTGTCAGTAGCAGCTCAGCACTATTTCCAATTAATTACTGCAACTAACATCTTTAAGCTAACAAAAGCTGGTAAGGAAGAAGATGGTTTGGACTTTGAACTTCAGATTGAAATAACTATTTCTTGTGATACAGTTTGTCAGATCTCAAATGCCATAAACTTGTCTTCTGACAAGTTCTTCTTATTTAATTGTATTATTTTGGCCTAAATATCAGTCACTGAAATCTAACATCTGTTAACAAGGGAGTGGCAGATATCCAAGCTCAGAGAACAAACAAGGAGGAAAGATATAATCCTAACTACGTTCTTATTTGGTTAACAGTCAGAAAATGAAATTGTGAATAAATACTGGGAAAAGAGGAAGAAAAACTCCATCTTGAACAAAAGGAAGAAAATAATCTCAGAGCTGCTGCTTCAGGAGAGATTGGTCGTCTTTCTTTCTCCAGCTCCTTGCATGTATCTTTTGAGATTCTCCTCCAAGAAATAGAGCTGAGATGGGAATTCCTGCTAATTACATTTCTTTGTCAGTCTCTACAGCTATTCTATTATTCTTCAGGTTGCATTTAGTTTCTTCACTCTTCTCTTCTTCTAATATAACTGAAGTTTTTGTAATTAAGGACTAAGCTACCTTTGTGTGATGTCTGCATGTCATTCCGCAGGGCAGGATTCAATACTCTCTCAGTCAAGGTCATACACTTTCACCCTCACAGTGAGCACAGGGAAGAAGTCATGATTAAACCATCTCTTCTCAGTAATTTTCTTGCTTCTTCCCTGGCTGTCCACTGAAAAACCTGAATATATCTTGTCATGGTATCCTTCCACCTAATCCTTGGGGCAGGTGTATCTAAGTTAGTAGCTCGTCTATACATCACCAAACAGACTCTTTAAAGCATGTGCTCACATATACAGAAACAAAAATTTGAAAGTTACCTTGCTTAAAAAGAGAATGAGAAAAAGGCAGAGGGTTAACTTCAGACCTTGGTACTAGAAGAGCTGAGTCTCAGAAAGACAGCCCTTCCCATGGAGTCCTATCCTTGGCACCATCCAGATGCTATGATGTCCTATGATGAACATAACCAAGAAATGCTTACCAGGGCAGCCTGGCTGGCTGCCTAACCCCGTACTCTGTCTCCAGCAGTGGCAGGAAGAGATGCTGTTCACAGAGAGCATGTGACATAAACCA
This sequence comes from Grus americana, assembly GCF_028858705.1. Classification (NCBI taxonomy): domain Eukaryota; kingdom Metazoa; phylum Chordata; class Aves; order Gruiformes; family Gruidae; genus Grus; species Grus americana. Next base: position 2,330,277 of record NC_072868.1, read on the forward strand.
TAAGGCTGGTTTGCTGCCCTGGCACTTTCCCTCCCTCTTCTCATGGCGCTGTAACTGAGCTGCCCACATGATGGTCCCAGGATTTTTCCAGTGGCTGGATGACGCAAATATCAGAGAACATGACCTCAGCTATTATGGTGTAACAGGCTAGCCATAAGCCTGTCTTCTCAAAGGGACTTCAAGTCTGCCTGGAAGTTTGCACCTGGAAACTATTTTAAAGGAGTGGTGCTGGCAGGGTAATTTTCTCCTGGAAACAGTTAGATAGTTAGGTATGTAAGCGCTACCGAATGGACGTGCAATTATTTGACAGTTGTGTAAAACTTTATTTCTGATTACAGAATCACACGTGTCATTTTAAAATCATGGTAGGGTCCAATTGTTTTACTTTGCACTGATGGTAGTGGGTGAGAAAGTAAGAAGTCACTTAGTGAAGTGGTGGATATTTTTTTTTATTGAAAGAAGCATTAAGAAGCATAGTATCTATTAAAACTGCACATAACAGTCTGGATCTAGTGAAGACAAGGCAATTATGCCAGAAACTGCTTCTACATGCTTTGTGTAGGTGTGAAGTAAAGTGCGCACCTTCATTTAATGTCTTATTTCAGACCAAGAGTACACTTTTGAAGGAGATCTGATAGACCCCATTTCTCACCCTTAGGTTTGTGTTGCAGCCACGGGGTTCATTCCAAGTAAAACTGCACCCAAAGACGCACTCCAGGAGCCCACCCAATGGACTCGCACTCCAACCTCTAACTGCCATTCACGTCATGGCACCAGATTAGACCAGGGCTAAAGTAAAAGCTGTGTGGTGTGGTCGACACGCTGGAGGTAAGGGATGCCATCCAGAGGGACCTGGACAGGCTGGAGAGGTGGGCCCATGTGAACCGCATGAAGTTCAACAAGGCCAAGTGCAAGGTCCTGCACGTGGGTCGGCGCAATCCCAAGCACGACTATAGGCTGAGAATAGGTGGAGAATGGATTGAAAGCAGCCCTAAGGAGAAGGACTTGGGGGTATTGATTGATGAGAAGCTCAACATGAGCCGGCAGTGTGCGCTTGCAGCCCAGAAAGCCAACCGTGTCCTGGGCTGCATCAAAAGAGGTGTGACCAGCAGGTCGAGGGAGGGGATTCTGCCCCTCTGCTCCGCTCTTGTGAGACCCCACCTGCAGTGCTGCGTCCAGCTCTGGGGGCCCCAGTACAGGAGAGACATGGAGCTGTTGGAGTGAGTCCAGAGGAGGCCATGAAGCTGATCAGAGGGCTGGAGCACCTCTGCTATGAGGACAGGCTGAGAGAGTTGGGATTGTTCAGCCTGGAGAAAAGGCGGCTCTGGGGAGATCTAATTGTGGCTTACCAGTCCCTGAAGGGGCCTGCAGGAAAGCTGGTGAGGGACTGTTTATCAGGGAGTGTAGTGACAGGAGAAGGGGTAATGGGTTTAAGCTGAAGGAGGGTCGATTTAGATTAGATGTTAGGAAGAAATTCTTTACTGTTAGAGTGGTGAGGCCCTGGCACAGGTTGCCCAGAGAGGTTGTGGATGCCCCATCCCTGGATGTGTTTAAGACCAGGTTGGATCAGGCTTTGGGCAACATGGTCTAGTGGAGCAGCAGGGGGGTTGGAACTAGATGATCTTTTGAGGTCCCTTCCAACCCAAACCATTCTATGATTCTATGATTCTAAAAACTCTGCAAAGTGAGTATTGTGGATGCTGGCTTCTCAAGTGTTGACTGTGTTGCTCCACGTATCTGCTGCTAATGAGCTGCGCTACAATCCATAGCTGTTGCAGCTCCACTAAGAACTTCCACCTATGCTGAATCATCTGGTCTTCTGTATTTGAGCTCATCTTGAAGTAATACCACAAGGTGATAAATTATCATCACTCTGAAACTGAATAGGCTATTGGTAGAGCTATGTATGTAACTGTTACTCATGTGAATGTCTAATTTCTTAAATGCAAGCATGTTTTGCTGTTGCTTGTTCCCTGGAAACAATTGTAATTAAATAAAAAGTCCCGTTATATAATTTTTCCTTATTTCTCTCAATGCATTTGTTAAAAACTTTGCTAACTATTTCAATCTGTCCCTAAGTTCTCGGAAGGGCCATATGTTTTCTTCTGCCTATTTCTGTGTTTTCTTTTTTTATGTAATCTTTCCACATTATTTTCATTTGTTTTAGATTCATAGAATGTTTTAGGTTGCAAAAGAGCTTTAAGATCAAGTCCAACCATTAATCTAGCAGTGCCAACTCCAACCACTAAACCATGTCCCCAAGCACCACATCTACGCATCTTTTAAATACCTCCAGGGATGGTGACTCCACCACTTCCCTGGACAGCTTGTTCCAATGCTTGACATCCCTTTCAGTGAAGAAATTTTTCCTAATATCCAATCTAAACCTCCCCTGGCACAACTTGAGGCCATTTCCTCTTGTCCTATCACTTGTTACTTGGGAGAAGAGACCAACACCCATCTGGCTACAACCTCCTTTCAGGTAGTTGTAGAGAGCGATCAGGTCTCCCCTCAGCCTCCTCTTCTCCAGGCTAAACAACCCCAGTCCCCTCAGCCGTTCCTCACCAGACTTGGGCTCCAGACCCTTCACCACTTCGCTGCCCTTCTCTGGACATGCTCCAGCACCTCAATGTCCTTCTTGGAGAGAGGGGCCCAAAACTGAACCCAGCACTCGAGGTGCGGCCTCACCAGTGCCCAGTACAGGGGGACGGTCCCTGCCCTGGTCCTGCTGGCCACATGATGTCTGATACAAGCCAGGATGCTGTTGGCCTTCTTGGCCACCTGGGCACACTGTTGGCTCACGTTCAGCCGGTTGTTGACCAGTACTCCCAGGTCTTTTTCCACCAGGCAGCTTTCCAGCCACTCTTAGAATAGAATATTTTCAGTTAGGAGGGACCTACAGCAATCATCTAGTCCAACTGCCTGACCACTTTTGTGTCCTGCACATACAGGGATCTGATAAGAAGGAATTTATGTGACTTTGAGGTTGTTTTTTTTTTTCCTGGAAACAAAGGGAGGTTTGTTATCTGAGGAGTGGCTGTGAATTTGTAAGTGTTTAAGATTTCTGAGTAAAGTGTTTATCTACTCTCTCTTTCCCCCACCCCCCCTTTTTTTTTGTTAATAGGGGCACTGTTCCTTTTGAGTGAAGGAGCCACCCCAATTCTTCTTTCATTAGAGTCCAGCTCTCTCCTGACTCCCTGATTAGCACAGGATTTTTGCCTTCTGTGAGGGTCACAGCTTGTGGATTTTCCACACACTTGGCAACTTGGGGACATCCTGGACAACAATATATGAAACGTTTGTGTTGGTCTTAAGCTACCATGTGTTAAATCAAAGAAGGATTCCTCACCAGCCGGGTCAAGTGTGGGACAATAACTTTGCCTGGCAGTCACTTTTCACATGCAAATCAGAGGCTCTGTTGCACTAGGGCAATTGTAATCTTCATCCTGATGTTGCCTTGAAAATTCTAGCTCATCCTCTAGGTTCAAAAGTGGGGAATGTAAAAATAAAATAGGCTCAGAGTCCACTCCAAGAAACTTCTTCAAAGAGCACAGCTCTCCATATCTTGATAAACAGTGCTGCAATAAGCCCAGTGCAAACCTGTATCCGACTTTAACTGGTGCACAACAAGAGAGAGGTGGCGTGAGGAGGGACTGTCCCTTGCTCTTTATCATTGCCTGCTGAAGAGTTCACCCTTTGTAGCCACATTGGCAATTTCTGAAACGTGCTAGCATGTGCCCTTCTTGGGGTAAGTTAAGCTGTAGGGGAAGAAGGAAGGAGTAACACAACTGTTTTCTTCTCGTGGGGGAAACTCTATTCTCTTGACATATCAGACTGACTGCTTTGGTGACTGTGCATCCTCTGACAGAGAAGGAGTTTAAAATAGCAAGCAATTGGGGAGAATATAGTAAGAGTGGATTTATTTGAGGAAATTATGCCATTAGCATGCCTTTTAGCTCACTGCCTGTGCCAGGCTCAGGGAAGGGGTGAGGAAAAGTACTCTTTGCAAGCAGTTGAAATTGTTGCCCATGAGAATCAAAATGTCATTGGTTATTTGCCTGCTGAATTTTTACATGAGCAAAATGTGATCAAGTGATGTTCTTTCTCCAGACTGCTCCTTGTTTTCTATTCTACTTTAAGTCCACTCTGAGGAACACCACAACTGCAGACTGAGTGCTGGTCCAGTATTCCTGAAGGACCATATCTCAAAACCCCAGACTCAGATTTCAAGAAGGTAAGATGCTTTTGTATATGGATGGAAAGTGGTTTACAGCACTTTCCCCATCTTGAGAGCAAGCTGAGCTGCCATGTTGCTATAGGCAGAACTTTTCTTCTTACAATTTTCCTGGCTGTACATGCAACCTTCTTGACCATGGTAACATGAGGGAAGCTCTTGGTAAGCTGATTAGCTGCTGTGACTCTGCTGTCTCCTCCTCTTTCCTCTCACTGAAGTCCCGTCTGAAGTTTCTTTTCCAGAACAGGACTCTGCATTATATAAGGATAACCCATGTCCTTTGATCTTACCTGCTTTCCTTCACATTTTGCTGTACTGCTCATCATGCCATTTGTTTGTGCTCGGCTTTCTAAGACCATCTTGGCTGGATCTTTCTAAGATCCATCTTGTCTTGTATCAATTTTTTCTCCTCTGTCTCTCTCCATCTATCCCAGTTTACTGATTTCAAAAAAAACCCAACCAACACCAACAACTATGGCCAGTATTACAATGCTCCATTTCTACTGAATTTGATTCTAATTTCATTATTGGTCATCTTAAAACTATTTAGTATCCCACTGTTGGTTTTGTACGGTTCTAGTTTCTTAATCACTATTTTGGTACCATGCTGCATTTCTCTCTGAACACTGGCACTATTACTTTAATAATAATCTCTTATGTATATAATCTCACTAGATTGCATAATGCTTTACAAAGAGAAGTCAGCATTGTTACAAATGGGGAAAAGGAGACAGAGAGTGGTGACATGACATATATGTGGAAATGCAGTGATGGAAACAGGCAAGATCTGCTGATTCCCAACCATTTTCCATGCAGTTACAGGTTTGAACTATGAGTCCCATGAACAGAAACTCTGTAAAAATAAATGTAACTGATTAGTATGAATCTCAAAGTTGCCTGAATGTTCTGGTTTTCCTCCAGAAAACAAAGCAGTTTGCTTGTTTAAAGTTAAGTCGGTTAACAATTCAGTCCCCTCTTGAAAGATTTGATGGAAGAGAACATTGGCTTCAATTTGGTTACATGTGATAGAAAGGGCTGAGAAGAAATATGGAAGACAAGTAATTTTTACTCATTTTATCTTGGAATCCAGTGGGATTCTGATATTTTGTTTTCAAGATGCGTGATTGCTGTGCTGGATGACAGTGTAACAATGCTTCAGTTTGAACACAGACAGGAAAAACAAAAATCCATCAATATATCTAAAGAATGGCTACAATTTGCAGCTGTGCAGTCTTTCTGCTGGCCAATTTCAAATTAAAAGAAGTGAAAACTCTGCATGGCACAGTCCCTGTCCTGGTTCTGGCAGGGACAGAGTTAATTTCACAAGGAGCCAGGACAGGTGAGCCAAGCTGGCCAGGGGCTATTCCATACCATGTGCTGTCATGCTCACCATAAAAGGGGGCTGGTCGGGCAGCGGCAGGTTCGGCGCGGCTCCGGGATGGGCTGAGCGTCCAGTCGGTCCCTCATGGGATCGGTAAATTGTTCTCTGTTATCACCCATTGTGAATATCTGTTATCAGTACTGCTGTTGATTGTTTCCCTCTCCCTTGCTGTCCCAGTAAACTGCCCTTATCCCAACCCTCGAGGCTTTGCCGTTCTTTTTCCGTTCTCCTCCCCATCCTGCTGTGGGAGGGGTGAGCGAGCGGCCGCGTGGTGCTCAGCTGCCAGCTGGGGCTAAACCACGTCAGTCCCCTACATGCAAGTACAAAATTGAGTGAATCCATCTGTTTCTAGGAGATTTTCAGCTCTAAAACTCACAATACAGCAGGGTCCAGGCTATGCACCTACTGCTGAGTTTCAGCTGAGTGTAAGCAGGATCAAAGAAATCATCTGGAATAATGATAGAAATGTTGAATACTTTTGTAATTTTAGATATTTGTTCTTATTTCAACCATTTCCATTTTTTTTTTCATCTTTGTGCGGTTTTTTAATAGCTCAGGGAAAGAGTCTAATTTATTTCTTTACCTTGGGCAAGGACAAATACAAAGAAATGTAGTAAACTTCAATGCCTTTTATAATCTCTCCAGTGCCTCCAGGGCTAGCAGTCAGAAATGCAATGGTAAAAAATTAATTTAGAAGTATGTAGACATTTTCAGTAACAGTCTCCCTGACTGATGGCACAGGCGGCTGATCTGAACTCTATATGCCAGTGACAGAACATTTTAACCACAAAGCAGTATCCTAGTGGGGGTCTAGCTTCTATTAAAAAAAATAAATTAATTCCATTCTAATTGGGTTTCAACAAAAAATATATTCATACTGCACACAAATTGTGTCTATCAGAATATTTTTAAGAACTTGAGAATTTCTATGATGTTTAGAGATAGAAGCTACTCACCTCAACTAAAACGTAACTGCCTCTGGGATGAAACCACAAATCTCTTACTAGATGAGTTGTGTAGTAGCCTGAAGGCTCTTGCAGGAATGGTGGGCACCACAACCTCCTCCTCTTACTGTTTTACCAAAGGAAACATAGCAGCCCATTGCACCTACATCTTCTGAGTCTTCACAGTGTGGGTAAGTGGAATGAATTGGATCTTTCAAGTTGTAACATTGGATTAGTACTAATTTAGACATTTCATTTCTACTGTGTAGAAGCATATGCTGCTTTTAGATGTATTTTCTTTGTACCTTCAGAAGGGGAAAGAAATTCATTTAGGAAATGAGATCACGATCAACTGGCTATAAAAGAAAGCGAAGGCATCTGAAATAAATTTTCTGAGAAAGTAGATACTTCTTTAATGTATGTGTTTAATAGAATTAGTATTACGTGTTGAAGAAAAAAGATACACATTCAGTAAGAGTTTATTTCCCAAATATGCTAAACAGGCTGTCAATCTACCTCACTTAAATAACAAATATTTGTTTAAGAAAAACATGCTGAATGAAAATAGGTCATCTTTAATGGTGGAGAGGTGCAGAACAGAGTCTTGGTTTGGGTCACTACCTTCTCTGTCCTATTTGCCTGTTTCCAATCACCTGTTATTTATGTAAAGGGACCTTAGACACAGTGTTACTTATTTCATCCACTTTCAGTCTAATTTAATTTTGAAATATGAGTTGTGAAACTGATTCATTTATGCATTGATTCTACTTTTTGAATATTTTGGAATCTTGTTAACTGCAAACTTAAAAGTAAATGCTGTGACAAAAGCCATTCTGAAGGATGTGAGACAGGTCTTTCTGACTTTAACAGTTTTATTGAATCCTGGGCTATGCTATCCTAGTGCTGTTCCTTTAGAGAGAACCAACGCTTTTGAAAGACTAAAAGTGAAAGGTTAGGGACATTGTGGTTACTGAGAACCTGAAAATATGCTCCCCTAAAAGCTGCAAAATCAAGAAGCAGAGTAGATTAACTTATGAGATTGCTATACAAGTCATTACTTTAATCATATCTTATGTGCTTTGGATTCTGTGATATGTGATCATGTCCATTCTGGCATTTCTTTTTCTGTTCATGCTTGGTCATGTAACTTCATATTCCTTTTATACCAGCTTTCCTTCATCTTGCTTGCTGAGTCTAAATTGACACAGCCTCCATATTTAAGTCGTAATGTTTACTAAATACATTAATATCAAGACTGAAGTTATCTGAACCAGGAGAGCAGCTTCCAAGCAAATCTGAGCCAAGATGGATTCTCAGACTCCCTGCCCAAGGGCAACGTCGCAGCCAGGTGGGCAGCGATAGCTGGGCTGCACACAGGGAACTGCTTGCCCACCTGTGAGTAGGCAGAGTTGACACCAATCATCTTCAAAAACAATGTGCCACCACCAACTGGAGAGAGCTTCCAGCCAGTGTACTGGCTGACATGCAAAGCCCAGGCTGCTCCGGGGAGCAGGAGGCAGCTGGTGGGCAGGGCACGCTGCCTGCAGGCAGCAGCTGTCCAGTTCAGCACCATTTCAGCATGTGTGTCACCAGGGCAGTTGCACTAAGGCATCACCAAGACAGTACAAAAAAAAAAAAAAAAAAAAAAAAAAAAAAAAAAAAGATGATGGATTTTAAAATAGTTTCCTAAGAAAAAAACGGTGTGTTTAGTCCTAACAGTTCTGGAGATGCAAGAATAGTATTTAGTGCAGACCACAGATGCACATGCTGACTTGTTTGTTCAAGACTTGAATAGATTGTTTTAAGTAAATGAAATGGCCGCAGTGATAATCTACAGACAGGTTACAGTAATGGCAGTAAGGAACACAATGCCTTACACTCTGATCTATTTAGTCTTATTTTTGGGAAGAGGTAGGAAGAAGGGAGAAATGGACAAAGAAGATATTCTTTCTGGCCAGCATACCACATCCTAGAGTTTGTATTGCTAAGGAATGAGTTTTGAAGGGTTGGGAGCATGTTTTCCTGTGCAAAGCACTGTGACTTCTGCAGCTTTGAGTCTGCCACAGCAGAAGACATCTCATATCCTCTTAAATAAAAGCAGATGTACAAGTATCTCATGCAGTCACTGTCTGTAGGTAGATAAAACTGGCAATGACTATTTAAAAAAATTTGTCTTCTAATGCTCTGTTTATTCAACTAAAAATTTTTGAAAGAAAGTGCTAATAATGACAGGATTTGAGCTTTTGAACTAACGCTTTCCTCCTTTAATTACATTGCATCTTAAGAATTAACAAAACCATTTTCCATCAAGAAAGCAGAGAAAATCAACAACTTTGTTATTCAAAGCAATATGAGCTGGACGTGTTTCAAGTTAACTGGAAAAATTATGCCCTGATTGGAGACTGATGTCACTACCCAAGCCAGCACTCTGTCGCAGAGGAGGATGAAGAAGCTGACAGGTGACAACTGGCCTGTGAAAGCTTGTACAGCCATGAAAGAACTAATAAGAGGAAAAAACCATAATCTCTGTTGGAAATAACACTTAGTCTTGAACCAAACTAATGGTACTGGTAGCACTACTGAAGTGTAGATCCTAAATACTAAGTTTCTTTGCTTCGCCAGGTAAAGCAAACATGGTACTGCTGTACTCAAGCAATAAGTACCTGAAATTGCAGGTGTTAACATTTAAACTACTTCTGTCTATGTACTCAAACAAGTGTGGATTCAGTCCTGTGCTGTTAGCATTTCTACTGCATTAGGCCGATAACAGCTCAACAGCTTCTATATGGCTTGGGACTATAAAATTGTATTGCTTTAAATATTTACTAATTTGCTGAATTCAGATAGAAGTTGTGTTTAGTGAAGCAAGCTAAGGATTTGTGCCTGAATGACTATAGGTAATGACCTCCATTGCGTGCCATGGATCTGCAGAACTCTGTTCTACTCCTGTTGTTAATATCATGCTAGCAGAAGTCTGTTTGCCGTCAAAAAAATTACTGGATGCAGTGCTTCACACCCAACACTATAGAAACAGAGACTTTAGCACAGCAAGAGCATTAAGGAAATAGTTGGCTATAAAAACTCCTTTTGTTCTCAGAATTAGAATGTGATGCGCATATAACAGAAATGTCCGCTTTTGGTAAGACGTAGTCATAACAATTTAAACTAACTGTGAAATACACTGAAGAGAGTGCGTGTTGCTACTGGTGCCAAGACCTATCCAAAAAAGGTTTATCTCAGTCATCTTTGTGATGACATACAGGTGTTGAGCAGAGTTGTGCGTACTAACGGCCATCAAGTTTAACATTTTGAAGCTGCATCATATTGCAAATCTCTTTTCCTCTTGACTTAAAGGCAGTCATTAGCTAGTCTGCCTGAGGACAGAGAATTCGTAGTGTTTATTACATTTAACAGCTTTTTGTCCATCAAAACCAATAGCATTTGACATTTTATCAGGACCTTCTGCTCTGCAATGAAGTTGGTGAATTTTAATAGCAACCTGCAATACAGTGTTGTCTGGACCATGTTAGGATTTTTGGAACATTTCTAAATTTGGGAGTATCTAGAGGTCATGTCCTGCCCGTGGGCTGTCAGCACAGCCAGTCTGAACCCAAACTGTGTGGAAATGCAATGTCAGACTGACAGCTCTCTGTTTCCAGGAACGTGATGTCTTCAACAGACCCAGACCATGCTATAAATTGAGCAACAGGCATAGCTCAAAGATTAGAGCAAATTTTATTTCTAGCTGTGCCTTGGACGCAGAATGATTACTTTAGGGAACTTGAGATTGTCAGGGGAAAAGTGCTATGCATTCATGTATGTATGTAAAGAGAATCATCTCAGTTACAAATAGCCTGAACATTTGCACTGTTCTACATTACAGTTTAATCCTGCATTTTATTACCAACAGCTATGTCTGCCGATGCCTTGGCACACAAGATGTGTGTTTACCCAAAACGCAACATGGGGAAGGGTATAGCATTGCATCAAAAACACTTACAGGGAAAGAAGTGCTGAAAAAGATTGTGTCAAGTCTACAGAAATGCGAACAACTGACTTCTGGAACCTCAGAGATAAACAGGGCACAAATAAAACTGAAAAGGCTCTGCCACCAAGGATGTCATCTGCCCAGTGGGCAGTAAGAACATTCATTTTTAAATGACATGAAGCAGAGACCAGGAGCTGAAAATGTCATGGCTGACTACTGCTCTTGATGGTATCTCCACTGGGCATGCCAGAAGATGATGAGTGCACAATTCCTTCTGCATTCTATAACTCAATCTACTGCAGCTAACGGGAACAATTTTCAGAAGGTCCACTTGTATGTATGTGATGTATGCACAATACTGTTGATTCAAATATTAACATCCATTTGTTCTACATAACTAAATATTTATCTTTTTTTTTTTTTTTTTTTTAAATGGGAGAATTCAATACCCCAACTGTCATGGCACAGACTGGTATTTCTAGGTAAAATAAGCACTTGTGAGGGGATGTGATGTTTTTATCACAGCATTTTGCCCTGCTTCCAGACTAGAAAGAAGCTATCTCAATACAAGCCATTCTGGATCTGAGATCATTAAATGAAAGTATTTTCTTGAGAACTGCCATAATGGGTCAAACTGGATTTCCATCAAGTAAAAAAAAAATCCTTTTCTGCTTTGGAACTCAACAATGTCCTGTGCCAAGGAGATCAACAACTTATTTACATATTTTGAGTATCTTTACTAAATCAGTTGTCTGAAAATGGAGTTGAATTCCTGAACTTCAATGAATATTGAACAGTCATTTTCTCTCTGTATTGGCTGTTTTATAGATCCTTCGCATGTACCTTCTGCAGTCATCTCTTCTGAGAACCAGTGTTACATTGATTTATTTGGATGGGAAGTTGCTCCTCAGGTCTGGTCATCCTTTTTGCCTCTCTCTGGACTTTTTTGACATTCACAACTACATGTAGAATTCAAAATATAGCTGCATCACTGGTTTATACCGTTCCCTCCTACCCCGCACCCCCCTAAAAAAAAAAAAAAAAATTTCTTTCCCTAATGCTCTGTGCTGGTTTTGGTTAAACCATGACGTGCTGACTTCATTTTTTCAATGCTAAGAATTTATTTCGAAAATCACTCTGATAACTACTCTGGAAAGTGCTGATAGAGTCATCAAGGACTCAGGCTTCATCTTCTATGTCCATTTCTTCTCATTGTTAAAATTTTATTGATTAAGCTTTGTTGCAAGACTTCCTGATGCTTTGTGCATGGCTATTCTGAATAATTGTGTCAACAAACTTTGTCTTACGTATCCTGGAGAAGGACTAGATATCACTTGGCAGCTATGAGCATCCTTTGGACTTCTCTCCGTCCTTTCGGAAAAGCAACCATTCTTTCCTACCCATTAAGCAGCTGTTGGTACAAAACTAGTGTGCAGTCTTGCACTTAATTCTTGTCCCATGACAGCTCAGTTTCTTTAAGTGCCTTCATAAAGGTACTGTTGAAAAATAGGTTAAAAAAAAATTAAAGCTGGTATATCACGAGCTGATCTTTATCACTGCCTGTTAATGCCTTAACGTTTTCAGATTTCTGGGGCATGATGTCTCTGCAAAACCTGTGTTGGCTTTTAACTAAACATTTTATCTATTTGAGACTATCATAACTCAGTTATTTAGTACAGTACTGTGATGGGGGGTTTTTTGCTCCATAATCATATCGCCTTTATTTTGCTCTGCAGGACTCCCAAGGCAAGTCGCACATACAGCTTGCTGCAGTAGACTGGCTCTTCAGAACTGACAGTCTGACCAGCTGCTACGCACAGCTCAGGGCAAAATCCAGAGCTGCATCTTCTCTACTCTTTTGCTGCCTATTTGAGGCAACAAGCAGCTGTTTATGATACCTAAAAATGGTGCCTCTGCACTACGTACTAGTGTGTCCCACTGCGCACGAGAGCGGTGACATCTGTTCTTATGGTAAGTGGAAAGACAGAAGTCTGAACTCCCACCCTTAGGAAATCAGTCACTGTGACTTTTTTTAATTGAAAGGTTTGTTTTAAAAAATGCTCGGAAGCGGTTTGTCACAAGCTGAAATGGTTGGTCATGTTACATTGACCCTTTTTTTGTTTTGTTCCACTAACAAAAAAATTAGGGGCGATATCTGTTGTGTTGCCTAAGGATGCCTCTCATTGCATTTGTGTAATACATTCCGACTATATCCAAAATGGACAGTCTTTTTCACTGCAAGTATAAGGAAGACCAGCTTCTTAGCAGCTCACAGCCCGTTCAGACCGTTCTCTTTGCAGTGACTGGACTGTTACATGCTAGAGGTAGCACGCTTTTCCTCCAGTAGGAAAAAAAAAAATCAAGGTTACGGACATACTAGCAAAACTTCCTGTGTGTTCAGAGTATGTGTTGCATCTCCATATGCCCTTCTACTGGTGCAATACATATAAATTTCCAGGAAAAAAGAAGCTCTAATGATAAACTGCAACTGTCCTACACTTAATCTATTGTTTGGCACATTTCTGTAACTGGGATTGTTAAAGCAAACAGTATTAGTGCAGACCTAGCTATAGATCTTAACCACCAGCTAAAAACTGTTGGTGTTTCTGAATCTCTACCTAGACCACAGAATTTATTTAGAACAGAAAAGGGACTCATGAACAGTTCTGGTCAGCATGAAGTAGATAATCAGATCTTTTCCCTGGCTTGTATGCAGATATTTGAAGTGATTGTGGTTGATCCTTGGTTTCATAATGGTGTTAATCTGGACCAACTTAATTAAGGTAAAAGATGCCAATCTGCACCAGGGCTAAGCTAATGGCCAGGATTTGTTAATATGATTTTACTAGTCAGTGCAGATAAACTGTCAGCATTTAGTACTGCAGAGTGGATTCCTTGTAGAAAAGCATGTAAGATAATGTGTGGTTGGAGCTTTTTAAATTTCTCTGCTGGACTAAACTGGGGAGAAGCAGGACTACAATCTGCATGAAGTTTACAGACAACCTCTAAAGGTCATGTGCAAAAAATTAAAGAAGACAAAGCTCCTGATGTAACCATCCGGAAGCTCATCAAACACCACAGCTGTCAATGTGCACAAGATCTACTTCACAATGAGCTGAGAGCAAACGTGGGGACCAGTGCAGGTATGTTTAACTATATCCCTTGGCACCTATTCTTCGTTATGCATAATGTTCTTGTCATGCCATTGGTACGACACCAAAGCACACCTTCTCCATTTTACTGAATAAATCATTAGTCTTGGAAGTTTCATTAGTGGACAAAACTTGGTTTGTGTTAGGCCCCATGATGGCTCTGAAGGAGTTGTCTTTCCTTCCCAAAAGGAGACGCAGGCAGACCATGTAACTTCAGTTACCATCGGGAGCAAGGCTTTGTAACCAGGTTTGTAACGAGCCCTTATTGCAAGAATGCATATTTAAAATTATGAGAAAATTATATTGCAGTAGATGTTCAAGATAAATTTGTAATTCCTGCTTAACATCAAAACAGAAAACTAAAATTTTTCAATTTGTTTGTACCACAAAGCTTTTCCTAGAATTATGTGAAATACAGATTTTACATGTCTCTGGCAAAGAAGGGAAAAAAAAATATCAATATGTGATAGGGCAAATTGCAAAAGAAATTTTAGCTTAATGAATACATCTAGGCATTCATTTCTGTTGCCTAAACTCTTCAGCACTTTTGTTTCAGGTACACACAGTGTGAAAGAGTCAATGCGTTTCACTAAGGAAGTGTTGAAAGGCAACATTTTTCGTAACAGCGTGATATTTTGACATTGCCATCTCCTTTCTTTTTACCATGTCTGCCAGTGAATTTTGTCTCCACAGAATATAATTTTCAGTGAATTTGAATAGTTTATGAAAAATCTTGCCACAATATTTCCCTCCAGTTCCTTCCCAGAAGGTTTAGAATGGAAAGTTTTCATGTTGTACTAAAATGGAAGCACAGTTATAAATTTCCACTGGGTTTGCAGATTCTTAGATCTCTCAACTATTTCCCTCAATACATTTTTTTTTTTCTTCCATTTTCACAGTAGGCATACTTTTCAAACTTATTTTGTAGATCTGAAAAAAAATCTTCCTCCAATTTTCAATTACTACTGTAATGGATACTTGGATAAAATCGTACTAAAATAGTGTCCAACATCGATTTGAATAGGGTTTGGTCACTGGGCTGTGCCAGCAAAACTCTAAGCTCATTTCTTAAGCACTAATGTGAAAGAACGGCAAAAACCCAACCCTGAGGCCAAACATTTGCCCTGACTGATGGGATGGGGGCACAGGGACAAGGACGGGGGGAGGTGGGGCAGGCAGGGGAGAGTCAGGGTGGGCTTCTGCCTACAAAAAGACTGGAAAGGTGTTTATTTTGGTTGTAAGACAGACAAGCCTAGATCCTGAAAAATGTTTTTACTTGCTTAAACAATGAAATAATTAAAATAATTTTTAAAATTGTAATATAAGTTATATAGTCATAATTATTATTAATAAAATACTTGTTTAAAGGCTGCACAACATATTACTGAAGCAAATTATCCCATCTGGAATGTGTAAAGTCAAGCACATGGATCAGTTTTTGCAAGACATGGACTATAATTTACCACTTGGATTTCTAGAGCTGTGCTCCCACACGGAAAACACTGTTGAGAGGTCCTTCACACCACAAAGCCACTGGGGAGGATTCTCTGTATTTCAGTGAAAAGTCAAGTGAGTTATGGGTTTCAGTTTCTTAGAAAATGGGATTTAGAAGTTTCCAAAAATGATAACAGGCTGTTACACTACATAGGCAGTTGAAATACAAAACCATGACTGTAACAGAGATGACTAGGGTAAACATGTAAGGTTTTAATTTTCAGGTTATTAAAAAACAATGTTTATTTAAGATTGTTTCTGAATTACATATGTTAGAACTTCCCATTTTTCACAGGGAAGTGAGAATTCCATTTCTGTCATTAGGTAATTATATGTCAACGATCAAGGAGGTCTGCAGTATCGGTAAAATCTGCCCCAGGAAGGTTATGAATCTAGACTTTTTTAAAAGTGTTTGTTTCTTTTTGATCTAGGAGCTGAAACAGCTTTCTCCATCAGCAAGGGTTTTGTTTCTTCAGCTTCATGGAAAATCTAGAAAAGTCAATATTGCTAATCAGGCAAGTACGATTTTAGCTGCAAGTTCTTTTTTTGCCAGATGTATTATTCAAAACACATATATATTTTTATTTCTTTCATGACCCAACTTAATGTTTCAAACTTTGGCTAGATTTTTCAAGAAAGAATGAAACCCAAGCAAAAATTACAAGGTAGTTTCAACAGTCACATAAGACTTTTCTTTTATGCACAGAGAATGTGGAAGGAGCGTACGACAACTTCAGCTGTCACACTGAGAAAAAGCATACACTTAACTGTAGCTTGCATTTCTTCAGCATGAAGAATGTTGAAATGTGCTGTGCGAAACCAATTTCATATATTGAAGGAAAATATGACATTTGAAACTCTAAGCTAATCACATAAAACTTATTTTGCATTTTGGAAACTGAAAGCAAGAATTAATCAGGAAAAAAATCTGTTAAGTAAATGGGAGCCAGGAAAAAACCCTATGCTTATTCATAGACTTTAAAACAACTCGGTAGACTTTCCATGATATACAAAATCTGCTTAAATTACACTTTAATTCTTGTTCAAAAGCTTTTCAGCAAATATTTTAAATCAGAATGTTAAAGGTGGTACAGTAAGTTTGAAAACAATTTTGGCATTTTAGTAGCTCAAAACTTTCCGTATATAGATAGCTAGCATGTATGTCTGTAAAATCATTAAAAAGAACATTATGCATCATGCTTGCTATAAGTACACATTTCAATTCAAACATTAATACATATATTCTTTGTGGCTTATTATGCTTTTAAGGATAAAGAGAACCATAATCACAACCTTCATTAAGATGGCACTTGCTGGATTTGAATTTTTAAAAATAATCTTCTGGAACCATACACATTGATCACTAAATCTGTCAGCACAGAACTCCACGTCATTGCAATGCAAGATGTAGAATTGGAATAGGCAGGTTTTGCATCAAACATTTGTGGCATTTATAGAGAAATACAGTTACTGAAACGCTCTCAAAACACATTCAGTGGATTTTCCCCCAAATATTAAAAACATCTGTGGTTATGGATACGTACTTTTATCTCCTTGTAGATACTAGAAATATACTGAGAAAGCAAAGTCACCAAGCAGTTCTTAAGAGGAATTTCTCAAGAGCTTCCCAAATGCAGACGTCATTACTTCAATTATCTTCCCAGGAGAAGCAAAACATTTATTAGCAGAGGGCTTTAAGGAAGTTCAGCTTGTAAAACATAGTAACTTTTAAAAATGAGCTGTATTATCTCATCTTTTGTCACATTCTAAATTAACACTAATTGAGAAAATGAGGAAAAAAGAAAGCAAAAGAAAACTAAAACGTGGAAACACATTTTTTTGTTAGAGCTTTAAAGAGGTGCTTTTTGTATTTCAGGGTTGCTTTGGCTCATTTAATATCGATCAGTGGTTTATATTATAGCTAGACTTTATTACCATCTACTTATAACATGAAATAAATGAAACTGATGAGCCATATATATTGCATATTGGAAACACTTCAATCTCAGTGATCACTATGATAAAACAATATATGATGATTTTGTCAAATTGCTTCCTCAGCATCCTTAAAATTTGTAAGTTAAAGAGTGACTATAAACATTGGTAGAAACCCACTTTTTTTCTTCTTTCTTTTTCTTTTCTTTTTTTTTTTTTTTTTTTTTTCCCCTACTTTGGTAGTTTAAGCAATGTCATAAATCCAAGAGTCTTGGAAAATTAACTCCTTGTATTTTAAACATGTAAAAAATTCTCTGATGAGAATTTTTAAAATTGAATAGTAAAAGTTTAATTGAAAATTATTCAAAGGGTAAAAAAAGATACTACAAAAAAGGAAATAGACTACAAAAAAGCAGCATGTATTTTAAAATAAAAGCTATTGAGCATCAGTGCAGCATCAGTCTGAGTTTTGTGTGGCTTTGTATGTGTATCATGGGAACTTGTTTCTCCTCTGATTTATGTTATTGATAACAATTGGTATGCTACTGATAATAATCACACATAAATTTGATACATTAATAATCTAAACCAAATTGTGCTAGTTGGAAAAAAATTCCTACAAAAGATAAATTCTTTGCCAACAGTAAATGTAATATTGAGGTCTGTAGGTACACACCCCCATATCTGAAGGTCAGTACATTTAAATACTTTTTTCAAAAGAGTTTGTGAGATTCTTTATATACAAAGTGATTCCCAGGTATTGCAAGGAAAAACCATTAAGCGTTTTTGGCACCAATTTCAGATATAAGATGATTTCTGGCACCCTTCTTTATAGATGTCTCTAAATTATAAAGCCTACATTTTTCCATCTGCAAAATAAGTTTATTGTAATAAGCAAATGACAGATAGTCAGCAACTCATTCAGAACATCAGTTAGCCATTAAAGTACCCAGTTTTAACGTATAATGTTGCCTTCAAAAACATGACACACATGAATCAAGTGTCTTCTAATCACATAGTAACCATGAGGCTCCCCAAAAAGTCTTCTGTACATTGGAAGTTGAAAAGGAAAACATAAAAAATAGTGCAAGACAATTTCCTGAATAACCTAGAGATGACATCTTCCTCTGCAACGTGTAGCATCGCTAAAGGATTTTGAGACAAAGAGGCAGGAACTGGAAAGGAAGGGGATAAGATTTGTTACATGCTTGAGGAATAGGCTCAAGGAGCTCTGTCCTACCTGAGCAGAGAGCAGCTCTAATCATTCGTCCTGAGGGCTCCAAATTCTCTCTAGTGCAACTGGAACAGCCGTGGCCTTTAAGATATAGCCTCTCTGGCAAAAAGAAATCTGGCACCACCTTCCAAAAAAAGACACACACATGTACATAAAAGGAGGAAAAATAAAAATCAACCCCAAAATAGTCAATAAAGGACAAAAATGTACTGCCTCCACCAAAAATCCATGAGTGTTCCCATCTCCTATCTAAGAAGCTTTTATTACTACCTTCAAAATGTAACTCATCTGAAAAGGAAACACACGAGTGTATAATCATCTTAACATTTTTTCTTCTCCAGATGTTGTCATTGATTGAAGTGTAGTTTAGGATCTCTTTCCTGGTTCTAATTTGTGGTGAAATTCATAGGCCATCTTGATTCATTTCCGATCCCTTGAAAATCAAGGTACAGACTGTTCTGGTTTGAGGTGGGATAGAGTTAATTTTCTTCCTAGCAGCTGGTATAACGCTCTGGTTTGGATTTAGGATGAGAATAATGTTGATACCTGTCCTGGTTTTAGCTGAGAGGGTTGATTTTCTTCATAGTAGCTAGTGTGAGGATATGTTTTGGATTTGTGCTGGAGACAGTGTTGATAACATAGAGATGTTTTTGTTCTATGGACTTATTGTTGAGCAGTGTTTACACAGGGCCAAGGCCTTTTCTGCTTCTTGCACTGCCCTGCCAGAGGGATGGCTGGGGGTGTGCAAGAAGTTGGGAGGAGACAGACAGGACAGGTGACCCAAACTGACCAAAGGGATATTCCATACCATATGATGTCATGCTCAGTTTATAAGGAGCTTGGGGGAAGAGAAGGGGGGGCGGCGGCGTTCGGAGTGATGGCGTTTGTCTTCCCAAGTAACCGTTACGCGTGACAGGGCCCTGCTTCCCTGGAGATGGCTGAACACCTGCCTGCTCGTGGGGAGTGGTGAATGAATTCCTTGCTTTGCTTTGCTTGTGCGCGCGGCTTTTGCTTTACCTATTAAAATGTCTTTATCTCAACCTACGAGTTTTCTCACTTTAACTTTTCCAATTCTCTCCCCCATCCCGATGGGGGGGGAGCGAGTGAGCGGCTGCGTGGTGCTTAGCTGCCGGCTGGGGTAAAACCACGACAATACCACACTGATGTTTTGGTTGTTGCTGGGCAATGTTTACACCAAGTGAAGGACTTTTCAGCTTCTCACACTGCCCTGCCAGCGAGGAGGCCGGGGGTGCACAAGCTGCTGGGAGGGGACACGGCCAGGACAGCTGACCCCAATGACCAAAGGGATATTCCATATCATATGACGTCATGCTCAGTATATGACTTGGGTAAGCTGGCTGGAAGCGCGACTGCGACTTGGAAACTAGCTGGGCATCAGTAGTCTGTGGAGGGTGAGCAATTGTGCTGTGCATCACTTGTTTTGTATATTTTTTATCATTAGTATTATTAATAATCTTCCTTTTCTGTCCTATTAAACTGTCTCTATCTCAACCCACAAGTTTTACCTTTTTTTCTGATTTTCTCCCCTATCCCACTGGGAGGGCAATGAGTGAATGGCTGTGTGGTTGTTTTAGCTGCTGGCTGGGTTAAACCACAACAGTCCTTTGGGCACCCAACGTGGAGCACGATGGGTTGAGATAACAACGGATCTGACCAGAGCGCATTAGAAGAAATTTGTTAGAAGCGTTCATTATATTAGGTAAATAGTCACTAGTCACAATGTTGATTCAATTGCTCTCAAAGTTGTTGTGCTTGTTCTCAGAGTTGTGTTCTGTAACACCTTATTTGCAATATATGTTCCGTGTGGTGCTGTTTATCATCTCTGTGAACTGAGTCAAGGTTATCATTGTGGTGTACTTTGTAACACTGACTTATGATATGATAAACTTGTTGGTCATGATACTAATCTGGTATTTGTACCCAGCATTGCCGTCACCTCCATACTTAGGGAGCCATCTATCAGAAAATATTAATAATTACACTTTTCTCTTTTTCTCCTCGGAGAATCAATCTATGGGGAGACACCTTTCTTCACCTTCCTCTTCTCCTTCAGGCTAATCTCAAGAGCTCTTGAGAATGTTGAATATCCTTGGCATGTTCAAACCGGCATGTTCAAACCAGCATGTTCCTATTGTTATGTCGTCTGAATGTGGTTTGGGTCTTGTTTAAGGTTAAACAACTATTTAAGAATACCACCCAGAGATTAACCCCAGTCATAAGCATTGCTTAAGCCAAGCAGCTGGGATATCTGTCTAAAGAAAGGGGCATTGGCAAAGTGATTGGAAAAGGGGCACAAGCTCTCAGCCTCTGGAACTAACTCCTGTCAGGTGTGAAGGAAAGGTATTCCTTCAAGGCAGATGTTGCATGTCACCCAAGCAAGTGGACCACCATGGAGAGATGTAACCAGTACTTGAGGGAATTAGCCGTGCTGGAGGTGATTTGTGATGACCTGAACAATGAGGACATGAGGAAGTGGGATGGAAAATCTACCTTGACTGTAGAGGCACGGGTACGTGAGCTGCAAGGAGAAACAATCACAAAAGGGGATTCTTCCAGGAAAATTGCTGCTCTAGTTTCCAGTGGACAGTTCCCCAGACCAAGTGGAAGGGCTGGTCTGACTTCCATTCTTAATAAAGGGACTTCTGATTTATATTCACAAGAAGTGAATATATGTTGAAGAACAAATATGATGGCAGGCAACCTGGTTACCCAGGATATGGCGAAGGCTGATGTACTCAACGACTTCTTTGCTTCAGTCTTCACTGGCAAATCCTTGAGCCACACTGCCCAGGTCACAGAAGGCAGGGACTGGGAGAACGCAGAACCGCCCACTGTAGGAGAAGATCAGGTTTGAGAATACCTAAGGAACCTGAAGGTGCACAAGTCCATGGGACCTGATGAGATGCATCTGTGGGTCTTGAGGGAACTGGTGGATGAAGTGGCTAGGCCACTCTCCATCATATTTGAGAAGTCCTGGCAGTCCGACGAAGTTCCCACCAACTGGAAAAGCGGAAACATAACCCCCATTTTTAAGAAGGGAAAAAAAGAAGACCCAGGGAACTACAGGCCGGTCAGTCTCATCTCCGTGCCTGGCAAGATCATGGAGCAGATCCTCCTGGAGACTATGCTCAGGCACATGGAAAATAAAGAGGTGACTGGTGACAGCCAACACGGCTTCACTAGGGGAAAATCATGCCTGAAAAATTTGGTGGCTTTCTATGATGGGGTTACAGCGTTGGTGGACAAGTGAAGGGCAACTGATGTCATCTACCTGGACTTGTGCAAGGCATTTGACACTGTCCTGCACGACATCCTTGTCTCTAAATTGGAGAGACATGGATTTGATGGATGGACCACTAGGTGGATAAGAAATTGGCTGGATGGTCGCACTCAAAGGGTTGTGATCAACAGCTCAATGTCCAAGTGGAGAACAGTAACGAGCGGTGTTCCTCAGGGGTCGGTACTGGGACCGGCACCGTTTAACATCTTTGTTGGCAACATGGACAGTGGGATCAAGTGCACCATCCGCAAGTTTGCCAATGACGCCAAGCTGTGTGCTGTGGTCGACACGCTGGAGGGAAGGGATGCCATCCAGAGGGACCTGGACAGGCTGGAGAGGTGGGCCCGTGCGAACCGCGTGAAGTTCAACAAGGCCAAGTGCAAGGTCTTGCACGTGGGTCGGCACAATCCCAAGCATGACTATAGGCTGGGAGGAGAATGGATTGAAAGCAGCCCTAAGGAGAAGGACTTGGGGGTATTGATTGATGAGAAGCTCAACATGAGCTGGCAGTGTGCGCTTGCAGCCCAGAAAGCCAACCGTGTCCTGGGCTGCATCAAAAGAGGTGTGACCAGCAGGTCGAGGGAGGGGATTCTGCCCCTCTGCTCCGCTCTGGTGAGACCCCACCTGCAGTACTGCGTCCAGCTCTGGGGTCCCCAGTACAGGAGAGACATGGAGCTGTTGGAGCGAGTCCAGAGGAGGCCACGAAGCTGATCAGAGGGCTGGAGCACCTCTGCTATGAGGACAGGCTGAGAGAGTTGGGATTGTTCAGCCTGGAGAAGAGAAGGCTCTGGGGAGATCTAATTTCGGCTTACCAGTCCCTGAAGGGGCCTACAGGAAAGCTGGTGAGGGACTGTTTATCAGGGAGTGTAGTGACAGGACAAGGGGTAATGGGTTTAAGCTGCAGGAGGGCTGATTTAGATTAGATGTTAGGAAGAAATTCTTTACTGTTAGAGTGGTGAGGCACTGGAACAGGTTGCCCAGAGAGGTTGTGGATGCCCCATCCCTGGAAGTGTTTAAGGCCAGGTTGGATGGGGCTTTGGGCAACATGGTCTAGTGGAGCAGCAGGGGGGTTGGAACTAGATGATCTTTGAGGTCCCTTCCAACCCAAACCATTCTATGATTCTATGATTCTATGATTATAGGGGCCCTGCCTCCAGCCAGGTGGAGGAAAGGGACAACTGAGTTTACTGGACTGTGTGGATTCGATGGCCTGGCATGTCAGATCCACAAGAGTACAAGGCTCTAGTGGACAGCGGTGCACAGTGTACTTTAATGGCATCAAGCTATGAAGGGGTGGAACCCATCTCTATTTCTGGAGTGACAGGGGGATCCTAACAGTTGACTCTGCTGGAGGCTGAATTGAGTCTAACTGGGAATGACTAATGACAATGGGGAAGAGCACCCCATTGTGACTGGGCCAGAGGCTCCGTGCATCCTTGGCATAGACTACCTCCAGAAAGGGTATTTCAAGGACCCAAAAGGATACCAGTGGGCTTTTGGAATAGCTGCCTTGGAGACGGAGGAAATTGAACTGTTATCTGCTCTGCCCAGTCTCTCAGAGGACCCTTCTGTTGTGGGGTTGCTGAGGGCTGAAGAGCAACAGGTGCCAATAGGTACCACCACGGTGCACCGGTGGCAATAGCGCACCAATCAAGGCTCCCTGGTTCCCATCCACAAGCTAATTTGTCAACTGGAGGGTCAGGGAGTGATCAGCAGAACCCACTCACCCTTTAACAGTCCCATGTGGCCAGTGCAGAATTCCAGTGGAGAGTGGAGGCTGACAGTAGACTATCGTGGCCTGAATGAAGTCACGCCACCACTGAGTGCTGCTGTGCCAGACGTGCTGGAACTTCAATATGAACTGGAGTCAAAGGCAGCCAGATGGTACGCCACAATTGATATAGCTAATGCATTTTTTCGATCCCTTTGGCAGCAGAGTGCAGGCCACAGTTTGCCTTCACTTGGAGGGGCGTCCAGTACACCTGGAATCGATTGCCCCAGGGGTGGAAACACAGCCCCACCATTTGCCATGGACTGATCCAGACTGCACTGGAAAAGGGTGAAGCCCCAGAGCACCTGCAATACATTGATGACATCATCGTATGGGGCAACACAGCAGAAGAAGTTTCTGAGAAAGGGATGAAAATAATCCAAATCCTTCTGAAAGCCAGGTTTGCCATAAAACGACATGCGGTCAAGGGACCTGCACAGGAGATCCAGTTTTTAAGAATAAAATGGTAAGATGGGTGCCGTCAGATCCCAGTGGATGTGATCAGCAAAAGAGCAGCCACGTCTCCACTGACTAATAAAAAGGAAACACAAGCTTTCTTAGGTGTTGTGGGCTTTTGGAAGATGCATATTCCAAATTATAGTCTGATTGTGAGCCCTCTCACAATATGTCTTTCCTTATAATACTTAAGACATAAAGGGATAAAATCAGTCTTCCATTTCAGAATATTGCTGCTAATATGAGACTTGCTCTTCTTTTAATTAAATAAATCTTGTCTAAAAATGAAAAAATATTTATTTTTCATGCAACTTGTCATATATATGATTTCTGAGGCAAATCAGAAGAAAACACAAGGAAAATCAAAGACATGGTTGCACAGTACCTCATTCGATTTGGCACAGTATCTCATTTGATTTTTTAAATTTGATTTTTACCTGCCTTGTTTTTTTCTACAAATCTTGTATAAAGCTTCAGTGAAGGTGCAGTGAAATTAGCAGTAATGCTGATGTCAGTTAGGACTGAATCCCTCTCTCTCTCTCCTGGCAGCACAGAAGACCTGAAGGGTGGTGAAGCTGAGAAGAGCAGCAATGGGAACACCAGAGCTGCCAGGGCTTCCCCAGACTGTGGGGACAAGGATGGGCTCTACAGCTGCATTCCCAGTTTGCACTGATGGTTCCTGATGCATAAAATGAGTGAACCATCCCTCCCTGCCATGGGGCTAAACTGTTCTGAAAAGTATCTGCGGGTTTGGGTGGGAACAGTGGGAGCTAACGTTTTCTTCTGAGAAGAAAAGTTGGAATTTTAGCACTGTGGGAGAAAGAGATGGGGAGTGCTGACAAGAACATAAACCAATCTTCTTAGTTCCAGTTAGCAATGGAGGTTGTGCCTCCTCCTAGCTTTGGTGCTACAGACTTTAACCCCCCTGTCAAGGATGTCTTAGGGTTGGGTGGGCTTTTGTATATTTTCCCCCTTCCAAAACAAGTGGTTGCAGCTATAGCTGGAAAAAAAACTACAACATGGTGGTACTTCCAGTTACCTGAGAAAACTTCGGAGTGCTAAACCCATGTGCGGTGGTGATGCTCCCAGGCTTAAGCTGTTGCTAGATTTGGGGTCAAGAAGAGATCTTCCACAGGAAAGACTGGCTGGAATAGTTGTGGGTATTTTGTTGCCTTTTTCTCTAAGCAAGAGGTAATTTTCTCCTTAGCACATGCAGTCAATTTTCTGCTGTCATGCAGACTTCTCCTTTTCTCTCTTTACCTTTATTTACTCTTTCACCCAATTTCACCAACATCTTTAAATCAGCTCTCTAGTGAATTTAGCTGTTTCTCTCTCACCTCTGCTCCCTTTCAGAGACTTAAGTTGTCTTAATCTAGCTGTAGAATCAGTTTATGTTATTTGAAAAGCAATCTTCTTCCCAAACAGAAACTACTTACCGACTCTGGCAACGGGGTTAAGACAGCGATCCTCAGGAGGCAGCCTTAAATGTGCCCTTAAATTGTGTACACGGAGACCTGAAATACTCTTAACTACCTGCATATCAATTAATGTGAGAATGTGAATGCCAGATGTCTTTGGGGTGGGAATGTAGCCGTTACTCTGACTTTTCTGGGAGCACCACAAAGCATTGAGGGCTGGATTATAAGGAGATGCAATCCATGGCACTGCTACTCGGGCACTGCAGCAAGCTACCCTACCTATCCTTCAGTGGATATAAACATGATGAGGCTGGGGGCATTGGCCAGCATAACGTCACATGACTGGCAAATACATAAGTGCAGTATTTTGATATAATACATTTATAATACTTCATTTGGGGGGGTGGTCGACAACCGGCTGAATATGAACCGGCAGTGTGCCCAGGTGGCCAAGAAGGCCAACAGCATCCTGGCTTGTATCAGACATCATGTGGCCAGCAGGACCAGGGCAGGGACCGTCCCCCTGTACTCGGCACTGGTGAGGCCGCACCTCAAGTGCTGGGTTCAGTTTTGGGTCCCTCACTCCAAGAAGGACATTGAGGTGCTGGAGCTTATCCAGAGAAGGGCAATGAAGTGGTGAAGGGTCTGGAGCACAAGTCTGGTGAGGAACGGCTGAGGGGACTGGGGTTGTTTAGCCTGGAGAAGAGGAGGCTGAGGGGAGACCTGATCGCTCTCTGCAACTACCTGAAAGGAGATTGTAGCCAGATGGGTGCTGGTCTCTTCTCCCAAATAACAAGCGATAGGATGAGAGGAAATGGCCTCAAGCTGTGCCAGGGGAGGTTTAGCTTGGATATTAGGAAAAAATTTCTTCACTGAAAGGGTTGTCAAGCACTGGAACAGGCTGTCCATGGAAGTGGTGGAGTCACCATCCCTGGAGGTATGCGTGGATGTGGTGCTTGGGGACATGGTTTAGTGGTTGGAGTTGGCACTGCTAGGTTAATGGTTGGACTTGATCTTAAAAGTCTTTTCCAACGTAAATGATTCTGCGATTCTATGATTTACGTTTCATTGTTTCTATAGCTCTGGAGGTAATAATGACTGTAGCAGCCTCTGCTTTCAAATAAATGGTCCCAACCAGATGATATCTTTTCTTCTGATGTTTATAGGAATCAGTATAGACCATATCATTGTAGTGAAGATAGTTGATGCAGACACTGCCTTATCAATGCAGGAATCTGAACAAGACAAAACAAAAGGAGATTCAGAAGTCACTATCATGTGGAAATATTCCTTATCTTTCTTGTTACATTAGGTGAATAAAACAAATTGAACACTGAAAGATTTGAATCATACCTTTGGTGATGATGGACTGGAACACAAGATACATTGTTATAGTCAAAGGAGAATTTGGAAGACAGAAAATTTAAACAAGGGCCTCCTTTCAAATTACTTTGCCAAGAATATGTGGGACATTTGCTTAGCAAGATGCTACCCTACCATCCCAACAAAGGACCCATCCATTCCACATGCTTCTTTCCACTACCTTCTAAATATCCATCCCTCTGTTCTCCGCATCCCTTTTTCCCAAATCTGCAAGTTCCTCTTCCTGTCTTGGCCTCTCAGTGCACTTGCTGTAACATGGTGGCTCTGCTCTGCCAGAGGACATGGGTTTGGGAGAGCTCACAGGGAGTCCTCCAGCCTGTTTCACTTCCCTATGCAGGATCAGCTGTCTGTACGTGGTTTGTGACAGAAGTTTGTCAAGGATCAAACCAGCTAAGCTTCAGAGTGGCTTTGTTATCTACTGGCTAATGGGATTTATATATGGGCAGTCAAGAGTGAAGGTCTCAAAATGATGGATAGGGGCTGCAAGTCTGCAGGTAAATTAAATGTGCCCAGCTTTGATCCCTGCTACTGAAGGCCAGAGTTGCCCATGCCCATTCTGATGAATTCCAGGTCCTCCAAAACAGGATGGCTGCCCTCTGATTGCAAGTTAAAAGTGGAGACTCAGGTATGGAAGACCTGCCAGGATCCTTTGCTTCTCACTCACCTGCTGATCTGACAGGTCATACTTGCCATGCTGTCCTTCTGTCAGTCCCATACATCACAAATCATCATGTTCACACATGTAACAAGGCCTCCCTTAGGCCTTGCAACTCTTGCAGTCAGTTCGGCAATCTCTGTTGAGCATGTGGTGAGACGACATATTGCCCAGAGCTGCTGCAATATGTTTTAGTATGTTCAAGCTCCTAATGGCCCCGTTGCTCCCACTTTTCATGTTTTGGTTGTGTCAGAGAGACTTTAGCATCATGATGGACCCATGGGCACAGCTCTGGAGCTATGCTGGCACTGCGGTTTGGGACCACAGATGGTGCAACAGGCAAGGTTGCCCCCTTTATTTATAGCAGGATGTTGTAGGGGCACACATGCCAAGCTACATCAGAGTTACAGTTGTGGTCTCAAGTCTACACTTGTAACAGCTTGATCCTCTCAAGTGCTGTCACCACAGGTCTTTGTTGGCTCTGTTCCTACACAACAGGACTCTCTCCTGGTAGTTCCCCAACATGTCTCACCTACCCTTGGAAAGACTGGGTAGAATGAGGTAGCCTCTTGAGTGCAATTTTTACTGCCTGATGCTCAAGTTGTGTCCAGCAGTGTCTGAGTGGAGTTCTGAGATCATGGGAGCAGGATGGGCTCAAATTCTGCTGGGAGACTCCAGGAGAACTGTGGCCAAAGAAGAGGGCTTAACCTGCACATCTTCACCCACACCAGCAATTAGGAAATGTCCCTAGGATATTTTGACTGCCAAACCATGATCTGGACTTGTTTGGCAGCACTTATTAGCGTGTGCCAAAATTACTCCAGGGACCATTCAGGAGTTCAACAGCTGAGAGAGTCACACTTAAGGCCTGGTGACAGCCCTGTGCTGTTTTCTTATATACTGGCTTGTCTTCCTCTTGAGGAAGCCTCCTTCAGAGAATAGTTAGAAAAAAGACTGTATATTACTATTGGTAAAATATTTTAGAGTACAAACAAAATGTAGCAGTTGGAGGAAGCATATAGAAAGTGAGTCTGCATGAAGAAGACACCTGAACAGGACATCCCTGTGATCATCTTGATAGCTCTAGGAAAAACAGCAGGGAATGAGAGGTCTCTTGCTCACAGAAGATGAGCAACAGCTGTCGCTCTTAGGATTTTTCTCTCTGTAGAAGAAGATCCATTCTCATTTCTTGTATGTTCTTGAGCTAGATAGGATCATTGCTGCTGTGCGCTGCACTGATAATGTACACCTCCCAGGTCAGAGGTTTCTTCCCTTTTGAAGCAATGCGAACGATAATGGAAATCATGGTTTCTGCTCTCTGTTCAATCAATATTAAAGTATTTTTATACAATGGAAGAGGTTCAAACATTTTCTGCATGAGAGCACAGTGACAGAACACAAATACCATTGAGAAAAATACATCATAGGCTCCAGACTTCTCCTTGTGAGTATAATATCCTCTGTGAGGCCATAGCTGCTAACATCTGCTGAAATGTTACAGACCTGGAAATCTGTAAAATATATAAGCTGACAATATATCCATGAGATCCTCAGAAGTACTTGCCAGCAGCTTATTTCAGATCCATACCACGTCTGTTTCAAGCATTTTAAAAGATAATTCACCTTTTGAGCCTAGGCCACATATAAATTTCCTCTACAAGTTTGCAATGCAAAAGAGCTAATTTCATATCAATTCAGATACATGTGCCAGTTCTAGCCTTTCATTTTAATTCTCATTTTATTCATATTTTATTCCTTAGCCATTCCTTAGTTACCTTATCATAGAGATTTTGTTTGTGTTTGTTCAAGTGGGTGTTTTTCCTTGCCAGAAGTCTAAAATGGATAGGTATGCCACTTTCTTCTTTGTTTTCTTCAGGAAGATATCTGGAGCTTCTGCACTTGCACTCAGCACATTTTGCAATCAATAGTGCAATCAGATTGCCTCCCTGACTTGCCTTGGACAACCAAGCTATAAATGTCCTTTCATTTTCATTTGTAAGCAATTTTGTCCAGTGGCTGACACAACTTCTCCTGTATTTCTGGAAAGCAGCTGTTTTCAGAAATCACTCTTTTTAAAGGAATTACCTTTTTCTTTCTCAAATATTTCTTGTGTTATACTTCCATTAATCAGCGAACTTAATCTGCAAATTCAGAATATTGTACAAAACAATCTCTATTTTCTCTCATCTTTTGTGAGGTTGTATTATGGGGTAAGTAACAGTTCCACCAGTTCTGGGAAACACATCATAGCTTAATTACAAAAATAACACAGGAAGCATGTCATTGATAAGGCATGTGGAAATGGAATTGTTAAATGCCACCTTGGGAGGTTTTCTAGGAACAGTGGAAATAGCTGGCTTTATTATCTGGCATACAGAAAGAGAAGAATTAGCTTGCTTAAAACCATAAGGATGTAGTTATCTAGCTTTTCCTCCCTCCTTCATCATTGCTTCCTAGCAAAATGGATCCCATTTTATACAAAAGCACACAAAACATTACCTCTTGGGATTTATTTAGGAATTACTGATTTATATTCGCTTATTGATGTATGGGATCTGATACTCTGAAAAAAGCCACCCATCCTCCAGTTTTGTTACGTACACTAAGGATTTTACTTTTCTCATGTAACTCATTTTGCTAAGGTCACAACGCTAGTTTATGCAGTGCTTGTTCTCAGATCATTTGTACGTTTGCAAGGAACTCATTTTGGCATAAGATGAACAACCTCTTCCATGGATGTCAATGGCAAGGAGTGGAGTTGTTCTAGTCTTGGCTGCAAGATGCTCAGGATAAAGAACTATCATGGGAAGGTTGTAACTGGAGGAGCTGTGGGTTGTACTGGTAGCACCACCAGCACCTTCACCTAAGAAGTTACCTGCTCCTATGCTAGGGAGTTTATTAAAAGGAAGAACATAAATTTTAGCTCTGAAATGCTAAAGAGTGAGTTAAATACGAGCTAAGCAGAGCACTTGGAACCAAAGCAAGGATTGTGCATAGGACAGCAACTGTTTTCAGTGGGAGCTCAGCAGGTACAGGCACCCTGTAACATAGGTTTGCTGGAGAGCGCAGCTCTTCGAGGCCATGCCCACGCTTTGAATTTCACCCTAAGTAGCATTTAAATCTTTCTTCATGTGCCTCCCACCCCTTCCTCACTGCACACCACTAGGTCTCGACATTTTCTCCTGGAGTGCTATTGTCAGGACTTTTTTTTTTGCACTTCTCTCACTCCCCTGCTTTTCCCTATTTTTAAATAAAAAAATCATCAAAATTTTCTGTGGACAAATCTGTGCCACCTTCTTCCTTGTTTCCCCAAGAAAGCAAACAACCTCCCAAAAACACTAGTCCTGGCTATGCTTGCAGAGTCTGCCTGGGAACTGGATTATAGCCGGTCTCATCACTGGTCTCCCAGCTGGAGGTGGTGAATCCTTGGCTGTTGTATCACAGCAGCTGTATATTCTTGTTGTATATGGTATGAACAAATGGGATAGAGGAAGTCTGCAGATCTAGCCCTAATTATGGGAATTTGACCAGGACATAGCAATCCTTTCTCATTACTATATTAATAGCTCTGGAGCCACACTGAACCCACAGTCTTTGCTAACCACAGTTAGTGCAGAGGATGCTTGAGCACATGCCTATGCTGAAGGAAAAGCTTGCAGCAGTGAAAAGTGTCTGTCCCCTCCACACCTTGAGCATAGCTGTGTCATGTTAGGGCCCTGAGTGCTTAAGGGCCCTGACCAGGCTCACCTGGGGTTCCAACCCACATGTCCTGCCCATGGGTTCTGGTGCTCCATTTAGGCTCAAGCCTGGTGGTTCAGTCCTTCCTTGAGCTATGCTGTAGGAGTACTGACCTCCTGGATTGACCTTGGATGTATGCTGTAGGCAGCTGGTCTTGTGGATGGACCCCCTTGGAGGTAGGTCCCATCTCCTGGATGGGTTTTAGGTACATTATAGTCCTGTTTCCTCTTGCTCCTTGCTGAACTCCCTGAATGGACCCTGGACCTGGTGCAGGGCTCTCCTTGTCCTGGACTGTTGATGGATCCTGTTAGCAGTGCCCAGCTCTGGCTACCCTGTTTAGACCCTGTGGGACTGTGCCTTGCTGGTGAGGGCATGGCTTGTGCTGGTGTCACCCTTGGTTTCTGGCTTGTCCCCCTCCGGGGGAAGCCCTGTTCTTGCTGCTTCCTGATGTGTCCTGTGCCAAAATCCTTATTTCACAGTTCCAATTAATCATCGCTGGCTCCCATGGTATTACAAGTTGTCTTCTGGCTTGTGTTGAATGGAGCATGAACCTGTAACAGCTGTATTGGGATGGCAAAAAGAAAAGCAAGGATAAAATAGATGTTTTCTGAAGAGTCACTTGCTCTAGCCTTGTGAGAGGGTTGCTGTGACGTGGAACTAAATTGCAGGATGGCAGCCCTAGCAGAAGGCAGCTCAGATGTTTTGCATTTCGGTTGTTTTGAAGTTCATTCTAAAGCATGCTTGGTTCATCTTCAGTTCATGCTTCTACTGAAAGTGGAGCAAGGATTCAAACTGAATGTCTCCTAAATCTGATAGCAGAGTTCAGAAGCAGCAGTTGGTCAGGCTGTTGCTGCAGAAGTAGCTGCAGCAATTTAAGGTACTGTGGTCTTTGAGCTCCCTGTTGCTGATCTTTTGCCAGATGAATGCCTGTTCCCAGAGCCAAGCTTGCAGGAAGTAACGCTCAATCACAAACAAGTTGGCTGACTTAGTGCAAACCATCTCCCACAGTGGTTTCAAGCAATCTGATTGCCTGCCTGATGTAGATGAGGAGTGCTGGCAGAGTCGCACGCACACACACCACCTCCATAGGGAGGAAGAAGAGGAGGCCTGGGATGAACAGACATCACGCCTCAAGCTCTATGTGTCT
Organism: Grus americana; assembly: GCF_028858705.1. Classification (NCBI taxonomy): domain Eukaryota; kingdom Metazoa; phylum Chordata; class Aves; order Gruiformes; family Gruidae; genus Grus; species Grus americana. The sequence goes on from NC_072868.1 coordinate 2,362,508, forward strand.
GTATGCAGTGCATAGTGGCAGCATTTGCCTAAAATTGATGAAGTAAAACTTGTAAAGAATATTTTTCCAAATGATGAAAGATATACTTGATTATGTAAAGTGAAAGAGGTGAAGGAAAGAAAGCAATAATATTAAAGAAAGATGGAAGGTATCTTGGATATGGCCTGAGAACTGGATACTTTGAGTTTTCAGTGTTGTTGATAAGCAAAGGTAGGTATGATAAAGGAATTAAAGTATGGAAAAGGTTTAAAAAAACCCCACAAGAAGAAAGCAAAACTAAATGGCAATAGACGAAATACTCAAACCCAGACTATAGACTAGAATTGCAACCCAGGTGCAGAAAGCATCCTAAGTAAGGAGGCAATAAGTTCTCCAGGCAGATAATGGTCAATTGGCCCAACTTAGAAATTATGAAGGGAAGCAGTTGTGATAATTAAAGACCAGTAGGATAAAATTCAGTCTAAATCTTAGAAAAATGAAATCTTTTCATTAAATAACTCTTTTGACAGTGAAATGATTGACTATGCTCAGTTCTACCCAGTTACATTCATAGTCCTACAACATTCTTTTGCTATGATATTTAGGAGTTGTTTGCCATGTAATTGGAATGAACACATTCTTCTTCTCAGCTTTTTAAAATGGATATTTTATAGCACATTCTATATATTTTCAGCTAGAATATAATTTAAATTTTGATGTGTTCTACAACTCAAAACAAGTTTGGAGGAAATGGATGTAATATTTAATCAAATTAGGATAGCATTCAGTGCATTGCCTGTCTGCTTGTGAGAGAAGCAGCAGATGCCTCAGATCCATTTTTAGTGACCAGGAAAGCAGTACTTAGAGCATAGAATAGCATGCTGTGGGAAAGTTATAACTGAAACAATTGAGGCTTCCTGATGCTATGAATGTGACTTAGCAGCCTCAAAGTCTCTCTGACATTCACCCCTGCTGCAGTGCCCCTCAAAGAGCATGCAACATTTGGAAGTCACTAATATTTTCTATCCTGCATGCCAGTAACTCAAAACCGGATTAGAATTGATGTCCTCATGAAGCCTTGCATTCCTACCACAATGTAAGGGAGGACAATGCAAAGTCTCTTTGTTAGGCTTATTATTTTCCTCAGTTTGGCAAATCTCAAAAGCAATAGAGGTTTTCTGGGAGAAAGCCAGTGAGAATCTATCTCCACTTAACTCATTGCAAATGTCATTTAAAATATAACCTTGACTGTACACAAACAATTCCTTTATGTGCAATGCAAATCCCAGAATTGTCGGTTCTCATCTTTGGACTTTCAGTGGTGTAGTTAAAAAGAAGCAGCAGATTTAGAGGACTCATCTGAAAGACTCTAAGTCTCCTTTACTAGGAAATCTTGTGAAAACAAGAGACTCTTCCAGATTGTTATTTTATCTTTTGCATTTTGGAGATTATGAGCCTGTCAAAGCAGTAGTGCTGGTTCCTTTACAAAATTCATCTTGCCCTATTTTGTTTTGCTTATGCTGGGGGGTACATAGGAGGAATTTAGAAATTCAGTTAAGGAAGAAGACTTGAATGACCTACAGTTGCCTTTGAATGCTTGTAACTGATGCAGGAATGAGGAGTAAGGGCTTAAGGTATGGGCAATCTGCAGTAGTTTGCTGTGCAGTGCCTGATACACAAGTTCGTTGCGAGCTCAGAAGGACATCCCTGCTCTGCCTGAAGCACACTTCTCTATGGTCTGTACCATTGCAAGGGTGGGGCTGCAGTGCCCTCTGCTCTGCAGAAGATTGGTGTTGGAACAGGGTCCAGCAAAGTCAAAATGCCCCTTGGAGGTTGCTACAAAAGGACTTGTCAAGGGATTTACTGAGACCAGATCATAAAGAAAACAACATCCGCAACTATAAAAAAAAAAAAAAATGGGGGTGTGTGTGGTGTGTGTGTCCCATCCCACTTGGTGGGTGAGGTTAACTTTTTAATTCTCTGCGTTGTAATCAGGAGTAACGATGATTACTCTAGAGGTTCAAACAAATCACAAATTTACTTAAAACTCAGCAGAACTGCAAAAGATAGAGGCTTGGCAAAGCTTGTAATGGTATTATCCTAATGTGCTGAAAATGAAGTTAGAGACAGAGAGTGGTGGAGAGGAAAAGACGGGGTGGGGGGTGGGGGGGGAAAAAAGGTATCACCACCCTTGGGATCCAGCGATGTTCTCTGCTTGTAGTGGTAGTCCTCTCAAACTTTTGTCTCCCCTTTTTATAAGCCAATGTGCCTGTCCCATAGGTGGGGGTTTGTCATCACTGAGCAGGTGCAGTATGTGCTCAGGAATGTTCCAGAAATGAGTTGATGGGTTGTGGGGGTCTTGGGGGTCTCATTGTCCCCTCCACTTTGGGGTTGACCGAGTGATGACCTTTCACAGGCACGCACGCACAGGAGACAGATGGTCCTTGTCTGCCTGTTTTGGGAATAGGGGAGTGGGTTCACAAGACGACATCCTGCCTCCCCAGGTTTTGTCCTTGGTAGAGACTGATGTCTGCGACGTTCCCTCGTTATCAGTTTATCCCTCTTGTGTCAAGACGGATGTTTGTGACAATCACTCGTTACTGGAACTCTGCAGGGGAGGAAAGGACGAATTTGTTAATAAAGGAATGTAACTCTGTCTAGAACACATGTGTTAAGATAACTTCAAAAGACTTCAGACTTTTTAAGATTTCATGCCCAAAGTGCAGTCTAAAATTACTGAGAAGAGAATGACTACTGAAAAATTCCTATTTTGACTTCCAGCTGCTGCAGAATGATGAGCTAAACCTCTTAATACTGAGGAAGAATGGTGAAAGAAATATAAAAGCATTTAATAAAAGAAAACTTTAGTTTGATTCCTATTTAGTGTCCATTCCTGCTGATTGTTTTTTCTGAATCAGAGCACTGATGGAGGAGAATGTGCTGATCAGAAAGTGTTACCTAATGGAATTTTATTGAATTCTCAATAGCAAAAATTACAAGTATAATCTAAGATGGGAATCTGTTTTTACACTTTCATATGAGATAATGATAAACTCTCATCCTTTTCTCTGTAGTAAATGTTCTTATGTGATTTGTAGGCCAGAACTTTTGACCAGGCCTACATAACGGCAACTGTATGTCTTGAGGCAGAACCTCTCCACAGAGTAAAATTCAGCTTTTTCCGGACGGAAGGAATAAAGCTGCTTAACATGCTGAATGCTGCCCAATAAATTTATTCCATAAATATTCAGTATGCTATGTAGAAGTTCTGAGAGGTTTCAGCTTTTGGTTGTTAGTATTTGACTACAAGCCCAGGCATTTTTCTGCTGTCCTTTTTGTCCTGGTTTCAGCTGGGATAGAGTTAATTTTCTTCCTCATAGCTGGTATAGTGCTCTGTTTTGGATATGTTGAATAATGTTGATAACGCACTGATGTTTTGATTGTTGCTCGGCAATGTTTACACCAAGTCAAGGACTTTTCAGCTTCTCACCCCACCCCGCTGGCGAGGAGACCGGGGGTGCACAAGGAGCTGGGAGGGGACATGGCCAGGAGAGCTGACCCCAGTGACCAAAGGGATATTCCATACCATATGACATCATGCTCAGTATATAACGGGGGGTAGGCTGGCTGGGAGTGTCACCATGGCTTAGGAACTAGCTGGGTATCAACCAACGGGGGTGAGCAATTGTGCTGTGCATCACTTGTTTTGTGTATTCTGTTGTTATTATTGTCTTTTTTTGTCCTATTAAACTGTCTCTATCTCAACCCATGAGCGTTACCTTTTTTTCCCCCAATTTTCTCCCCCATCCCACTGGGGACTGGGGAGTGATATTTTATATCAAATATTTTTATAACTGGAGCAAAATGCCAAAGTATTGAACTGCACATGCAGTAGTGGATACACTGGCAAGGTGCACAGGTTTCCAGAGTGCTTCATAACTGAAGCTGTGTCCATATTAGGCAAACAAACAGAAAATGGGATAAATTGTACAGAAAGCATCCTCTGGAAAAGATGGCAAGTCTCACTTTAGTAGGGCTAGGATTTCATTCTCACCCTGACTTCGTACTTGTGCCTTTTGCTGTAGCATAAAAGGATGGTAATCTTTAAAAAAACCAAATGCCTTGCATAATTCAAAACTTGTTCTTCCAAGCAGCAAAAGAGAAGCTCTCTTGCCCATAGAGAAGCAATGTGTTCTCCAAGGGTTCAAGACTCCACAAACAGTGTGAGGATGAGATCAGAACTGGCTGGTCTTCAGACACAGCCCTTCTCTGTGGCTCTGCCTGCTCTAGCCATGATACTCAGTAACTTTCAGCTAGACACAGCTGCTTGGGCTCCAGCTGGATAGCAAGCTCTCTTTTTACATATGTCTGTTTCTAGGGTCATAATGCCGTAAGACTTTTGGTACCATATCTGATCGGTGAGCTACAGCCCCTTGTGTTCTTGTTGTGTGGCTGTATCTGGACAGCTCTGAACTACATGTGTAGTGACAGGACAAGGGGTAATGGGTTTTAGCTGAAGGAGGGTTGATTTAGATTAGATGTTAGAAATTCTGTACTCTTTGAGTGGTGAGGCCCTGGCACAGGTTGCCCAGAGAGGCTGTGGAGGCCCCATCCCTGGCAGTGTTCAAGGCCAGGTTGGATGGGGCTTTGGGCAACCTGGGGCCTGCAGCAGGGGGGGGTGGAACTAGATGGGCTTTGAGGTGCCTTCCAACCCAATCCATTTGATGATTTTACGTGCAACCAGGAATGTGGCCTGGCAAATTCCCTAATCTCTACTCAGAAAAGGCAAGATTATGCCTTTTTCTTCTGGCAGAAATAGACTCTAGATGAACCCACTCTTTTACTAAAGCCAAACACAAAATAGATTCACAGCTCAGTTCCATGTACTGTCTCCAAAAGATTTCTTCCTCACTGGCTAGATATAGTCCTTTATCACACAGCCTGGCTTGACTAATTTACAGAACAGGAATGGAGCCGCCCACTCTGGAAAATCAGCTCTTGGACCAAGACCATTAGCCATGTGAACTGAAGCAAGAGTAGAGATAAACCATCCTGACAAGGATGGCTTTTTGACCTGAGTGCTGGAACAGCAATGCTGCACTTGGGTCAAAACTTTGCATCAAGACTACAAAACAGATGAGCCAGGCTCAAGTACACGGGGCTGTGTGGCAGTAGAGGAGAAATGAAGTTCAGAGAGAACCAGAGTGTTTCACCCATCCTTGTATAGCTTTCTCCAGAGACTATTGAATATTTGGGGAATGTGTTCCTACTGTGGACTGGCAGGAGTGCAAGTGGCAACTTGAACGGATGTGGTGAAGGAGTGCTTAGATCCAACAGTAAAGTCCAGCATGGCAGCCTGGGGCTTCTTGGCAGAGTGTTTTATTTTCTTCTCAAACTGGGTATTCTTTAGTGGTGAATGATCTGAAGCGTCCCTTGGGTTATGCTGACATTTTCCCAGGCACTTGGTTTGGCTCTGCTCACAAGCTCCATGCAGCTCACCCAGCCCTCCTGCAAAGATGAAAGCTGAAGGAAACAGAAGTGTGTCACAAATCAGTCTTACTTGGTAACCTGTGCCCCTTCAGCTAATAAATCTGACTTATAAAAACCAAATGCAAAACTGCACATCTAAAAAGAAAGCATGCAGGCTGTACCTACAGAATGGGTGACTGGGAAGCAGCAACCATACAAAGGCTCTAGCACCTAACCAGGAATGAATAAGCAGTGTCCCAGGGTCTCCAGTTCAGGCAGTAAGGTAACTTAATTAGGTGGTTGTAAATGCTCTCTAGAGTTGCATCAGATACAAAAGTTGTATTGGGTTTAATAAAGGGAACACTTTTCTTTGCATGGCTTAGACTTCTAGAGGCTGCAGAAGCCTGGATTGTCCTGAACAGTATAAGAGCAGCTACACATGGAGCTGGCTGCTCCTGGAAACTGGACAGGCTGCACCTAGACCTGCTCCGTTCTGCAGCAGTGCTATGTCTGGAGGACTCGGTATGTGTATCTTCCCCCCAACCTCTGCATTTGCTCTTCCCACACCTCTACAGTGAGCTGTAATTTTAAGTCCTCAGAGGTCTGCAGTTGCTGTGCTTTACTAAAGTTCCTCCAATGTAATGAGTCTCTATGTAGCTGCTTACTCACTGATCTCCAAAGTACCAATACATTTTCATCTTCTATCTGTAAGGGGATTGTCTGCAGTTCTTGCATCTAATCCTGGCTTTCCCCAGTGCTACTATTCAGGAGAATTTAAATGTTCTTGATCCCATATTGCCTTCTGGGATCAAGGGTATAATGGTTGGGCAAGTATCCTTGCAGTGAACAAGACTGATACTAGGTTTTTACAGTTAAAGAGATGAGAACCAGAAAACTAGAAGGTACTGTTGGAAGGGAGGTAACAGAAGATGTGTTCAAACCATGCCTCTCTGCGCAACAACCAGAACCTCCATTTGTCAGTAACAAGGCTCCTAAGTGTGTGCTCTGAATCTCTCCCTGGAGAAGCTGCTCTCAGCTGACTGCACAGGGAGCCTGGCCTTGGGGTGGTGGGAACATCTAAGGTGGAATACTGCTGTTGGGTCTAGGCTAGTTGACTGCCAGATAGGCTGAAGTACAGTGAATTCTTGCCTTCTTTGTCTCCTTTTTTGATGACTTAAACCAAAACCAAACCCCAACAAACTCTCAGTGTAGCTATTCTTTTAGAACAGCACAGTGTGAAGCCACTCAATATATGTGCAGATGACTATTCCTACTGATTATCTTAGATCCATGCAGGTCTGTTAGTGCTAATATTGTCTGCCCTGCTTTGCTGTTCTTAGAACGAAGCTGTTTCAAATAAAAGGTGCAAACGTTTTTGTAAGGCTGACTTTGAACTAGGGAGGCCCAAGAGCTCTAGCTGTAAGTGCAGACACAGCTATCTCCAGCTGTGCGCCAGATGGGGACAAAAGGATACCAGAGGTTGACCTGCTATCTTGAGGTTATTGGCACCAGCTGTACTCACCAGTTGTGGATTTAGGTGTCCCCGCTTGGGATTTGTCTCCACCACAGAAGAAAATGTTGGTTTTCCCAGTCTGAGTGGATATAGCCCACCCTGGGCTGGAACTGGTATGAAATTAGGCTCCACTTTTGTTCTAATTCATGCTGTACTTGCTGGTTCTTGGTTGCTCCATGCATTCAGTCCCAGTGTATTGTGGAACAGCTTGGCTCGCCTTTCTTAGCTTCTGTGGGAGTGTATTTTTAACTCCCATCTTGGTTAAATTAATCGCCAGCAACACGGCCTGTTGGTTGTTACACATACCGCATTAAAGAGAAAGGGGAGAGATTCGGGTCATAAGGCAGAGTGGAAGAAGTGTTGACAGTAGTATATTTTGCTAGTGGGGCAAGGCTGAACGCATGTGTGGCAGAGAAGAAAATTCAGAATTTAATTGTTGGGTGCTGGTTCTGGAGAAGTCCTGCAGCACTGAGCGCAGAGATTGCGTTACTGTGCAAATATGGCACGACCAGCATGTCTTCTCTTGTGGTTTCAGAACTCCTGCCAGAAAAGGCAACCTGTATGAGGATCTGCTTTAGATCTTCAACAATATCAGGGTATGGTGGTTAAAGTCAGTCAGTGGCTAACTCAAGGAACAGAGAGCTAGGGCCTCAGAGAAGGCAAAAGGAAGAGGATGCAACATGAATTTACCACTTCTTATAAAGCAATACTAAAGACAGAAACTAAAACTAGTTCAATGCCCAGGAAAGGCAAGTGTAGTAAGGAGTCTGTCTGATTTGCAGTCTTTTACCTCAGAAGTGGATACTAGGACAATTTACAAAGGATAATCTGCAAGAATAGCATGAATGTGCACAGAAAAATTCGGAAGGCCAAAGTGGGATATAGCTAATAAGGGATAAAACCTACAACAAGAAAATATCTCCAAGAACATTGCTATAAAGACCAAGTCCAAGGAAAATGCTGATCTCTGCCTGTGGTGGGTTGATCCTGGCTGGGGGCCAGGTGCCCACCAGAGCCGCTCTATCACTGCCCTCCTTCACTAGACAGGGGAGAAAAAGTACAACGAAAAGCTTATGGGTCGAGATAAGGACAGGGAGAGATCACTCACTAATTATCGTCACGAGCAAAACAGACTGAACTGAGAGAGGGAATTAATCTAATTTGTTACTAAGCAAAACAGAGTAGAGCAATGAGAAATAAACCCAAATCTTAAAACACCTCCCCCCACCCCTCCCATCTTCCCGGGCTCAACTTCACTCCCGGCTTCAACCTTCCCCCCCTCAGCAGCACAGGGGGACGGGGAATGGGGGTTACGGTCAGTTCATCTCACGGTGTTTCTGCCCCTTCTTCATCCTCAGGGGGAGGACTCCCCTCATCGTTCCCCTGCTCCAGCATGGAGTCCCTCTCACAGGAGACAGTCCTTCACCAACTGCTCCAACGTGAGTCTCTCCCACGGGCTGCAGTCTTTCACAAACTGCTCCTGCCAGGAACTTGCTCCAGCGTGGGCTTCCCACGGGCCGCAGCCTCCTTCAGGTGCCTCCACCTGCTCCGGTGTGGGGTCCTCCACGGGCTGCAGGTGGAATCTCTACACCCCCTCATCCTTCCTCCATGGGCTGCAGGGGGACAGCCTGCTTCACCATGGCCTTCACCACAGGCTGCAGGGGGATCTCTGCTCTGGTGCCTGGAGCTCCTCCTGCCCCTCCATCTGCACTGACCTGGGTGTCTGCAGAGTTTCTTACATCTTCTCACTCCTCTCTCCGGCTGCAAAAGCTCTCCCTAACTGTTTGTTTTTTTTTTTTTTTTTTTCCTTCTTAAATAAGTTATCACAGAGGTGCTGATTGGCTTGGCCTTGGCCAGCGGTGGGTCCATCTTGGAGCCGGCTGGCATTGACTCTGTCAGACACAGGGGAAGCTTCTAGCAGCTTCTCACAGAAGCCGTCACACCTGCAGCCCCCTCCCCCCCCCCCCGCTACCGAAACCTTGCCACACAAACCCAACACACTGCCTTAAAAGAAAAATATTAAATTGAAGAGTTAGCGACTGTATTGCTTCAGTTCTTATGAAAATGTCCAATTGTAATTAGGCAGCTTACAATATAAAGATGTTAAACATCTTGGACTAGGATGTCAAGTGAACAGGCCAGAGGAAAGTTGACCCAGCTCAAGATTTCCACATCAGGTGGGCTTGATGTATTTCATCTCAATGTAAATTTGAGGAGATGGAGAAGACTGGGTGTGACCAGCCAGTAACCAGCCCTAGCTGTCAAGGATGGGGGAGAGGATAAACAGGGGAGTCATGTTCCTACCAGTTTTCCCCACAATGTCACCAAACAAGCTGCTGGCAAGATAAAAAGCCCTTGCAGCTATTGATATGCAGCACTATCACATTTCTTGGCTTAGTAAAACTTCAGATACATTGCACTTTTGTGAGTATGGAGAAACATGTTCTGAATGAGGCTTCTAAGATAGCTGTAAAACTGCTGGAAAAACATGGAAGCTCTGTCAACAGCTCCCTGTCGGAGATGAAAGATGCATGGAGGGTACTTAATGTGGAGCAGGAATAATCAATTTTTTAAATATGAATCAGGGAACCAATGGCCATATAACAGTTGTGCAGGAAAAAAATCTGGCAGCAGACCCCACAGATGCTGTGGGTTCAGATCCAGCTTGTGAACCATTGCAGTGATTGTTCACAGTCTGTCTCTGAGCCCACTGCATCATGCTACACCAGAGAGCGTGAGCAGCTGGATGGTGTAGAACAATGTGGAATAGACGTTCCCTTCCATACAGTACTCAGGCCTTTGCTGCAGTGATACGTCCAATGCTGGACACTAAAAGAAGAAAAGCAGGGAGCATGAAAGGGTGCAGGAGTGACTAGTAAGTATTTTAAAAACAGAAAACCGGAACCTAAAGAGCTGCGCTCCCGTCTTTGGGGAGCTAGTAGCGTTTGAATGAATAAATTCTGGAACACTGGTTATTATTGGGTTACTGTAAAAGCAGAATGGGGAAGAACAAGCAGAAATGTGAAAATACCACCTATAGCTGGTATTTTCCAATATATCAACATGCCAAATATTCTGACTTTCAGAGAAGAGACAAGTTACTGCTGAGCTGATCCCAAAGCAATTAAAAGCTTTGGCTCGGCCGTTAAGTCCTTTAAGCAAGAAGATATGTATTGTATCCTCTGCTCGGTGAGGAAGGCAGCTTAACTGTGAGTGACCCAAGGCAATGCTACTGCTTCTGACCTAGCAGTTGTAAAAATTGAACTAAATAAAGCTCCAGCAATAGCAAGTGGTCAGTGTGCTACGTGAGCTTCAAAAGCAAGAGCAAAAATAGAAGAAAGAGGAAAAAAAAAATACAATCTAGAGGAGCATAAGTCCAACAAAGAACAGAAGTATACTTGGAGTTGAAAGCTTCTGTTTGTGGTCTTTTAAATAAGAGCTGGACAGGCTCCAAATTATGACCAGGCTGCATTTAAAACACCGTTAGTAGATGGCCTGATCCCAGGAATGTGTCCATGTGTGTAGATGTGGGAACAGCAGCTCTGGAGTAGGGCTGTCCATCATCTGCTTTACCAGTGCCTGTGGACTAGAGTGCCCTGCAGGGACAGTGAATTTACAAGGTGACAGGGCAATAAGGAGCCCAGGATGCTGCTGGGTACTGGTGGCCCATCAGCCACCTGGCTACCAACTACCAGTAAGTGGGGGGTACAAGAAGAACTATTAAGCTTGAATCTGTTACCGGATGCACAGCAAAATCCAAAGAAGTTGGACCTATTGAAGTACATAGTGGCTTCAGGAGAACTAGAACACTTTGTGCACAGCCTAATGCTAACAGCCTGCTAGAAGTGTAAGAGCAAGACCCTCTGCCTCTAGCCTTTTTGTGAGACGATGCATTAATACTGGATTTAGCAAACCTCCTCATCCTCTGTCACAGAGAAAGTCAAAATACCCTTGGCCGCAGTGGAAAGCTGGGAGCCCACCCACAGAGGCACAGTAGTGCAAGGAGTAGTTGTACAGTGCCACATGCCTGTAGGAATCCCATTTGGCGTGTCCTGAAAGCAGATGGCAAGCCGCACCAGCTAACATCTTTTTGTTTGTTTACTAATAATTCCAATTTAATTTCTAATGTAGGCATTTGTATCAACAATGTTTTTATTGATAATTTTTAGGATTAAATGCTATTATGCACCAAACAACACCTGTTGAAGCAAAAAAGAAATGCTAGGAGCCCTAAATGTCATAGTGGCTAGGGAAAAGTGGTTCAGGGTAATAAACTTGGCAAATGCATTACTTGCCCTGCTACTAAGCAGAGAAGTGTTGGTACAAGTTTGTCTTTGCAATCAAAGGACAGCAGTAGTGCTTTATTCAGGTTCACCAAAGATTTCACAGTACCCAGCTATGTTATCCTTGCATCATCTGGATGCAGGAAAAAAATATCGTAAGCTGATAAAGCCCATGTCTCATGTGTAGATGTAGTGTTTCATGGTCACTCAAATAGAAGTTAAAAAGTGAATTAAACAAGTGTTATCTATAGTTATGGAAACAGGATTCAAAGTAAGTTAGGAAAAGACCTACCTGGTACAGAACAAAATAAAATGCCTGGGAGTACATTTGGATGGGAAGGTGGTCTTTGCAGGGGCTCTTCTAGAAACACGCTCACAACTTCAGACAGTGATGGTGTGTGAGGCCTGCCTGAACCAGGTTGGTCTGTCCTGCACAAACCTTTGAACCCCAAAACTTGGAATTCTTTGCAGAAACATGCCCACTGGCATTTCAGTAATGGCATTTCAGGCAGTACTGGTGTAGGCAGTGCTTACACTGACATGGTAAATATGGGTGTAAAGGTCTTGTGTCAGCAAGGAGGCTGTGTGAATGAGGTTGGTTATTGGGGTGCTGTTATTCAGCTCTCTCGATGTATACGTGGGGAAGGGCAGCAGCAGAAATAAATTATTGTGGATGTGCTTTGCTTTTTTAGATAACCCGCTCTCCTCATAAAGGATGACATTCAAGACTGTTGCCCTGACCCTTGCAGCATGAATAAGAAGGATGGGGGAGTATCCATGTGTAGGTGGTTGTCCCATACCTTAAGTTTATGAAGTTTGTTTCTCCTTCCACTATTTCTGTTTCTCCTTTTTTAGAAAAACAAAGAAACCTCAAAATCCCAACAAACCCACAGTCCCATGCTGGCAAGTAAAGCCCTACCTGTTTCCAGACACAGTCCAAGCTGTTGTCATTCACTCCTGTCTCAGAAGACCCCCCTGGGTAAGTGATCCTTGTTTTGTTTCTGGTAGCTGCAAAACGAGAATTACATTGATGAGAAGGAATTCAGAATATGAAGTTAAAGCTTTCATGTTTAGAACTGCACAATATGGTCCTCAAAAGAGCAAATAATCCTGTCAATCTTAGGAGTCACCTGAGAAAGAACTAAGGTCATCATTTAAAACAGGGTAGGTAAACTACATTAGACCCTGTACAGATCTTAATTTAAATGGCTTAAATTCAGTTTAGCTTGATGAATTATCACAGGCTGAACTATAAAGCTATGTATATAATTTTCTCATTTTCTTCCTCTTCTCAACTTCAAATACATAGAATTAGAGGCACATTTGCTAGATTTAAAATTATTTTTTTGTGTTACTGTCCTCAGGCAAGAAATTCTTCATAGATAAAATCTGAACAAAAACTGACAAAAATTTTACCCTGCCAGTATTTTGTTTCTAATCTAAGCAAAACTGCTAAAGACAGAGCATACAAGTCATACCAGGCAGAACCTCAACCACCAGAGCCACAGCACCTAAATAGCCACAGCCCTACCGAGCCCTTGAGCAGCCACGGGTGGTTCCTCTCCTGCCACCCACCAATGCTGCCCCAGGGGCGTCCTGATGCTATTCTGCATATCTAAGTCTGTTCTTGCCCTAGATCCGTGTTAAAGTATGATGAGGAAGGTGGTTATTTTTGCCACAACCCTTTAGGAGGAGTGGGCAATTGTTGAGGAGATTTGAATCTGCCTTGGTGTGGTCCTGGATGAAGCAAATGGAAAGCAGGACCAGCACTGTTGAACTACAGTGCCAAGACACTTCTGTTAAATCTTAATGAGCAAAGAGCGCACTGGTCCAGTTTTAGATGTTGCTTTTTTAGATTTGTAATAGGACAGCAAATCAGGCAGGAAGTAATGTAAATTGGAAACAGAAATGTCATTTTTCATTCACATCTCTCACATATGAAGTGGCTGAGGCAGAGAAGGACCAGATGGCAGGCTTTGAAAATTAGGTGTGGAGATGGGGAAACCAGCAGGGGATTAGGGGAGAAGAGAAACCTTTGCAGCTGGATTTCTTTCCCTGTCTTTGTTTCTAAGGTCCCAGAAATTTTCTCTCTCTCTTCCCTTCCTGGCCAAGAATTCATTAGATTCCCTAATCTGCTAGGTTTTGCATTCATTACAGAAAAATGTGCCCAGTCTTTCCTTGTTCTTTCTTTTTCTTTCTTTCTCTCTTTCACCCTCCATTTTTCTTTGTTTCTGCTTCCATTCCCTCTCACTAGTTTTCTTGTCTATTTTTCTTTCCTGTGCAGATTTGGATTTCAAAAATTGTACTGATATATCAGTACAGCTTGTTGTAGACTCTTTGCCTTCCCCAGAGGTTCTTGTGATTGGGAGACAACGATTTGGACAACTGGGGTCATTTGCACTAGATGACTTACCAAGATCAGTTATTTCTCAGATATGATTGTTGTGATTGCTGAAACTTTTGCTGTAGTCCCATTCTGTACCACAGATAAAGATGTGTTTCAAGGTGCTGTATCCCAGCAAATAAGAATGAACTGTATTGCAGGTTTATTGCTGGTCAGTTAATATTGATGTTTGATCCCCTCCTGTATTTTACCCCCATACACTGCAAGAAAAAAAGTGCAAGCATTCTTGGCTCAACCTTATTCAAGCCCTGCCAATTGGACTAAAAAAAAAATCAACTAGGAGGGATATTACATCATAAAATACTTCATAAACATGGCGGTAAGGTTGCTACATCCTTTGTAGATAACGTGTAAAGTATATAACATGTGGACTTAGTTCCTTGCTTAAACTATAAAAACCACTTTTTCATTCTTTTGAAATGCGAGATTTAAAGGTTGTGGTGTGGGCAAACATGTCTACTTTTAAGACAATTAACAGCAAACAACTTCCATGTTGTGTTTGGGGTAACTTCGAGTGGTGCATGTCTTGCCTTTTTTTATTGTTGTAGAGAAAGTTAGTTGAAACTTAGAGCTAGCAGCTTAGACATTAATAGCTAGACTGGACAAAGCCTATAGATCGTGGCACGTGAACTGTAACAACTGTACGACAACATGCCGAATACCTAACTACAGAATTGGCCAAAACCGACCTAAGAGGATGTGATACTGGATATAAGATGATGACCACTTAGCAACCGCTTAGTAACAAAACAGCAAACAAATCAAACCAATAAAAAGCAAGACGGCCCCAGACCTTAATATTACTATTGGTCTGAACCATCGTGTGAGGGGAGGGGAACTTAGATTGTAAGGGTATAAATGCCCAGGAATTTCTTTGTTCGGGGTCCCTCTTCAGAGGCACCCAGCTCGAGCTGTAGTGCTATTAATAGAAAGCACTATCATAAAGGAGTTTGTCTTTTGGCTTATGGGGAAACTTAGCATCAAGCCCTGCTATGTTGGCTGGCGTGTGTAATTTCCATAACAGTTTGGTGACCCAGATGGGACTCCAGGCAACCACCGATGGATGTTGGACTCTCTTGTCTCAAACGTCCAATTGCCGGCATCGGGAGAGCTCACTTGGGAACTTTGGAGACAGGAGGTGCCAATCGGTGAGTGTTAAAATTCCGTTCCTAAATTGGTGCATGTTAAAATTCCAATACCTTGTTCTAAGTATTTTGAGTCTGAGTGGGTTCAGGTCCCACTTTGGAAGAGTGCTCTAGGTATTCTGAGTCTGAGTGGATTAGAGTCCCATGTTGAAAGTGTGCTAGGATAGATGTGCGTGGCCTGATCAGTGTAAGGCACACAAATATAGCATACAGATATGGGGAACTTACCCGGCATAAAGAAGGGGATGCCCTTAGCCAAAGTACTAAAAAATTGGAGGAAAATAGATGGCACTGTGGATCTGGCAAAAAAAAAAAAAGAGGAATAGCATTGTGTAAGGAAGACTGGCCAACACTTAGAGGAGCAGGGGTATGGCCTTGCAAAGGATCGTTCAATTAAAGAAATGAGCTACGCTCCAGAAAACTTTAGAAAATGAAAAATCCCAGCAAACGGTTTAGCGGTATGTATGAAATAATTGGGCATATGACCACCATAAAGAGCATGGTCAAAAATGAGTATGAAAACCTTGAGGAAGAACTTTAGCTGCAGTAATTGTGAGTAATTTCACTGAGGCACCTTCAGAGCTGGTCTCCACACCACCCTACACTCCTCCCCCTGTGTCGCTTGTTGCTTTTGCTTGGCCTTACCCTGTGGTTTCTAATGTTATCCCTAATCCTCTTGCAATGCGGCCAGCAGCAGTGGGGGGGTGTGTGTGCGCAAAATGTTCCTCCCCCACCTTCAGTGTTAATTTTAATAATAAATTGATAGCAAGTGTGTTTGCGAACCAAACCACCTCTGACAGCTGCAACTATTTTAAGGATCACATGCCAGGGTGGCAAAGAGAAAATTTGAAAGGTATTTGTACAATATGTAGATGATTTGTTATTTGCCAGCAAGACATACTAAGATTGCTTGAAAGATACTATTTTTCTATGTACTGCTTTAGCAGAGAACGGGTCACCGTGCTTCTCTTTCTAAGCTTCAGCTGTGTCAGCAGAAAGTAAAATATTTAGAATTGATATTAACAGAAGGACAGAATGGGTCCAGACTATTGTAGAAATACCTCAACTGGTAACAAAGAAAGAACTGTGAGGACTTTTAGGCGCAGCAGGATACTGCAGACCCTGGAGTTAAGCCATGGACAGAGGCTACCAAGGCAGAGGAATTGGAACCTATACGTGGAGGTCCAGAGAGAGAAAAGGCTTTCCAAGCTGTAAAAGGAACTTTAGCTTTTGCTCCGATGCTGGGATTGCCAAGCTCTTTGAACTATTTGTGCATGAGAACAAAGGAGTAACTAGCGGAGTCCTTATCCAAACGCTAGGTTCACATCGCTGCCCTGTGGCTTATTACTCAACTCAACTGGATCCTGTAGCAGCAGGGAATAATTTCTGTATTAAAGTGAGAGCAGCAGCAGCGACGATCATAGAAAGAAGCAGATGATTAATTCTGAGTCACCCAAGAACTGCGCATGCCCCATATGAAGTAGAACTGATTCTTAAACAACATGCCACAACAAGCCTTGTCCCCACAAAGAGCACATTGTTGTGAATTAGCAATTTTAAATGCGGATAATATTATTTTAAAAAGATGTAATGTTTTGAATCCAGCAACTTTACTACCTGTGAGCCACATCATGATTGTGCTAAGGTAGTGTTTCACTCCAGCCATGTACAGGAAGATCTGCAAGATCAACCTCCAGAGAACTCTGATCTAACCCCGTTCACTGATGGATCTTCATACGATGTGAATGGAGAAGGACACACAGATCATGCAGTGGTGAGGAACTTGAAGCAGAACTTCTACAACCCTTGGTGAGTGCCCAAGGGGCTGAACTATATTAACAAAGCAGCCTGGTGGGGATGTAATCAGCGGATAACTGTTTATACCGATTCTAATTACACTTTTGCAGTGTGTCATGCAATGGCTATGCTATGGAAAGAATGGGAGTTCCTTACCTCGGCAGGAAAGAATATTTCTAATGGAACTGAAATCCGAATGCTGTTGGAAGCTATTAAGCTTCCAAGGGAAATTGCTGTAATACACTGTCCAGCTCGTATCAAAAGCTGCGATGAAAGTAAAAGAAACAATAAAACTATTTGAACTTATAGTCAGATAGGTTTGAAATGGCCTGAAGTTTTAAGGAATATTACTATGTTATATTGGGATATTGAAATACCCCTCACCAACCTCTAGCGCGGTCATCCACAGGAGTAGTGTTTGGCAGACACTTAGCTGTAGCTGGGACCTTCGTCCCCGCTAGGACCAGCCTCCTAGATGGAGATCTACAGGTTACCAAATTTGCATTGGGGATACAAATGCATTTACAAGAGAGTTTAAAACATAAAAGGAATCATGCTCAGCAGTACCAACCCACCCCTCCAGAGATACAGGTACATGATTTTCAGCCTGGGGATTGAGTTTTAATAAAAGTATTTTCCCATAAATCTAAACTGGAACCCAGGTGGGAGAGACCGCATACTGTCTTATTAAGTTCTTTCTTTGCCATAAAAGTTACGGGGAAGGAAGCCTGGATCCACCAATTGCACATTAAACAGCTACCTGAGGATCATTCAGTCGATGAACAAAGACTGCTGATGGAGGAACCTACCATGATTTCTACTTTGGAGACTGAAACCATTTGAATTTCTGAAGGACGAAGGAGTTAGTTACGAAGTCAGGTCATTTCTGTTTCCTTTCCAGGGCTACTTGGACATGGGACTCTCCAGATGCTTAGTTTAGCAGACCATCCAAGACTGTTAATAAGGGGTTTTACTGCTCCTGGTTACGGGTGAAGTTGCTGACATTTGCAGTGCTTATTACACAGAGGGAAAGGATTCCAGTTGATGTCTGAAAGCTATGGGAACAAATAAAATTAATGCATAAAATACAGTTGGACAATACTCCAGCAGGATTCCAAAAAGTGTGGTCTTACCTCCTGGGTACCAAATTTAAGAGCTTAGGCAAAACAAATTTTTTATGGGTTATTAGTTTTTAAAATGATCCAATGTTGTCTCAACAGTGATCACACCTTAGAGGCTACAAATACTCTGCTCCCATATGATAACAGGAATGTTAATAAAAACAGAGAGGACTGTTGTAGAGAAAGTTAGTTGAAACTTAGAGCTAGCAGCTTAGACATTAATAGCTAGACTGGACAAAGCCTATAGATCGTGGCACGTGAACTGTAACAACTGTACGACAACATGCCGAATACCTAACTACAGAATTGGCCAAAACCGACCTAAGAGGATGTGATACTGGATATAAGATGATGACCACTTAGCAACCGCTTAGTAACAAAACAGCAAACAAATCAAACCAATAAAAAGCAAGACGGCCCCAGACCTTAATATTACTATTGGTCTGAACCATCGTGTGAGGGGAGGGGAACTTAGATTGTAAGGGTATAAATGCCCAGGAATTTCTTTGTTCGGGGTCCCTCTTCAGAGGCACCCAGCTCGAGCTGTAGTGCTATTAATAGAAAGCACTATCATAAAGGAGTTTGTCTTTTGGCTTATGGGGAAACTTAGCATCAAGCCCTGCTATGTTGGCTGGCATGTGTAATTTCCATAACATTATTTAGGTGCTTGCTATTTTTTTACATGCTTCTGTTCTCAATTTTCTGACCTCTGCATCAGGAATGCAAAATTCACTCTTTTCTCTCCAATACCTAAAACAAATTTACAGGAGTTGCTTTTATATGTCACCCATTTTGCTTTGAATAACCTGCCTGGACCTGAGTGCACCCAATGAAGCACAAAACTACAACATTTCTTTTGAAAATTCCAGACTATACATTAGTACTTCTGCAACTGCAAAATCAGTCACCTAGGAGATGCTACAGACAGTGAGGCGATGCTGTTTCCTTATCCAAAGAAATGGAAAAAACACCTAAGGGTCAGCAGGCACATAATTTGTACACACATAAAATACACTGCCCTGGGCTGGTGACTCACCCATCACCAGGTCAGAGAAACTTCGTGCTGACACAGTGAGAGGGCTTCGTTCAGGGAGCAGAAGAGCTCAGTCCTCTTCTGCATTTATGTTCTCTTTCTGGTAAACATGAATGTTCTTCTTAATCTTGTGAGTCTCTAGCCCTTTACTGGATCCTGTTAAGCTCTTGACTACAATTTTATTACATGACTATGAATTTCAAATTTATTTCATTGAGGTAATAAAACACACTTTATCTGTTTCAAACCTGTTGCCTTTTACTTTCTTGTGTCTACCCTAATTTTCACAGTAACAGGCACAATCATATGTAAGTCTCTCACATTTTCACCTTTTCTTTTACTTAATTTCTTAATTAATTAGCATAGCTTTGCCTTTACAAGTTATGTAACAAACAAACATGTGAAAGACATTTCAATGCTAAGAACTTCTGGAGACTTTTTGCTATTTTCATCTTTCTTGTAATTTGTTGGGCTAAACCTTTACATTTCTTTGAAGACAAAAGAAGTATTTTTAGTCAGAAATATTTTTTGGCTCTATTTCCATAAAATCTTAACAAAGAAAGCTTTGTTTAGGATTGCATTGAAGGAAACAGCGTGGTTGAAATTGCAGAGAATAGAATGCAATTAAAAGAGGAATGAAAATTGAAGCTGTTTAGCTTTGGATCAACTTGCAAATCAAGTTTCCTATTCTGGACCATTCTGTCAATAAATCGGAATTCTTTCATTGTTATAGAAACCTCATGCAGACTTTTCCATACCCTTGTAAAGCCTGTCCATTAGAAGAAAAGATGATGTCTAAAGAACCATTTGCTTTTGAAATCTTTTATTACAAAGACATTAAATAGTTCTTCAAATCCAAAAGAATGATTTGAGCATACTTTTGATCATAAAAGAAAAATTGTTCAGAAACAATAGTTTTCTTTGGTTTTTACAGAGAAGATGCCCAAACTTTGTAGCTCCTAACGGCCTATGAGACTGTGGGATGGGCAGATGCTTTCTGTTATACTATTTGTGATCAATGATACTAATTTCATTTGCTTTCATAAATATTAAGAGGGAATGTATATGGCACTGTTGATTCACATTTGTTTCCTTCTATCTTTGATAGACAATTAGAAACTTTTTGAGTTTCCTGAGTGTAAAAATCTCAACGTGGTGAACTTGTTTTCAGCCTGGAGTGTCAGACAGTGGTTTCTTAGCCCTTTGCTTTGGAGAGCCATTGGCAAGCATTTGAAAAGCAGTACAGAGCAGTTAGTGGGACAAAATAACAAGATAATCCCAAGAATGGAGTTTTGTATGTGCTTGCAGATGTGATAAATTACATCAAATAACTTCAAGACAGAAGGGCTAGCTGCCTACCAACTCCTTGTGTGGTCCAAAACACTCTCATTCATATTTCTGGCTTCCTCTCACTATATTTACAGTTTCCTTAGGTATGTTGATTTTCATCTCCATGATGTCTCTTCTGAAGCCTTACCTTTTGAAGGTTGTATTTTTGGCAAAGACAACCAATGCTGTTTGTCCAGGGCAGATGTGTCATTTTGTTCTCTCTGCTATCCTATAAGTAGGGGGTGTCACCCTCGTTTCTGTCCTTTAAACCAATGGCTATCACTGTAAGCTGGGAGGTACTTGATCCTTTTCAGTGTTGTAGATTATCATAAACATAATTTATATCATTTTTAACTATGCAAAAGTTAATGGAGGAGCAGGAATGTTCAAAGAGCAAACTATGAAGCAAAAAGATAAAAACAAAGGAATATAAGTCAAGAAAATCAGGAATATGAAAAATGGCTGAGGAATGTATCGCCCAGATGCAGCTAGAAAAACTCCTTGGTAAGTAAGAAGTGATGTTTCTCCTAAATTGGGCCATCTTTTGGGATTGCTGAGTCTGCACAGCAAAGACCAGCACTGTCATTGCCAAGCACCTTCTCCCAGCCTTACCAAGAGACGCACACAACTGTCCTGAAAAGGAAGGGACTTCCAAAGCCTGTTGGTGCTCTCCCTGCCCCTCCCTCCATTTTCTGCATGTTTTGTCTGTTGATCTTGAAGATAAGCACCTCAAATTTCCATGGAGGTGAACAGTAAAGGCTAAGGATGCTGCACAACTCTGGGCAGCGCTGCACCGCAGTGTTCCCATGATAAGTTTAACATGTGATGCCCTTTGTGCTCAAAGCTGCACAGACTCGTGTCCCAACATGGGGAGGCACTTAGAACTATTAAGTACAAGCTAGGACTCTCTCTGGTGTGCCCATGGAGAACTGTATTGCAGTTGTTAACACAACATGTGGGCTTTCCTCCTGGACAAAGTATTGGTCTGAAATACAGCAGCCCCATATTAAAACACATTTATGGCTCAATCTAGCAGCAAATTGGAGGAGAGATTTGGAAAAGCACATTTTTGTTTAACTGGTCACTTTGTTGCTCCTTCTAAGCATGCTGCTCCCACAGTTCTTGCTCAGGCTCTGCAGCTCTGGCCCATTTGGCTGCACCAGCCCCTTGCAGCGGGCACCTCAGACACATGACTCTGGGGTTGATTTCCAGCAAGCCGCAAGGCATTTCCTCAAGGCTGCTTGGAATCTAACCCTGACTCATTTGGAGAGTGTCCCAGAGACAGTCAATAGCAAAGTTTATTTCAGGAATCCCAATCCAATGCCTCAATCCCAGGCCTTTGCAAAACTCGGCTGTTCGTCAATGAATAACTATGGTAAGGTTAGCATACTGCCACTTGGCTTGGCAGCTCCAGGTGTATGAACGTAGCTCTCAGGGCAGGAGTCGTAAGTTGTTGCTGCTGGGATTTGTTGTACTGTTTTCAGTGCAATCTTGTCATCTCAGCCCACAAATGTTTGTCCAGTTCTGTTGACTTAACTAAATCTGTAAGTCCAGGTGCAGGGCATGGGAAATGCTGTCACTCTGCAAGCACCTGAGATAGTCATTGATGAGAAGGACTGTGAGACCATAAGCACACCTGACATAGTCTCAGATGCAGCATGATCCAGTACAATTGGTTTCACAATCTGATCTAAAGCCCCCTAAGGGTAGTTGGGAGGTTTTCCATTTGTTTCTCTGGGTTTTGGGTCAGTTTATGCACAGTTTGAGCTATTGGTTCAGTATGTATCAATAGTCCCTTAGTTTGGTTCCTAAATTTGAAACAAACTCATGATCAAAAGTAAAGGCAGAAAGAGGTTAGAGGAGAATTTTGCTCCACCACGTTATAGCTTCTTACTAGAGTCTACCGAGCAGAATTGTGGGAACCAAAAAAGTCAAGCAAATACCGTCACACAAGACAAAAGACAGAGTTTCAGTGAGTGGTGCCTTAGTCTGCTGGAAAGGAGTTCCTGTGGTTTACCTGTGGACAATGGTTCACTTCTGTCACACAGTTGTGCCAGAGCCACTGCAACAGTAAAGCTGAGCTAGCTCCTAAAGTTGCTCTGATGTGCCTTATGCAAAGAAACTACAGGGCAAGGCATCCCTTCAGTGGAGAAACAGATCTGCCAGAGGCACGGGACGATTTCTGATTACAAAGGACTGGTGTTTTGGTGTCTCAAGGCCCAGCAAAGGCATTCCCAGCTACCACGGGGTGAGAAACAGGCAAGAAGGAAGGAAGATGCACAAAATGAGAGGATCTGGAGCAATCGGCAGAGCGCAGCTCTGAAGAGGCACTGTGTTACGGTCGCGCCATTTCCTCAAGATAAGCTATTCCTTGGGTCAAAGACATGAGCCTTCCCTGCGCAGCCAATAGTAAATGCAATATATTGCACTGTAGCTGTACGTATGTGTACCTGTACACAAACACATGAATGTAAAGAATGCTAAAATAATGAAATAAGCTCTAAACTAAGACTTGGTGTGAGAGATGTGGAAGGAAAATAAAACGAAAAGTAGCCAACAGAGCTTGGAAAATATTTTCAAGTCCCAATAGCATCCAAGTGTCAGGCAGTTCCCTGTCATCACAGGAAAGGTTCCCCTTTTCCTGAGTACAAAACAACTGCAAGATTTTCTACTCTGCTGGGGGATAAAGAAGAAATCTCCTAAAGCTAGGGCAAAGTACGTGCTTCTCAAAGATGACAGTTACTAAACATTTTTCTAATGAACCATAGTGGTCCTATTTATGAAGATACAGACTTTATTGGGCTATAGTAGAATAATAAAAATGAGCAAGTTCTAAAAGTTGAGTTTTATTTTGCCACCCTAAATGCTCATGACAGCAGAGATCCTTTGAGAAATAAGTTGCTTTTTCTCACAGGGGACACGTTCTGCCTGGGAAAAGTCTGCACATCAGCCTGAGCAATATTTGCTGAACAGCAAAGCCCACGAGGCAAAAAGGTGAGTGCAGCTTCTTGGTCTGTTTTGGCTCTGTCCTTTTGAGCTTAAAACCTGCACAGGCCCCTGAGAGCGAAGCAGTTTTGTCTGTTTTCCTCTGGGAAGCGCAAACGCTCAGCTGCGCTCAGCTGTTGCAGCAGACTGCTGAGAGGGATGGTTTCTGGGTCTGCTGCTCTGCAGCCAGGCAAGACCCCAGCACGACAGGCTCCGTGGAAGACATGGCTCATGATGACTAACTCAGCTGTGAACTACTGTGCCTAATCTACAAGGCCATGACTGCTCCTAGCTCACTTATAAAGTGGGTAAATCGCAGCATCCCTTTAAATCTTAAAAAGCTGGTTTTTGGTTCCTCCCCCCTTTTCTGTTCCACAGACCAGGAGCCTCATGGGGAGGGAGAAATCGAGAGATGAGTCCTCTCAAGCTTTGGTTTTGATTTGCTTTGAGGTTAAGATTAAAGCTGACATCCTGCCACAGTTTCTTTGTTTACTGGGTGTTGAAAGGTATTGTTCTGCACTCAGATGCACTTCTGGACAAAGTATTGCTATTGTTCGTTTTGCTGTCTTAACCGCCCCTTGGTAAAAATCAAAACAGAGAAAATCAATGTCTCGGATTGTATTGGGTTTGCGTGGCAAGGTTTGGGTAGCGGAGGGGCTACAGGCATGGCTTCTGTGAGAAGATTCCCCAATGTCCAACAGGGCCAATGCCAGCTGGCCCCAACACGGACCCGCCGCTGGCCAAGGTCAAGCCCACCAGCGATGGTGGTAGCACCTCTGGGAAAACATAGTTAAGAAGGGGAAAAAAACTGCTGCATGACAGCAGCTGGAGAGAGGAGTGAGAATATTTGAGAGAAACAACTCTGCAGACACCAAGGTCACTGAAAAAGGAGCCAGACACCAGAGCAAAGATTCCCCTGCAGCCTGTGGAGAAGACCATGGTGAGGCAGGCTGTTTTCCTGCAGACTGTGGAGGCTGGTGGTGGAGCAGATACTCACCTGCAGCCCATGGTGGTTGATGGTGGAGCAGATACTCACCTGCAGCCCATAGAGGATGATGGCAGAGCAGGTGGAGGCACCTGAAGGAGGCTGTGGCCCGTGGGAAGCCCACGCTGGAGCAAGCTCCTGGCAGGACCTGTGGAGAGAGGAGCCCACGCCAGAGCAGGTTTGCTGGCAGGACTTGTGACCCCGTGGGGGACCCACGCTGGAGCAGTTGGTGAAGAACTGTAGCCCATGGGAAGGACTCATGTTGGAGAAGTTGGTGGAGGACTGTCTCCTGTGGGAGGGACCCCAGGCTGGAGCAGGGGCAGAGTGTGAGGAGTCCTCCCCCTGAGGAGGACGGAGCAGCAGAGACACCGTGTGAGGAACTGACCGTAACCCCCATTCCCCGTCCCCCTGTGCTGCTGGGGGGGAGGTAGAGAAAACTGGGAATAAAGTTAAACCCAGAAAGAAAGGAGGGGTGGGGGGAAGGTATTTTAAGATTTGGTTTTATTTCTTGTTACCCTACTCTGATTTGATTGGTAGTAAATTAAATTAATTTTCCCCAAGTGAAGTCTGTTTTGCCCATGATGGTAATTGCTCAGTGATCTCCCTGCCCTTATCTCAACTTATGAGCCTTTCATCGCACTTTTTCTCCCCCCATCCAGTTGAGGAGGGGCAGTGATAGAGCAGCTGGGTGGGCACCGGGCCTCCAGCTAGGGTTAACCCCCCACAAAGATGGACATATAAAGTGAGAAGAAAGATTAAATGGCTACGTGTGGCAAGATGTATGGTTTCCAACAGAGAGATTTGACAATCGATGCTGAAGCTTGAATGTTATTCTGGCACAACTTCCATAGAAGATACATCTCTGCAGTGGTCTGTATTTCTGTAACTGCTTGGGAAAGAAGTGGCATTTCAGTGCTTAACATCCTGGGCTTTTCACTAGAATCCAGTGAAGTGCAACATAAAGACATAGCAGAGCTTCTGAAAATGTTTAGTTGCTGCCGCAGCATTCTAGAAATACGTGTGTTTCATCTCAAAACAAAGTTGAAGAAGGTACTTCTAAATTTTTGGCCAGTTTAAAGTAGCTTCTCTTCTTCTTTTTCTGTAAAGGTGCAGTGTGGTTTTGAGTTGAATTCTTAAAACAGAGAAATGCTGTTGGATAGTAAGTATAAGATGAAGCAGCAGTAGAAAATGCAGTAAAAGGGGTCATGCTCTGTCTGTGAGGGCTGAGCTGCCCTTGAGATAAAGGACTCATAAAAAGCAAAGCAGCAGTACCCTCTGTTACCGGGAAGGACGATATGGATTTCCGTAAGAGCAAGAAATATGTCTCTTGTACTGGGAAGAACCTGCAGGAAAACAACTGCCTGAGCGACAGAGGCAGGAGACGGTGACACCTGCAGAATTCAAGCCAGCTGCTTTCCCAACAGACCAGTATCAGGGAGAGCCTGCAAATCTGCCAGCTCAAAGGGGATCGGTGCCTACGTAACCAGATAAATAGACAAAACTATATTTCTTTCAAGAATAATTTCCTGAAATGACAAGGTCCCTATTTAAATTGAAAACATTAATTTTTTTGTATCTAAAAGGGATCTGGATCAAATGCTGCAGGGAATGGAAGCATATCCCATACCCAATAACTGGGTGGCGAGCTAATAAGTGAGAGAAAGTTTTAAAAAACTAAAACCACTACCAAAAAACATAGAGATGTAAAGAGTTTGGAAAGACTAACAACAGTAAGCTTTTTTTTTTTTCTTTCCCCCTCTCAGGACTTGTTTTCCCTGAAGCACTAATTTAAGCAGTTACCTCTGGCAAGCAGGCTATCCCAAACCGTGCATCGCCGAGTCACAGCGACTATCATGAGCACGTTCTTTACCCCTGACTGATTCTGCCTTTCTTCATCCCTCATGAAGAGTGCTCAGCTAAAGTGCATCACTTTGCGCTTACCACTGGCTAAACTTTGAAACACAGAGTTATTGCAATTTAGTGGATGTGGTCTAGTGAACAGTAGCTTAGCAGATACGGCAACTTGCTACCGTACCCTAAATTACTCATGTGTCTAGTTTCCCAGTTTAACTGTATGTCTTTGTTATTCACAAAAGCACCCTCTGAAACATCTCTATATTGTGATACATAAATGATAAAGCAGACAAAAAAGATAAAATTTTGAGGCAGAAATAGGCAATGCTCCATTAGTGTCCAAGTTACTGATCTTCGTGGTTCACTGGTGCGATAGTTGTTACAGATCATCGGAAGAACTTGTTATTGCAGGTACCCTGTTTGAATTGACCCGTTCATACGAAAACATACAAGGAGGAGTGTTGCGCTGATATGATCCTATTATGGGCAGAAATACTGCTCTGGAAATACACCAAGTCTCTGCCTTTCAGGTAGTGTTAGAAGTTCCAGAATATGGAAAGTGTACTGGGTGAGAGTAAATTATCTCCAATTTTCCTTAAACAGTTACGTCTTTCTCTTTTCTGTAAGGACTCTGAGTTGCATGTAAGCCTCGTTATGATCACATAATATATGTACTAAAGGTACAGCAAGAAGTTATTTAGTGAGGCCAAAGATGACAACAAAAGGAAGTGAAAAATGTTCCTTTGAAAAAAAGGAAAATTGGGTATTGATTTCATTACCACATGATGAATACGACTTGCTGGGAATTCTCAGATCTCCTGTAAAACTACATTGAGCTACAATTTTTCATATTGAGGTTTAAAAATTGATATTGGTGGCCAGCATGTGGGAAGGAGCTACATTCTTAAGAATACTTGGTATCGGTTTAAACTGTAGAAAGCGTTTGTTTCCTGCCTGCAAGTTACAGTTCTCCAGGGAAGGATGTGATCAGGATGTTAATTCTACTTTTGGTTCAGGTTTCTTGCAACAAGGTGGCTTCAATTAACTCTGTAAAAGAGGATTTTTCATTTTGTGATGTTAGAAGACTTTGTTCTAGATTCTCTAGGAAGACTCTTTCTGTTGTTGCCTGTTCAGAAAGAATGTAACTCTTGATCTGGATTTTCTTAACTTCACCATGTCTTACAAAAACATGGCAATCATCTGAACTCTTCCTTTCAACGCCACTTCAGGTAGAGCGGGCAGACCGCAGGATGGTGCCCGGGCTGACCAGACTGAATTAGCAGCGCTCAGAGCCCTGGGGAGTGTGAGGGCTGTGTTAGCTGAAGGACAGTCTCGGCTTCGGAGAAGCCGCGTTAATTTGAGCTCTGCGCCCATCGCTTCAGGTTCAAAGCAACTGCCATGCTCCAGGATTTATGCCTGTGGATCAGACCTGGATGAAACATGTGGCTGAAAGCACAGAATGCAACCCCAAAGAGAAAATGGTCAGAATGACTCTAAAGCTTTGTTCCTACATCTCTCAGGGCAGGAATTGTGTTCCTACGTGTTTGCAGAGACCACGCTGTGAAAAAGCCACAAACATGAGGGAATCGATCTAATTAAGTCGGTGCACATGGATGCAGTCTTGGGTACTTGCAAGTGGCTTGGTGGACACCCACCACACGCTTCTTCATCTCTGCAGGTGGGGAAAACAAGCTCCAGATTGTGTTTAAAAGAGAGAGATGTGCAAGGGAAAGGCAAGAGTCAGAGACAAAAGAAATATACTTCTCAGAAGTTACTAGGGATGTGACATTTTTATGTGCGCTGTATTTATCTTTGTCCTTGGTTACTAATCCTTCCCATTTACTGTGGTTTGGTTTATTCACGGCTGTGGCAATAATAGAATTTGGTTGTGAAACAGAGGACTCTCTCTTTCTTCTTAAAAAAGGGAGTGATAACAATAGACAGTGAACTGAATTTTCTCCCCTCCTGGCAACAAAGTTAAGTAACTTTGGGACAGCAGACTGCTTACTGCAAGCGGCAAGAGACTTGAGTCAATTTACTGGTGAAATCTTGCAAGAAATCGGAGATTCCCAGCTCCTCCTGTACAGAACGGACAGCAGGAGCTTCTGTCCCTCTCAGATACCTCTTTCAAAACGATTCCCTGCTGCGTGCTTGCTCTGCTGTGTTGTCTGCTATCTTCTGCCCAATGTCTGTGCCCTTGAGTTACAGCAAAAAATCCGTGTTAACCTCATACAACTCATACTGTGGCAGCAACTGCTACCAAGCTTAGGAAATCATCGGAGTTGTCTCCTGAAGGGGCGCAGGATTCACTCCGTGCTGGAGGCTCAAAGGGAGTGTCTGCACGAAGCAGGGAAGTGTTGAGCATCAGGATCCCTGGGCTCTCCACCCTGTTGTTTGGGAGCAATGTGTAATCAAGAGCAGAACAATAGCCACAAAACCCAGTGTCAGTGGCTGCCATCCAGAGGGACCTGGACAGGCTGGAGAGGTGGGCCCATGTGAACCGCATGAAGTTCAACAAGGCCAAGTGCAAGGTCCTGCACGTGGGTCGGCGCAATCCCAAGCACGACTATAGGCTGAGAATAGGTGGAGAATGGATTGAAAGCAGCCCTAAGGAGAAGGACTTGGGGGTATTGATTGATGAGAAGCTCAACATGAGCCGGCAGTGTGCGCTTGCAGCCCAGAAAGCCAACGGTGTCCTGGGCTGCATCAAAAGAGGTGTGACCAGCAGGTCGAGGGAGGTGATCCTGCCCCTCTGCTCCGCTCTGGTGAGACCCCACCTGCAGTGCTGCGTCCAGCTCTGGGGGCCCCAGTACAGGAGAGACATGGAGCTGTTGGAGTGAGTCCAGAGGAGGCCATGAAGCTGATCAGAGGGCTGGAGCACCTCTGCTATGAGGACAGGCTGAGAGAGTTGGGATTGTTCAGCCTGGAGAAGAGAAGGCTCTGGGGAGATCTAATTTCGGCTTACCAGTCCCTGAAGGGGCCTGCAGGAAAGCTGGTGAGGGACTGTTTATCAGGGAGTGTAGTGACAGGACAAGGGGTAATGGGTTTAAGCTGAAGGAGGGCTGATTTAGATTAGATGTTAGGAAGAAATTCTTTACTGAGTGGTGAGGCCCTGGCAGAGGTTGCCCAGAGAGGCTGTGGAGGCCCCATCCCTGGAAGTGTTTAAGACCAGGTTGGATCAGGCTTTGGGCAATGTGGTCTAGTGGAGGGTGTCCCTGCCCACAGCAGGGGGGTTGGAACTAGATGATCTTTTGAGGTCCCTTCCAACCCAAACCATTCTATGATTCTATGATTCTGAAGGGAAAGGGTCCGCGACGCTTTAGTGCACGGGGTTCCCAACTCTTGGTAAGCTTTTCAGGGGAAAGAGAGAAGTGTTTATTCCTTCGCCAGTGCTGCAGACAAAGATGTGCTGCTCATGGGTCGGGGAGAAAAATGGCTAAAACAGTAATATGGACACACCTGCTGGAACTCCTGAAAGCCAGCTGTCCCCTGAGGGGTTTCTCTGGAGGAAGGGTTTCATTGCAGACAGCCTCTCTGCTAAGCCAAAGCCTGTCCCTTCACCAGGGGATGAGCCAAACCAGCCTCCTGGACCAATTCATTTTGGAGCACTTCAGATAAACACCTTCTCTCTGCAAGGCTTCAGTCCAGCCTTGGTCATGACTGCTGCACTGTAACTTGGGAAATCACCAAAAATGAAGCTTATGGAGTGCTTAAAGAGTGAGGAGGCTGCAGAGCACGCTGCCTTCTAGCCGTGCAAACCTCATAGCCTCTTAGAGCAGATTCTGGCAGCTAAAAAGCTTGATCATTTTGAAGATGTAGATCGGGATGGGCGATTCTTCCTGATGCTCGAATTCTTATGCTAGCACCCAACTGAACGTTAAAATCTGTTGTGCGGAGTGGAAAATGCAGCAAAATGAGAGTGCTAGTGTGGTGTGCAACAAAGCAGTTGGGTGTGAGTCAAAGCTTCATAAATCTCCAGGCACATTTCAGCTGCTTTGTCTATGTCTTCAGATGACTACAGATCAAGATCAGGGTGTTCAGAGAAAAAAATTTTTTTTTTCCTCTCCTGAAACTTGGGCTCCTGATTTCCGCTTTCTTTCTCACTTGGCTCAATACAAACAAAAGTATTCAATACCAAGGCAGATGCTTACTTGTTAAGAACTGCATGGCTTTTTTACCATGAAAGAAACACTTGTGGGAAATCTCAAACTACAATTTGGGAGACCAGGGTTTTCCAGACAGCTGCACTGTGAAGATCGTTGTGCTACCGACAGATGCAGGACAAGGGGTGCCTGGTTCCCCTTTCCACC
This sequence comes from Grus americana, assembly GCF_028858705.1. Classification (NCBI taxonomy): domain Eukaryota; kingdom Metazoa; phylum Chordata; class Aves; order Gruiformes; family Gruidae; genus Grus; species Grus americana. The sequence goes on from NC_072868.1 coordinate 2,392,715, forward strand.
TAATGCATTTCTTTTCCAGACCTGCATCCTTATGTTCAAACCCAGACAGAGCTGGGGATTAATTTGTATTTAGATTTGTATTTGTAGTTCAAAGACAAAAAACATTAGATGGGTGGTCAGAAACCCTAGGCTATCTAAAGCTTCAGCCTTTCACTTTCCCTTTCCCTTCGTAGAGTACCCCATAGCCACTGACAAGGCTATCTCCTCCTCTCGTCCAGTTCCCACAAGGATGTTGCTAATTACTTTCTCTTTTTTTTTTTTTTTTGAGTGGTATCATTTGTGCCTTTCTTAATGTTTTTTCTTTGTGACTGGTAATCTGTTTTCTGTTTGGCTTATTGCTGTAACATGGAATATTTTCTATGCAACTGTATTAGGCACGTGTCCATCATCTGCAGAGACTGAAGAGAGAAGAACCAGCCAGAGCCACACTTGTCACGTCCCTTGCTGGGAGGGGAGGTTAGCTTCTGCCGTTAAACACGGTTAGTTCTGGCTCTACGTTTGTGGGGCACAGAGCTGCTCCCTCCTGGTCGTAACACGTTGGCTGGGTTGCAAGGCTCCTGCTCTGCTTGTGCGCTGTGTTGGGAGACTGGACATCTAACTGGGGGCTGAGGGTCCCACCAGGTCCAGCCTGAGGTCATTTTCTGTACTCAGAGGCATGGCCAAGTTGGGATACAAAACCCAGAAAGCGATGTGCTGCTGCTTCTTCTGCAAGGGGTCTGAAGGCCTTTCAAGATGACCTCAATGCCGTCAACGCCTCAGAGCCCGTTTCCTTCTGGCTCCACATTTCTAAAGGCCAAAGAGCAAGGCGAGGAAGGACTTAGACCCAGGAACTGTCACAACAGTTGTGCAGCCCCATCAGAAAGCACTGATGTAATCTTTCCTTGCTTTGCACGGGCACCAGCAGCCCTGTAGTGGCATTATCGCTCCCGGGACCAGTTAAGTTATTGTGTGGAGCAAAAGGTCTATATCACCGTCTGTTTCAGACGGCATGAGGCCATGTGCAGTCACACAGGGAATCTTAAAAACCCTTTTTATTGTCCATGCCAGTGACTGCCAAAGCACTGGAGTCTATAAAAACGTGTGACTAATGAAGCCATTCCCACGCAGCTCCTCTGTGATTTACTGAATGGCTCCGATCCTCACTGTGGATTTGCTGTCATCATTAAACTAAGGCATTCACTTTTAAATGAACGCCTGTCAGCCTTCCAGGTGTGCTGATCTTTATTGATCAAATAGTCTTTCTCACCTTGTGAAGGAAGGGTATTTCCAGCTCGCTTCTGTTAGATTAGCATTTGAAAATAAGATCAAGGAATCAAATATAATTTTGGACTTTTTGATTCTTAATTAATTCACATAATCAAATCAGACCCTTACTGTCAGATTGGCAAAAATTAACTTCAAATTAAAGCCAGCAAATGAACTTCAGGATGTTGGAGGCAGCAGCAACTTTATAAGTTTTCTGTAAGCAATACCATGATACACCTAGAATAGCACTTTTTTTTTTTTACTTTTTTTTTTTATTTGTATGTGTGTGTACCGAGAATCAGAAAACTATGAAAACCACGGGGTCTCCATTTTTCAACCATGACTATACAGAAATCCCATTTAGGAATGTGGATGAGTTGCACAATGTAACTTAACCCAGCTGACCGCTCCAAGGCTTGAAAAACCTTTCCTAGCTTGTATGTGCTAATTAAAAAAAGACTGAACAGCACTTTTACTAACCCCCCTGATTTGTCTACCACAGCCTACTGCACACTTCTGTTTGTACAGCTTCTGCTGATATTCGTTACCTTGTCTGACTGGTACATTTGTCCCAGCAAAACTTCTATTGCGGGTGCAGTTATAACGGCAAGACCGCACATTTAACAGAGTATCTTCGGTCTGTGGGAGAGGGTGGATTGCTCGAAACGGGTTTTTTTAAACCCACTCGGCATTTGTCTTTTCCTTTATGAGAGATTTATTTCGACTGGGCTTAAGTCAATCGCTTACAAATTTAGGAATAGAAAGATAAGCTGCTACTTAAGTGAAATAGCTGCATTCGCAAGATCTGTGCCTATGTGACAGTTCAGAAACGGATCTAATTGCTTGCTGCTTTTTTTTTTTTTCCCCAGGACTTGGTTTGAATTCCAGAACTGAGATGCAATTTGGTTCTGTCAACGCTTAGAAAACTGTGTTGATTCATATTGTCAATTATCACGAATAGGTATGTGTCAACTTCCAGTTAAGGGGCTATGATGAGAAAATAATCTAAAACATATGCTCGTGCGTATGCTTTTTCTTCCTATATTTGCTTGATCAAAACTTGTGACAGAAGGTGGCATTTCTGTCAAATCTGGAAAAGGTTGTTTCTGGTGTTGCATAGTTTCTAGACATATCCTTGACATTTTTATCCACATACAACTTTTTGAAATATAGACATGGAACAGAGTGTTTTCTGGCAATTAAGTTAGGACTTACTCCTTGTTGAAATGAATGCAATTAAAATCTTGCATACACATGGTGTTCTTGGTCAAACCTACTGACTATTTTTCTGAGATGCTACTCAAGAATAGCAACAGCGTTTCAAATGCTTTTGATCTCCATTAAGCGCAGGGAAAGTCTTAAGTGAAAAAAGTGACACCTCTGCAAATGTGACTGCCTTGCAGGTGGTTTCTGCACCTCTGTAAGAGGAAAAAAGGCTGATGGAGACAGGTAGCATTGATGCAGTTTTGCTCACGTAAAAAAAAAAAAGGCACAAAGTCCTCTGTTCCTATATATACAGGAGGAATTGAATATGAACCATGTTCTTGGCTTTCAGGACCAAGCCTTGTTTCTCCTGCTCTTTCTCAACCATATTTAGAGCTTGTCCAGGCTGTGCGTTCAGCTTCTTGGCTTTTTTAATGCCCAAAGGTGTTTACCCTCTTTCTCCTCCTATTTTCTGACTGTATCGAAAACTGTATCTAGCAAAACTTCTGCCTGCATATTACTTCATTCCTGAATGCATGTGTCTGTGATTTTTGTCATGCAAAGCAATAGGTGGGACAGCAACAGCATGTGATTTCCAGGGAGCTCTTAGACAGATGCTGGACAACGGCTACCACAGCTACCAGATCAGGTAAGCAGAAATCTGAGTAGAAAAGCTGCGTTACAAGGGCTATGGTTCCCAACCTGAGAATTCCTCACTGGCTGAACAAAATGTTTATTTTAAAGGACACCCTGTGCAGTTATCCAGGCAGGAAGTTTAGAAAACAAAGTTGTGACATAGGAGAATTAGACTGTCTACATCCATGGTTTTCAGTGGATTTTGAGCACCTGATTTGTTTAGCACCTGTTGAAAATGCCTGCAAAAACCATGTTCAAAATAGCAAAGACTTGGAGACAGTTAGGAAAAGAACCAAGTCCTGCCTTACTCCTTTCCTCTAAAATAGCGAATTGCGTGTTTAAACTTTTCTTTGCAAGTAATGAGCAAGCAGTTCCAAGTGTAAACCTCTGCATTAGCTGTTCCCAACAGATTTGAACTGAGAGCTGGCTAATCTTCCAATGCTCTGGAAAAAAGGGTCTGAGCTCTACCATGAGCCACCATGCTCCCCTCCTACCCCCATCTCCCACAAGAGGTGCAGGAGAAACCCAGCAGCGCTCTGGCATGACACCGCACCATCCTGCTGCCCTCAGGCTGCAGAAGTCACCATAAAAGCAAACCATCCCAACCCACCTGTAAGCTCCAGCTTGAAGCAAAGTGTTTTGGGTGCTGTCTTCTTTCGGGGTGCACCAGTTGGGGCTGATCATCCAGCTGCATTACACATTTGTTCATTTTGGTAAAAAAACCCCCCACAACCCAAAATTATAGAATGGTTTGGGTGGGAAGGGACCTCACAGCCCATCCAGTCCCACCCCCTGCCATGGGCAGGGACACCCTCCACCAGCCCAGGTTGCCCAAAGCCCCATCCAACCTGGCCTTGAACACTGCCAGGGAGCCAGGGGCAGCCACAGCTTCTCTGGGCACCCTGTGCCAGGGCCTCGCCACCCTCACCGGGAAGGATTTCTTCCTGACGTCTCATATAAATCTCCCCTCTTTTAGTTTAACCCCATTCCCCCTTGTCCTGTCACTACACCCCCTGATAAACAGCCCCTCTCCAAAACCAACCACCGCCCCCCCCACCCCCCCGCTCCCTAAAAGCCCTTTTATTAGATCTGCAGTTCCTGTAGCCTTGCTTTGTGACCCTGCCCACGGCAGTGACAATAAACACGGGGGTTGTTTGCTCGCTGCCCTTTCACACCAGGGCAGGGCCGGTTCCCGGAGCCGCTCGGAGCCCCGGTCCGTCCCCCCCCGCCCGTCCCCGCCACCTCCGGTCGCTTTTGCGCCGGCGCCCTCTGGCGGGGGCGGGGGGGTGTGCGCGGGTGCTGCTCTTCCCACCCGGCCCCAGATGTCAGCCGGGCTAAACCCAGGGCAGAACCCGCTCCGAGGGGCCGGGGAGTGCAGGTGTCTCTGTGCACTCTGGGGCCTGGCCGCTGTGTTCGCCCGTCCCTACCCACGCCCGGCGTGCAGCTCCTCGTGGCCGCAGAATCCCCAAGGATACGGGATGCAAGGATAAACGATGAAGAGGCAAGGGGTGGTGGGAGAGGAATGTATGCACAAACAAGAAACCTTGAAATCCAGTCACGCTGGTACGGAACAGGCTTTTCCTCTTCCAGCGCCTGCCGGTGCTCGGGGCAGGGGGATCCCAGCGGAACCTTCTCCTCCACAGATGCTCTGCTGAGCACGGCGCTGCTGCTGAGAGTTTCAGTGGGGACAGACTGACAGATGCACGGCGCTTCAGGCAGCTCCGCGGGAGATGCGTTTTTGTGAGACAAGGGATGTAGCTTGGACTCCGGCGTATGTGCTTTGATTAATTCAGGCCAACCGCCCTTCCCTATCTCATGATAAAACAACCCATTACTTTGTTAATCTCTGCATGGAGATCATTGTAGTGTTTGATCTCTCAGCTGACACAAGCAGCCGAGCCGACTGAAAAGCTCAGTCCCACGCAGAGAGAAGGTTGATGCCTACTGGGCATTTGGCATTCAATGTGCGAGGGGATTTCCCAGCCCTTGGATGAAGTGGAGAGAAGAATACAATCCCTTGTATTTCCTGACTCAGGGAATAACTCAGTCCAGAAAGAAAATGGTACAAGTGGGAGTGATGATCACCTTAATCTCTATTACTCTTCCCTGCAGAGAGAGCCGATAGCCGTCACTCCAAGGAACACGACCATGGAGGAGTGGCAAACAACCTGTCAGGAGCTTCAAGAGACATATCAGTGAGGTCCTGAGTGCCAGGGTTAGACCCCGTTTAGGAACAGGACCTTTTCTGCAGTAAAACACTTCCAATAAACTCTTGAGGACTACAGTCTTTAGGACCAAGTCCCTTCAGGACTACAGTTGTGAGGAATATCAGAAGACACTTCCTGGAGGATGATGGCCATAAATGCCTGCAAGGTGTGCCTTAACATGTGATTGCTCCAGGCAGAAAAGGGCGTAAATACATCCAGTGGTCATGGGAGTGCGGCTCTCAGGAAAAGAGACTTACATATAACTTTATGGTGGCGGGGTTTGGAAAATACTCTCTGGTCATGAGAAGACGTGGAGTTCTTCTCCAGACCTGAGAAAGCATTTGGACAGCAATGCTTTGTGTACAGAACACAAAAGAAAATAGGAACTAAAAGGTTTTGAGACAAAAAAGCAAGGCAAGGATGAACTGGCAGGAGGACTGTAGCTTGACTGTCTCCTGGATTCCAGAGAGCAGACATTGTATATTCTTGTAAACAGAATTGCATTAGAGATAAGTCACCGTAACCAGAGTTTTCCAGTCTGTGGCTTATTGTTCTGCAAAGTTCAACTTTGGACAATAACTTTTGCCCTTTTTTATGCTGCCTGTGTCTCTGCTTTTCTCAAACAGCCCAAAAGTGTCTATCTAATTTAAACCCACTTCTTAAAATTTTGCCAAGAGGTTCAAACCTCTGACTTTGTGTGCATATTCATGCAACTGCAGTCTAATGTAATATTCCCTTAATTGTTTTAAGTTGTTTGAGAGTGATTTTACTCTTTACTCCAGTTGACAACAATGCAGGATCATTTTTGGAGTGGAAAATGGATTTTAGTATGGCTAATTATGGCACATTCCACTTCCTATAAATAATTTACCAGTGCTCTGGCAGTTATTTTCCATTTTTCTCTCAAAACACCGGTGAACACTCTGCCTCAAAAGAAAGCAAGTATAGAACCTATTTTATTATTATTATTATTATTTAATAACTGAAATCAAGAAAAAAGAAACAGCAGAAGGATGGGGAAGAAAATAATGACAGTGAACCTAGCACAGCAGCAGCCTAAGCACTGCTATGTTTTACTAAGTATTGTGAGAAAGAGGAGTAAGGATGAATGTGGGGGTTGGTTTTGAAGTGACTGAGGATTTCACATACTGGGTAGATAAAAGCATGGTGAAAGACAGAAAGAAGAAAACTTGCACTTGGCTTGAACGATGCTAGACTGTGGGCTGGGAGAAGCCTCAAAAACAGGCATTTTGACCAAGTGCTGGATCCTTTGGGAGGAGCTTTCACCACTGTATGAATGCACTGATTAAAATGCAAATTTGGCATTTCAGAAACATGTGTTTGTAAAAGCAAGCCCACAGAAAGGGTTTCAAATCCTCCCCCTTCGGCTATTCCCTGTCCACAGAGCCAGAACTATACCTACACTACCCCTGTCCCTATCAGGCGGGCTTTCAGCTGTGAAGCAGATCTTTGCCCTCACCCTCAGGCTGTGACCGAGTCCTGCAGGCTGCCTCTGTCGGACGCCTCCTCAGAGGGGTGCTGCTTCTCTGGGCTGCTTTGCTAGAAAGCCACCTTCTTCCATACAACTACTTTCTTCTCCAAACCTACTACACCCATTCTCCAGGCTTCGCTAAGAGCACAGACCTGTTTCCTCCAGATTTCCATTGAGGATCCTTCTCGCTATTCCACTCTTACTGGGTGGAAATAGGGCTACAATTCTGTCTTATAGATATCTTAAATGAAGATTAAGTTAAACCTGTGTCAGTGAGTCTAAGCCCAGCTGTTAGCACCACTTATTCCACAGCAATCTTTAGACTAGACATTTTAAATTGAAATTACTTACTGAGAGCAGGATTCAGTGCTACACATAGACTTAGTAAAAACTGACTTACACAAAACTTAAAGCAAAATCTACTTTAAAACTCAATGCTCACTAAAGCCTTAAATCGTGCCTAGACAACCAGCATGGTGGAAGAGTGACATTCACTTTGTACAGAAAGACGTTTGGCCATCACCTAACAGCGGCCAGAATGAAATTCTTCCTTTTGCTCCCCAGGAAATCACACAAACACAGCCAAGATGGAAAGAGCCATGCACCATTCTATAATTTGAAGTTTATTCATCCCAGACTGTGATTGCTTATGACTTTCTGACTGTAACTTGGGTAACTCCATAATACTTCCAGTGCACTCCATTTCTGAGCTTTAAGTATCTGAATCTTAGTGAAGTTAAAATTCTACCTGACATGCTGCTTCATATGTCTCTTTCTTAATATGTCATGACTGTCACTCATCAACAAAAAAAAAAAGAAAAAAAGAAAAAGAAACCTTTTTATCTGTGTGTTTCTGCAAACTCTTTAGCCCAGACTGTGTCTTCATTACCAAAATTCACACAGGATTTTTTTCCCCCCAAGTATCAGATCAAAGACACTAGTTCCAGCTGTTCTTGACCAACTGTTGTAATTGGTGACAACTAACTGACGACTAATGTAGCAGCACTCTTAAGTTTCTGGAACTTATTTAATTCACAAGAAAAGCAAAGAAGAAAATAGAACAGGAAAGTCCTGCATCCTGAAAAGTCTGTCAGCAGAGGAGGGGAAAAAAAATCAATAGAAGGTGATCTCCCAGGCATGCCTTTGATGTTGCAGTGTCTGCAGCCAAGAACTTCAAAGACAGAGTTTTGATTTCTATCTGAAGATCAGGTCGAACTCCAGCATAGCCCTTCTAGCGGTTCCCACTAGCTTTTCCTCTGACATTTTTCAAATATTGTGTATTATGTATGTACACAATATTGAGTTATGTATTATTCATTAGGCAGCCCAACTGGAGAAAATCTCAGAAGTTTTGATCACCAAGTATCTCAGGGTATTTGTCACCAATAATGCTTGGTCCCCAAGTATTACTGACAAAGAAAATGGTGAATCTTATTCTAGAATGTATTAACAGATATGGTACGGATGAGACAATTATGCTGCTCTATTTAGTACTGCCAAAGCCTCCGATGAAAGTATTATGCCCAGTACTGGGCACTGCACTTAAGAAATACATACATGAGTAAGTGAAGTGCAGAAGATAGCAATGAAAATGAGAACAAAAAATTTGATCTCATGAGAAAGGTCGGAGGGGCTGGATTTGCATCTTTTGAAAAAGATGACAAGAAAGGGCACAGCAATATTCGCAAGGCCCGTGGGTTGTCACACAGTGCATTTCTATGTGCTCAGGGGACACTACAACAGGCATTGGATTAAGTCACAGCAGGAAGATGAAGAAATTTTTTTTGTCAGGCACTTGACAGGCTGCAGAGAGAATCTCTGTCCATGGTGGTTGTTAAGAACAGCTTGGACAAAGGTAATTGGGGGTGATATAAAAATATTGTTATTTTTATAAGGATAAAAAGGAGGTTTGGTCCAGGTGAGCGCTGGGCATTGGGCTGTGGGTAGGCCAGTGCAGGCGCAGTCATTAGTGACCCATGTGCTTTGCCTTCATGCCAATGAAAAGTGCTTTGGTGCGAACAGTCTGATGTGACAGGGACATTGAAGCAAACGCTCGCAGCAAAAGAAGGTAGAATAATTTGGTGGGAGACCATCTTCGGTGTTACAGCAACACTGAGTGTGTCTGCTCAGCTTATCAACAGTGTTAAATAGCAGCTGCCTGCAGTACCTGAAAATCCATGGTATCCCTTCGACATAACAGCAAGTGACAGAGACACAAATGCTGCAAATACCCAGGGAAATGTGGCAGTACTGAAGCAAGAAAGGAAAAATATTTTAGTCATACTGGGAAAAGCTAAAACTGATCCTGTCCTGGTGCCTACTGTATCTCCAAACTGATGGCTTTGCATGGAGTGTGCTGGGTGTCCTCATTTTCAACTGGGGCAGGCAGGAAAGGTAGATGGGAGGAAGACCAAGGACAGAAAAGATAGGCAGTCTTTTCTTGAAGGTGATTAAAAAGTGAAATGATACAATGTGCATAATCTCCCACTAGCATAACAAGAATAGTACAAGTTTACAACACATAATGGGAAGTTATGGGACTCCAAAAATGCAAACGGTCTGGAAATACTAAAATGTAAAACACCCTGTAACACTGTTTGGGCTGATGGCTCTGCCTGCTTTAACACTAAATCTCGCATGAAATGGATGACCTTTTAATCTCGAAGAATTGGTTGGGAGGCAGAATTTTAATGCAGACTTCCTGGTAAGTAATTCTGTTGTGTATTAGTGCCATGTTCTTTGATTAGCTAGAATTAGGGAAATGGAATGAGGGACAAGGACTAAGGGATTGGAGCATCTGACACACGAGGAGGAGCTGCGAGCCTAGATTGTTAAACCTGTAGAGAAGGCTCAGGGGATCTTACCAATGTGTATATAGACCGGGTAAACAAGATGGAGCCAGACCCTTCTGGGTGACAGGATAAGGGGCAGCAGTCACAGGTTGAAATACAGGAAATTCTACTTAAACATAGAAAAAAAGTTTCTGATGTGAAGATGGTGGAACAGGTTGCCCAGGGAGACTGTGGTGTCTCCATCCCTGGGAGATGTTAAAAACCCAGCAGGGCAAGGTCCTGAGCAACCTGTTCTGACTCCGCATGAGCAAGCAGGTCGGACAGACGCTCTCCAGAGCTCCTTTCCTACGGCAGCCTGCCATTCCGGGGGAGGAAGGAAGCTCTGCTTTCTAACTGAAGGACAAAGCAGTATTGCGTTTCTCCCCTCCTTTGATCAGTTCTCTCCCTCCCCTGTGCCTCAGCCCTGTCATTTCCTGGTATGTACTCCTCCTACTCGCTTCATGCTTTTGCGCGCAATAAACAAACCTGGGAAAGAAACGCTGCTCTTCTGGTTCCAATAAACCCCGGGAAGAGGCGCCCTGTGAACACCGAGGACGCCTTCAGAGCAGTTCGCGGGGTCCTGCCACGGTTCCCCCCCGCCTCACGCCACCAGCAACGATCGCGGCGGCCGCTACCCGGCTGCTTCGCAGGCCCTTCCACGGCGCAAAGAGCCCGGGGGAGGGGGGGGCTGTTGGAGCCGTGTGGGGCAGCTCGGGGATGCCGAGAGGAAGACGGCTGCACCCGTCAGGCGCCAACCTGGGTGGCGGCCCCGGCGGCGGAGGGAGGGAGGGGCCGCCTCGCTCCCTCCCCGCCCGGTTCCCGCCCGCCGCCGCCTCACGGCTCTCGCCCAGCGGCGCAGGCGCAGCTCCGGAAACGACAACTCCCGGGAGGCGCCGCGGCAGGGCGCGCATGCGCGGCGGGACGGCGCAGGGGAGCACGGCGCGGCGCTGCGGGGGAGGGGAGCGCTGATGCAAGAGGCGAGCGCGGCGGTCGCGGGTACCGGCTGACCGCGTCCCTGAGCGCCCGCCGCTCCGCCCTTCTCTCGCTCCGCTCCGCGCGCGGCCGCAGCCATGTCGGGCGACGAGGTGAGACCCGGCGGCCGCCGCCCTCGGGGAAGCCGGGTTCGAGGCCTGCGCCGCGGCCGGGGCCGCCGCCATGTGGGAGACCGGGCCCGAGGCCTGCGCCGGGCGGCGAGCGGGACCTCCGCCCTGGGGCAGAGCCGGCGCCTCGGTGCTCGGGCGGGCGGCGGCGCGTGGGTCCTGCGGCCCCGCCGGGCGGCCCCGGCCCCTGCCGCGCTCGCCGCCGTCCCTGAGCAGGGGGGGGGGGGCCGCGGCCGCCTCTGGGTGCGGTGGGCGGAGGCCGGGCCGCGGGCGCTGGCGCCTTCCCGGGAGCCTTCTCGGCCTCTGCGCGCCGCGGAGTCCCGCCTGGCCCGCGGCTGCGGTCTGGCTCTGCGTATGGTGGGAAGGCCTAAAGCTCGGCTGGAGCTCCCCATGTTCTGCCGGCGCCCGCCTCTGGCAGAGGGAGGGCCGGGGAGGAAGGCAGGTTTCCCCCCACCCCCTTCTCCATCGTGTTTCGTGCTTTCGTGTAGTCAGTATACTTACTGCTCTCTCTTTCCGGACCTTTAATATCTTGTCTTTTAACCACGAGAGCTAAATAGCTACATCTTAACAAATGATAACTTTGTTTTTTCTGAATCCGATGGTGTTTGCTTAGGCACACTTCAAGGGAAGTAGATACATCTGTCTCAGAGAAATTTTTCAGGTGTTGTAGATGCCGCGTGTTGGCACCTTTACTAATCTCATTTCAATTGCCCTCGTGGGGAAAAGGAAAGCTTTATGTGTATGAGGTTATAAGCACTGATGGATGATTCTATAGCTTGGCTGAATCCATGAGATGGCTGCTTTTGGTCTTCTTTCTGGTGTTGTTTAAAATACCAGTGTGGCTGGTTTCCTCCTGAGCAAAGCGATCACTCTAGCCTCAGAGACAGCAAGTCATAATTTGTCCTGGGTAATACAGGAGAACTAATGTAATTACTAATTATTTTAATGGTAGCCGAGACTGACTTATGCAGCTACTTTAACATCTAGACTGACTTATGCAGCTACTTTAACATCTAGAATGAATGTACTGCATTTTTATGCCTAATCGTGTCCTTGGAACTGCAGTTCTAATGTCTAGGTTGTACTCTGGTTCTAGAAATTAAGACCCGGCAATCCTTGCATCAGATGCTTTCTGTCTCAGGTGATCATAGGACTATAGAGCAGTTTATCTAGAGTTCCCCAATTTGTATTTAGTTTAAGTGTCAGTAAAATTATTTTTCTTGTATAATGCATTTGTTCTGGCATTGAGGCGATACCAGGAATATCTTGTAAAGTTACATCTCTGGATTGCTTTACACAGCAGGCTGACACAGAATAAAAATGGTAGTAGATATCACAGTTGGACTGTCACTGTTAGATCTTCTGGTTAGTGTATTTGTGAGAGTGCGTGAGTGCACACCTTCCAGAACTTCTGTATATCTGGTTGTTAGAAGCCAAATAATTTGTTACCGATGTAAAGTTGGTGAAACTTTTTAAAGCCAATGATCCTATCAAGTTGAGAAGAGTGAAGACAAATTTGCACCTTAAACTGGTATAGGTGTTACAAAACTATGTTTTGTTGCATTAGACTGTAGCTTAAAATTTTTAGAGCTGTATACAAAATGAAACTCTGTGGTAGAAACATCTACTGCCTGAGTGCTGCCCTATGGCACAGCAGAGGCAACACAGGCCCTGTTGGCAAGGGGAAACAGTCCATTATCTATTTCCTTTATTAAAAATCCTACTGTATAGATAGTCCTCCTAGATATCTAAAAGTTCTGCTGGCCCTGTAGTTTTATGAAGCTTCAGGAGATAATATTAGCGAATGCTGTGTTTTGAGCAGCCAGAGGGTTTAGGTGCAGATTGGTATTAATAATTTTGCAATCCATTGTAGACATCAACTCAGTGTAGTGTAAGGATACCTGAACTAACTTTATCAGTGCAGAGTTGCTGTGTGTTTTGTAGACATCCGTGTGTGTATTCAGACTAATGAAATGGGATTTATTTGTGACCTCTGTTAGAATCCCCAGCATTTGCCACTGTCACAGCAGCTTAAAGTAAAGTTGGCTTCTGTCTTGAGAGTTGCATTTGCACTATGAGGCTTAGATTTTATTTTTTTTTTCCCTCTGTTCTTTCGCTTGTTCATTTTCTGTGAGCTGGGATTTTGACTGTGTAGGCATTTGAAATAAGGAATGGATATACGGAGCTGGATGTGAGAAAGACCTGTGTGATCTACAGAAGAGAAAACCCCGTATGGGAATTTGGCTCTGAGAGCAGCAACAGGATGGAAATTTATAACCGTTTCTACACAGGAAAAGCATATTTGGGCTGGGGGCTGCAGTTCCTTCAGTAGAGGGCCTGCAACTTTGTAGAGTTTTTCAGTGCTGAAATGGTATCATAATGCTTTGACTAATCAAACATACTGAATAGAGAAAAGGAATGAAGAAACTTTTGAAATGTCTAGCTCAGGCAAAATGCAGAATAGCCTGCTTATCAGGCTGGTTAGTTTATCTCATGATTTGTTAAAGTGTCTGTGACCTAAGACTCCTGTTTAGTTTTTATTGAAGCCCTTGAACAAAATATTTCAGGCATAGACCTCCTTCTCGGGTTGTGGAACTCTTACATTAGTTTCCTGAGACCAGTTAGCATGTTATGGCTAGGTCTTAGGTTTGACCTGACTGGATGGAGTGGACCTTCAGAGCAGTGCTCTGTTCAAGGCCAGCTACATTTTTTTTTTCAGCATTAAAACAATCTTCTGCATCCAGAAATTGTCCTTGTGTGTTAACTTCAGTTTAGTGCGCTACTAGTGAAGACACATTCTGTCTCTTGTAGACACAAGATATGCTTCATGGTTGTTCAGGATGAAGGATGCCTTTTTCTTTGCAAAGAGTGGTTTGGGGCGGATAGGCTGGTTCCTTCTTAGAAATTATTACACCTGATCTAAGCATAATCTTATGTTTGCTTAATCATGTGAGAAGAAAGAAGACTCTTCAGAGTCTTGCAGAGCTTCCTCACTGAAATGAGTCATGATCTTGAAAATGGTGTTCATGTGCTTGTTCCCGGAGCTGTGTGCTCTTGCCGATGCAGGCAGCTTTCCTTCTGTTTCAGCAGACTGTGGAGATTACAAGAGGAAGCCAGCAGACAGTGTAACTGGTCGTGCACATTCTTTGATTACTGTGCATTACAGGAGCATGATTCATACATGTGTGTGTCTAAGCATTAGAGGGAAGCCCTCTGGCAGAACTTTTTTGAAAATTGTTCTAGTGTAGTGTGCGCATCTAAAGACGCTCTTCAGCAGTTTGAAAGCCTCAAGCTTCAGTGTCCCATATACATGGATGCTTTTTTGTGATGCTGTGCTTCAAACACCCATATCTGCAGTTTACTGCCTTTAATAGAGCCTTTATGAAACATGTAAGTTCCAGAAAATCGGAAGAATATCATAAGAATGTCGTGTGGGAGAATGAGAAGTGCGAGGAAAAGATTGCTTCGTGGAGGGAGGGAAACCGCCAAACTTGTAGGGTGTAACAAAAGAAGTTGGAGAATTGCTCCGTTGATGAAGTGGTGATGTTTTCATGAGTCAGGGTGTGGTGGGTTGAGCCTGGCTGGGGGCCAGGTGCCCACCAGAGCCACTCTCTCACTCCCCTCATTCACCAAACAGGGGAGAAAAAGCATAACGAAATGCTTGCAGGTTGAGATAAGGACAGGGAGAGATCACTCACTAATTATTGTCACGAGCAAAACAGACCAAACTTAGAGAGGGAATTCATCTAATTTATTACTAGGCAAAACAGAGTAGAGGAATGAGAAAATAAAATCAACTCTTAAAACACTTCCCCCCACCCCTCCCATCTTCCCGGGCTCAACTTCACTCCCGGCTTCAACCTTCCCCCCCCTCAGCGGCACAGGGGGACGGGGAATGGGGGTTACGGTCAGTTCATCTCACGGTGTTTCTGCCGCTTCTTCATCCTCAGGGGGAGGACTCCTCTCATCGTTCCCCTGCTCCAGCATGGAGTCCCTCTCACGGGGTGCAGACCTTCAGGAGCAAACTGCTCCAGCGTGGGGTCCCCCACGGGGCCACAAGTCCTGCCAGCAAACCTGCCCTGGCGTGGGCTCCCCTCTTCACGGGTCCACCGGTCCGGCCTGGAACTTGCTCCAGCGTGGGCTTCCCACGGGCCGCAGCCTCCTTCAGGTGTCTCCACCTGCTCCGGCGTGGGGTCCTCCACGGGCTGCAGGTGGAATCGCTACACCCCCTCATCCTTCCTCCATGGGCTGCAGGGGGACAGCCTGCTTCACCATGGCCTTCACCACGGGCTGCAGGGGGATCTCTGCTCCGGCGCCTGGAGCTCCTCCTCCCCCTCCATCTGCACTGACCTGGGTGTCTGCAGAGTTTCTTACATCTTCTCACTCCTCTCTCCGGCTGCAAAAGCTCTCTCCCTCTAAGTGTTTTTCTACTTCTTAAATAAGTTATCACAGAGGCGCTGATTGGCTTGGCCTTGGCCAGCGGCGGGCCCGTCTTGGAGCCGGCTGGCATTGGCTCTGTCAGACACAGGGGGAGCTTCTAGCAGCTTCTCACAGAAGCCACCCCTGTAGCCCCCCCGCTACCAAAACCCTGCCACGCAAACCCAACACATTCCACCCCTCGCCTCTGTGAATCACATATTTAAGAATTATTAAAACATATTCAACAGAAAAACTACACACACACTAATCACATCAACAAGGAAAAAGGAAAAAAATTCCCCCCACCAGAATCAAAGCAACACTATCACAACACTAAACAAGAGTAGACAATACACACAGAATCCACCTCTCGTCCCTTCACCACTATTTCACTCTCAATCTACGTTCAGTCAATGTTTTGCTCGTTACCTCTTCCAATTACTGTCCTTATCTCGATTTTCTCCTGCCCCACGTTGGGCGCCAAAAAGACTGTGGTGGGTTGAGCCTGGCTGGGGGCCAGGTGCCCACCAGAGCCACTCTCTCACTCCCCTCATTCGATAAACAGGGGAGAAAAGGCATAACGAAATGCTTGTAGGTCGAGATAAGGACAGGGAGAGATCACTCACTAATTATCGTCACGAGCAAAACAGACCGAACTGAGAGAGGGAATTCATCTAATTTATTACTAGGCAAAACAGAGTAGAGGAATGAGAAAATAAAATCAACTCTTAAAACACTTCCCCCCACCCCTCCCATCTTCCCGGGCTCAACTTCACTCCCGGCTTCAACCTTCCCCCCCCTCAGCGGCACAGGGGGACGGGGAATGGGGGTTACGGTCAGTTCATCTCACGGTGTTTCTGCCGCTTCTTCATCCTCAGGGGGAGGACTCCTCTCATCGTTCCCCTGCTCCAGCATGGAGTCCCTCTCACGGGGTGCAGACCTTCAGGAGCAAACTGCTCCAGCGTGGGGTCCCCCACGGGGCCACAAGTCCTGCCAGCAAACCTGCCCTGGCGTGGGCTCCCCTCTTCACGGGTCCACCGGTCCGGCCTGGAACTTGCTCCAGCGTGGGCTTCCCACGGGCCGCAGCCTCCTTCAGGTGTCTCCACCTGCTCCGGCGTGGGGTCCTCCACAGGCTGCAGGTGGAATCTCTACACCCCCTCATCCTTCCTCCATGGGCTGCAGGGGGACAGCCTGCTTCACCATGGCCTTCACCACGGGCTGCAGGGGGATCTCTGCTCCGGCGCCTGGAGCTCCTCCTCCCCCTCCATCTGCACTGACCTTGGTGTCTGCAGAGTTTCTTACATCTTCTCACTCCTCTCTCCGGCTGCAAAAGCTCTCTCCCTCTAAGTGTTTTTCTACTTCTTAAATATGTTATCACAGAGGCGCTGATTGGCTTGGCCTTGGCCAGCGGCGGGCCCGTCTTGGAGCCGGCTGGCATTGGCTCTGTCAGACACAGGGGGAGCTTCTAGCAGCTTCTCACAGAAGCCACCCCTGTAGCCCCCCCGCTACCAAAACCCTGCCACGCAAACCCAACACACAGGGTATTCATGATGCTGAATTTTAACTATCTGTGAGAACATGCTTCAATTACTAGATAAGAAAAAATGGAGAGTCTTATTAAGTGTCTAAAATTGTTTGATGTGTTAAATATACACTATGGTGTGAAAATATGGCCAGATGTATGTTACACAACTGACCAGTAGCTACGATGTCAAACTTGCATCTTAAGTGAAAAAAGTAAGAGCATTCCTGTGTTGGAAAACTGAAGAGCTCATGTATTAAATATTTCGGGTCTGCAGGTGATGAATAGGTTAAAAGTGAGTCTTGGGGTTAGTGCCTTCTTCACAGTCAGACTAGGTGAATTAAGCTTCTTCTCTGGCTAAAGAACTCATTAACAGCTTTTAATCGCTTGGTCTCTGAGGTTCAGTTTCCCACCTGTGGGGGAAAAGGACAAAACCTTTGCTATTTCACACCGTTGAGAGCTGTATCACCAGCCCTTTCTAAGTTTCTCCCTAGTCCAGAGCATTCTTGTCAAGAGAGTTGTTGGTAAATCCTGCTCTTTAATATATCTGGCAGTTAATGTGTCTCACAAATGGAAGTACAAAGTAACTGACCCGGAATCAGGCTCTGTGGTATAGGTGTGCTTAATTTTTTTTTTCTGATACTGAGTGGTACAGTGATTGCTTTACCTAGTCTTACTTCAAAGTTTGAGTCCATAATGATAATAAAATGGAGAAGTGGCTGGTAGCTAGTCTGTCAAAGATTCACAGCTTTAATCTATTTTCAGCTGACTAATACATAGATGGTAGGAAACTTGGGCTATCATAGGAAAAGTAGCAGAAACTCTAAACTGTCAGGTAGTCTGCTCTTGTAATTGGTCACATCAGTTATGTCTTGGGACAAGATCTTCGATGTTTTTAAAGAAGCCCATGTAATAGCTCTTTTGAGTCAGCTAACTTGGATTACATTCTTACGGATCTAGAAAAATCCCTAGTTGAGATTGAAGCCAAGGAACAGTCTGGGTAACTGAAGGAATGTTGAGGGAAACTTAAAGGTGTTATAAATATTAAATGGTAGGTGGTTATTATGCTGCTGAGGAACTCTTGACTTTTACAGATGATTTTCGATCCCACTATGAGCAAGAAGAAGAAGAAGAAGAAGAAGCCCTTTATGTTGGATGAGGAAGGAGGGGATACACAAGCAGAAGAGACTCAGCAATCAGAAACAAAAGAAGTTGAACCAGAGCCAACAGAAGACAAAGATGTTGAAGCAGATGAAGAAGACAGCAGGAAGAAAGGTAAAGTGAATCCATGTAGATGACTTTTCAAAGGTAGTCCTTCTGTTTTGAGACTACAAGCCCCATTTCACAAATTTGGCCTCACAGTGTGTAATGCTAAGTCCCTAGTTTTAGAGGTTTGCAAGTAATTGCTGCCCGTTTGGAGGGTGTATTTCCCTCCTGCTTGAAATCATGTTCACGGACATACAGCAAGCTGCTAGTGGCTTATGTAAATTCCAGTTTCCTGACTCAGAGTCTTTTGTGTGAGGCAATGAAAAGAGAATCCCTAAAGTTGTTAGCATGAAGTTTTAGGTCTTCCACATGCAGTTGTTGCAATAATTCCACAATTATGGCTGGTTTTCATTTGAACAATTAAGCAATAGTATGAATAACAGAAATATGGTTAAAAGGGTTTCTAGTTTTTGGACAATTGCGAATGCGGTAACTAGAGTGTTCTTTGGAGTCTTTCAGGAAATAAGCTTGTGATTGCGTGTATAACCTTGCTTTTTAAGTTGAGGCCAATGTCATTTCAAGATGACCTGATTCATGGAATGCTGTTAACTTAAATCCAGTTTGTTGATGCAGTTGGCTCGTGCAGTAGACCAAAGAAAGAATATCTTCCTCCTTCAGTTCTCTTTTTTTTTTTTTTTTAAGCATCTACTATAATCACAGAAGTGGCTAGTTTCTTGTGTACAGCAGAAAGAAAGATTAAGCACTTAAAAAATAAGAAAATGCTGTTAGAACATGCAGAAACTGTAAAATAGTACTGAGGTATTTGAGGGTAGAGAAGCATGACCTCTTTAAAATCTGAAGGATATCTATAGGGGCTACGAATCATTGCTTATATCTTTGAAGATTTGGATATAATTTAGAAATCTTAATGTCTAAACTGTTTCTACAGTTATACTTCTTTTGGCAATCCTTTGTTTTTTAGATGCAACAGATGACCTGGATGATTTAAACTTCTTCAATCAAAAGAAAAAGAAGAAAAAAACAAAAAAGATATTTGATATAGATGAAGCAGAAGAAGGCGTAAAGGTTTGTTTACGCAACTAGGCCATCTGGTCCGGCTGAAAACTTCCTTGCTTTTGTTTTCTTGGGATTGGCAAGTGCAGGAGCTGTTTTGAGTCTGTCATTGTGTCTTAGTGCAGTTAATAATGAAAGTTATGCTTCACTGTGTCTTTCATATATAGTAGGTTCTGCTGAACATGATGCTCCTGCAGGGCTCTTTGCCTAGAAGTGGAAAAAAAAATCTAACTGCTCTGCACAATGAGCAAGTAATTTTGCAGTCTGTAGTAAGGGTTGACTAGCATGAGGGTTAATTGTCTTTTGGGGTGAGAGAAGTAAATGGATGTCAGAAGCCATGCACAGAGTAGTCCTCTAAAGGCCAGTCCTTCAAATAAAGGGTATATATCTGCTAAGAAATCTGTTTTTACTCTGGTGTTTTCTTCAGAAATGATTGGTTACTGTTTTATTTTTTATATTTATTATTTTATTCCAAGTTGTGGTTTTGTATCATGTATCAGTGTAACTGGCAAGCCCAGAGAGCAAAAGGACAGAGAAATGTTATGTGTAAACCTCTTCTTTAGATTCTGCCTTTTGGGGAAGTAAATGTCCCTCTGATCTGCCCCAGTCAGGCAAAATGCTAGCTGTGTGTTCTCTACATGTGCGGAATTGTGATAACAAATTGGACTAGCTGCAGGTAGCACAGCTTTGCCTTACCTTATTGTCTGGCATGTAGGGTGTTTTGTTCCTTTATGCCATAAAATGACTGAATCCTTTAGGTAAGTGTAGCATGACCTTGTTCTTGACCAGCCAGAAGTTAGACCCAGAAGATAAAAATCTAGCCCTGCTTCATGGTAGTAGTGCAGTGCTCTCTTCAACATCCATTGGTTCCGTTCTTATCTGTTATGTTTCAGGATTGTGATGGATATTACTAGTATTCATCTAGCATAGTGTGCTACTAGTGTTATTTCTAATGCTGTGCAGCGGAGATTCATGTTTCATACCATAAACTATAGTCTTCTTTCTTTGCAGGACTTGAAAATTGAAGGAGATGTGCCAGAGGCAGTAGAACCTGAAGATGACCTTGATATCATGCTGGGCAATAAAAAGAAGAAAAAAAAGAATGTGAAGTTTCCAGATGAAGATGAGATAATGGAGAAGGATGAAGGTAAAAGTATAACCTAGCTCAATGAGATGTTGAAAGTGAAATGTAGTTCTTGTTGTAGGTAAATAAGTTCTGTTCAAGTGCCTTTTTTGTTTCAAAATCCATTTTGTTCCCTTTACCACTATACTATTTATCAGAAAAATGTTCTATAAAAGCACTGTATAAATTTGCCAGAAGTGTTAGTGTCCTTTATAGGCAGACAAACAGAGAAGACTTGTGTCCACATCTTAGTGGAATTTTCTTTGATGTACTTTTTAGAAATAGCGTAAGCATGAGGTTAAAGAATGTTTATCTTCTTAATGGATCCCAAACAACTTTCTTTACAGCTTTTGAGGATGAAGATAGCAAAAAAGATGATGGAATTTCTTTTAGCCTTCAGTCAGGACCTGCGTGGGCAGGCTCAGAAAGGGACTACACATATGATGAGGTAATGTTCAAAAGACCTTTTAAAAAGTACTTTCCATGTTGATGTGCATCAGGAGAGCAGAGCCTTATGCTCATATGTCCTATTTCTATCTGAAAATTAAAGGACTTCTAGTTAGAAGCTAATGAACAGAAAATTAACAAAGCACATCTATCACAGTTAATTTTCATATAGGGCACTATTAGTGCTAGTTAAAACACCTCTGCAAATAGGCTGAGGTACTTATAGATTATGAAGTAAACCCTTGGGGAAACAGCTTTTGTAGTTTGCATTTATCAGAACGTTTTTTTAAGTGTGTGTTCAAAAGCATATCGGGAAATGCTAATGGGCAAAGATGGTCTAATATTCATTGTGAACACTGTTTCAGGTTGTTTTTAGAAGTGATGTTCTTCATTTGAGAAACGCAAGACATTTCATGTTGATGTGAATCCCTTTTTTTGCAGTTGCTCAATAGAGTATTTAACATCATGCGGGAAAAAAACCCTGATATGGTAGCTGGAGAAAAGCGAAAATTTGTCATGAAGCCTCCGCAGGTTGTAAGAGTAGGGACCAAGAAAACATCTTTTGTCAACTTTACAGATATCTGCAAATTGTAAGTTTTCTCTGGAGATTTCCCAGGAGTAGGAGATGAATGCACTCTTCTATGCTGTTGGCTGTTGTGTTGAATGCATGTTTTCTGGCAAAAGACTGGCAAACCAGAAGTAAACTGGAAGCTATGTCAATCATACTGCTCATTTCCTCTACGTTTCTCTGTGAGCAGATATTTATGAAGATGATTTATTGAGATAATGTCTTATGCTTAAGTTAGGAAAATGGTTGGCTTGCTACATGGGCCTCATGGACTAAAACTAAACCTTTTGTGAGTTCACTGGCTTTTATCGAGTCTGTTGTTATACAGACAGTATAACTGGTCTGGTCACCGGTGGTATTTATTTGCAAGTCTTGGGTGGGGGGTGAGGAAAGTTCTTTCTAATTTGAGCAGACTACAAATACTGTTCCCTTGGTAAATGGTATAGAGTTCAGTAATTTTTTTACACTGTTTTCTGCAGTGCTTTCTATGTCTTAATTATTTCTTGTGAAGGCAGTTCTATTCTTTGTGGGCACTTCTGGGAATGCATATCTGATTTGTTTCCTAAGTGTGCCAGAAAACAGCCCTGATGAAATCATACTGAGGATCTGGGTAGTATACTAAAGTGAATTTTTAATGGTAGCCAGTGACTTTTTTTTTTTTCCAGAGAATGGCAGGGGAAAAATAAGAGTGGAAAATCTGAAATAGAAAACATATTTTCAATAGTTGCTGTAGTTATGAGTTTGGTTTCGGGGAGGATGATGGGGGTTTTTTGTGGACAGTTCAGCTTTCTTTTGTCCTCGGTCATTGTCTGCTTATGCTCTTTGGTGCAGACTCTCTGGCACTGCCCCCTATTAAACTTGGTAATTTAAGATTGTTTTAGCCTGCCAGTCCTGTATAAATATCAAATTTCTCTGAAGGGGGAAGGTTAAACATATCCTTACTTTATTTTTAGATTACATCGTCAGCCAAAACATCTCCTGGCATTTTTGTTGGCAGAATTGGGTACAAGGTAAGGCTACTGGGCTATGTATGTGCTTGTGCATGTAGGGAGCAGTGGCAACATAGCTGACGTTGACCAAAAATAAAATTTTTGGGTTCAGGTCTGTATGTATGTGCTTGAACATCAGGCTTTTCTTCCCTGCACGTAGGTGCTGTGCTGGGTGATTGAGGAGAGTCCGTCTTAGGGAAGAGGTACAGAGGCCAGCTATTAAGTCCCAGGGAACAGTCTGGGTATGGGTTTGAATTCTCTGTTTGGGACCTTTCTCAGAGATGCTCTGATAGCAGAGCAGTTCATCACAATTGGTGATGTGACTCTGTGGCTTGTATCCATCTAAGGCAGATGATAGATAGCTGGGGAAGAGAGAATGCCCGACTGCCAGATGGCAAGTCTTGTGGGCCTGTACCTAGTTATTCTGTCCGCTGTTGCAGTTAAATCCACCTGTCTCAGCATAAAAACAGTGTTCATCTTGTATGCCTCCTGTTGAAGATCTCGTGCTGTGGTGCTGTACTTTCTGGTTGTCTGTTCATTTCTCTCTTGTAGACTACAATGTTGTTCTATGTAGATGTAGAGAATCAAGGAGTCTAATTGCAACATGTAGATAACAAACACCCATTTGATTGGGCTTTGGAGTCTCTTCAGCTCCAGACGACTTAAACTTAGAAATCATGTGAAAAAACATTCAACTTACTACATCAGAATGGCTAGAAGAGGATCTTACCAGTTATATTACACCTTCCTAGGGAGCTGTCTTGGTCACTTCTGTGAGATAAGCAGGTGTTAGTTAATTCTCAATTCTGTAAAGTTCTTCTGATTGGGTAGCTTAACTGTGAGGCTGATCTCCCCTGGAGTTTGCTGTTACTGCACTGAGGGTTCTGCTTGGGCAAAACTTCCTGAAGTGCCTTCAGAATTTTGCGTTTTTTTTCCACAAAGTAATTCTGGCTTACTCTTATCTTGAAGAATGCATCATTATCTTGCATCATGTTCCTGACTTGTTTTAATGCTTGACGTCTTCTGCAAATCAAATAATTAATTTTTCTTTTAAATTAGTGGCTCAATAGATGGTAACAACCAACTTGTAATCAAAGGAAGATTCCAGCAAAAACAGATAGAAAATGTCTTGAGAAGATATATCAGTAAGTATAACTCCCTTTTCCACTACAGATTTCTCTGACCCCTTTTGATGACCAGTGGCCCGTGTATGGCCCACATGTGTGTGCATGCTGTGGAGATTCTGTCCTAAGAAGCTACAACTTTGCTGCAGCTTTGTAATGGAGTAATGCAAATACAGGTGGTTCTACCGTGGTTATAAGCACATAGGTCGTACTCTGTCCTGGCACTAAAACATACCAAGGTAAACTGTAAGAGCATTTGAGAATTGCTTGTTTTCATCTGACTTTAACCTCTTGGCTTTGAGGACTATGGAAAATAACAGTAATTGTTAATTTTAAAGTTTGTTGTACACATTAATTAACAAATACAGTGTGTGTGTCACTGATGGGTCAAAGGACTCACAGATGATATGTAACAAACAATAGTGCTTTAGTGCTGTGTCTGTACAAGAGTTGCTGATGTCTGGGAGTGCTGTTTCAGCAGAGGAAGTTATGGAATGCCAGTGGGAAATCTTAACCTGTTGTTATGCACTGACACTGATATTTTAAAAATAATAATGTACCATATGAAACCAAGTCTTTATTAACCTGGGAACTAGGGGGAATTTTTAGGTTGCCTCGACATCTGTGGTTTTCATAGTAAGCCACTTCTAAGTTGTTAGATGCATTTGAACAGCTTTTCAAGACAACTGTTAAACTAAAGGCTGAAAAAGTGGTGACTTGTTCGCTGATGATGCGTTATTTTAACTGCAACTTAATTCCTTTTCTGCAGAGGAGTATGTCACCTGTCATACGTGTCGGTCACCAGACACAATCCTACAGAAGGACACCAGATTATATTTCTTGCAGTGTGAGACCTGCCACTCTCGCTGCTCCGTCGCCAGCATCAAAACTGGTTTCCAGGCTGTCACAGGCAAGAGAGCACAGCTCCGTGCCAAAGCTAACTAGTTTGCTAATCAACACTGGATTTTTGCAAAGTGTTCTGGGGAGATATGACTGGACAGGTTTACAATCGGAATGGATTTACCATTGTATTAAAACAAGATTGTAAAAACTACAAGAAATTTGGCTTTTGATTGATTGGTCTGTGAAATCCTTGCAAGATGCAGATCCTCAAGCTGTTCACGTACATTTGTTCATTGATTATATTTTACCAACTGTAAGGAACGTGATGGGAAAGGAGGTGCTTTTTAATCCGTTCAGACTTCTGTAAAACACAAGATAAATTAAAGATACTATAACAGTGAGTGTCTTCGATTTGGATTTTTCCTTCAGTTTCCTCTTTAAACAGTTCATGGGAATGGTTGGTGTGTAGTTCTGCAGATCATGTCACTGAACTATGTCCAAGACCCAGAATAAAGTTTAGGATAAAGGTTATTTTGCTTTTACATAACAAGCTTATTTTTAGCTAGGCTATCACTAAACAGAGAAACCAGTCGCAAAAAGTCACAGGGATGATAAACCAACATGAGAACTGCTCATGCTGTTATAGCCACATTAATATGGGAATGCATTTTGCACAGAAAGTGACATCAGGACATGTTGATACTGCTTAATTAGGCAGAATGTAGCTCTGAGATTGTTCAGACACCATATTGATGCTGAATCTTAACATAGAATTGATAAACTGTACTGTAAGCTTTCATAGTGTCATAGTACTAAATTTTGCAATTTCTAATAGAGAAATGTTTATATTTCTAAAGTCCTGCACTCTTCACCACTTTAAAAAGAATCTAACTAAATGCAGCAAAAAAAAAAAAATACAGGTAACTGTTATGATGGCTGCAACACACTGTCTTATCTAAATCTTGAATTTACAGAAGATACTGCCAAGTAGTTTGAGTTCCAAATTAACTCATTATGCTTCTTGATGGTAACGTGCACTTCTCCCTGCTAGCAGTCAGTATCGGTGATCCGTAGGGGACATGCACAGTGCTGTCCTACCTAGTTTTTCTAGTGCTGTAGAAATTTTGTTACAGCTGCCAAGTACAAGATGCAAACGGGGAGCGAAGTCCTTCTTGAGGACAGTTTTCATGTGCTCGCCAAAGTGGCGCAGGGTCAGGATAAGGTGTAGGAGCTCAGGACCCTGGGCACCTAGCGCTGCAGGTAAGCAGAGTAGCCTCCTCCCCAGAGAAAATGGTGGTAATTTTGAATGCAATTCATCAAATACCAGAAACTGAAGGGTTTCTACCAAGTTTTAATCTTTGTATGTATGTTAATACAGCACACAGTCTTGCTGGGAAGTCACTTACTTGCTATTTGAAAATTTGACAGCACTGTAAGGCAAAAATCAAGGTTTTTATGGTTGGTTTCTTAAAAGCATTTTGAATTTCAAGTGAGCTATAACAAATGTTGGATGTATCTTTAAGTGAATAAAGCCAGGATCAGTGCCTCTTGTAACATTACTGTTGTATTCTTGTTTTTTTCCCTAGCAAATAGGCATTCTCCTGTTGGAAGTAAAACTTTTTGGAGAAGTGCTAGTTGCCTTTTTGTTTTAGCAACTTGCTGTTGGGACACATTGAAATAGCTGAATGACAATGATACTTTCTGGGTTTAAATGCTCGTTTTTTCCTGGGTCAAATATCTTTAACATATTTTAAAAACCATACAGTATGGCCTTGAGCTGGTGCTGTATTTTAGTATATTAAATACAAAGTTTGACTTCAGTATATTTGGATCAAAAATACCAAGTTAATAAAGGAATAAATAATTGTTCAAACCCATCATCTGTGAGCTCTCCTGGCTTACAGGAGAGCTTTATAGGTGTATTTTATAGATGTATTTTGAATCTCTGCATGAAATCCTGAAGGTGTTGGTTTTGATGACCAATGTTGGAGTGAAACATCTAGGCTCTAATTTACCTGTGGAATAACCTCACTGATGCATGAAAGGTCTTCTGTGTCAGATATTAGTTGATTTTTACTTTTTTTTTTTAAACAAACACCTGCCAGTGTACATCAAAAAGGAGTATAGTCTACCACAAGTGGTGTATGAACACAAATGCCTCTTGCTGCTTGTAAGGCTGATGTCGGTTTGAAGTGCAGTTGTGTTCAGAGACAAAAAAGAGTTTTGTACTTCAGCTGAACGTAAGTAAGCAGCTTAAGGATGGAGTTTGTAACAGAGTACGGTGGTAGTTTTATTTGCCTTGGGTCTGCGTGCAGAAACGTATTTGGAGGCAGAACTCAGTTTTCCATGCCTTTTTTTTTTTTCTTCCCCTCTGTGAGCTGAAAGTTGGCTGTATGGAGATATGGGGGCCAGTCTTTTTACCTGAAAGACAGCAGAATGGAATCTTTAAGCTGTTGCAGGTCTGTTCCTTTACAGCAGTGAAGGCGCAACACATCTTTCAGCCCAGAACATGCAAAAGAAAACCTGAGACTTGTCACTGGAGGTCCTAGGAGAACTATGCAGAAGTTGTGTTGCTGTCAGCCTGAAATTTGCTGATATCCTTGTAAGAAGAAGAATCTCTTTATAACCCACTTTTGCCAGGTAAATGCTTTTATCCCCATTGGGTAGTCGGGGGGTGGGAACTCACAGGGTTAGGTGGCCTTGCTCAGGTCACCAAAGTAACCAGCAAAACGAAGACAGATCTAGTTCCCGGGTTCAGTGTGGATGCAGTGGGGTCAGCTACCTTTGAGGTGGTGTGGTTCTGTTTGGTGAAATAACTTCACTATTATGAAAATAAGTGAGATTAAACTTTTCTTGGAAGCTTCTGGCAAGAGCAAGGATTTAATCAAAGCAGTAGTATTTTTATAACCAGAAATGCTGTAAAGAAGAAGCATTTATAAAAGGTTTCCATTGAGAGTGGGGGATTTCTGGGTAGTACTGTGCATGGGTCATCATGGATTGTGTCCTCCAGACACGAACACCACACCCTAAAATCCCTGCTTTGTGTCACTCATGGGCCTGTTTGACAGCAAAACTTGGCTGCCTAAGATTGTAAACAAGGAGAAGAAAAAGCAGACTTTCAAAGCTGCTGCTGCTGAAAACAGGACAAGGTTTGTCACGAATTGCATGGGATGTTCGGCTGTAGTCAGGCGAAGGTGCGTGTGATGGTGGAGGAGGTACAGAAATAGAAACGGCAGGAAAGCTCTGAAAGTCAAGAGAATATGAAGTTGAGTGTGATGCTGACAGCCAAGATTCCTTAGAACTTACTGTTTTAAATAACGTTTCTCCAGCTATCTGTTCTGCCCCTCTGCTCGGTTTTTTTGCTAGAGGTTTGTTCCAGATTACCAGACTAATAGAAGAGTATCCAAGCAAGTGGGAGGCCAAGCTTGGAGAAAGAGCTGAAGGCAGATGTTTAACAGAAAACAGAAGCTGCACAAGAATTACCAGTTCAGCTTCAGCCTGTATGGACAACAAACTGCTGCAAAGCCACACTAGCTTCCAAAATAATTGCTTGCTTTTCTATTTTTAAATTGTTTTTGCCATAGAAAAGGTTAGTCCCATGTTGCCCGAGTAACAGAATATCATTTTCTGTAGCTTTCCATCTCGCTTGCCCTCGCAGTATGTGGGTTTGCACCCTGGCTGCTCCAGCGCAAATTCTTCCTTCCCCGAGCAGCGTGTTTCTGGTCCCTGCCAGGGCAGGACATCAGTCTGGACGGACTGTGCTGTAAGCCTGGCTGGCAGCTCTGGGTTGGCTTATCCTGCTTCTGAGCTGTCCTCTTAACTGTGGTCTTTCTCCAGCTGCTAAGCTCACTCTTCCCTAGAAATGTGAAGGACTCAAATGATGGGAAGATGGGCAGTTCAGTGGAGGAAAATGGCCAGAAACGCCCAGGTTAGAGATAGCTTGGTATTGGGACAAGCCTGTCCTGATGAAATCCTCTCTTGGGCTTTTCCAGCAGTGCAAAGGGGGCCCACAGCTAAAGTCTGCAGATGTTTAGATTCCCACAATGTTCCTGGGGATTGGCCGGGATTAGGTTGGACCTGTATGGCTCTACCTCACTTTCTGCGTGTATAGAGGCATTTTGGCAGTTAACCTAAGTTACACCGTGCTCTGGTCCCAAGTGTCTGTCAGCCTTGGGAAAGCTCTTCTCAAATGGCTCTAATTTGGGCTAATGGATAAAAGGATTTTGGACAAACAGTAAAATCCTGTGGCAGAGAAGAGAATGCAGCTCCATGTGTCCTTTCCCTTAGTCCACCTTTGAATGGGCTGATGGAGAAGACAAGTTGCTCTGATCCCGATCAGTCGCTTAAATAATCTCTTGACAGGAGAAGGAAAAAGGCTTTTGGAGGAAGATACTACTTGGAAGTTGTGAAACTGTAAAGAGAAACAGGTTCAAGGGCTCTTGCTGATCTTCAACATGCGCTATCTCACCTCTAAAAGCCATTGGCTTGAAGGGGCCTCACCCGGCTCCAGTCCCTCGGCTAAGAAATCCTGGTTTTTTTTCAGCTCTTTCTGTAGTCAATAGTGAAGATGAAGTGCCTCCAGAGACGATTCAGCCAGTCTCTTAGGTTTTAGAAAGAGCTTAGGGAGAATGTGCTTTTACTGTAGATGCTTCACCATAGATGAATATAGATAAGATGTACATACACATTTACATGGTATCATATGCATATTTATACTATACATTCTTATATAGTCTGTATATAAGAATATGGCTGAACCTGTGCTGTTACTCTCTGTCACAAGCCCAAGGGAGCAACCATACTTTGTACAGAAGTAGAAATTTAAGCTGGCCCTGGAAACATGTTGCTGCCTGATAGACATGAAGAATTGGCTTTTCTTTGCAAGAAGAAAAATACTTTCTCGCTTCCCTTCTGCTTGTGACTATAAAGCCCGGCTCATTCCTTGCTGTGTGAGCTTGCAGTTCACCCTTTTTCCTTTTTGCATATTGCAAACTACTGGATATTTCTGAAATAAAACACTCGTAACTTTACATCTGTGTTATTAATCACTTTTCTGCCAAACACCCAGCAGAAATGGGTGGTTACCTCCTTCTTCAGCCCGTTGCATCTTCCATAGTGGGTCTCTGGCCTCAGAGAGACTTTGGGTTTTCTAACACAGAAGCAGCTTTCTTAATTCTACGTTCTGTATTAAAGCAAATTAATTTTAAACCCTTTGTTTCTTCCCCCGGCCTTGCCTGCTGCTTTGGGTAAATATCCGTAGGTTTCATGTATTTCTTTCTTCCATGTGAAACATTTCCCTTGGAGCGGAGCAGGACCCCGTGATTATGATAGCAAACCATGCTTGTGCCCTAATTGTCACCAGTGTCGGGTCACAGAGCTGGGTCTTGGTGCTTCTGATGTGGTCTTACAGTCCTCTTCTTTTTTGAAGAAAATGCGTATTATCAGGCAAAGAAAAGGGGATTTTATTGCCTTTGTTACAGGAAGAAAAGCTAAACGTGATTCATTTCGAAAACAAGGCACAAAAGGAAAGTAAAAAGTAAGCTTTTGGTTCTTTTTAGTTTTGTGGACCAAAATGTCTTTCTGTGCTGCTCGTGATCCTCAGAGCCTGCTGCAGGCCTTGTGCTATGTTTTTGTTCAGCACCAAAATAGCCTTTTTTCCGCCTGAACTTGAAAAAATAATTTCTGGGAAACATGAGCTCATCTGAAATAAAGCTTAAAATGGTTTTATTCCTTGC
Source organism: Grus americana (assembly GCF_028858705.1). NCBI lineage: Eukaryota > Metazoa > Chordata > Aves > Gruiformes > Gruidae > Grus > Grus americana. The sequence continues at coordinate 2,422,479 of NC_072868.1, forward strand.
ATTGTCTCCACATTTTGACACAAACAAATGGGTTGCTTTCCTACGAGCCCAGTCAGCAGGGAGGATTGCATTTCTTTCTTTTTCCTTCTGAAGGAGCCGCGCGAAGATCTCTTGGGTTCTCTTGAAGTGGTTATTTAGGTTTGAGGCTGTGGTTGCCACTGAGGTTGGGCCTGGCTGTGTAGTCTCAAATTTTTTTTTTGTACGTGACTGGTTTTAGTTCCAGACCTACTCCACTTTCTCAAATTAGTTTAAGCTGCGTGCTGAAGCACGTTGTTTGCCAGTACATTTTGTTCGGGATGAGGGAGGTAGCCATTAAATCCTGCCCCTGACCAAGAACATACTCGGGCTTGAAGAATGAGGAGCGTGCAGGGGCTGGAGCCCTATCTGTGCCTCGTGGAGGTGCTGCAGGCAGAGAGGTGTCTTCAGAGCTGGCCAAAATCAGGAGATGGGGTGCTTTGGCGTGTGTGGATATGAAGGGGATCTTCTGAGCAGTAAGGAGGGGGCCAAGCTGGAGCACAAGGTGAAGATCAGGAGTGGACGTCCTAGCTGTGCTGTCCTCTCCCTGAATGGCTCAGGATCACCCAGCAGAAGGAAACTCCTAGCAAACATGGGGAGTGTTTGCACTGTCGCGGCTCTGAGCCCCTCCTGCCTGGGCTAACCTCCCCTCTGCAGCCCGAGCCCCCCCCGGGCCGGCGTCTTGCACCTCCTGCTGCCACCGTGGCAGTCCCGCTGCTGCCATTTTACCAGAGATGGAGCTGCGGTTGTCCCCGTGCAGCAGAGAGCAGTTTCGCTGTGAAGGTTGAAGGGTTCTTGACGATAGAAAGGAAATATGTATGTAATGAAAAAATAAGATTAAACCGAATGCATAGAAATAACAAACGGCAAGGATTGGGCGAGCATGCAAATGTCGTGGAGGAAGACCTGAGAAATGTGATCAGAAAGGTATCAGTCTGTGCGTGCAGAGGCACTGGTTCTGCGTTAGCATTCCTGCTGTCTTGAAGTACTGTTGTTTGAGAGCTCTTGCTGTTAAAAAGGCGATTGTGTATATCAAATTTGCCTTTCTAATTCGGATTGCAATGCCCACTGCACCACGCTTTGCCTGTTGCGCACTGAATGTTTTCCGGAAGAGTAGGATGTTCATGACGGGTCTTGCACAGCCGCAGCCTTGTGGGTTGAAATGATGCTTAAAAGGAGTCAGGAAACCAGAGGAAGGGAAGAGGGGAGTGCCATGAGGAGCAGAGCTGGTGGGGATGAGACAGAGGTAGGAACTAACACAGCGCACAGCGACAGCCTGTCCCTCTGCGTTCCCATCGAGTGCTCTGCCAAGCCACCGCTATGGCCAGTCCTCGTCTTCTGCAGTACAGAAGGGATTAGACTATAAATACTTTTTTTTTTTCCACGGGTGCTGTTTGTACATTTTATATCGCCGCGTATGAATTAGGGTATGAGCGGGGTTTTTCCATCTCTAAGTTGGGTTGCTCTTTGCATATCCTCTGTGTGGTCACGTTCTTACAGTTTCTTTACTGGCTCAAGTTCAGCAGACTCTTTGAGTTGGTCCCCGCTATGTGTTCAGCGATTTTTCCGAGGCAGGCGTTCTCCATGCGCAACCAGTGCTGATGGTTAGCAAAGGTGTTAAGTTGGATATCTAAATGCAAATCCCATCCCATTAGGATGGTTCCTGGCTGCGGTTTGGGAGGATGCAGGACTCTCCCGTACGTCCGGGCTTGGTGGCTGGAAAGGCAGGGAGCCTTGCTGCTCGGTTGCCAATGCAATTGTTTTTTCTTTGGTAAGAAAAGAGCGGAGATCTGTCTTGGATTGGAAAATGATCCCACAACAAAAATTATAATGTGGGAAATGATCTCTACTAAGATATTGTAGAAAGATAGTATCATACTGACTATTTTCAACGTGTATATTTACAATTAACTGGAAAAGCTGTCTTTTACCAGAAAAACAGCTGAAATGATGGCAATAACACCAGGATTTTTTGTTCTTTACAGTGAAGTGGTGTAAGAGACAGAAATAGTCTTAAAACCATGACAGATGAAATGTACCTCCCGCAGGTGAGTGCTGTGGGTTTTGCCCTGGCTGCCTGGTTCTGCGTTGTTTCAGTGCTTCACTCCCAGATTCGGTGCAGGTTTTGTATGTTCTGCTGCTGGGGAAACTCTTCTCCTGCTGGGGGAATAATTCAGGTCCATAAAGGCATGAGTTGAAAGCGGTGGGGAGCAGTTGCAAAAGCAGCGTTTGATTTTTGTGTCTTTATTTTAAATGAGTGCAATGACAGATTGTGATCTGGGATGATGGAAAGCATATATTGTGCCGTACAGGAACAGAAACGGCCTGCTTGTGCGTTGCCTGGTGCTGCCCCCCCACATACCCCTGCTATCTTCTCTGCCTTCCCTCTTCCCAGTGCTGCGGCTGGGCGAGACAGCCAGCCCCGTGAGGACGGGTGGGTGAGTGTTGTTCTGCCCCAATGGAAATCACTCCTGAAATGCATTATTAGGTTTTCAACAGATGGGAACAATTCCCAATGGACAATTGGGTTTGATTCACTTAGGACCAGATTTCTGAAAAGCTTTTTGTAGCACAGTTCCAAATTTCATCATCCACAGCTGGGATATGTTTTTCAAAAGAACTCAACACCCAATGCATCAAGCAGTTTTGAAAGCTGGACCTGGAGTGAATTAGAGAAGCTGAATACATCTTTTGTCCTTATTTTTGCTGTTAAGTTTCTAAAGTGTTTGACTTCTAATGTTGGTTCTGTGGTGTCAGCATTGTTCATCTCAGCCCTGTTTTGGGCCACTTTCCTGTCAGCGTCCCAGTGCCCGTGAAGGCGGTGCCGCTCCTATCCCCGTGCTCCCACCTGCGGCGTTGTGCTGACCAGGGCTGAGCTCCACAACAAGGGGAACGCTCCCAGTGGTGCAAGGAAGGAAGAGAAATTCTTAAGATGCTCTTGTTGGGAAAAACTGTGCCACGTGTGCAGGTATGTGGCAGGTAACAGTAAGGCTGCAGCAAGGGTGCGTTGCTCAATTGGCTGCTGCTTTTTGGGAGAGGAGAACAAGAGCGGGAGAAACATCAGGTGAAAGACCAGCCACTCGCATGCCCCAGAGATTCAGCCGTTGTTGACCTGCTCCCCTCCCCGTGCCCTCCGTTTGCCTCCTGGCAGGAAGAAACGCTGCCCAGCCTGAATTTCCTGCAGACGCGGAGCCTCCCCTCGCCACGGCCTCGGGATTTGCGCTCTGGAAGGAGAGGCCGGTCCGTGGCCGTTGGGTTCCAGCCGGTTCGCTTTCCCCAGCACCATACGTGCGGGCGTGAACAGCTGTGAATGGTGAGACTTAAAGCTGGGCTGTGATAGCGCAAATGACTACAAGTAAAAGTGATAGGAATGATATTTTTGCTTCAGTGTAACCCCTGGATACCTTTTGAGTTGCTGTGCTGCTGCTTCCTAGGATCTCCCATGCGTCCAAGCTGTGAGAACTGGAAAAGTTCATGGGAATACCTGTTTCCCTTCACGTAAATTTCTTAATACATTTACTGAAATATTATATTAGATACTGGTATGCAAACAAGTTCTTAGTTTCTTGTGTTAACAGCGTGTGCACGCGCTCTCTCCCCCTGTGATACTGTATTAGTACCCAGGTCTGGTGGCAATTAGACGTCGCTGCTTTTGCCTCCGGGAACGTGGTGGAACAACAACGTCTGCAGTTGTGCGGACCCGTGGTTGGAACTGCCTACGAGGACGAGTCTCCTGTGCTGCTGGGCTCCTGCATCGTGATGGGGTAGGATGCTGCATCCGGGTCCCCAGCCCCACTGCTGGACTGGTCTTTAAGCAGTTTAAATGGATATATTTAAGTGTCGCCATCTTGTCGCACCCAAAGCAGTTTTATCAAAGGAGATGTGCAGATGGAAGTTCCTGAAGCCTCCCAGGTCCTGGTCGTGGTCCTAATGCAGGAAATTTTCCCCTTGGCCTCAGGCAGCTGTTTACGGTGTGCGCAGAGTGTGACGGTCTGTGCTCCAGAGCCGCTGACAGGCTGAAAGCATTCCCGTCTGCCCGCTCGCAGCCAACGCGACAGCCAAGCGGGGACATCCCTGGTCCCCGGCGCGGTGAATTCAGCTGCAGCGCTGAGGACGAGCCGCAGCGGTTGCTCGCCAGCGGGGCCGGAGGGGCAAAGAAGTGGTGGCTGAGCAGATGGGGGAGGCTGCAGCTTTGGTCCGTGCTTCACCCTCAGGGGCGTCTGCTGCGAGCGGGAGTAGAAGGTGTCAGCGAGGAGGCTGACGTGCTGCAGGCAGCTCTGTGGGCAGGGCTGGGAGACGGGGTTCCTGCTTCTGCCCGCATCTCTCACCCCTATCCTTCCCTTCCCCCTCCTCGCATCTTGTCTGTCTTGATCACGCTTTCTCCGGGTCCCCTCTGCAACTAGTTTGGGCAAATCACTGGGGCTGTGAGCCCAGGGAGAGGGTGAAAACAGGGGTCTGTAGGAAGTTGCGTCTGAGAAACCCGCTCAAACCTGTTGGAGAAAAAAATCCACCTGCTAGGAAGTAAATCTGGGCAACGAAAAAGTGCTGAACTTGAGGGTTTTCTTGCTAAACTGGTGCAGCGTGTCCGTACTGGCACGTGCCTGTCCACACGCCACCACGATGGGCACGTTAGCGGTGCCGGCGGCACGGGGCTTGGTGCAGGAATGGCTGCTGGGGCCCCTCTGCCGGACGCACGCAGAGGATTTTGGATACGGCTGAGTCCTTTTGGCATTGGACTGCTCCCGTCCCAGACTTGGGTGAGTTTTCCTGGCAGAGGATGGACAGACTCCACCAGGAGCCCTTGGGGTTCTTGACCACATCTCCAAATGTTTCCATAACTTTCTTGAGAAGAGGAAAAATATGGAATTAAATGTCCTGCAGATAATGGGAAGACAATGCAGGAGGGATACGACAACTCGCACAGAGGCAGCAACTGGCTTTTACAGATTCCCCAAAGAATGAGTCCTGTTACAGCTGCAGTAACTGAAGTATTTCCAAAGCACTGCATGGACTTTAACTGTGATGCTCATTGTAGTTAACAGGATTTATTAAAGTCAGCGGGGACTTTCGTTGCATCTCCTGACTCAAAGTGAATGCAGCATTACAGGCGTTTTGGCCTGACAGATAGTCCTTCCATGTCCAGCAGCATATAAAAGGAGGATTTGGGACTGGAGTAACCCTGCTCTATTGCTCTGATGACTGCTGAGGCCAGCATATGAGAAAGCAGAGCACCAAAACTTCCTGCGCATCTGCTGTTCCCATCCAGAGCAGCACATTTAAGCCCAAAGTGTGTCAGCAACCTCATACGTTCCTTGTTTCCTTTGCAGAGGTGCACGCAAGGCAGTGAGGACTGAGACCTTTGGTTTTGTTTCCAACAAAGACCACGCTGCTGTCGCCACCGAACGCAGACGGGATGGCAACGAGCAGAGCAGCAAATGTGAGAAGCCAAGTGAGGTCCAGGACACTTGGTAATGAGATCTTGCCTTTGCGGGTGGTGGGGAAAGGCTTTAACAAAAGCATTTTTTTCCCCACTTCACGAAATGGAAGCAGCATGTATGTTCAGTTGAGTTGCTCGGTTTACGTTGGTCAATTTTCTTCAGAACGTGCAGATGTTGAATTAACTGTTGCCCTGGGGGAAACGCTGGCGAGAATGGACTGGCCAAACCCTCATTTTCCCACCTCCCAGCAGGGCAGGGACAGTTCACAGGGAACAACTCTGTGGGGACACTGGATCTTGGAGAAGGAGGTTGGGTGCATGTAGGGTGAGAGTCCTTTATATTCATTCAAGAGCTGATGAGATCTGACAGATCTTTTCATGTCATGGATATTTAAAATGCCCTGGGGAGGACCACACATCTTCCTGTTAACTGGGACAAGGCCAGTAATGGGGCTTCTGCTATTCACTGCGGTCTGTTCGCCTGTGACAGCAGAGCGTGGTTTGGGCTGGGGTTGAGGATGAGGATGGATGGGCTGTGGTTCAAGTGCTGCGCTGTGCTCTGAGCATGCAGCACCCCACACTGTGTCTCTTGTGTGCGTTCACGTTTGGAAAGATGGCATGGGGAAGTCAGGGAACAGGAGCTGACTGCCATCAGGTGCACACTTAAACAGCACCGATGGCTTTGTCTGCGCTCTGTGCGCCTGTTCACCATAAACGCTCTGGAGTCTTTAAACATCTAGAGCCCATGTGCTTTCACCTGCCTCTTTCTCCAAAGCTCTGTTGCTGTGCCTCGTGCTGCTGCAGCGGGCATCGGCCTGTCCCCATCCCTCCCTCTCTGTCCCCGGGAAAGCAGCGCTCAGAGGCGGTGACACCTCTTCTCCCTCTGCTCCTCTCTTGATGGAGCCAGTGGAGTTAGCAGGAAGCTTTACAGCTGCTTGATGGCCTTAAGAGGTGAAAGGGGTGGTGTGAGGTGCACATTCCGTTTCCCACCCACTGCTGTGCCCTCGCCAATTCAGGCAAAGATTTTCTGGGTGGCCACATACAGAACTTGATGAGCATGAAAAGCCCAGAACTCATTTTGTTCAGGCCCCATCTACAGCCAAGAGCAAAGTTAATTACCAAACAAGGGCAGGCATAAGAGCTCCCAAGGTCCCTCACTCTTCCCCCAAAATAATTAACAAAATCAAACCAGTTGTTTGCCAGGAGACCTCGACCGCGCTCTAATGGCCGAAAGCTGATGAGCTGCACCACGCTGCAGTTACCCGGCCCCAGCCCGGAGCCAGGCTCAGCATCTGCCCGGTGAGGCAGGGGCTCGGGGTGGGGATGGAGCAGGGAAGCATTCTGACCTCCTCCAAGGTGCTGAGCCATGGTTGCTCTCAGAGCCAAGGTAGAAGGCTCAACAGACCTCAGGTTGGGCTGATTTTGATCTTGATAGCCAGATATTTTGATTATTATTTTTTTTCTGGTTTTTTCTCCCCCATCTTTCCTCCTTTTTCCCAGCCACAAAGACATACATCCGTTAGTCCAACCGTGCTGCTTTCCTCATCTTGAAGTGAACTGGTGACTGATGCAGGATGGATGGATGGATGTTCAAGCATCCCCAGACTCACCATGAACTTGAACGGATGCAATTGGCAGTTTTGCCCTCCAAGGCTGGATGATGGCTCAGGCCAGGCTCAGCAGACAACTTTCTAGCACTGGAAACTTAAAAAAGCATTGAAAGCCTGGTAGCAGCACGTGGTCACTGGTGCCCTCCAGACACAGCTCAGGTGCCAAACGTGCCAGGGTTTGGATGATTACTCCAGGGAATATGTGCACAGCTGGCAACATGGTGTGACCTTTGCTCTGCCGAGGAGGGACTGGGGAGATGGCCAGAAGACATAGCGCTCAAGGAGCATTTATTAGCACCATTGGCTTGTGCAAAGTGGCACAGCAGTCTCGTTTTTCCACTCTGTTATGAGATGGACCAGTGCAAAGTCTGGAGATGAAAGGTCTGGATTTGTCCCCTGCTCTCCTGTATCAAATGAGCATCCAGGCCTCCAGAGGAAAAGTCCCAGAGCCCCTGTGAAGCCCCAGATGTTTTGCTCAGCCCAGTGGGATATTCCTTGTGTAAGGGAAAGCAAATCCTGTGGGCAGAGCTGAAGCTTATGAAGGGAAAGAAGACTTACTTGTCTGAAACAGAGGGGGGAAAAAAGCGTGTGTGTCTATGCACGTATGACAGAGAGAGAAGAGAGCGAAAGCAAATTAGATTTCTTTCTTTTATTATACAGGATTGTATGTACAAGGTCACCTTTCTCCCAAACATCAGCATCACAGTCAGTTCATAGCAAAAACTGCAGCTCATCTCTCAAAGCCTAGAATCAGCTCTACAACGGCTCAGTACAACACAATGGATAAATTGTACAGGAACCGGAAAAAGGTAGGGGAAAGCACGGTTATCCCTTTAAATCCCTCATGAATTATTTGAAACTAAGAAATGCAAATAAAACATTGTGCTTCAAGAGCCATGCTTGCTCCGGGTTGGCCCTCAGGGGAGGGGAGCATGGCCCCCGGCACCTGTTCTCCCCATCACCCTTCAAAGAGAGATGCTGTAGATGAGGTCCGGCTTTGAGCGCTGGAGCAGAAAGCAGGAGTCCCCTTTCAGAGCACTCTATACCATCTGGGAAGCCACACGTTTTGTGGGAGGGTTTGACCAAGGAGAAGCTGTGGACACCGTTCTGGATTCAAAGCACTGACGTGTGTGTGTTTTGGAGGGGAATGGGGAAGATGGGCAGGAGACATCTGATCTCAACGAAGTGCTGCCTGAGTTTCAGTCCCATCTGCCCCCGAACTCAGGAAAAACTGGATAAGCCCATGAAGGAGGAACGAGCAAGAAGAGAAAGGCTGAGACACCTCTTGGGTGTTGTGACGTGAGGGGTTCCCACGACAAGCTGTGTGCTGGCTGCTGCAGCCCTTTGCTTGCAGGACGTGGGACGGGTCAACAGCAGCTTCAATTTGGGTAGGCAGGAGAGGTGCCTGCATGCCCACATGCATCGTGCTCGGGGTATTCACCGATACCAGTCTCGTTACGCTCAGGCAGGTTGTCATGCTGCACAGACCCGTCAGGCTGGTGATGGAGTGCAGCCTTCGCAGTCAGGAGCAGGAGCTGTTGCGCTGCTCTCCTGCCGTGCCGGGTTGGTGTGAACACCCAGCGAGGCTGGGGCAAGAGGAGACGTGAGCACCCTGGGAAGGGACTGATGTCTCTGGCACTGGGCTGGAGAAGGTGGGTTACATCCCTCCCAGGGAGCAGCTGGTCCAAGAAAAGGGTCTCATCCACGCATGCTTGCACCCCCTCCCTCTGCAGAGACTTGCTCAGCCTTTACACAGTGGCTTCCCAGTGGAGGACGAGGAGACCAAACCATTGAAGATGACATCTGCTTTGTTTCGTCTGTTTGGGAGCACTTGCTTGCCTGCAGGCAACCTCCTTTCCCCTTCCTCTCTTCAAGCAGCTGCAAAGAGCACAGCACATGCACCAGCACCGACTCCTTCCCCCTGGAAATGACCATGTACCCACGGGAACTCGTGGGGCAAAAGAGACTTGACAGGAGGTGACTGCTCTGGGAGGACAGCTCACCCCACACCCTCTTCCTCAACATGACCTTTAGCGTGAGAACACAAATTGTCCAAACTGAGACAGTACTTTTCCCCCAGTTAGCAAATGCCCTGGCTCTCACCTAGCACGGGAAAAAAATGTCTTTATTGGGTTAGGCTTAGTTCTCCCTCCTCTCCTACAAAAAGCTCTAGAACATCTCTGACTCATTAGGTGACCCAACCGCTCTCCCGTTATCCAGTCAGTGATGGTTACGGACTGTGCAGGGTCTGGTTCCTGCCTCTGCTGCCTGCAGAGCTCTGAATCCATTGCACGGGGTAGTGGGGATTCGCCAGGATGATGAGTTTTCTTTGTCTTTGTTTTACAGATGGATGGAAGATGTCGGGCCGTGTTTCTCCTTTTGAATGCCAGGTAGAGATGACAGCAGCACTTTGATTCAGCTTGTCTTGCTCAACGTGCCAAGACAGGGGTTAGCCTCGTGCTTTCCTCACACTGTTGCTCACTGCTGTTCTGAATGGGCTGCAAGGAGAGGAGAGAGAGAAGGCGGGGAAAAAATGTACATCGTTTTCTTTGAACCTCAAAGATTTGTCATTTAGGAAAGGGAGTGAGGGGCTGATCAGTGACCCAGCTGAGCAGCCAGGCTCAGTGCTAGGAGAACACAGAGGATCAGTGGAAAAGAGCATCTTCTGAAGCAGCAGCCCCCCCAGCCTGACATGCATGGAATGAAAGCTTTTGCTCAGGATCAGCCTCTAAAAAGCCGTGTGCGAGCTGTACCTGGTTACTGTAGTCTGGCATCCTCCACATCTGTGTAATGGCTGTTCTCCTGGAGGGAAAAGGGAATCAGAAACAGTAAATCACCACGTGTCCCTCCTGCCCTGCCTGGACACCATGACACCTCACACGCGGTGACCAGCTGGTGCCACGGTGTGGGAGAGCTCACATGTCACTCAGTGTGGTGGAGGAGCTACAAAGCACGCCTGCTGGGGACAGCGGGTGCCGTGGCTGTGGTTTCTGGCGGATGCAGTCCCAGGTGAAACCAAAAATTGCCTCTGGCTCCTTATTCTGGAAGGGCTCTGCCAAACAGACCTGGGATGTGTGACTCCCTCTTGGATTTTGAAGTTTGGCTCTTGCTGAACCTCAAAGGGACTGGGATGAAAGTAAGCCCACCTTCCCTTGTGTAAAGTCAGGTGTCTGATCTGGGCTTCACCAGAGTCTGCACCTCCACTGGGCATGTCCCAGGGAAGGTCTTGAGCCTGTGGCATGAGTTGCCATGCTTAGACTGGATGCCTAACTTCTGCATGGCCAGGTTAAGTCCATGCTCAGCACCTTCATAAAGTTTACTGCGTGTGCTTGCACAGCTCATGCCTTGTAGCACTGTGAGAAATTAATTTGGGACCTAGGAATGGCCTGCACCAGGGAACAGGCATTCCCGCATTACTGAAACTGCCCAATGATGCTAAGGTGCAGTCAGTCCGCAGTGGTAAATCGTGCATGATGTAACGACTCTGCTGTTGAACACAGAAACTGGTCCCAGTTTGCCACAAAACTCATCATCCAGAATGATAACACTCATAATATTCATCACTCCAAACTAATATCCATCACGCCATCACTAACAGTGCCGGAGTGGTGAACCGCTCCCCATGCAACCGTGGTTTTGAAAGCACGGCATGTGAAGGTCCCCTGCCTGGAGCCGTTCTGCAATGCAGGGTCATTAAAAGAATTATGTGCTCAGCAGTAGTATTTTATCTCCTGCGTAGGTCAAATGTTGTGGTGAAATGTTTTAGAAATGGAAATGGATCCAGGAGATGTCTGCAGGGGATGCCAGGGAATCTGTAAAGGCAAGGCAAGGGAGCCCAGTCCCAACCGTGTCAGCAGCAGGCTGCTTTACAGGGCACTGCAGGAGATAAAGAGATCTTTACAATTAGGGAAACCAACAGGGTCTTTGCAGAGACCCTACAGGGGAAAAGCCTCAGGACTGCGATGTGTGATGAAGGGACAGCTGGAGACTACGCTCAAAGGAGTTGTGGATGGAGACTCCCAAGACAGGGAAGTCTGGAGGCTTATGACTTCTGGCAACTGAACAAAGGGTCCTTCTCTGCAATTACAGAGCAGGTAGCGCCCTGGGAACAGGCTCTTCAGGAAAGCCAGGTGAGGTGGCATGTGCTCTGGGCAAAGGAATAGCCCAGATGCACAGGGATTTGCCTTGGAACAGATGATGAGTCAGCTGAAAGCTTGTGGGTGAGGATCAGGGGACAGACCAACACGGGTGACATCATGGCAGGCATCTGCTGCAGACCATCTGATACGAAGTCTCCTCTGGATGGCTGGAGGAGGCCACCTGATCACAGGCCCTTGTATTCCTGGGGGACTTCAACCACCCTGGCATCTGGTGGGGCGGCAGCAGGGCTGGGTGCAAGCAACCCAGGAGATTTCTGGAGAGTGTCAAGAACAATTTCTTGACACATCTGACTGACCATCTGACTAGGGAGGGACATTTTTCTGGACTGTTACTGATGACCAAGGAATAACTGGTCAAAGGTGTGAAGATGGATAGAAGTCTTGGCTGCAGTGACCGTGAGACTGTGAAGCTGAGAGAAGTGACCAAGATAAAGAGCAGAATCAAATCCCTGAACTTAAAAGAGCAGATTTTGGGTTGTTCAGGGATCTGCTAGGCAAAATCTCATGGGAGACTGCTCCGGAGGCCAAGGCATTTGGGTCATCTTCAAGGACACCTGTCTCAAAGCATGGTCCGTTCTGATGACAGTTGGGCAGGTGTGGCAGGATGCCAGCATGGATGAACAGCAAGCTCTCAAACGAGCTTTTTCCTACATGAAAAGGCAGAATCTAGAAGATGGAAAGCAGAGCTGAGCCACCCAGGAGGAATACAGAGAGTGCAGTGATGGAGTCAGACGTGCAGCTGCAGGTACACTAGCAGCAAAAGGAACGCTAAGGAAAGTGTAAGCTCACTGCTCAATGGGGCAGGGGACCAAGGGATCTAGTGACAAAGCACACGGAAAAGGCCAAGGTACTCAATGCTTCTTTTTTCTCTTGGTTTTCACTGGTTCAGTCTGTCTTTTGGCCTCCCAGGTCCCTGAGCCTCATGGCAGAGTGTGTGGGAATGAAGCATTACCTACTTTATCCTTCCTCTGCAGAGCTCCTTTCTTGCTCACCCTCTCTGAAAAGGACACAAGCTCATGCTGGGAGGGTGGCCCCCTTCGTCCTGCTCCCTGTGGGCTGCAGTGTGTATTTTGGACTTGATTTCCCCAAGTGATGTTGGAAACTTCACCAAGGCCAAGCAGAGATTTGTGCGCAAAACCAGGGTGGCCAACTTTGCACTGGAAGTGGGGCTCTGAGGAAGTGTTTGCCCAGCTCCCATTGACCTTCAATGGGAATTGTGTGCCTGACTCCCGTGGGGTCTGAAATGCTCCCCCTCACCCAGCTGAAGCACTGTGAAGCACCACTCTGCTAAGCCATAGTATTTTCATATGAGCTCTGGTTCAGTGAACCCCACTCTGAACAGGGATGCTCAGGTCCTGCTTGTCTCCAGGAGACATCCTACAGTTGTCCACAGGGTATAGGTGGGACCTAAACCCAAGACCAATTAGATCTTCTCACTTGTCACCGTGGGGAAAGAGGTTCATGGCAGAGAAGCCTCTGTGCTGGGTACTGCCCGGGTGTTGGCAGGTCTGGTTCCTGCCTTGCATAAATTGTCTTTTGCTTTTGTGATGGCTGTGCTCCTCCTGTCTCAACTAACTGGACTTTGGTCCAGGCAGATGCTCAGCAAGTAAGCCTACACCAAGTTAATCCTATTGCTTGAGGCAATCAGTGAGAACCCAGGACCAAAACAAAAAAAATAAAAATGGTTTGGCTGGAGACTGGGCTGATAAGTGGCTGAAACTGCACGAACACAGCAGAAAATCTGAGTACGAATCAACCTCTTTACATTACACTATAAATATTTGCACCCATCAGGGACTGTTGAGCTCTCAGTCCATAGCAGCTGGCTGGGCAGCAGGGATCTCCCCTTGAGTGAGAGATCCCTTACCTGACACCAGGCATCGACTGGTTGGTAAGTGACATTTTTTGCATGCGTGTAACATTTAAGATACGTATCATAAGCTTACATGATAATCTTTGCATCCTGTACTAATGTGTGTAGTAAATAGTATTGACCACCAATCCAACTGTACTTATTAAATATTTTACATATCTAAATTTACTGATTGGAACTCAATCAACTAACTACTAGGTAAGATCTGAGTGACCTCTGACTTTTCTCCTGCGACACTGCTGTCCCTCAGAGCCAAGGGTAGATAATGTTTTTAGGGACCGATGTGGGCACCATGTCCATGGACAGCAGGTGGTGAGGGCCACACTAATGTGTGTAAGCCAAAGAGACGTGGGATAAATGAGTCACTCCCCAGGAACTGGAAAGACTTCAAAACTGTTCAGTGTTGTAAGGTCAGGAGCAAAATATAAAGGACGGCTTCTGTGAGTCACCTTGCAGTGTTTAAGAGAACATCCTTGCAGACGAACTGCACACGTTAACCTGCCCCACGCTGAGCACATGTGAGCCTGTCTGATGTTGGCAGTAAAAATATTTCCGATCTCAATGCCACTTTAGGACTGGAGTTACAGAAAACAGAGATGGAAAGGAGCTGAAATAGTCATCTTGTTCACCTACTCTTAATGAACACCAGCTTTTCTTAAATCATTGCCAGCAGATGTCTGTCCCCTCTGTTTCTTAACCCACTGATGGCAGAAAAGTCCGTATTTTTTTGTTGACAGGCTGTGCGCTGCTTTATCATCATTAGCATCAGCAAGTTTCCCCCTAATTTCTACCATCTGTTTCCCTTGATGTAATTCAAACCTGGTCTTCCTTATCCTAATTGACATAGAGATGGAGGCCACCTTTTGCTTTTCTTCTTTATGTTGCCTTTCTTCATCTGTTATGATCTCTCCCCTTAATCATCTCTTAGATTTAGCAGGAGTCACGGACTTCAGCTATGAGGCCGCAGAAACCAAAACAGCTGAAAGACCCCGTTCACATCCCTCATCCATCATGACTAAGGTCGAGCAGAGTAGAAGAGTACAATGAGCTGGGAAGTGTTTTGAGTTAGAGGAGCTTTTTGGCCATAAGAAGAGCGCCGTGCGCGTGCAATGTGGTGCGGTCACCTCAGTGATGGTGGAGTGAGGAAGAAGAAAGGGATGCTGAGCATCATCCTCACTTCTGCTCCCACCAGTGCCAGGGTGGGGAAGGAGCGGAGCTGTTGCAGGGGGCACTCGGTTCAGGCTCAGAGACATGCCCTAAGCCTCCGCAGGAGAGCTGTGCCAGCCAGCCCAGCTTCCAGGGCTGCAGTCCTGCGGAAGAGGCAGCAAGCAGGGCTGTCCTTCCACCCCAGCACCCTGTTGCCCTTTGCCTGGGTCTCGAGCTGATCCTGTTCTCAGAGGGGTCTTAACTGGGGATAAATGCCAGCGCTGCAGTGGCAGCACAGTGCCCTGTGTCACCCTTACCATCAGAGTGCCCAAGAACAGGGCGCCCATGCTTTTTAGGCACAAAATCTGTTCACTGGGAGTGTCCTTATTCCGGGCAGGACTAACGCGAATGGGGCTGATGTGTGCATGACATCAGGCCAGCCGCGCTCGAGCGCTGCCCTCGCTGTGGATGTGGCACAGCGCTTGTGGCTTGCTCAGACCTTGTAACTAGGTTTCTGCCATTTGGTGTCTGTCCAGACGAAACGCGTGGTGTTAGGGAAGTGCAGTTAATACAACATGGCCGGTCTCTGCTGTGTGCTTCAAGCCATCTGAGAATTACTTGGGAGTTATAACCATTAATTAATAGTTGTGAAATCAAGGATAAATGTGGTCCAAATTTCAAGAGTCAAATATGTTTCTTCTGTGGCTCCACATACATTTGATAGGTCAAAGCTTTTGCAAGCAGCAGAACAATTTGAAAGAACAAGCCGTGAACAATCATGGGACTTAAACACAACAATTTCTTTTGAGGAAGGAAAAACTACTTTTCTGGGGATTTAGTAAGTGCCAGTAAAAGTCTTGTTGATTACTGAACTCCTTTGGCGGAGGGATGTATTACCCAAACTCTCTTACCAGTTCATCTTCACAGTCATCCCGTGCGAGACCCTCTTCCTCACCCTCGTCCCCGTTCAGCGGCTCCTCCGTGTTGACCTCTGCCTCTGATGCCGTGTCTTCCTGCGAGACTTCGCTTTTGTTGCCATCCACCTTCTTCCGTACATCTGGGAGAGCAAGAGCCAAGCCATCAGGGGCTGGGGGAGGCAATGGTTGGAGCCCGATGGCACTAATCCAGTGGGCCCCCAAATTCAGTTGGTAGGTAAATAACGGGGCTGGGGTTTTTTTTCTGCAATGGGAAGTTCTGCTGATTTTGAGGAAGCTGCCTGAAAGCAACCCTGGCGAGGGCAGAGCAGGTCATCGTTCTGCACGTCTCTGGAGTGAGTGTGGGAGGCAGATAGAATAGAATAGGAATAGAATAATAGAACAAAAAAGCAAACTAAAAAATACAAACTATACCACAAAAGAAAAAAAATAATCTCATCATTTAAAAACCTAATTCCATAATTTGGGGAATTTTGGTAATTTTTGCCTTTGATTCCACCCTGGAACCTGGGTCTCGACACTTCATTGTCAGAGCCCAGGGGATGCTCTGAGCTGCAATGGTTTAAGGCCAGCTCTACGGGTGAGTCCCTGCACTCCACCTGCTCTTGGACCAGCCCCGAGGCATCGGTGTGCACCCAACTGACCTGCGGACAGCTTCTGTTCTTCAGCGATCTGCTCCAGCCGGCCCAGGAGAGCATCAATGTTGGATTTGATCTGCGTCAGCTCAGTTTTGATTGTTTGCAGCTCGCTGCACTTCACTTGGAGGAAGGAAGGAAGGAAGGAAGGAAGGAAGGAAGGAAGGAAGGAAGGAAGGAAGGAAGGAAGGAAGGAAAGGAAAGGAAAGGAAAGGAAAGGAAAGGAAAGGAAAGGAAAGGAAAGGAAAGGAAAGGAAAGGAAAGGAAAGGAAAGGAAAGGAAAGGAAAGGAAAGGAAAGGAAAGGAAAGGAAAGGAAAGGAAAGGAAAGGAAAGGAAAGGAAAGGAAAGGAAAGGAAAGGAAAGGAAAGGAAAGGAAAGGAAAAAAAAGAAAAGAAAAGAAGTAAAGAAAGGCGTTTAGTGCCCTGCAGAGCGTCCAAGGTGGGCAGGTGAGGAGGGGCTGGCTTTGCACGGAGCAGCAACGCGCCCTCCTCCACCGCCAGCCCTTGCTGCCTGTTACGGCACTGGCAGGAAAAGCCGGGGAGGGCTGTGGGTGGTTGTATGCACCCAAAAGAGCCTCTGTGTCTGTCGTCCAGGCATCCTGTGGAGGCTGACACCCGCCTTTGGCACACTTACGTTGTACGTGCACCTTCCCCTGCTGCATTCGCAGCCTGCAGGCTTCTGAAAGGCCCTTGCCTGGTGTGTTGGTTCCAGATGTTTTGGGTTTTTTAAGGTTTTCCCTGGGAGCATCTGGCCCTGTGGGTGAACGCCTGGGGATGGGAGATCCACGTGCACACCAGTCTCCGCACCGTCCCACCGCAGCCCACGCGCATACTCACACTTCAACTTGGCCGAACTGTTGGCGATGGCAGCCGATCTGGCGAAGAGCTTGACGGGGAGCGTCGCCTTCACGCGCCGGACGAGGGGGATGGTGACCCGTGGCCGCTTCACAGGAACCACCCTGGGCACCGGAGAGACTCGGCCCCGGTACTCAAAGAGCCTGGAGCAGGGGGGAAAGATGGGGGGGGTGCTGAGCAGCCCTGCAGCACCCCCAGCCCCACTGTGCTGGCCATTGGGTGCCACAACCGGAACCCAAACAGCACTGGTGGTGAGCAGGGGCACAGCCTGGCCGGTGGACCCCACCGTGCTGGGCTGGACCACCCTGCATCCCACCGCGCTCCCCATGGCAGGAGCTGTGCTGCAGAGGGAAGATCTCACCCCGCAGAAAACCCCTTTGGCTGATGTCTCCCCTGCTCACCTGTCGTAGAAGTCGTCTCTGTAATAGTCATAGTCGAAGTCATAGCCGCTGCAGAGACAGAGTCAGGATGGCACGGGTTAATAGTGCGGGCAATGTATTATTATTATTACCCCCTCATTGCCTGCTGAGCCTCCCAGGTCCTTGATTTATTCCCCCTCCACAGGGGACCCCCCCGTCCTTCCACCTGGCAGGATGTGCACACGTGTCATCCCGGCTGTGGGTGTCTGCAGGGAGGTGGGCTGAGCCTGGGGGAAAGAACTGGAGGGGCTGAACGCACCGGACAGGGTGATGTTGGCAGCAGAGTGTCAACCTGGTTATCTCAAGGTGGAGCAAGAAGATGTGCGGGAGGATTAAAACCTACAAGCTGGGGTGGGGAGAAATGTCCGCAAACACCTTGTGGGGATCTCCGCATTTAAAGTGACGGCTGAGTCTGGGGAGCGGGGACCAACTTAGATGCAACTTAAATGAAATTGCTGCAATTTTGTAGTATTCGTCAGTCCTGACAGGCTCAGGTGAACTGTTCTGGCTAGCTCCAGCAATGCCCTGGAGCCAATGTTCTCTGTACCCACAGGCAAGAGAAGCCCTGCCGCTCAAGCACTCCAAATGGGATGAAGCAGTGTCTTTATTGACGGCAAAAACTCCCTCCATGGGCTGTTGCTCTTGCTGGGAAGCTCACTGTGGCTTGGAGACCATGAGGCAGCTCTAGACCATTTGTTCATAAATAATACAAAGCTTGGGGGCATTTGGCAAAACTTTGAAATACCCGCACTCCTTTCTTCTTGCCCTAGTCACACTCCTGGTCTGAGCCAGCTTTTCTCCCAAGCCTTCGCTCCCTGGTGGGAACCCTGTTGGTAGAGCTGTGGACAGCGGGGGCTCCACACATGGCCGGCTCCCCAGAGACACAGGGATGGAGAGGAGCTGCAGCTCCAACCCCATCGCATGGGCATTGCCCTGCTGCTGCCAGCACTGTCCTGGGCAAAGCCGTGCATCTACAAACAAGGGGCAAAGCCCCGAATGGGGTGAGCACCCTTCATCTCCACCACCAACCCTTCTCTGCAGCATTTGGGCACCTCCACCTCACTCCAGGGCTCCGCTACAGCACCAACAGGATGAAGCCTGGCCTCAAGTACCTGTAGATCCAACCTGGTGTGGACTGGAGAAGGATGGAGAAGTCTAAAACCTCAGGTGAAGTCCTAAGCCTTTTTCAAAACTAGTCAAAACAGCAGTTTGGTATATGAAGTGGCCAATAAACACCGTAAATGTTATTGCACTATTGGCAGTCGGGAATTCATGCAGTGATAGGATGAGGAGGAATGGTTTTAAACTAAAAGAGGGGAGATTTAGATGAGATGTGAGGCAGAAGTTCTTCCCTGTGAGGGTGGTGAGGCCCTGGCACAGGTTGCCCAGAGAAGCTGTGGCTGCCCCTGGCTCCCTGGCAGGGTTCAAGGCCAGGTTGGATGGGGCTTTGGGCACCCTGGGCTGGTGGAGGGTGTCCCTGCCCATGGCAGGGGGTGGGACTGGATGGGCTGTGAGGTCCCTTCCCACCCAAACTGTTGTATCATTCTATGATTCTATGAATGTGTGAGCAAAGCTGGGCAGCCTTGTGTTTTTTCTGGTGGAAATTGCTACTGGCCCTGTGTTGCTGCTCGTTCACAGAGGCAGTGGAGTTGCCTTACAACACGCCTGATCTGCAGGGCAATGGGTCCAAGAGCATCTACTAATATTTGTGAGTGAAAAGCAAGGGGGTGGGGGTGTTACTCCTACCCTGGCCCTGAATCCTCAGGAGACACTTCCACCCATTTCAAAAGGAATTAGGGGCATAATCACCCCGGGGAGCTGATCCTGACTTCCCCACAACAGTGGGATTCATCTCACTTAGCTTCAGACACTGGGAATGTAAAGAGAGAAATGCAAGCCAGCGGGGAAAGAGGCAGTCCCAGGTCACGGTACATCACATCCAAAGGCAGCCATCTGAAATACCGTCAGGTGAAGAACTGGTTTTTTCCCCAGCAAGCATAAAGGGAGTCCAGACAACGAGCCCACATAAACGCCCTGACAGCACAAAGGGCTGCACTGACAGGAGATGAATCCACCCTTAGGCTGAGTGCGGTGCGGGATGGCCAAGGCTCTGATGTCAGCCGCTGGCAGTACGCCTTCAACACCTGCTGACCGCGAGACAGCCCTCAGGGAAGGCAGCAGGCTGAAATAAGGGATTTTTGGAAGCCCGTGGCTGTATGACCCTGCTATAACATGCAGTCGGGTCACAGCTTCACAGATAATGCCAGGGTGGCAGTGGCTGGATGCTTTTATCAGCGTCCTTCGAAGTCAGGCGCTGAGCAAAAGGCACATCTTCCAACATGAATGCAGGAAAAAAGCCGGTAAAAAGTGAGCGCCTTAGCGTGGGTGATTTATCTGGACACCGTGGGCCTGAAAATTTCACTGCACGTAGGATAAACCTTCCTGAGACCGATGGATCATTTTTCAGTGACCTGGCAGCGCTTCCTTTGTGTACGGGAATAATTTTTGCCATTTTTCAATCAGTTGGTGACATTGCGCCCTTTAAAAATAAAGCAGGGACAGAGTGAGAAGCAGCAGAAGGCTGTAAGGCTGTGTCAAGTAACACGCTGCTTCCACCTCCTGATGCATTTCTTCTGCTTTTCTTTAGTAATTAAATAAACTTCTAGTAATGACTCACAAAGGTTCAAACCCCAAATATTCATAATTGAAGGGCAACTGTTTATATGCGCTGCCTTTACATTACATTTGTGGTGCCATTTCTGAGCACGTACCTGAATCACAAATGTACGTTTGAGCGACTGTGCTTTTAATTACTGCCTGACAGCCCCGCACCGATAATCACAAGTGAGACATTGTGCTCAGCCTGCATCCTTCTAATGGTTGCACAACCTTCATTATTGCAGCGGTAGAAATAATACCCACTGGAAAACTACTTGGAAAATCTGGCATTGATCAAATAGTGAGCTTTTAAGATCTTGTGTATCCGATGTGAGATTCCTTCCTCCTGCAAGTAGCCAAGGTAGCGGGAAGCTGGGAGAGGAACGTGGGAAGGGAGCCCGGCATTTCCGAGATGCCGGGGCTGCTGTAGGCTGGGACAGCGTGCACATCCTTATTGCCAGTGTTGGGTCTGCTGGGTTTGGGTACCACTGCTCGCCTCCTCCTCTGCCCTGCGGGTGTTTCTCAGCGCTGTCCTTGTGGATTTGGCACCAGGGCTTGCCGGGGTGTCATTGCTCCCAGCACCGCTGCTGAGACGTGGGAGGAGTGGATCTGTTTGGAGATGGGCTGACACCAGCTTTCAGCAGGGACATAGTGGGTATAACAAGGGATGCGGATGCCAGCTGAGCTGGAAGGACATCATCCACTTGCATCTGTAGACTGTGAAAATAAGTCAGTGGTGGTTTGTTTCTGTCACCAATTCAGAGCCGGTTCCTTGGGCCACTGAGCTGCCAGACACTGGGTACTCTTGCAGTTTTTGTTTCGGTTGTCCTCGCTGTCCTTTCGGCTACAGAGCAACATTAGCACCGGCATTACAGTGAAGGGCACAGATTTGTGCCTCCAAAGGTCAAGTGCAGCAGTGACAGACCCCACTGCCCTGGGGCAGAGCCAACTCACAGCACAGCAGCATCACTGGCACTGACCTGAACGTGGCCCCAAATGCCCCAGGAAATCCCGTCCAGACATTTGCTGTGCAGGCAGAAAAAGTATTGCCAGAAGGCAAACCATTCTGAGACACAGTATGTGAATACCTGGGGGACGTGGTCATCACACAAATTCATTTTCCAGCCATCCTCACTAACTCATTTGCAGTATGTCCAGGCACGTCCGCGTTCAGCAGCGGTGGCCGAGGTACCAGGCAGGAGCACCCAAGGGACATCCCACGTGCAAAGGGATGCGCTGGCGAATGCCGGAGGCAGAGGGAGGGAGGCCCCGAAGATCCAGAGAGATTGGGGGAGAGCAGTGGTGACAGCAAGGTTTTATATTAACTGAAGGTCCCTCTTGTGGAGAGACCTGAGAAAATTTACGATGGCATGAACCTGGGCGTATGTTTTACCTATTGGTGGTAGATGGGAGGCTGTATCCCAAAGGACTTCTATTAAACACCCAGATACCCCCCTGGGCTGGGGAATCAAGTAAGACTGTCAAGACTGTTGCTTCCTCTATGTCCAAAATGAGATTTGCCTTCCCCTTCCCTTCCCCTTGACCCTCTCATACAGACTTGGAGTGAGACGAAGTAAAAACCCAACCTTTGAAAAAAAATCTTATGTGTTTAACACAGCATTTCTATAAATTACAGTGCTGTGATTTTTGAAGTCTAACATTTAGAAAAATTTATGATGGTTAGGGAAGCTATAACCACAGCTCACTGCAAACCTGGATTCCCTGCTTTCTGCGAGATATCGTAATTTCTGCTAGTCCAGATGGCAAAGTTTAAATCCGTCACCAATCTGGGATGAAATATTGCTGAAGCTCAGAGCAGTGTAGTTCTCTGGCCCATATTTTAGCATATCCATATTTGTGGGAGGAAGCAAACGTCTCTCATTCGCTCTCTCTTCATCTACAGCCTGGAAGTGTGAAATATTGGTCATTTCAACAGAAATGGATTAGTGGTCAAGGCACGGACAAAGAATAAGTGAAATGCTCTTTATTGCAAGATGTATGGAATGAATTGATTAGCATTATGGCTACCAGCACCACGTAAGTACTATACGTGCAGCTAAACAGAAAGATTTGTGTCATCTCTGTTTCCATACATCAGCGTGGGTAATGCACAGACAGACCGCTTCTCCTCGACTGGCGTCCCCTGTGAACCCTGAGGGCCAGGTTCTGGTGAAGGGCCAAGCTGGCCCAAGGCGGGAGGAATAATTTGCCTGGTGAGAGCTGCAAAGGAAGAGCTCGGCTGAGAGACTTGGGGAAGGTCTCCACAGATGCCTTGGGGGTGGTGGTGGGAGGGTTGCTGAAGCTCTGGTGGGTTTGCCTATGCCAGAAGAGCGTTGCCACCACTGAGGTTTGCCACTTTGTACCACACTGGTGTTGGACTGCGTGGCTGAGTCTGCATCATGGGTTTTTTCACTTCTCTTCATCCCTCTCACTTTTTTTTTTCTTTTGGTAGAAAAATCTACAGTTCTCTTGTGATTTCCTTTTTTTATTACACCCACCTATAATCCTGATACTGACTTTAGTTTGTTCTTCCCAACATCACACCCTCCAAATCCTGACTCAGTGCCCCAGTCTCCATACCATGAGATTGGCATAAAAATAATGAGAATTTATAAATAAAACACATTTTGGGATCTTGTTATTTGTTTGGGGGGTTCTTGAAACCTGCAGGGTACTCTCTGAATACCTTTTCAAGTTTTCCCTTTTGCAACCTCAGGAGCAAGATCTTAATGAGTTTCTCCCATATTCCCATGACTCCAGACTCTGGGGCTTAAATTAAAATCTTCGCTTCCTGTGAAAATCTTGATAAAGTCTCTAGAGCTGGCGACAGTGCCATCTGTGACACCCTGCATCTCCCACAGACCTACTCCATGTCCCACCTGTCCCTCCCGTTCCCTTGATCCCTTGGTCACTGCTCTGCACCACAGGCTCCCCTGGGGATTCCCCCAGCCTCCTCCTTGGATCACCTCCATCCGTTGCCCCAAGGGCTTCCCACTTTCTTCCTTCTTCTCTCCCTTTCCCTGTCATTTTTCTCTTGCCCTTTTCTCCAGTGTCTTTCCCTAAATTTTCCCTGTTCTCCCCCAACACCCAACATACACCACTGTGCCCCACTCCTACTCCCCAGCTGGAGGAGCTGGGGCTGGAGGGGAGCGCTCTTTGGTTACACCTCTTTCAAGACCTCCGATGTGGTTAAAGCAGGTACTACCTGCTTTTCTCCAACGATCTCCAGGTCCAACACTGTTCACAGGTTGGACCGTGCCCAGGCGGAGTCCCACAACGCCATGGGCATCGGCCAACCTTCGGTCTGCCACTGACGCCTCTTGCTCTGCTCCCTGCAGCCTAGCACTCAGGGGCATCGCGAATGCCAAGAAGCCCATGGGAGGAGAAGATCTGAACGTGCAGCAGCGGCCCAGGGCTGCCTGGGGCAGGGGCCAGGGAGCTCGGGGCAGTAGCCTGGGGGTATGAAAATCGGCCCCAGATGGAAGGCAAATACCAGCCCCGAGACCTCGCCGCAGGGAGGTGGAGAGGTGGAGACCTACCTGTACAACGCGGAGGCTGCTCTCTTCAGGCCTTTAGGTCTGTTAGGTTTAGGTTCCCCGGCCATGTTGATATCTGCAACGAACAGACACGTAGCTGCGACACAGCACATCCACGCTCACCGGCAGCCGTATCCGACCATGGAGCGAGGGAGGCTGTGCACAGCCCTGCCATCAGCAGAAACAAACTCCTCCATACCTCCCACCACACCTCCACCTGCTTCCAGCGTGTCTGGGGCCCTGCTGGACCTCCACAAGAAGGCAACTATACTCTTGCACTTGCAAGCCTCTTCCTTTTCCTTTACAAAGCCACTAACCATTTTGAAGTCAATGCCCTGCCCATGGTCTAACCACCCCCCCCCAGATTCAGGACAGGCTTCTCAGGAGAACGCGGTGCTGTTACGATAAGGCACAGACAGTATATGAAACTGCTGCACGCTGCTAACTGCTAACAATTTATCCCTTGCTCCTTCTAGAATAAAAATGAAGGCTAAGCATGAGCCAGCCTCCCATCGCTGTGGACCGGGCTGCGTTAAAAGCTGCACGGGGTGCAGGCACACGCCTGCAGCCACCCCGGCTGATCTCGGAGGAGCATCTTCTACCAGGGGAGGTGAGAACGAGCTCTTCTAATCCGCTGAGGAAATTTCTCTCCTTGGCCTCGGTGCCAAATGTGCTTCTGATGTGAGAATAAAGTGATACAGCCAATTTCATGGAGGCTGCCGAGAGCCTGGCAATCTAACGCTGAACGTGGCCCCAGAACTGCAGGAGGTGAGCTACTGTGAGCACGAGGCCTCACCTCCTCTTCGTTTCTTGACTCAGGAGTGAGCAAATTCCCTTCTGGCTTCTCCGGTCAGCCCTAAACTTTTTCTGTTCTTCAGGTCCTTTCTGTCTAAGTAGGTGTCAGACCTCCGGGCCTGCCAGATCCAAGCCAAGGAAGACAGGATTTCCTTACGTAGACCAAAAGCACTGTCTGCACAGGGCTGGACACGGGCTGCCCCCCAGCCCTGGGACAGGTCCCTGTGCTAAGCTGGTGGCACGAGTTACACAGGTGGATTTGAAGGTCTCCATCTGGGGCTCAGGGTTCATGCATCTGCGACTGCAAACTGGGGTACTGAAGTTCTCACCTCTTCAAGACTGAGGAGATATGCCATGAAACTCAGCAGGTTTAAGCTTACTAGTTCTTGCTTTTTTCATGCTGCATGAAGGGACTTTATGGAGAAATGTGGTCAGGCTGGTGTGCTCACCATCAAAATAAAGAGCTTGCAAAGTGATCCAAACAGTCTGCTGACTTCATTACTAACCACGAAAATCATCTTCAGGAACACACGAAAGCTGCAGCACTGCTGAAACAACCTGAGCAGGAGAAGTACAGGCTGCACACCTGGGACACGGCTCCGGAGGAGCACGGATATGCTCCCACCACCCACATGTCTTGCTCTGCCATTCCTCGGACTGCCTTTTAGGCTCTAGCAAGAGACATCATTCCTGCTGAAGCTGGAGCTTGGCCTATTTATAAGCTTGCATAACGAGTGTGGTGTTAGGGTGTTGCTCGGCCAGCACATTGACTGTTCCTCTGGAGGCACATTCAGATCAGAGCGTGTGTTTTCTTTGCTGCCTTTCACCCTCCGTCCTCCCATACTCAACTGCAAAGGGGAATGCAGAAAACTGTTGAGCCTGAACACTAGCAAGGATGTGCACGGCCATAGGACAGGTCGGTGGACAACTGCTGCCAGTGTAAACTTAATGCACTCGGTTGCCTTTCTGAGTCTGCCGAGCAATGCAATGCTTCTGGCAATGCTGTTTGCTGTAAAGGAAGAGAGCACTAAATGCTCTGGTGCATCCCAGAACACATCCCTGCTCCGCTCCAGCTCCCTTGTCCTGAACCCTTTTTGCTGTCAGGGTGCATCTTGCCAGCTGCCAGTCACTTCTCTCGCAAACTGGAGAGTTAATGACAGCACCATGCTGATTAACACCAGTCAAGGGAGATGCGCTGAAAGCCCAGTGGTGGATAATGACAACAATTAGCTCAATTAGCTGGTATGCACTGCTAGAAACAGCACTGCGGAGCCTTCATCGGTGCATGCAGACAGACCAGGAAACTTATCCTTTCACCTATAGTGGTGATGAGCAGTCAGATCCCTCAGGATTCCCTTGATTGTGAACAAGGAGAGATGAGAGCTCAGCATGCACACCAGCATCTCATTCCCACTCTTGCTCCCTCCTCTGCATCGCTGAATCCATCTGCCCACCCCAAGGGAGTATCTATCCCTCCTGCTCATACCCAGGCACCTTTGCCCACGGTAAATGGGGAGGTTGTACTACATCTAGCCAAGATGGTAGGGTCAGGTTATGGTGTGGATCCAGCTTCCAGTGCAGAGCTCCCTTGCTGGAATGGTAACTGCTTCCTGCAATGACTGGGATGTCTGGGAGCCTCTGGAGAAAGCGCAGAGGTTGCCAGGGCCTGCCTGGCAGAGCAGTCCACGTCCCAGCACAGGATGGGCTACAGCCACGGTTTCAAACACCTCTGTTTTGTGATGCATTCCGTATCGTGCCGATCAGTTTAAAAGCAAGTTTGATTTTTCTGCATATCTGGTGACAAAGGAAGAAGAAGAAAAAAGAAAAAAAAAGGCAGAAATGCTATTAGACCACTTAGCTTAAGAGCTGACCTTAGCTGGGAGATGCGAACTAGCAAGATGCTGCTGCTTTGCTTATTCATTATGGTACGTGCTGGAAAATGTCACCTGCAGATCATCACTGGCACTCAGGAGCAGACGGAGGGCTGAACCCCCCTGCCACCACCAGCATGTGTAACTGTCCCATGGCAGCGCAGCCAGCTGTGCTCCGGGGGGGGGCAAGTGCTACCGAGAGCGGGAGTCACTGACTTAAGGGTTACTGCAAGCACCAGCTTTTCTATGACGTATTAGAAGGTCTTGCAAGAGCCTTGATGGATGCTGGGGGAGATATGAGATCCTCAGAGAGCGTGCCCACTCCGACGAGTCCAGCACAGCACTCACGGCACACGCAAAACAATGATGCTTCCTGACAACACCTCTCAAATGCTGGTGCAACTTCTCTTCCCATCCGAGCAGCTGAGCCAGGAAAGGCAGTCTCACTGGAACTGCGCCACGCGGGGCTGCTGCACCTGAGTCGTCACAGCAAGTAATGACGTGCAGGAGCAGCTCTGGATTCGGACAGGGATGCCGTCCTGCTGAGCCACCACCTGCTCGCACCGGGTACAAGTGGCCTTGCACTGTCAGCAAGCTGCTGCCCCTCGGCAGGTTGGGGGCACTTTGCCCCTACACCGGGCACTGCCTTGAGCCATGCTGCCCCACCACGCGGGTGGTGGTTCCCCATCAGCTCCGGCCATGCCAAACACAGCCCTTTGCCTGGCGGTCATGGTTTGCAGCTCTTCCACGGGACCGCGTGGTTGCACCCTGCTGAAGGTACTGGCTGGAGCTGCCTAACTCCCTGCTGCCCGCCTGGCAGCATCATCATCTGGTTTTATCATCACCTCAGAGGACCCCTCCAACTTGCTGCCCATGACCAGAAGCAGGGACAGTCTCTTCAGCAGTATGTCTGCCATGTCCCCTGCCCATCCCATCCCATCCCTCCTCTCCACATTTCTATGTGGCCATCACCTCCTCTTTTTTAGGGGGGGACTTTCTGTGTTGTGCAAAGACATTTTCTAACCACATTGTTCAGCTTCTCTTCTCTGCTGGATTCTCCTGAAAGGGGAGCATCCCCATGTTTATACTGGTTCATGAACAGCAAAGGAAAGCCTGCTGAACTCTTTGGTGGTAAGACTAGACCATGAAGGGAAGGCAGATGAGGGACCTGAGTTTGCACTGTGCCCACTACACGGATAGGACTCCCAGCTATAAAACAGCCCTTTTCTCTTGTTCGCATGCCAGACCTCTGGGACCAGCACTGAGAGGAGAGTAAGAGGTTCCTATCATGGTAGACCTTTCATCTCTCTCTTCAGCTAAGCGGGTAAGTGTTGCCTGTCTCTTAGCTGCATCTCCTGTATCTGTCTGGAGCATCACAATGAGCTCCTTTGCTCCCCAAGGCCCTCTTTGTCATATCTACGGACTCTGCACATGTGGGCAATGCCTGGGCTGGAAGCATCCCTGGCACACTGTCCCTCGCCTCGGTCTGCAGCTCTGCTCTCTGGACCATAACAGAAGTGAAAAGAAGCTTCTGGTATTTGAATAAACCACGGATGGAAACAGCATGCTGTCTTAAAGATCAGCTCTAGCATGCAACTTTTTATTTCAGAGTGCTGTGCCAGAAGCCGGGTGGGAATGGGCTGCAAATCACTTTCCCGGGTACCCAGTGACCACTGCCTGCAGCAGGCTTGGAAATATCAATTTTTCATTTAAAATACTGTCTCCGGTTCCAATTCTCAGCTTAGGTCTAGTGACGAGACCTTCTCAGCATGTGCAATCTGCAAAATAAGGATGCAGCTGGGAGCAGCTGGGGTGGTTTTGTTTGTTATTTCTTATCACACAGCAGCGCAGACAAGAGACTTCCATGTGTCCGGGGTGGGAGTTATCTCATTTAACATCAGCTGACTAAAGTTAGTCTGAGCTAGTCTGAGTTAGTTAGACTATCATCACCTCTCTTGACAGGCAAAGGGTAAGGCCTGGTCCAGAAAGGGAACCAGGCAATGTCTTCTCCCACCTTTGCTCTTCCCCACCAGATCAAGGACAAGGACATGGGATGATTCAGAACTGTGTTTTAGCTTCTACAGTCACAGCCCGTAACAGGAGTTTTTGGGCCACACTGTCACAGCCCTGAGGGTACTAATATGCCTGGCCAGCCTATCTTCTGACCCCTACCCGCACGGGACCTGGGAGCCTTCAGCCCCTACCCGAGCTGTGGTGTAGGAGGGCCGGTCTCCGGCTCTGTCACAGCCATGCCTACGCCTGGCCATGGACCCTGCTGATCCTGGCTGACTTCCCAGCCTGGCCCCAGACCTGCCTTGTCACTGTGGACCTGCTCGGTCATCACTGGGCTGTGTCTGACCTGCTCACCGTCATGGGACCTGACCCTGATCTGCAGATCGATGTCCCAGTTTGACCTTGGACTGGGCAGCCTTTGACGATCCCCTAGGGAGCAACCAACTTGTTTTGCACCTGGACGCCCAAAACGGCTGAAGAAATTACTTACCCAGTGTCTGGCCAGCAAGCACACGCCCGTTCTCACCCAGGACAGCGGCACGCGCGTGCCTCTCGTTGGAGTACTGTACGAAGGCGTAGCCCTTGTGAACGGAGCAGCCCACCACTCGGCCGTACTTGGAGAAAATGGTCTCCACATCTGACTTCTTGACCATGGCTGTGTTGAGATTGCCAATGAAGACTCTGGAGTTGATGGACTTGGGGTCATTCTTATTCGTGATGTTGCTCGTCTGCACCTTCAATGACATCTTGAACACCTGAATGAACAAATCGGGAGTCAGGAAGGTGTGCAAGGGAATTGCCCTTAGAAAAAGGGGTGGGGGAGAAGTCTCCCAGCAAGCCTGGAGTGAGGGAACCAGCTCCTCAACCTGTACTAGTCGCAGCTGGGGTGATCCCATCTCCAGAGAGCCCTGTGCGTTGGGGAGGCGACTGTCACAGCCAGCACAAAACTCTTGCTGGAAACTGAATTATCAGGCTGACACTCTGGGTGTACGCTGGTTGCTCTTAGGGGACAAAACAAGATTTAAATAAATTTTACATCTAAGTAAAAGCTTTACTACTATTATACGAAAGCTTTTACCTTTCTATACCGAATTACAATTCAAAGGGCTGCTCTTTTTACCGCAGTTTGCATTCAGCACCTTTGTTCATGCCCACCTTCCCGGGCTTTCCCCTGCTGAGCACCTCCCAGCACAGGCCAGCTCTCACCATGCACAGGGACAGACTCGTACCCACGGATCCGCGCTTGCAACCAGAAGAAAACTTGAGTTTTCTGGATGCAAACGAAGATATTTAAGTGGCGAAGCAGCCCACGTACCCCTGTGTGAAATCTGCACTCTGCTGCCTGCCTGCGCATTTCCACGCTGGGCTTTGAGCTGAATTTTGTGCTAACAGGAGGTGTCACTGTTAGCTTGGGAATCACTAAGCCATCAGCTGGAAGCCACTCCAACCACTTCCCATAGCTGCAAGACGTGATCCTCCAAGCTTCCTGTCTGGGGTATTTCATGGGCAGCCCCTGAGAACTGGCTTCACCTCTGAGGACTAAGAGGACCAAGAGACGGGGCTGGAAATTGTGTGAAATTAAAGCTACTCTGGCTGCTGATCAGGCTGGCTGCTCACATTTCTGCAGCAAAAATTACAGCTGTCCAAAGATATCAGTTTGATTTTCATCTTCCAGAAACAGAGGGGATGCTTCGGGATTGCTACTGTACGCTGCGTACATCGTGCGTGGTTGTTACCTGGGAAAGTCAGCTCAGAGCTGTGGACGGTATTTTATGACGCACGTTGAGGTGCTGCTCTACCCCAGCCCCTTCCAGCAGCACCCGCAGGTACTGCCCGCACCCGGGGCAATGCCACCGGGGTGTCCCCGACCCCAGGCGGTCACTGAGCCTACTGCCTGGCACAGGGGGATGCACTGCTGCTCAGGTCCACGGTGTCCCCAGCGTCTGCCTTGGCGCTGGGCAGAGCTACAGTACCGCCTGGCTCTGGGGCTTTGGCTCTCTGGGCTCAAAGCCCAGGTCTGTCTGAGCAGCCTGGCCCACGGGGCCGTGGTGGCAGCTGCCTGGTGCATGGGTGCAGCTCCTGTGGACCTGGGCACGCTGGTCGCCAAGCCCTGGCAGGCTCCTCTGGCCTGCAGCCCAGCCTGCCTGAGTGTGCCGATGCTCTGGCTTCACCAAGCCCTAAACCACACAGCTAGTCTTTCCTCCACTCCTCACTAGACAGGAAGAGGCCTGGGCAAAAGCTCCAACATTTCCTGACATGCCTTTTGCAGTTGCACCCAAGACTTTCAAAGAAGCCAAGTCCTCCTTCTTCCCTGTCTTCTCCTGAACAGAGCTTCCACACAGGACACGAAATCTCTGGTTGCTCCTATGTCCACCTAAACCTGTTAGGGGGATAACTTCATTATACCTATCTCACCGCCTTGCCAGGTGAGCCCCATTTTGGCTTCCTGGGTGATGAATGGTCTTCTGATGGAGGCTGCTCAGCTACCAGCCCCTCAGGACACCTGGGGTGGCTGCTTCTGCCCGTAGTCCCATTTTGCCTGAGAGTACTTCTGCCCGCACAGACAAGCATCAATGTGTTAGGGCTCACCACCAGCAGCTCCAGGATTTGAAAGGTCAGTCCAGCATCGAGGTAAAGAGACAACAGAGGAGACTCGTCCAGCCCCACGTGCAGATGGTGCTTGCAGCCTGATCCGGGAAGACATGGAGTGTTTTAACACCGATTGTAATCAATGAGCTCTGAACGGACAAGCTGTGATGTCCAGACCTCTGACTTTTTAATTTTCAGAGCACAAAGGACTGGACACTCGATTCCTTTCATCATTTAAAGCCCAGAGCATTGGAGGTACCTGGCAAGGCTGATGCTCTGCGCGGAGTGGGAGGATGCGATGGCACAATAAATCTCGTGTGGCTCTAACCCCCCTGACTCTATTAACCTACCACTGAGGCTGGAAATGATGTCCCTGCTAAAGCCAATAAAAAAAAGTTAGACTTTGTCTGAGTCTGGCTTGTTATATTTTCCCTTTCACCCTTACAGATTAAAAGAGCCAGAGACTTTTGTTTTACTATTTTAAAAACCATTCCTGGCAGACACAATGTTCCTAAAAACACTGGAAAAAATAACCAAAGGACAGGACTTTTAAAGGCATCTAAGTGAATTAAATCCTCGCATCTTTGGCAAGTGGTGCCCAACCTCTTCAGGTTGCTCAAAGTTCCAACCCATATATAACACTTGCTTAATGCTATCTTTTTTAATATATTTTTTGCAGTGCAGTCTGGAAGAGGTTCACAAAGGAACCTGTCCCCATTCCTGGTGCAGAAGTGGAGGAAGAGCGAAGGCTGTTTCCAGCCGTTCAGTCACTCTGGGTACCCAGCTTGAGCCTCACAGAGTCACTTCTCAGAAATCATGAGTATCTCCAAAAAAGCCTGGCTGGAGGCTGCTCCAGGATGGCCAGTCCCCAGGAAGTCTCCATCCTAAACTCTCCAGGATCAGCTGAGGCTGTATGGGACCTTCAGAGAGCCTGCACACGCGTAGGGTACCTGTATCCAGGTAGCCCTGGATAGTCTTGCTACCCAAGGACCTGTCTGACCCCTTGTGAACCCATGGCTCTCCCTGCCCTGGGGTTTCAGCAATGTTGCAGGACAAAGACTTCAACATGCAGCTTTACACTTGCTGAGTCCTGGAGTTTCCAGTTCCTGATGCCCGTATATTTGTTCCAGAGCAAATCTGCTCTGGCACCTCTCTCGCTCATACTAGACCATGTTACATGGACATTCTTGGCTCCACTCAGCTGCTTCCCCTCTTGATGCACTCCCACTTTTCCATCCTTGCTTATCTGCCAGAGTTGATGCAAGTCTCCTAGCCATTTTGCTACCTACCTATGGCCCTCCTTTCCCCCATCCCCCATCCTCAGAGGAACTCCTCTATCAACTGGCCTCCGGGCAGAGTACGAGCCCTTTGGAGCCCCACCATCCAGCTTGCACTGGTCTTGGAGGCCAACCATCTGGACTGCCCAACTAGATGCCACGACGCTGTGGGAAATCATGTCAAAAGCCTTCCTGAAGTCAAAGCAGACATCACTCATGTCACCTTGTCCACACACTTCACCACGAAGAGCGAGTAGGTTGGTCAAATCTGGCCATATCATTTCCAGGTCTGGCCTGGTGCCAGGTGGGAGGAATTCTGTCTTTCTCAACATAAAATATAGCACTTCTCAAATAAAATATACCCCGCCTCTGTTTTCCTACCCCATCTCTGAAGAGTTCTACTGCTGCTACCGCAAGCCCCAGCTTAGGGACGCACCAGGCTGTTGTTTGCCCAAACCCTTCCCAAGTTCTTACAAGCCCAGAAATGTGTTATTTACAATTGCTGAATCTCTGACCAGCTGGTTGCAGCTGCAAACACCAATTACATCAGGGTGCTGAGCTCCTTAAGCCTCTGGAGGAGGGATGTAGGTTAAGCTGCCTCTGTGCATGGGAATAGAAAGGGCTGGCTGGAGGATTCGGGTAGGATGGAGGTGTGTGAGGGCATAAAACACATGGGTTTTTTTTCCCCCAAATCTAGTGGGCTGCCCCCTCTCAGCAGGTGTAACATGAGCAAGCTCTGCTGCTGTCAATGGATCCTCCACTTTGTGGGTTTGCTTTAAAAATAAAAGAGCTGGATGAAGATGAGGTGTTTCTCAGATGGGCACTAAGGTACCAGATGGATCTTCATTTGGAGAAGGACATCTGTCTCCTAAGGCATCTCCCAAGGTATGACCTTGGCTGCCACGGAGGTGGGGGGGTGTAGGGGAACCTCTCCCAGGTCCCTGCTCCCCCAATCCCACCTTGCACCCTCCTTGTCTGGCTCCTGGGACCTTCCCCCACGCTTCCTGCAGTTGGACCAGTGTGCGCTTGTCCCCTGCCTGTCTCCTCTCCTCCCCACCCTGGATGCTGGGTCCCCCCAACCCGACAAAGCCTGTGACTGTAGGAGCTGGAGATGGGAGAACTCACTTTCACCACCCATTGCAAGGACCAGTGATGGAGCGGGGAGCTCAGTGTACATCTTCCTCAGCAGAGCCTTTCCCTTGGCTCCCTGGTGGAAGCCCCAGCGGCTTCGGGGCCATCTCAGGACACTGCAGGTCTGCGCAGGAGACGTGCCTGTGGCTGATGAGAGATGGGATGGGGCCACCAGATGGCAAACTCAAGGTCAGGCAAGGTGACGGCCACGCCGCTGGGTAAGACTTGGGAGGAAGCCAACAAGGACCTGACGTCTCTGCGGATGGGATGCTCTCCCAGTGCCATCTGCCCACTGACTGCTGTCCCCGCCCAGGCAGGGAGCGTTGTCCGAGGCTGGGGAGCTGGAACTCTGGGCTTCCAGCACGGCATTGCTCTAAGATTTCAGGCACCATTAGTGATGTCCTCCATTTAACAAGCAGCCTGCGTGGCTCTCATTTAGCAGCTTATAAAAGAGTTCAAAAACCCCGTGCAAAGTGCTCTTCTACTGTCCCCATGCAAGCCCGGCATCCCCTGGAGAGACCAGCCTCCCTTGCTTTCTATGTCCCATTCATTTAGGGTTTCTTCTTGCACACAATATTCATTTCACATCACTTATTGGTCCCCTTACTGCAACAACTGGAAAGGACATTTTAATCATTGCATATTAATATTTCGTACTCCACCTAAGTGCATCCCAGGACAGCATTGTGCCCAGATTAAATCCAGCACAGCATCAGCCACGTCAGCTTAGTGTCCCTTCCACACGAAACAATGCAGCTCGCCAGTGCAGCGCTACGAAGTACGGTGTCTTCTCAAGCCACCATCTCTTTGATATACCACAGATAAACCAGTGGGCATGAATCAGAGCAGAGTAACTTGGTGATATGTCTGATTAGAAAAATATACACAGCAGAGACACTTATTACTGGCTATAGATTAATATTCTAATAACTATTGCTGTCTTCAGCAGATGCATTTTCAACAGCTATTATTTTACCTTTCATCCCCCAACCCAGTACTGCAACAAGACAGACTTGAGTTGGAAAAGAGAACAAGACAAAATGCAACTAGTAATGGTACTTGGACATAGATAAATGAATATATAAAGGGCACCTTCATCCCTAGGACCCCAGAGAACACCAAGGACAGATTAGTATGATTAGCCATGTTTTCTGCAAGGGAAACTGAGGCCCAGACAGGAGAGGTGTGGGGTGGAGGGGTGCGTGCCACCGGCCTCACCAAAGCTCACAGAAACATCATAATGACACCTCCCACTCCCAAATGTCCCTAAAAACATAAGGACACTTATGGAGACTTAAGGATGAGATTGTCACAAGTTCCTCCCTCCCTCCCTTCCTTCCTTCCTTCCTTCCTTCCTTCCTTCCTTCCTTCCTTCCTTCCTTCCATGTGTCCCGTCTCCCCCTGCATGGGGAGGGTCCCTACAAGCTGTGCACGAGACAGCAGTCGAGCCACACCATGGTGACTCCAGACACACATTCATCCATCCATCCACACCTAGGCTGTGCTGCCCCAGGGCTCTCCAACCATTCTTTGACCACCATCCCTGCAACCTGACCTACCACAGATCCCAGGACCGCAGCTCTCCATGGATTTACCACCCTGCTTTACATGGCACAAGGAAACTCGTTTGCCACCACCAGGCTGAGAAGAAAACACAACATGGGATTAACAGAGCTATGTACCCCAGAAAGTCAAGGAGCCCCCATGCCATCTCTTAGAGGCAGTGAGGACCACTCTGAGGTCCCATGAAGCTCCCATGCTTGAGGAGAGGCTGTGCCCACCTGCACGTGCCCGCGGTCCGGGGGCTGCACCGCTCGAGGTGCACGGACACCCACAGATAAAGTCCTCTCCCTGCTAGCGCTTCTCCTCTCTTCCTGGGACAGCATGGCTGGAAACAATGGCACGGTGCCTGCTGCTGCCAACGTTCAGGAATCCCTTAAAAATATTGATATTCAATCCGGTAACAGCCCAAGGCCAGAGCTGGTTTACTTGATAAGCTATTTTTCCTCCCTGCTTTAAGTGCCTTACTTCACAGATTAGCTGTTTAATTGAGAGCCAGGTGTCTGAAAACCCCAGGGGCCTCTGTCTTAGCGACAAACTGTCAGAGAAGAAGAAGGCAAAGAAAAACCGCTGAGCCCCACCACGCTCTCCTGCAGAAAGCACTCTTTATTTCAGCGTGATGGCAACACGCGGCCAGGCTGTTATTCTCCTCTTATCACGCTTGTTCACAAAAGGAGAGATGCATTTTTTTCATCCTGTCCCCGTCTCCGTCCAGTAAGAAGTTTACCCAACTTGGTGGCTTTCCACTGGGAGCCAGATGACAAACGAGGACATCCTGCAGGGACCTCCGGCGTTGGGGCGAAGGGCCAAATCTGCTCCCCGCCAGGTTTGGGGAAAATCTGGCATTTGGGGTGCCGAAAAAAAGCACCAGCAAACCTGTGTCTTGCCAGCAGACGTGACGGATGTTACAGCCCATGGTGGACCCACTACACTTTGGTGAGACACCAGGGCTGGGGCAGCCCTGCTCACACGCTGGGGCAAGCCTGACCGACGCAGCCAGGCTCAGGTCGTCTTCACCCATCTCGTACGCTCTTGCATAGGACAAAACCCAACTCTGCACCACCTCACTGCTTTTTGGAGGTTGCCCCCCTGCTTTCATCCCAAACCTTTAACATTCGTACATTTTTCTTGCCACTTTCTTGCAAGAAAGATGATTTTTTAGGGAGGAATGGGGCAGTTAACATGCCCTAGCACAAACAAATTGGCATGGCTGCCACACAG
This sequence comes from Grus americana, assembly GCF_028858705.1. Classification (NCBI taxonomy): domain Eukaryota; kingdom Metazoa; phylum Chordata; class Aves; order Gruiformes; family Gruidae; genus Grus; species Grus americana. Next base: position 2,458,215 of record NC_072868.1, read on the forward strand.
CGAGCATCTTGCTTCAGGCAGCGATCAACCCAGATGCTTGGCTCAGGGATTTCTGACTAAAACAGCCCTTTGTTTAGCCAAAAAAAGGAGTTTTAAAACGAAACACAGCCAGCTACAAGACAGAGGCACTCCACCGATTGCACTGCCACAGCATCACTGATAGCACAGAACTGCACAGGCGTTTAAAAGCAAAGTCCCTGCTACCCCCGGTGCCAATCATTCCTCCCCCCAGAGCTGCAAGTAATTTGCTATTGAGTCCCCGAACACCGGAGCCAAGCTACGAAGCATTAGTTTAATAACCAACACAAACCCTGCAATCTTTTTAATAACGTCTGAGTCCCCAAGAAGTCCTGCACAGAAACCCAGAGCGGCTCAGCCCTCCTCCCAGAGAGCGGAAAGACCCTCTTCGCTGTTGTGTGGTTCAATAAATAGAATAAACTGGAAGGAAACCAGTCCTTGGGTTTTCTAGGGAGAACAGCTTCGATTCTCCCAAACGTGATTGTTAAGGGACCAGCAAGTTATTAAAAAAAGGGGATAGACAAAGATGTCACAATTATTAGCCTAGTTCTGCAGGACCAGGGCTGTCTTTTGGGGAAATTTCTGCTATGCTGAGTGAGCTGGAAGGGTCAGAAAACTGGAGATCAGCTCAGCAGGAGCCAGACTAGCTTGTTGTGAAGCTCTGGGTTCCCTTTGCAAATCTTTTCCCCCCTGTAAAGTGCAACTGAGGACAGCCTGGTAAGGAAGGATGCTTTTGCTGTGGGCAGAGTGGGTCCTTGGGTCTCTCAAGTGCTGTTTCGGGCTGTCCCATCGCCCATCAGACAAGGGGCTCCTTGTACAGGGTATATGAATTTTTCCGCACACTTCCCAGGGCTCCACCTTGCAGCCGAGTCAGCCCAGACCCGTCCAGGCTCAGGCTTCATCCGTCGCAGTCACTGGCCTGGCTCCTGGTCCCCACAGAGGTGCCGCTCTCCTCCCACCCAGCGCCAAGCCCCAGCCTGCCTTCAGCCTGGCACCCTCCAGCCGCCCAGCCCCATCCGCTCTCCGTGCCCAGGCCACCCCCTCAGGGCCGTGTGGCTGGAGCAGGGATGGAGAAGGCACTGATGCTACTGCACGGCCCACCGTGCACCCCCGCAGCCCCCCAGACATTTTTGCTGGGGGTCCACTTTCAGCTTGAGGACGCTGTTTCCTCCTCCTGAGCATGCAGGGCTCTGCGGGTTTAGTCGGCAAGACCAGTTTCAGCCCAGTTTCCACCCTAAAGATCCTTTTTTCTTTGATAGAATGAAACAGCGTTAACACCTGATACATCAGGAGACAATTCCGCTGTAACAGCTCTGGATGGGGACTGCCCGTAACGACGCACGTGGCGATGCACCTGCACCGCTCCGGGTTGTGGGGGAGCACCCAGCAATTACTGCCTTTGCAGGCATGCCGGAAACCCCTGGGGAGCCGGGGGTCACAGCCGTATTTATAACCTGACCTCGTTGCCTGCTCTCCACCGAGCACTCGGGTCTCAGTTTGCGGGGTGGGTGAGGGGGGAGGTACCCGCTGCCCACCCCTGGTCTCCGTCACCCCTGTTTTGATGGAGGCTGCACCCATCCTGCGCACTTGGGCTGTGCAGAGGGAAAAGCAAAGCTACTGAGTGGGAGGGAAAGAAAACATCAGCCAAGTCTGGTTCATTAAAGCACATTTGCTGCAGGACGTAAGCAAATAATCCAGACCGACACCATTAGCTTGTGGCAGATGCCGGGTTCTGCGTTTCACAGGGCTCTGGCAGGAGGGGCTGACTCTGTCCCCTTGATCCATCTTGGTGCCCTGTCTTACGCACCGTAAGTTTTTCCATCGGCACATCCCCTCCCAGAGCTGCTCCGGGCTCGGGGTAGCTGCAGCACACCGTCACCACGACGCGTTGGTTTATGTCACCTATTGCTGAAGCGCTGGGACCTGCAAGCGTGGGGACGTCGGCAGCCCCTGGGTTCGGGTGCTCTGTGCTGGACGACGGCATGCAAGGCAGAATTAGTTTCCTGAACCTCTCTGGTCTGGAGTCATATCTCCACAAATTTGGGGTTCACTCCTGTTTGATGCAGGGTGCTGCTGCCCAGACGAGTGGATGTTGAGCATGCAGCGGCGTGAATAGAATTAGCTCCCTCATAATCTTCCTTCAACTATTCATCTTGCTATGCAAATAGCTTCCTTTTTTAAATTTTTAATTAAAAAAACCAAGTCATTTTGAACTGGAGAGATCCTGCCAATCCTTTGAAAACCTGGCTCTGATTTAAATTTCAGTGCGACTGGTAAATCCTTCATAACAGAACAATAAATAATCAATAGCTGCTTTAATAAGTATTTAATCAGTTGTTAAAGGTACAACAGTTACAGAGTGTATCAGGGCAGCATATAGTTTATAGCTGTGGCTCATAACCATCTGTCCTATATATTATTCATACCTTACAGAAAGCTTAAAAATCTATTCATTAGAGATTTAAATCCTTCCTAATAAGTGTGATAAAGGGATGACCTATGGCTGGAAACTCAGAGCCATCCAAGCAGCCCCTGCAGCAGCACTGCTCCTCACCCTGCCCATCTCCACAAATTTGGGGCTCACCCCGAACCTGCACAGCTCATTGCACACATGTGTGCGGCCGTGCCGGAGCTCACGGGGCTCCCTGTGGGGCAGGACACGGCTCCCATAAGGCAGATTCAGGAGGTCAGTACATATATGTGCTCCTCACCACGGGGTCACGATGCTCTGCCTTTACACCCCACTTGCTCTGCCTTTACACCCCACGATGCTCTGCCTTTACACCCAAGCTGCTGATCTACGTCAGCTCTGGAGGCAGTGTTTTCTCCCATCTGCTTGATAAAGCAAAGTGTGTCCTTGTGCCAAGACAGACAGAAGCTGTCCCACCAGCAGCACGACGTGACAGCAAGGAGCACCCAAAGGTCCCTGACCCTCAGTCCCGCCCTTCGGTTCAGAGCTGAATTCCTTTGAAAGCAAGGATGTCTGTCGTGCACTGGTCAGGATTTTCAGGCAGGTATCAACCTTGCCGGGTTAAATTCGGGTTTCCACTCCTGTGCTAACATTGCATTTAAAACATGAGAAGAGTCCTGAGAGCAGACGGGGCCAAAAAAGAAATCCCACCATTCGTACTGTGCTAGGACCAAGAATCAGGGCAACTTCTGAAGCCGACATGGATCAGCTCCCTGGGTTCCACCCTACGAGAAGGAGCTCCTCAGCAGTTCTGTGACTGTCTACTTGAACGTGGACACCTCATTCGCATTGAATTTTTCTGGACTCTGCTTTTCCATGAAAACAATTTTTAAATTAAGGCATTTTTCTCCTAAAAAAAAAAAAAAGCAAAAGCTAGGATCATCCTTTGATTGCAGAATATGCAACAAGCAGACTTTTCAGGAGTCTCTGCTTCTAATCACCGTGGAAATCTCTTGTGAACAGACTAACATTCTTTTTGACAGTAGCAAAATAAATTTTAAAGGTCAATTGAATCAGATAAGCCCAGTCTGGCAGCACTTTAAGATGCAGAATTCCATGGATAACATTTAGGTTATGTTCGAGAACAGAAACAAAATTCTTTGGAGGAAAGAATCTTCTTTTTAAAGAAAAAAAAAAAAAAAGAAAGAAAATGAAAATGAAACAGCAATTAAATAGAATGTCATCCGTAATCCCACTGGTGCAAAACCTGATGATTACCTGCTGGGCTATGGACAATGCTACATGTATTAATCTAATTAAAGTCCTTTTCTACAGGCATCTGAAGCCAGCTCAGTGTGTTACCGAGATGCTCATTAATGGCTGGCCATGACTAATTTCTTGAGAATTATTCTTTAATTCTTTATCATTCACAGCTTAATAGGAAAACACAATGTTTCCATCCCCCACTCTCCCACTCGCACGCAGTGGAGACAGGTTCTCATCAGCCACCTATTGACTTGATGTTCCTTAATGAACACCCCCCCCACCACCACCAGCCCAAATGTTGTTTTAACAGCAAATGATTTATTTATGAAGAAAAGCAAGTCAACTTTCTGGGAACTCTCTTAGCCGTTAATGAACTGGCATCTTCGCTGCTGCTTTTTGCATCTCCCTGCATGCGGCAGAGAGGAAATGGAGTGGTGGAGGAGCGGGGCTCCCAGTCTGGCCACAGAAGAGCTACCTGCCCTGGTCCATAAGCCTGGTGCTCAGCTCCTCGTACCAAACCCTTCTGGCCATGTCGAATGGGTGGCCTCAGGAGCACTCCCAAGCTCCAACGTTGGGCCACGTCCCACCCTACATATGGCACGATGCAGGTTCCTGTGGGAAGGACCCCTCACCACAGGGCAACATTGAAGTAGGGGGAAAATATGGGCTCCACGAGGGACCCCATTTCATGCTGCCAACCCACCACCAGATAATTTAATCACCTGCCAGAGCCATCCAGCTCCCAAAGAAGAGCTGCTGCAGGTGTCCCCCCACCCACGATGGGACTTCATGTCATAGATCTCACCGAAGCCAGGTGCTCCCTCCTCGGAGATAGTGCTGGTGGTGGGGGGAGCAGGACCTGGGATGGGGAACCTTAGGGGGTGCAGATCAAGAGAAGTTGCTCAAGATGGTCCTTCGCACACTAACCCTCAGTTCTTTAACTGCTGAGGTTTTTGACATATTTTTTTTTTCTCTGAGTTAATTATCAGTTGATTGCCTTTCAAAATTATTTCAGATACTTTAAATAGAATGACATAAATGATTAAGATACATATCTCTGTAAAGTCACGGGAATGTGGGTTCCTACTTCACATGTGGTGGGATTTGCTGAGATTTGGTTGTCTAAATGCCACCTCCAAGGCTCCACAGAGATTGAGGAGGCACTCTCACCCCAAGGAAAGCATCTCAGATGGGAGGGATTGGTGGTCTTCTGCAGCCCGCACTGATCGGAGAGGGAGACCTGAAAAGCAGCTGAGCTGCTCAAGGTGATCACTATAGCCAGACCTACGCTGGCAGCCATTCCCTTTCCTCCTGAAAAATAATAAATCTTGCTCCCCATCTACTGGTCTTTGCCTCTCCAGCCCTACACGGATGCACGGATTAAAAGCAAGCCGGGTTTTACATCGGGTACCCCCGCTCCTGTGTGCGGTGTTACCCTCGGCATCAGTTCGCCTGAACCCCACCGGTGACTGCTGGTCTGGCGATTTTCCCACCGACACCACCGGGCTTTGGGTCAAAGCTGGAGATGAAAGTATGTCGTCTACTGCTCTCATTCTCCATCAATATTGTCATGCCAGTCCTGCATGCCGTGATTATGTGTGACAGTTCAGGACTGCCCGGACTCTCGGGGCTCCCCTTTGATGCTGTTTTCATCCCTTCACACTCTGAAAGCCCTTCTCCAGGACAGCATCACCCTTCCCTTAGCAGCGTTAAGCTCCCACAGAGGGGCCTAAAGACACAGACCCCTTTTTTAATAATACAGAAAGATTAGTAACCCATCATTGTTTGTTGATTATGGTCATTCTTTTCTGTAAATGAAGTTTAAAAGTCATTAAAAGATTTGTCAGCTGTGACTTATGAGCCCTTCTTGCCGTAGGGGAGTGAAGCAATGACAAATTCCCTCCACCATCGTATCATCTGTTATGTGTTAGAAGTTGCCATGTTCCAATTACCAGGGACCCACTGAATCCGTATACGAAAAGCAACTCAAATATCCTACACAGCTGCTGGGACCATTAGTCAGAGCTGGCGGGTTTCACTGCCGCAGCATCAGGCTGGGAGGGAGTCAGGAATAAAGAACAGTTCGCCTGCGTGCAGGGCATCATCGGCCACCGCACGCAGCATTAGCAACCTTAATTATGCCTTGGGCCACCTTTGGGGAGGTTGAGCAACTGCTGGCTTCCCAAGCAGGAGATGCGGCTGAAGGGCTGCAGGAGCTGAGGGCTGGGACCAGCACCGGGTGGTAGGTCGGGGCCAGAAGAGTTCTGTAGCCCAGTCAAAAACTAAATAAAAAGATCAGCTTGCTCATTTTTCTTGCTTGCAGCACAGTGGCAAAGGACACAGCTAGTGCCAAGCGCTGTGCTGCCTTGTCTGCCACGTCCAACAAAACCTTTCACGCTGGGGCAGCCACAAAGGTCTGAAGACACAGAAGGACTCAGTGATCTGCCCCGGCCCTGCCAGCTCACCTTGCTGCACCTCACACCCGGCCCAGGAAAGCTCCTCCTGATGGCACAAGGAGGAGGAATGTGAAGCACAAAGAGCCCGTGCTTGCTGGGAGAGCAGCCAGCGTTGTACATGGTGCAAGAGATCTGCCTGGGGTGCAGGACGCGGGGCCACCTTTCCCAGCCCAGCCAGCAGAGCCTGGCATGGACTGTTGTCTCTGCTCTGGGACGGGGGGGCTGCTCCCCTGGCTCACCCTGATGGAGGCATCCAGTTAAAAGTCAAATTTTGCTGCCAGGGCAGGGGCCCGCGGTGCCACCAAGCACTCCCTGGCTCCGTGGGGACCCTGCAGCTCCTCACCAACACGGGCTGCTCAACCTTGCCCTTCCCACGGGATGCCGAACAGCTTCCCTGCACCAGATGGGCACTCCTTCTGCCCCTCACCCTCACAGGGCTCCCAAATACCCCAGGGAAGTCAGGACCAAGCTACTGCTCCCTGAATCATGGCAAGAAGGTAGAAGCTCTCCAGGTCTCTGTAGCATCCTTTCTCTAACCCTTCCCTGCAGACCAGCCCCCGTGCGTGGGCTACACGCAAAGCTGATGCCTTCCAGCAACCCCCCATGCTTGCCCACCGCTGGGGAAGGGCACGCGCCGGACGCTACCAGACTGTCTGGGTGATGTCGGGGGAACACCGTAAAGCTTCTTGTTAACACAACAGCTTATAAAATCAATTAGATCGTTAAATGGCAGTTTGGCCCTCATCACATTTAACCTCCTCTGTGAGAGGGGTAATGGCCCATGGAAGTTTATTGCCTGGCTTTAATTTGTTGGGCATGGCAGAGGGAGCATTCACAGTGGCAAACCTTGCTTTCCCAGGCAACAAAATCTATCACTACAATCTGTGGGACGAACCTCTCCCCAGGCTTTTGTCTATCAGAGCCCATCAGAGGTGTCCTGGAGGAGCCACACCAGAGCAGCGACACGACGCTGCAGTCGTGACTCAGTCGTGGGGCTGTCACGATGGACCAGACCGCTATGTCAGGAGCTCTGTGTCCTGCATCTGGCAGTGACCAACACCGAACTGCTTCCCCTAACACCGGCGGAGAGGACTGCTCTGTGCAAAGAACTGCCCTTAGGTCCCCTGACGTGTGACTGACATCCTCACGCCCCAAGGCTGACTGTCTTTCATTCACCCTCCCTGACCACATGCAGCAGCAGGCAGGCATTTATCCTGTTAACCCTATTTTATCCTATTTAGCCCTATGAAATCTGATCTTTTATCAGCAAAACTGGCTGCCTGGGGCTGTGTCTACCATCACCGATCCACAGACCATGGGAGACTCACCTGAGTCAGCATGACTTTCAGCTGCTGTTTGCTTCCCTTGCTGCGTAGGGCATCTTTGACTATCACCAAGAACTGTGAGCAGAAACAATTCTGTCTGGACACGGCTGCTCCACAATTACTCATTTTAACAGTAGCAGTCATTGGAAAAGCAAAAGAAGAAGAATGATTTCATTTTCATAACCTTGAGTTCCCCCTGCCCTGCTTGGACGAGTTTGCTTGCATTATTTTCATCCCCCAGGAACGCAGACACCACACCGCTCCTGCTGCAGAGCACACCATGCGTCTTCCACAAGTCTGCTGAAGACTTGGTTTTAGCACTTGGATGCCCAGGGCTTGCTCCACTCTGCTGGGTGATGAACCCCCCCCCGGGAACCTGCTATTGACCCCAACAGATAAACCCTGGGCAACCAACCCACACTTGGTTCCTCCAGGTAGTGCTCATCTGCAAATACTAAATGAGCTGGGTGCAAATTGTGCTGCTCTGCTCCACTGCGTAATAAATAACGAGGCAGTTCGTGCCGTCGCTGTGCCGACAGCCCAGAGCTGACAATGGCTCTTTGATGAACTGAAGCTTATGAAGTTAAATGGGGAATTCAAGCTGGTTTATGAAACCGTTGTGGTTCGCCGTGGTCATGTTTCAGCCATTCCCTCATTTTCCACTTTGCGAGGGTGCTGGTTGCACACACAAACACACGCTGATGCACCCACAGCCGCGACACAGACAAACCCTCATGATGCGTCAAATGGTCTTGTGAGAGTCTGATTCTGGGAAAGGCAAGAAGGAGGTTTTATAACGTTATGCATTTACATTTCATAGAGGAGTCTGAAACATGCCAACACCTCTCCACAACACAAAGTTATTGCTTAGGAACTCACTACTGCAGAATATTACCACCAAAGACATCAAGAAAAATCCATTTTTAAGTGTTTTCCTAACCCCCATCCATCCACAAGACTTTAATTTTGTGGGGTCAAAGTGATGGCTGTTTTGTTCTTTGGAGGTGGAGTACGTAATGGCACTGGGGCAGCACTTGGCATTCACATTTAATGACTGTATTGGGAACCCAGTGGCAACCAGCATCTTCTCCTGCCACCAGGTGATATTGTGAAACCTGTTTTGATTTTGCAAAACACAACTCCCACCCCACCTTTGCAGTGGAAACCAGCAAATGTATCCTAAACACTTTGGCAGGAATAAGGAGAAAAGAATGTTTACTTTAAAAAATCATTATCTTTTAAAAACCGAGTTAGGGAAGAGAGTGAGGGAGGGAAAGACCAGCTGCTGAGTCCATGGGGTTGGCAAGAACATTCTTCATCAGCTGGTGCGAGGCAGGTGATCTCCAGGAGCTTGGAGAAACCTTCTCTGGGTTTCTGGAAGAGGCTGGGTGTGTTCAGGAGCCTCTTCATCAAGGATCACCTACTGAACATGTTGGCCCTCAGGGTCTCGATCTGCCCTGAGGGAACTGGTTCCCCACAGAGGATGTCCCACCCATGGGTACATTCTGCTCCCTCATGGGAGCGTTTGGGATGGACCAGAGATGTGATGGGAAAAAAAGATGGCTTGCTTTCGGATACCTGCAGCTTATGGGCCACCAAGTCAGCTTTTATCACATCAGGCTATTTAAAACATTTTTTTTTCCCCAAAGAAAGAATTCATAAACAGTCGTGTTTATCTTTCTGGCTTTGCAGAGGTGTTTTTCCACAGCGCTACCTGGCGAGCTGACCTCTCGCTCCTGAGCGAAGTAAATATCATTGCAGGGACTTCCTCCAAAGTTATTTAATTTCTTAACTTGTCTATATGGCTCACGTTGGCTTTGTGTCTGCAAGTGGCTGCCCGTTCGGGAGGACAGCTGAAATTGGGAAGGCTCTGCATTAAGGGTGCTGATCATCCTTCAAGTAAGGAGGTGAAAACCTCACCCTCGGAAGCACCCATGAGAACACCTTACATGGGAAAACTGGGAGAAATCCTCTCTCTTTCACTATGATCTTTAACCTCCCTGTCCACATGAGCATAAAGGGGTTGCTTTTTGGGGTCAGTATACAGTAATGAAGATTTGTTCATGGCTGCAAATCACCTTGATGAAAAGCTACCTGTAAATGCAAATGACGGCAGTGATAGCCACTATATAGAATGTCTGTAAGATCATTAATGCCAATCAACTCACGTATATGGAATATACATCTTGTTAAAGTAAAGCGAGATAATTTTACAATAAGATCCAAAGCTGGGTTTATAGAGGTAATAATAGTGTCAATAAACTTAGACTTCTTTAAGATATTTGACTTGGGGCACAAGTTTTCATTAAGAAATCTGAGCAGTAAGACATCAGCTTGGCTTAAGACTCGGCTGAACGGGGAAGCCTCCAACCATCAGCACACAGCTGCTCCCGGGGTCCCACCACAGCCGGTTTTTGCACCCATGCTGTTTTCTGTCTTTATCGGTGACCTGGAGGAAGGCATTAAACCACCACTGCTGCTGTCTGCAGCTGAGAGAAAGTTGGGGGAGCAGAGAATAACGAAGACATTGTTCAGAGAATAACAGAGAGAGCGGGTCGCAGCCAAACGCACGGCACCGGAGCAGAGCACGAGGGCTAGACTTGCACGGGGAGGCACCCTCTTTTGGGAAGTAGAAACTCTGGAAAGTCCTTGAGCTTATTATGGAAAACTAACTGGCCCCAAAATGGCTTATGAAGTCCTGGGGTGATCAGACCAGGCAAGAGTTTGAGGAGGCATTGAAAATTCTGCTTTTGGCTCTGGCAGAACTATTCCTGGGCAAAATCCAAGGAAAACACAGACAGTTTGGAGACAGCTTGGTCATAAGAGCTATTCGAGGGTTGGAAAACGTACTTTTTTACAAAATCTTTGTTGCTTGACAAAGAAGAATTTACCTGGTGACTTGGCCAGGGGCTGTAAGTGCATATTATGGAAAGTGCAAATGGAAAAGAGAATTTATCAATCTGCTGGACCAAGCCATGACAGCATGCAGCAACTGGAAGATGAAGCTAGACAAACTCAGATTATAAACAAGGTACAAATGTTTAACACTCTGGGTAATCAGCCTGAGAGATTACTTGTTTTGATAGATTCTCTATTTTTTTTAAAGCAAGGCGGATTATTTTCCTAAAAAATCCGCTACCGTTTACATATTAGTTCAATATGGATTTCAGGGCAGTCCCAGGGCCTGATTTATAAAGATGGTCAGATCAAGGGATAATTTGACTTAATAAATTTATTCAGCACCTTATCATACACATGACTGCTCATGCACATGCTGCATTTGTTTCCCTCCAGTTTCACTGCCAGAGGAGTTCTCCTCCCTTTGCCACCACCTGGACATGCTGTCAGAAGCAGGAGGTGATCTGGTTGCCAAGAAAAATAGCAGATCCTGGACTTACAAGAACAGATTTCAGTTTGTTCAGGGATCTGCTTGGTGGAATCCCATGGGAGTCTGCTCTGGGGGCCCAAGGAGCCCAGAGCAACTGGGTCATCTTCAAAGACACCTGTCTCGAAGCACAAGAATGGCCCGTTCTGATGACAGTCAGGCAGGCGTGGCCAGAGACCAGCTTGGGTGAACAGCAAACTCCTAACTGAGCTTTTTCCTACACAAAAAGGCAGAACCCAGAAGGTGGAAACAGGGCTGGCCACCCAGGAGGATTACGGAAACGTTGTCTTGCCACTACCATTTCACCTCCGTCTTTATTTCCCTTTGGTGAATCATTATATGTGCAGACAGATGTAATGATGCTGCTGAAGGACATCAAGCCAGGAGGGAAAGGAGACATTGCAACACAGGGCCGTTACTCAAAGAACAGGGGAGTAAGTTGGGAGGAGGGTCTCTTGAGCTAGCATCACTAACCTCAGGAGCAGATATATGTGGAATGAGATGTACCTAAGGAAGTTGGTGAAAGCGTGGCGCACCTTCCCACTGCCAGCATCCCTGCTGCCAGAGAAAGCCCAAAGCTCCCGCAGCTCCGGGGCTGCAGAGCCAGTCTCAGCTGCTCGAGGAGCTGCCCCTCCTGGCTAATTCTTGGTGTAAGAGCTCCCCTTGGCTGCTTAAAAAACCTACTACAGGATAACGGGACCTTACAACTGGCCCTCTTGCACAGCCAACATGGCATGAAGGATGGCTTCCAGCTCAAGGAGATATGAAAGACAGGTGGCAATTTGCAACCTGCCCAGCAGCTTACTAAGAGATGGCAATGTCCCCATCAAGGCAACCATTCCTCATCCCCCCATTGTGACTCTGGTGCTTCCTTGTCATACTTGTGTTTCTTTGACATGTCACCTGCAACCTGCCAGAGCACGGCCAGTCAAGATTGGCTTGATGCAAGGGACCTTCCTTGCTCAGGAAAAATTCCCTAGAATTTGGGACTGAGCTTTGCTAAAACAAAGATCTACCATTGCCAAACCAAAGGGATGAGTGGACTTCTGCAGAAGCTACATGACTAAGCCATGGACTAGACAATTCATCCCTTTGGCGTATTTCAGGTCTACTCTTCTGAATTAGTTGTCCTTCTGGGCAACAAAACACTTTGGGAAATTCCACTATTCACTCTATTTAATTCACCAATTTAAGCCTCTGGGAAACAGAGTGTAGCTGAATGAGGAGGAGATGGGCAAATACAGGCATTAACTAGGTACAGATGTAAAAATTACAGCCAAGCTCAATTTTGGCCACCTTGATGCTCTGCATAGATTCTGCCTTGAGCTTGTCACATGGAATTTGCTATCTACTGAGGGCAGCAAGCAGTACTGTCCCTGGCCCCTGTTGGTGCTATACAGTGAAGGAGATGGATGGTCCATCTTGGATGTGCTGTAATGGAGATGGGTAAAACTGCCAGAAGATGGGAGAGGACAGGGACTCACGGCAGGTTTAGAAAGAGAACTCTTTCTTCTTAACCAGCTTTCAATTCGTGAAACCATTCTCTCACACATTTGGCACTGCCCTTCCTTGATCTGCCTTCAGCAGTCAGGCAATGTGTCACTGCAGAGCTACCTGGAGCATGGAGCAGGAGGGCATTACATAGGAATTTGGTGAGATTTCCACACCTTTACAAAGCTCCCTGCTGCCTGGACTTTCCTGACTAGAAAGATTAAAGGGATTAGAAGCTTACAAATGACGAGGCAGGGAAGTGAAGGGCTTTAGAAAAGACCAAGGTCTTAATTTACAAGGGATGTTTAAAAAATGAATGGAGTGAGGATTTTCTCCCACAGGAAAGTGGGAAAATTTATTCTGAAGCAAGGTCATTTGACCAGTAAAATGATTGGCTCATCCCATGTGAAAGTACTAACGTATATTTTATATGATGCAGAGACAAAGGCATATCTCATTTGTTCCTCTACAAATTACGTGAAGAGAGCGAATGGAGTTAGTAGGATGAGTAGGGAACATGTTTTTATGAACATAATAAACAAAGCACTGCCAGAGTAAAGCTGGGAAGCGTGTTTCCAGATGAGTAGCTCATCGACTAAAACTTATATTTTGGGGTAGGCTGAACACTACTCCCAAAGCAAGCAAACCGTCCCACTGGAGCACTTGGAGAAGGAATGAAGTGCAGATATCTTATTTTCCACAGATATATGGGCAGTGTTCAGTTCAGCATTGGCAACACCCTGCTGAGCTCTCTCCTTGCTTTCACCCCCCTCATTCCTGCCCCTGGGAGGGCTGTGCTATTTCACACACTAACTGGTTGGTTGGGCCAGGTTAGTATCCAGCCCTGGTTAAAACAAAATTTAACTGAGCCTGTAAAAGCAGGGGGTGGAAAGAGCTCTTGAAGGCTTTCCAAAGTGGAGTTTACAAGTCAATAATATGTTCTTCCCTTTCCATTCTCCCCAGGCACAGATCCATCAGAGAAGGAAAGGGTGGTGCTGAGCAGCCTGCAGAGGCTGGAGGATCCCTGCCTTGGGTACAGGCTCCTAGAAGACATCCTCCCCAGGTTTGTTTCTGCAGGTTTCTCCTTAGACCTGAATGCAGCTCCTGCAGAAGGAGAAGCACTTCCCAGTGTAGGTCTTTCCCTGCTGGCTTTTTCAAGCATGGTTTTCTCCATCCTCAGTCCCCTCTGTCTTGTGCACCCCAGATAATTTTGTAACGCCAGGAAGCCAGGCAGTATGTGCCTCCAGTGAAGCCTCATCCTCATGGGTTTGTGGAGACAAAGATTGTAAGATGGTCCTCTGAATTACTCCAAGGGCTGGATCAGGAGGAGGAAAGGTGGCATGTCATGGCCAGGCAAAAAGTGTTTTTAAATGATTTTTGATGTATCCAGCTGTAACCAACTTATCCCTCGCAGAGCAGAGAAGGACTGGAGTCACACATTACTTCTGCTAGTAAAAAACACCCAAAGTCCAGACACTTTGGTGCAGAGTAAGCACTAAACATGACATGAAATGGGAAGTTAGCAAGTTAGAAGGATTTGGCTCTCTATAATTAACCTTGTGTCACTTCTGAATAGCACTGTTCTAATGCAGATACAGCCAGATTTTCATCAGACAGCCTCTACATCCTCAACCTGGTTGATCCGACCTTCTACTACCCATGTGGCTAGCACAGCATTAAGTCTCCTCCTGGTGCAAACCATAGGTATGTTATGTGCAATCCCACTGAGGAACACACCCACCTACTGATGGTCACAGACAGCACCAACACTAAAAGTGGCTCCAGAGCTGAATGTCCCTCAGCACTTCGAAGGTCACGCTGGCAGCAAGCGCTCCGTGGCCCACCGCTGTGTACCAACATAAACAACCCCTTGCAAACAGGTCATTTAGGTTTTGTTTTAAAGTAGCAACAGGTGTGCAGAGAGGTATAAATTGTGACATAAAAAGAAATGTCTCCATGATTTTAGGGTTGCAGCTAATATTTTTATGTAGTTCAGCCTCCCCTGCAGTGTCATAAACGATAATGAAAACAGGTCCATGGCAGAGAGTATGAACTGGAGTATTAAACCTGTTAACCTACTTATACTTCAAAAAACCTATGCAAAGTTAAAAGAAATTAAGACAGATTAGGGCTGTTAAAGGAAATTCAACGGTTTCAGGTGTTTCAGTCAAATTACAAAATCCCAGCCGTAACGCCTAGAATGTGGGCAGCAAGGATGCTCCGCTGGGGTTTCCGGTTCCCAATGGCCTGACCGTGGCCATAAGGTCTTTGGAGTCAGATTGTCCCTTGGTTCACTTGCACTATGCCACGCACAAAGGGGCCGTATTTCCTAATCTGATCTGTAGTTCACTCCTGCAGAAAAATCAATAATCACTGCAATAACACCCTAGCAGTGCTCCTGGTCTGGCTCTCTCTCATCACCCTAATTTTGGAGGTGGTGTAACTTTGCTGCTTTCTGTGTCTCACTCCTGATTTATTTCTAGGGTTGTCACCTCTTGCTTTCCAAATGGCCTCCGGCTGTCGCAGAGCACTTGCTGGTAGCTCCTGGGGAGCGTGGCAGTGTGAAGGTGGTGGTCTTCCACCCTGGGTGCCGGGGGGCTCTGCCTTCAGAGGGGCGGCACCCCGCATCACATTGCGAGACGAACACGAGCGTCCCCGTTTCAAGTGCCAGGCGGCACCGACCATCACTGGCTGAGTGCAGAGTCCGCTTCTCCCTTGGGTGCAAGCCCTGGGGGTGGCTCTCGTACCTCTCTGATTCTCAACGTGCCCTGGGTGTGGGCACGGACCCCGCTCGCTGCCAGCCGTGCCCAGCCGTGCCCCATGCAGAGAGCCAGCCCCAGCCTGAGCAGAGAAATGCCACTGACTCAGAGAAATGCTCCTGCTTAGGGAGGCTGGTTTTAACAGCAATGGCAGTGTGACTTGACAGAGCACTTTTAAAACTTTCCATGCTTTGGGTGAGATTTACAGAGCACTGAGCGCAGGAAAGTATTTATTGTGGAGCAGAGGTGACAGTGAACCTGGAGAGTGTGGGACATGGGAAGGAAGGCAGCATGATTCATCAGCGGGGAAGAGCAAGACAACTTATCTGTTTTCTGCAATTCCACTTACAGCCAAGAAAAATGAGCCATCGTAACAGAAATTATGTGTGACAGGGAAGGACGAACCGCTCTAATCAAAACAACAGCGGTTCAGATAACTCCTGGAAGAACCCTGCCACGGGCACCCGACTCCATTTGGAGGTTGATATTGGGCTGGGAGGATGCTCCTGGCAGGACAACGAGCCACAGGCACCGCACACCCTCACCTCCTCCAGGATGGATAAATAAGTACTCAAAAATCAAGCAATGCACCTCCAGAATATTGATTCTCTGGTGCTAATATTTTCCAGCTCTCTGCTACAAAGCCAAGGCAATTTGATTTAAGCCAAAGTATAATAAATAAATGAGAACTTCCCAACTGTAGGGTGAGGGCGAAGAGGAGGCTGAGGAGGAAATATGGAAGCAACGAAAACAAAAGATAATAATGCAAGTCACTGAGAATGACTGGCTCCTAGAAATGCTTGAAATGGCTCCCAAAGGCAAAACTTTCCTCTGGGTCTCCAATGCACTGTTTATTTTCCTCAAGTGAAATGTGAATCTCAGGTCAACAGCATCACCTTGAAGCTCCTCGCAAGTTAGCTGACTCCTGAGCAGTAAAGAACTCCTTTCTGCCACTGTGTTGGCAGAGGTCAAACCCCAGACCCAGAGGGTTTTATCTTCTTGTGGTGGAAGGAGAGGATACGTTATCAGTCCAAACTACATTTGCAGTTAGGCAACAACCCCTACTTGGAGGCTAGTTAGTAGCCCCTGTTTAAAACTTGATTGGGGAATAGGTCCAGAGAAGATCCAAGATCCAGGAGATGACTATTTAACTAGAGATCCAGATCTCCATTCAGATCATACAAACTCAGGCACCACCTGAGTCTAAATCAGACCATTTGGAAAGGTCACAGTGATTTGGATGCTGAAATTTATCCTTATGTTTTGAGTCTGTTTAACTTCAGCTATTCCAGAAACCAGCTGGATCTTAAGTCTGTTTGATGGCTCCTGGAGAAAGTGAAGAACCAAGCAGACCACACTTTGTGGGGAGAGAGGATTTTCTTCAACAAGGCCAAGTGCCAGGTCCTGCACTTTGGTCACAACAACCCCATGCAATGCTACAGGCTTGGGGCAGAGTGGCTGGAAAGCTGCCCAGCGGAAAAGGACCTGGGGGTGTTGGTTGACAACCAGCTGAACATGAGCCAGCAGTGTGCCCAGGTGGCCAAGGTGGCCAACAGCATCCTGGCTTGTATCAGACATAGTGTGACCAGCAGGACCAGGGCAGGAACCGTCCCCCTGTACTCGGCACTGGTGAGGCCACACCTCGAGTGCTGGGTTCAGTTTTGGGTCCCTCACTCCAAGAAGGACATTGAGGTGCTGGAGCGTGTCCAGAGAAGGGCAACAAAGTGGTGAAGGGTCTGGAGCCCAAGTCTGATGAGGAACGGCTGAGGGGACTGGGGTTGTTTAGCCTGGAGAAGAGGAGGCTGAGGGGAGACCTGATCGCTCTCTACAGCTACCTGAAAGGAGATTGTAACCAGGTGGGTGCTGGTCTCTTCTCCCAAGGAAGAAGTGATAGGACAAGAGGAAATGGCTTCAAGTTGTGCTGGGGGAGGTTTAGATTGGATATTAGGAAAAATTTCTTCACTGAAAGGGTTGTCAAGCACTGGAACAGGCTGCCCAGGGAAGTGGTGGAGTCCTGGAGATAATTAAAAGACGTTGTAGATGTGGTGCTTAGGGACATGGTTTAGTGGTGGACTTGGCAGTGCTAGGTTAACAGTTGGACTTGATGATCTTAAAGGTCTTTTCCAATCAAAATGATTCTATGATTCTACTGCAAAGGCTCTTTGATGTTTTGCCTTTGCCCGTGACAAGGTACAAAACCTGGAGTTGAGCACTATCTTCTTTTGCCATGTTCACCTTAAGTGACTTGACCAAGTCCACGCAGTCTGGCTGTGGACGAGGAGAGGACAGTGCATGTCATGCAAACAGCAGGCTGGGTCTGAGCACCGAACCCTCCTCTGAAGAGCAAATCAAGTTTGGCTTTGACACTCTCTGAGTCAGCCACTAGGCTGGCATTGCTCTTCTCCTCCCTGTGCTATGCTGGTGACCATGCCAGCATATGATGATTTTCTAATATTATTGTTTCTATTTCTGGGTCTCTCACTTGGGTCCGTTCTGGTCTCCTGCAGCCCAAGGAGCTCACCTTCTTGGTCTGGGCATGGGGTGCAGCCCAGCCCTCTCACACTGCCAGCCTTTGGACTTCACAGAGGTTAGCTGGGATGGATGGAAATCCAGACAAGAGCCTACTGTGAACAACCTCCTTCATTTAAAATCTAGATCCCGTATCTGGGTCTGCCATGCAGCGTGACACAATGCTGAACATCCTCTCCCATCCCATTTGTACAATGTGGATGTTTTACCACCTCTGCCATCCCATGTCATCTTCCAGTTCCCTCTACAAGCCAAAATCCTGTGACGAATTTAGACTCCTGATAATCTTAAAAACACATCTTTGAGTTGTTTTCATTAGCCTTCTGCTTTCTTAAAGACATATTCGGGCTGAATTTTCAAGCTTTTCACCATGACAGGTGAGAAATACACTACTACTTTTTTAAAATTGAAATGAAGACGTTCACAACTGATATCCCTGTAAGAACTGAAGTTTTAAGAAAACAAGACTTGAAGGCCCATGGTAAAACCACAAGGGCTGGCAAACCCACAGGAGACTGAGGCTGTGGCACGGCACTCCTCTTCCCTTTGGGCAATTTATTCCAGAACTGAAATAATTTATCCATAAAACAAACGCTGCTTCTAGTAGAACTTTATTATTAAAAAGTCCCCCCTCCCGAACACACAATTCTCATAACTATAATTCTAATAAAATGATGAAAATATTAATGAAGATACAAGAGATAGAAACTACTGGCAATCCAAGCAGCAAGACCTGTGGATCAGATGCTTTATTGATTCAAACGGATGGACTGCTGGTGTGATATCAGTTTACACTGGCAGAAGATTTGGCCGGGGCTGATGAGATGTATATTATTAGGACTGGACTATCAAGCAGATTTCCAGTGGTGTAAACTGAAGTCAGCATCAGTCAAGAAGCATATCATACACTTTCCAAAAAGTGGAGTCCCAGTGATAGACCTTTATCTCGGAGAATTCATTTCCAGTTTGAAAAAAAGAGATCTTAGAGCTCACTGCAAAGGCGAGGCAAGCTTTAGGTCCTGCAACTGCACATCTCGGGAACCTCCGAATTTATTGGACTTGCTGTGTGTGAACACACAACCTGGGGCATACAACATACCTCCCGTGTAGCTGCGGTTGTACCTGCTGAGTACTCGCCATTTGCAGGTCCTCCTCAGGTCTGCAGACAGGGGCCAGGAGTTAGGACAACACGTTTGTGGTATAAAAACATGTTAAGTAGACAAGATGCAGGGAGTAACTCTTTTGTCAGG
Organism: Grus americana; assembly: GCF_028858705.1. NCBI lineage: Eukaryota > Metazoa > Chordata > Aves > Gruiformes > Gruidae > Grus > Grus americana. Next base: position 2,477,104 of record NC_072868.1, read on the forward strand.
CAACAGCAGGGAAACCTCATGTCCTAAAGTTTTACGGAACTGCTGTGGTCCTGTGCTGGTGATGAGGGGAAAAGCAGACAGGAGAGTTGTGCTGGGAAGAAGAAATAAGCTGGTGAATAGTGGAAAATAAGAGTTCAAAGAGAGTTCAGTTATGTAGTTCCCACTCCGGAGTGCTCATGTGGCATCCTCTGGAGAGATGGCAGAGAAAGACCAAAGTGAGAGCAGCCAAAGCGAAGGAAGAGGAAGGCCTTCACTGCTCTCCTTGCGAGGTGCTGGAAGCAATAGGCTGGAAACAGGGCAGTGCCAAGATGCGGGGGTGCTTGGATGTCTCAAGGGGCCGGAGAACAGAAAATCCAAAGAGAAAACATGTGGTTCAGCATTAAAACAGGCTGTGGCCACACTCCTCTCATGGGGTAAAAGCCACCCCACCCAGCTGGAAGCCCTAACGCCAGCCTGGGACAAGGTACAGCAGAAGGGAAGATGCTGCTTCACAGGGCAGGGGAAGCCGAGCTAAAGCGCCGTGGCCACCGGTCTTGCACAGTCATGCTTCATTTTACCACCCACTGCACTGCACCACGGTTCGTTGCCTGATTTGGTGCAATCTTTCTTTGCCTCATAACACAGCATGCTTTATTTTATACACAGACCTGGTGCTCAGGAGAGCAAAGTCATGGCTTTTGACTTTTGACTCTTCCTGGGCCTCCAGAAGAGGGTCTGCATCGCTGTTCATCTGGGGAAGGACCCCAAGGCTTCCAAACCCCAGCTCAGAAGTCAGTTCTGCCCAAATAGCCCCCCAGAAGTCACCTGAATGCCACTGGGGGACACTCCGGATCCAAAGCACGGTGAAACACAGGAGCTATCTCCACCAACTTCAGCGAGCCTTCGGGCCCTCCAGAAGACCAGTGACAAACCCAGTGCCCCGCAGCAAATTGGTGCAGGAGACCTTCTGCCTCCCATCTCAGGCTCTCCAAATCCTTGTACCCAAGTCCAAGCAGAGTTTCATTATGAAGCACCATGGACTCTGTGGGCCCAGAAGGTTGGTCTGTCTGCTGCTACTGCTGAGAGACACTAGACTGCTCACTTAATCTTCTCCCTATCTCTCTTCTTCTTTTTAATAGTTGGGTTTTGCTGCTTTCTGTTGTTGCAGTCCTTGTTCAAGGCTCACTCTTGCCTGAAGTGTGAGGGAATAACCTGCGACAAGCTGGCAATCGCTCTCAGCAGGCAGGAAAGATCTCCCTGACACACGCTTCCCGTGTAAGGAGATATCTGGGCACCTTCTGGACAGAGAGCTCAAGAGGGACATGAGGAACCAGACCCATGCAGGCAAAGGATGAAGGGGGAAAAGGAACACCTGCAGAAATTCATTCCTGAGCTGATGCCAAAGGCCAGCTGGATCTAAAGGCAATGACAGCAATTAAAGGCAACCCTCTTGTCTCTGGTCTGCGCTATGCATCTCCTTTCCTGCCTTCACCAGTCGTACCTGGGATTTGCAAAATGCACCCTGAGGTCTCTGCCAAATGTGCTATGAAAGTACAAAGCCCTGTGGGGCAATGCTGGTGGTGACAGCACACGCCGGTGGGGTGGAGCACGCGTGGTGGTGTCCGTCCCCCCGGAGAGCTCCTGCTCCTCACACAGTGCAAGCTTGGCTGGCGCCCAACAAGGAAAAAACAAGGAAAAAAGTATCCTCACTTCAGGAGAAACAGGGCCATGAGGATTTTACAGCAAGCACCTCACTGTCAGACTTTTACACGGGCTTCAGGTCGTGCCGAAGGGAATGACAAGCCTTGTGTTCCCCACAGATCCCCAGCGGGTTTGGCAGACTATCCCCTTCCCGAGACAGGCAGCACTGCCTCTCCTTGCAGCTCTCCCTGTTCCCTGTGATGTATGACATCGGGGAACTCTCATATATCCACTGCGCAGGCTCATTTGTACAGTGTTTGAAAAATAGATGGGGTATGAAGTGCAATTTGGTGATGTAGCAGAGTTCTGTCCCCCTTGGGGTGTCAGGGCATTTGATTAAAACCCTTTTATGAGAAATCAATATTTTACTCATTATAACTTTCATTCTCAAACCTAAAAACTCCTGAGATGGACTTGTAAGATGCTGCACTACATGCATGCACACACAGGTCTATTCATTAGGGGAGTAATCCCTTAGCATTTATTTTTCTTTCCTAAGCGCACACAGAGGTAAATAAGCAGTGAGAGGGTGTCTTTCTAATGGGTTAGCGACAGGCTGCGGCAGGGATGCACCATTTACTGCTGGATTAAAGGCTCCCAATTAGAAACACTCGCCCAGATCATCCCAAGATCCTGGCCAAGGCAAGAAGAGACAACCTTGGACAAAACTCTTCCAAGGCCAAAATAACCTGAAGCTTTGAATTACACCCAAAGGCAGTGGCTGACACAGGAGACCAGAGGGATGCTCTAGTTGTTGAATGAAATGAATAAAGCACTCACTGGAGATTCACAGGACCTAGAGTTGACTTCTGCTTCTGCCTCTGACCCCCTGGGGACCCTGGTGAGTCCCTTCGCAGCTCTGTGCTTCGGTTTTCCCATCTGTACAATGGGCTGAAGACACCGTCCTCCTGCGGGACAACACCTGCAGACAGACTCACCTCAGGTGCTGGAGAAGGCGTGGGATTATTGCTGGGATTTTGGCATAGAGACCGCTGTCACCAGTCCCGGGCTCTCCCCAGGAGTGGTTACAGGGGCCACGGGCAGGACTGGAGGCAGCATGGCACAAACTGCCTGTACAGCGTGCTGGGCTGCTGTTAAATACCATCCCTGCAAACAACCAGCAGCTAAAAAAATGAAACAAGCAGCAATAATAATAACAAAATAATATTTAATAATCCCTTCCCAAAGCAGCACTGATTTATTTCTCTAAGGGGTTGCTTTGCCTCCTACAACCTGATCCGTTAGTGCTGAAACCATAGCAACAGCCCAGATCGTACCATTGCACGTAAGGATGCACAGCCACTGTCATCCGCACCAGCACCAGCAACCTGCCTTGATTTTACAAAGACGAAAGATGTTGGGGTTCCACCCTACAGCTTGCATCGCATCTCACACCGTATGGCCTGCGGGTGCTCCGTGGCACGGGCTCCCTGGGCCACCAGTCCCAACACCACAGGGCTCGGGGTGCTGCGTGTGCTGGGGTGTGTTTGCCAGGACCATTGTTCTGACGCCAAATCCAGCAGGAAAAAGCAAAGCTGGCAGTGACAGTGTTTTCCAGTACAAACTGGGGCCAGGAGAGACCCTCTCTTACCAGAGAACTGGAGCAGCTGTGAATCTAATGATGATAAAACCAATCTTTTCTCTCAACACCTAGAAGGAGGCAGGTGGAGGTGTCCAGCACTGCTTTTTTTTTTATTTTTTTTTTTTTTTATTAAAAGTACCACATTCCAGTTTATTGTTGGTTATTGTTTATGGTGCTTTTGCTTTTGGGAGTCGGAATAAGGGATGCGAGGGCAACATGGCAAATGATGCACAAAGAGAGGACAGGTCCCCAGTCCAACCCAGACCTGTGCTCCTTCCTTCGCACCACTCCTCCCTCCTGCATCTCCACTATGGACTGACTCTGCCCTGCAAACCCGGAGTAAACTTTATTAACTTCTGTTTAAAGCAGTTCAGCTACTCAACCCACCAGCAGAAACAGCAACCTGTGACAAAAGGACGAACGTCTCAATGAGATGAAAGGCACGTAAGTGACTGGAGATGGCAGAACGAAGGGACAGCATTATTTGGGGGGTATTTTTCTATTTTTTTTTTCTTTTTTTCTTTCAAGATACAAAATTTCATTAACATTGGAAAGCACTGAATATTTTCTGCTTGCTCCCTGGAGGTTAGGAAGTGGGAAGGAAAAGTTTGAGAACATTTCACAACTATCCTATTGTTTATTCTTGGAAAAATGTCAGATGTTCAAAACACGCTTGAGGGCTTTGTGCACAAGCCGCACGTAGACAATTAGGCTGCTTTGCAGCGGGATGAGTGTATAGGAGAAATGCCTCCATTTAGAGAAAATTTAAGTGGGTTGGGGTTTCTACAGGATGAGTGGGATCAGACGAAGGGATTTTTGAAGGGGACCTAGCTGGTTATCTGGGGACAATCTCCCTCTCAGTGAACGCAGGCTGGCAGAGCCCAGATCAGTATCGACTGCTGTAGACAGTCAACGCCAGCCCGAATCTGATCTGATGCTCATCTGTGCCGTGCTGTCTTCCATGGCTCCTCTACTGAATCAGTCACACTCTGGCAAAGCCAAAAAATGAATTAATTTGCCCGGGTAAAGACATGCAGACAAGAAATCAAAACAAAATCAGGTATCACCGTTCCAACGGAGAGCAAATGACTCCCCCAAAGACATTCCTCAGGTCAATCCTATCTCTGCAACCACATCCGGGAAGAAATATCTTTCTAACATTGGCATGGCAAGGGAGCAGGCTGCCCTTCACCAGCTGCCTTCCCCGCATTTCAGCGTGGGGCTCAGGGGTGCAATGGGCTCGTTTTGGGTGACGGGCATTTTATGGCCCACACGGCTAACGCTGGCTAAGGACTCGTCCTCTTTCAGCGATGCTCAGGAGCAGGTACGTCCATCTATCTAACGTCCCGCTTGCTGGACAGGAAAAATCGCCGGTACCTCCTCACTGCATACGACAATAGGGATCTGATCAGCCGTTCACACTCCCCCTGCCCCAGTAATTTCAGGATTTGCCACTGAGAGATTTTTGTCATTTTGTGAAGCTTAGAAACCGGAGGGGAGCCCTGCTGCTTCCCAGCGCAGGCAGGATTTACAGGCAGGGGTAGGGGAAGGAAACCTTATGAGATTTATACATTTTTTTCTTTTAAAAGTGTCATTTTCTATTTACTGACCTGGTTTTCAGCCTCACATCTGTATGTGCGCTTGCAGGCACCCAGCTTGAGGATTAACAGCAAGCAGACAGCGTGCTTTTTATTTTATTTTAAAGGTATTAAGAGTAAACCCAGACCTCTCTCCTGTGCACCCCAGCAAAACATGTCTATCGGGGTCCCCACGGCATTCGGGGCCAGGCGCACCACGGTGACTTGTGCACTGCGGAGCTGAAAGCATCTTTCATGACAGGGCAGCTCTTGCAAGAGATAGTGGGAGACAAGAGCGGTCGCGCATAGGAAATCCAACATATGGCTCGAAGCAAACATGCATCCGACCCCATCCCCTCTTACAGACACCCTCTCGGCTCGCAGCCCCTGCCCGCAGCTCTCGGGGCTCTGTGGGATGCTCCTCCATCTCGGCAGGCGCAGTGACGCAGGAGGCTGGGGACCTCCGGGCTGATTTTGGGCTGTTTCTCACCGGGTGCGCAACCTGCTGCTTGGTGAGTCACGGCGCAGCCAAGGCAAGCGGAGTCGCTGCAGGGCGCGGGGCAGCGTGGCGAGATCTGCTGCGCTCGGGAAGGGGCGAGCGTTAGCCCACACCTGCACTGGAGGGTGAGCAGGCGCTGGGGGCCGTGTCTCTCCAGGGGCTGGGTGGGTTTCCCTGGACCACCTCTCTTCTCATCTCTACTGTATGTAGAATATGATGGTTCTCAGGAGCATGGGATGGACAGGGGGAAAACCTCATGTCAGGGATGAAATCCAGGACAGAAGGATGAGACTGGACAGTGTGTGCATTCTGAACCTGCTCCTGGCAAACCTGAGAGCTGCTCATGCTACTGCATCTTAGATGGAAATTCCTACAAGTTTCATAAAAATCAGTGGCTGGGAAGAGAAGACCTCTAAGATGGTCTTAGAGACCTCCTTGGGTATGACTCTAACAGGAGCACAACCCTTCTTAGACATCTGAGAAGTTAAAAAGAGGAGTGGGAGGCTCTGAACAGTCCAGTTGCATAAAACTTTTCAGCCTGAGTTCATTATACACCGGAAAATTCATGTCTCAGCCAGACATTTCCTCCTGCACAAACTCTCTGGTGCCTGGCAGTGTGCAATGTCTGAATTTCTTCCTACCATTAGGGCATTCATGTTTAACACTCATTTGGATCCACCAATATCTAGGAAGAGTTCAGTTCATGCTGAAACCTTGGCAGAATTCAGTCAAAAAGTTCATGGCCTGAGACCAAACGCTGCTCTACATGAGCTTCAGTAGCACCAGCTGCTCATGAAACTCCAGGTTCTGCCCTGCACTTACAGAAGTCAATTACCTATTCCGTTAACTTCAGTGGAGCAGGATTAGTCCCTAACGAAACACCAGGATGACTTTATTTGGTGTTATTCACCCTCTAGAAAACATTGCCAGGTGACAATGCTCAGTTAAAAAATTACTACAGAAGTATTACCAAAGGATTTACAAACCCTTCTAGTTTCAGGATGAGTGAAAACAGCAGGTACGTATTTTAGCCACCTTCTCCAAAATGCCTTGTAACCTCAGGGTTAGCACAGCAGCATGATTTGGGGTGAAATATTACATTCTGTGACATACAGATACTTTGACTAGAGGCAATAACAGTTCTCGGAAGTCCAGGGTACTGCGCAACTTAGCAAATGTCTCGGTTGTGTATAGACTAAGTCTGACATCACTTCTTCAAGAAGACAACCCACCACCTAGAAGGCACTTAAAAACAAGCTCTTGTAAGTCTGTCAAGTTTGAGTAGGAAGTGTAATTTTTTTCCCCAAAATTGTATCTCCTTGAGGACCCTCCTGAGTGAAACCATCTTCTCTCTCACTGAAGTGTCTTGAGCTAAATGCCAGGAAAAATAAACGGCTTTGCTTAAGGAATGGGCCTCCAACACCAGGGGCTCAACCAGCTGTTCCCATGTTATTCGTTACTGACTTTTTGATTTTCACTGAGGGTGAAAAAGCATTCATCAAAACCCGCTGAATGACAAAAGAAAATACATCAGCAATGGAGGCACAGTCCTGGTGCCAAAGCACACCCAGAAGGAACGTGAGCTTGATGCCTCAGACACAGCGGCTGCTACTCAGAGCTGCAGAACGCAGCTGGGACTCTGGCAGGGAATGAGCACGGGGACCTGCTGGTCCTCTGAGCTCACAAAGTACGTGGAGAAACAAGTTCCTAGCCTGCCGCAAGCAGCCGCCACAGTCTGAGCATCAATGAGATTTAATACGAGGAGGAAAACTAGTCCACCCCTGGCTCCACGCGCCCGCCCGGCCCTGGCGGGATGCTGCCAAGTCCCAGCACACACACACACACGTCTGCACCCTGGTGCTGGGGACGGCACTGACATGTCCAGTGAGTCCAGGACACCCACAATGGCTCTGACTGTGCCTAGGGACACTGTTGGGTTTGCGTGGCAAGGTTTCGGTAGCAGGGGGGCTACAGGGGTGGTGGCTTCTGTGAGAAGCTGCTAGAAGCTTCCCCTGTGTCTGATAGAGCCAATGCCAGCCAGCTCCAAGACGGACCCGCCGCTGGCCAAGGCCAAGCCCATCAGCGCCTCTGTGATAACATATTTAGGAAGGAAAAAAAAACAGTTAGAGAGAGCTTTTGCAGCCGGAGAGAGGAGTGAGAAGATGTAAGAAACTCTGCAGACACCAAGGTCAGTGCAGATGGAGGGGCAGGAGGTGCTCCAGGCACCAGAGCAGAGATCCCCCTGCAGCCCGTGGTGAAGGCCATGGTGAAGCAGGCTGTCCCCCTGCAGCCCATGGAGGAAGGATGAGGGGGTGTAGAGATTCCACCTGCAGCCCGTGGAGGACCCCACACCGGAGCAGGTGGAGGCACCTGAAGGAGGCTGCGGCCCGTGGGAAGCCCACGCTGGAGCAAGCTCCTGGCAGGCCCCGTGGCCCTGTGGAGAGGGGAGCCCACGCCAGGGCAGGTTTGCTGGCAGGACTTGTGACCCCGTGGGGGACCCACGCTGGAGCAGTTTGCTCCTGAAGGTCTGCACCCCGTGAGAGGGACTCCATGCTGGAGCAGGGGAACGATGAGAGGAGTCCTCCCCCTGAGGATGAAGAAGCGGCAGAAACACCGTGTGATGAACTGACCGTAACCCCCATTCCCCGTCCCCCTGTGCCGCTGAGGGGGGGAAGGTTGAAGCCAGGAGTGAAGTTGAGCCCGGGAAGATGGGAGGGGTGGGGGAAGGTGTTTTAAGATTTGGGTTTATTTCTCATTCCTCTACTCTGTTTTGCTTAGTAACAAATTAGATGAATTCCCTCTCTAAGTTCAGTCTGTTTTGCCTATGACGATAATTGGCGAGTGATCTCTCCCTGTCCTTATCTCGACCCACAAGCGTTTCGTTGTACCTCCTCTCCCCTGCCCAGCTGAGGAGGGCAGTGATAGAGCAGCTCTGGTGGGCACCGGGCCTCCAGCCAGGGTCAACCCATCACAGACACCTGGACGGGGCAGGACACTACGGGTTCATGACTGAAGTCAATGAAACTGCAGCAGTTCTTTAAGAGAAATTAATCCCCCTCTTTGAGTTGGCTACATAAGAAAATGCTTTCTTGAATAGAGATGCTTTCCTACACGAGGGACTTAGAGGGTTTGCTGGCTGAAGCCAAATCCTGCTGTTTCATGAACATCTCATAATTTAATGTATGTGCACTCAAAGTTTGATTTAAATATCTTCTAAATATTTCTTAATCTGGGGTTTACTGCTCTGTTTTACTTGTAGAAAAGAAGGTTTTAAAGCTACGAAATTCCACAAAAGATGGAATTCCACAAATTCACAAAAACTGTGATTAAAAGAAGATGCCAAAATGATTGTTCTTAATTGTGGAAACTTCTGAAAATCCTGAGAGGAGCTTAGCAGCTGTAACAAGCGGAGCTAATAAACACCTTCCACTCCTACAATCAGTGCCATGTACTTTGTAGTAGATACATTCCAGCAACGTTAAATTACGTTCGTTAGAAAGATCATTAAATTTCTTTTGATTAAGTGTCAGGAATAAACTGTGGATGAATGATGGAGTTTTTTAATGAGTTCAAAGTCCATGAAATAATTTTCTTCCCTGGGTCAATTATAATTTCAGAGCAGTATTCCTATGGGACCAATTTATTGGGAGTGCAAAAAGGCTTTTGTTCTGCAGATCCCAGCTGTGCCATCCGCTGCCTGACCCTGCCTGTGTTTGCCTAGCTGCGATTTTGCTTACTCAGATAAGATGCTGAATGCCCCGGCAAAAAGCTCTGGGGAGCAGCTTTCTCTTTCTGGCTTATAATACATACTTCATGCTATTACTTACAAAAGAAAAAAGATAAATGTCCTGCACAATGAACACTTCCCACCAATTTCTGAAAATACCTAGGGATTTTTGCAGGCACGTGATGTAGACAGAGACGTTCAATGTAGTCTGGGTAAAAAGAGCTCCTCCTCTGTGAGTGAAGGTATGGGATTGTTGCCGGAATACCTACCGAAAGAGGTCTTACCGACACAGGTCACAAAATGTGCCTGTCACAGTGCGATATGGTATTGAACTGCATGAAGAAAGCACTGGACCCAAAGCATCAAGAACATGCCCATATTTTAGTTCCAGACATATCTGTGTAAGCCAAATATTCACAGTAAGGATGATTAGAGAAGGTGGCCACAGTGGCAGGATCCATGTGTACATCCATCTCATTGGCTTTCAACGGGAATTTGAAGCTGCTGTTGTGAGACAGGCTTCAGTCCCCCAAAATCCCACCAGAAAGTCATCAGCCAGCTTCAAAACCACGTAGAGAAACACAACATCTCCAGTGAGCACCAACAACCACAACATTCAAACTGCTGTCGCGGGTCAAACCAAACATCCATCCAACCTGCCTCTATGGGAGGCTTGGAGAAGAGTACACGGCACAGCGTGTGTGCAGCGTGACACCGAGTATATCCATTAATTTAACAGAGGAACTGAAGAAACATGGCAGGGAAGGCAGAACAGGTGACTGCAGTCCTACAGAGGTGGTGGCAGCAATGACAGAGAAGAGGCAACAGCCAGGCAAAATATAAATGAATTAAACCCTACCCCCTTAGTCCTGTGCCAGCGTAGCTGACACGCAGTAAGCGTACACAGCCCATGGTGGCCAGGTCCCTTACCAGTGCAACCTGGGCGAGCTCTGCTGCAGTTAACTGCAGTCTCATCAATGCATCCTTCCAAATCTGGGTGCAGCATCTGACCAGCAGAACCTTGGCACTGCAACAACGCTCTCATCCCATGAGAAGGTCCTGAGAAAGCAGAGTTATTGTAGACTGTTCCCCCTCCAGAAGGATTCCAGCCTGACTCCCTCCTGCCCTCAACAGCAGAAGAGTTTCTTGACACTTCATTTACTGCCAGCTCTTCATTTTGTCCTCTCTTTACTCACACCACTGTCTGATACAAGCCCTGACCTCCCCTTTCTGCTGTTCTTCCTGAACACAACTTCGACTGTCATCCACAGAGAGGCAGGGAAAGCCTGAGAACTGATGGCACTAAGCATTTTGAGGGATCTGGGCATCAGACTGCACAGTCTCTAGACCATGGACCCGGTCTTTGATTTAACCATCTATAGGTCCAGGTGCCACTCTGGCATATAACACATCAGATCCAAACAACGTGGCATCATTTCTGCTAAATCCATTCCTTGCTCAGTAGGATGCACTAAAAAACAGGACATCCATCCTTTGAAAACTTCCTAGCATGTCAGCTTCTGCAACTTCTACAATAAAATACAGCACCAGACTCAATGACAAAATAAGACATGGCCTCAAGCGCTGCTTGGTCCAAACCTCTTCTTGGACTGAATTCCCAGATTTCTGATCTTCCATCAAAGACAGCTTTGTCTTCTTCCCCACCCCACCAACATGGCTCTGCCCTCCAGATGAAGGCTGAAACCTCCAAAGTGGAGAACAAAAGTGGCCAACACCTCCTCAGCTGCTGTTTGCAGCATGGAGTGTTCAGTTCAATTGCCATCGATTTCCACAGCCATTAGCACGGCAGGCTGGGCGCTGCCAGCAGATCAGGCTGTGTCTTAATTCTGGTCTCAGAATAGTCTGTGATTAAGCATCTTCCCAGCTTCAGACCCTACTACCCCTCTCGGCTCCATTTTCAGTGGAAATAGTACATAGAATGGGTTAATAAGTCTTTGCTATAAGCTGACCCTTGCTATCCACAGGATAATCCTTGCGGTCCTTTTGAATCTTGATGGATATCCTTCCTCGTCCGCCCCACTCAGCGGCACCTTCCAAAGTTCCCCTGTACCCCATGCATGCTCACTTCGTGCATAATTTTGCAGACTAACAAACTATTTCCAAGGCTTTGTACCCAGAAAATACACTGTTCAACTGGTTTATTACCCAGAGCACAGGCATATCTGACAACATTTCCACAAAGCCTTCACTAAAATCAAGACAGACTTCATTTACTGCACTTTCCGTATCTCCCAAAGAGTAAAAATCTCATCAAACCCTGAAAGTGAGTATATTAACCAACTCCGTTTTATAAATACAGATCAACGCACATCACAATTTTATTGCAATGACACCTTTCGCTTAACACAGGTCACTGAACGTGCACTACACGGCAACAATGAGATTCAAGCCCTTCTGACCTGGGCTTGGTGCAAACTACACCTCCCATTAGTGTGCAATGCTGGGGACTGTGGACGGAGCCAAGGCAGGATCGCTGCGATGATATTTTGCAGTCTAAGAGCAGGAGCTGAGAGAGGAGCTGGTTGAGCAAAGCAAAACATTTACACATGTCCTCTAAATATGACTATGAACTTTTCAATGGATTCTCCTCCATGAGCAAGCACGTCTGCAGAAAGGAAATCCTAAGTCATACGCCCTGGTGCTCTTGCACGCCCCCATGGCAGAGCATCTCCATTGGAAGTGGTGATTTTGGTAACTAATCACAAAGCAGACTCAGTGCATGTGACTTATCTTCATATTCAGATTTTTTTGTGGGTTAAGGATTTCAAATCAGTGTTTACCGGTGAAGAAAAGATAACCAAGTGCCAGGCACTGAACAGAGGTCTAACGCAATCCATGTGGAATACTGCCCTCCACAACACCAAGAAGGGGCAGTCTGCAAGGTGCTCAGTACCCTGGTGCTGATCCAGGAAATTACTTAACTCTTTGCTTAAATCCATGCATGCAAGCACCCCAATTACGTGCAACAGGACACCCCTCCAGCTTAAGTGTTGTGCTGGACTGGCTCCCTGATATAAAGTATAAAGCCAGGGGCTCTGTGCAGAATACAGAGGGATTTTGATTAAATTCTTCTGACAGGGAAGAAGGGAGGGAGAAATATAGCCTTTATTCAATGTCCTCCTCAGTTTACAATTTATATTCGAAAAAGCTGCGAGCTATGGTCTTAAGTAAAGAAGGAGGAGATTTGCATTGCCCACGGTGTCCTTCCCCCTCTGCCCACCACGCCGCCTTGGCAGGAAATCTAAAGAGGAATCATTCTTGTCTCATCCTTTCAGTTGAAAAGAAAAAAACCTGAAGGATTATGCTTCCTCAAAGGAGGGACAAGATTGCATGACCAAGGCTTTCCCACTGATTTCGGATGCCCCAAAGGACCAGCGCACGCCTGCGGAGAGCTGGTCCTTGAGCTGCTGCCTCCCAGGAGCAACCCCTGCAGCCCACCAAGCGCGTCCAGCTGAGCAGAACCACCTCCAGATCCGCTACGAACCTCACCCAGACCTATGCAAAGCACACGGGAAAGATGTTGCAGGTGTAAAGATGGGGTTTCTGCACAATTTGGAGGTGTTGAATTTGCCCAGCAGGCAGGATGGTAAAGGGGAATCATCTCAATCTACCAGCAACCCCCCAACTCTCTCCCCCTCCAAGTCTCCCCATATGAATCAACACCCCAAAACCTTCGACAGACAGACTTGACTTCCCAGCTACATGCTTGTAATGACCAAAACGACTATTTATCTTTCCCTCAGCCTGCAGAACAGCCAAGATTTCAGCTATGGTAGTGACCTGGTAATCAGCAGCCGTTAGCACAGCTGTAAATGCAGCCCCGAAACTCTGGGCTTTGCTGAGAGACTCAAGAAACCCCGTGTCAAAAGATCAAGCTATGGAGACAAGTACTTGGAAATACCCCAAAGCAATAGAGGACAAGGCATGCCAAAGGCCACCAAGGCAGCGGGTGTGATACGGCACAGCGCTGATGGCTTCTTCTGCATCGGTGGGGCGTTGGGGCAGGGACACGCCATGTCCAGCCCTCGCCGCTGGCACGGGCTCTCGGCTGCGCTGGAAACTACCAGTGTTTCAGCTTCCACAAGATGGCAACTTCCTCCTGCCTGTTTCCACCCGCACTTTCACAGGGTTTTTTACGAGCAGTCGGTTTAGAGGAGGTTTACGCTGCTGCCTGCTTTGAACACGGTTGCTGCAGGTGGCCAGCACTACATCGGGAACCGAGCTCCTGCACATAAATCCCATTATGTTTCACCAAATTTTGCTGCTCTGAATTCATCTGTCTCCCAGTTCTCCATACACCCCAAGCCACTTTCTGCATCATTTCACCCCCACTAGCCCGTCCCTTCCTAACTGCCGGACCGGCTGAGTGCCCACGACGCTGCGGCACACGGCGGGACCAGCAGGCTGGCAGCAGAGCAGGCCCTCAGGAGCAGCCAGAGGAGAACATGGCGATCTGCATTCAGGTCCTCCTTCAGCCGCCAGCCTCACGTGCAACCCTAGGCAGCTATTTAACCTTTCCTGGGCCTCGATTCCCATCTATAAATGGAGCTAAAGCAGCTATGTCTCGCATGTCCGCTGCTAATTCATTAACCATTTACAACTGCAGGTCACCGCCACCCCTTCGCAGGGAGATCAGATCCCACTTTTTTACAAAGGTTAACATGTGAACAGCAAACCAGCTGCTCAATTTTTTATTTTTTTTTTTTTACTTTGGACACAGTTCCCTGCAGACTTGTACTTTGTAACCCATTCACATCACTGTCCCTTTTAATGTGGTTTAAAATCTGGAGTTGGGTAGAGAAGAACAGAAAATGCCTACTGCCTTCAGAAAATAAAAATGCTACGTTTGCATAGAGTAGTTACATTGTTCACCTCCAAATCCATTTTTGAGTCTTTCTGCCTATGCACAGGGCTGCTCAGAGAGGGAGCTGCGTAGTCTTAGCAATCCTCTGCCTACAAACGGGTCAGAAATATTTAACAGGAGCAAAGACAGTAAAGAATGAGAGATGCTGATTAGACCAAGAAACTAAAAAAAAGCCCTTTCACAAGTGACCAAGGCCATTAGCTGTAACTCAGAGGCAAGACTAAGCTTTAAGATTATCCCACTTAAAGTTTCAGAAGAAAAGTCAATTAAATTACAGTCTACCTTGATTGCTACCTTTGTCGGGACAAAGTATGCAACTGAAGGAAGGCCCGTCTGGGTCAACTAGTTGAAGCAAGCTGGTATGAGTTGGGAGGAGGAGAAGAGTGGGAAGGGAAGAGGATGTGTATGAAGGGATCAGAGACAGGAGATGTACAACCTAGAGCAGATACTGAAGCAGTTGGAACATATCAGTTGCAGGAGACGATTTAAAGAAAGGAATTATGAGATAGCCTAGAACAACAAAACCCAGAAAGTCATTCCTTTCCAAACTGAGCGTGAGATAGGCTTAGCAGTAAGCGGTCCCCAGCAAGCAGTAGTACAACCTGACCTGACCTGGCAATTTGCAGGGAGATTACAGCTCGATTTGAGCAGCACTGGGAAGCAGAAAGCTGGAGAGTTGGTGGCGACAGCTGTCCCTGAAATGGCACTTGCCTGAGGAGTTGGCCACCAATACCAAAGCTGGGTGATGTCTCAGTGTGCTGCTGGCATGTGGCTGATGGAAATAGGGGGACATGCACAAACCCAAATGACTGACCCACCTGCAAACATCTCACTGAGATTCATTGCCTTGGAGGTCTCCCATCACCCAGCCTTGCTCTCTCCTGGGAGCTCTGCACCATCCACTTCTAACCCAGCATCTGTTTCTCTCCAGTCCAAGCCATGCAGCCAGGAAAGCTCATTTTGGGAGTATTCCTCTGCCTCCTCCTCACAGCCTGGCAGTGCAGGCTCAGTGTAGAGCACAGACCTCTCAGACCTCCTGTTCTTCGCTCCCCTCCATCTGCTTTCCTGGCTTGGCTGGTTCCTCTCTGTGGTTGATGCGAAAGCAATGCAGGGTGGAGGAGTGGCATATGCCAGAGAGCCAGGCTGTTTGCTTTTGGCTGCCCAGTGTCCTTGCTACACACCCTGTAACTGCTTGGACAAAGGAACACCGGTGTGTGATCCACAGGGTCAGGTCCATCGTAAGGTCCCCGCATCCCACCTAGAAACCTGTGTGTCTGTGGGGAGACTGGCTCTAAATATCTCCACGTCAGGCAGGTGAAAATACTGAAGCCTAAATTGCAGATATGAAAAGCAAAAAGCATGTTGGCATCTGACAGTGGGCTCCTTGTTTGTTATGCAAATACATGAAACACTCTAAGGACTTAAAAAACCACCACAAAAACCAACCAGAAAACCAACAGGCTACTCAAGCATTCACGACAAAGTTCTTGCTGGTCATTAATTGCTGCCTGTTAAATGGACAGGCAGTCTTTATTAACCATCAACTGCAGCAGCAAACTCAAGTGACAACGGAGCTCAAGAGCAAAAATAAATCTTAGAGCCTCTCTCAGTAGAAACACAAGTGTTTTCCAGCAATCTGTGATGCCTGTTTAATAGCAGGGTGAAGGACGTTAAGAAAAGAAATTGGCTGGGCAAGCTTTAACTACACTGAACAGATCACCTTAGGTTAGCAAAGCTGTAGTCAATACCCAAGCCTTCAGATTTAGACTTTCAATCAAGTGCCTAATTAACGGAGCTAGGAAAGCAGGGTTCTGAAATTTAATGAGACACTCAACACAGAGCTAAGTGCTTCAGATATCTAAGCTTTCAAAAATCATGAGAGAGTGATAAAAAAAGGTGAAGATTATGCAAATATAACCCCTCCTTGGGTCCCCTGTAAGGTTTGCTGAAAAGAAATGAGGATGCACCATTGCTGGAATGGCTCTGAGACGGTGACAGGAGTATTTATAAGGGGCTTGATCCTCAATGGCTGCAGAGTCCCATAGCTTCTTTGATTTCAAGAGGATACTCCAGATTTCCACCTGCTATAATGACTGCACTACCAGAGCGCTGCTTCCCGCAGTCCACTTCCCCTGGGCATCTTCACCAGCAGGAAAAGGCTCCTGGTTGGAGGAGCAGGGGAGCGACCAGCAGCTGTTGTGGCAACTTTGAGAAAGTTTCAAAAAAATTTGGGTCACTTTGGGTTTCTCCTTTTCTCTCCTGTATATTCTGATGGGCTGATCAGAAAGCAAAATGCTCCAAGTGGAGCTGGAGGTGCCCTTGGTCCTCAGGGATGGTGGCCTTGGGTGCCTCATTCTGCACAGGGAGCCTGGTGGGTCCAGCCTGGTAGACAGAATCATAGAATCATAGAATGGTTTGGGCTGGAAGCGACCTCACAGCCCATCCAGTGCCACCCCCTGCCATGGGCAGGGACACCCTCCACTAGCCCAGCTTGCCCAAAGCCCCATCCAACCTGGCCTTGAACACTGCCAGGGAGCCAGGGGCAGCCACAGCTTCTCTGGGCAACCTGTGCCAGGGCCTCGCCACCCTCACAGGGAAGGATTTCTGCCCCACATCCCATCTCCATCTCCCCTCCTGCAGCTTCAGGCCATTCCCCTTGTCCTGTCACTCCCTGCCCTTGTCACCAGCCCCTCTCCAGCTTTCCTGGAGCCCCTTCAGGGACTGGAAGGGGCTCTAAGGTCTCCCCGGAGCCTTCTCTTCTCCAGGCTGAACAACCCCATACCGTAAGATACTCAGTGAGGGTTTGGGTAAACGGCTCCTCACCAGTACTGCCCATCTGAACCCACCCGTGCGAGCACAGCATGTGCCCAGAACAATCCAGGGGAACAAGTAATGTCACGAAAGCACCAGGGAGCAGGGCTAGGAGAAATGAACTTCAGATCAATAAAAACGCCTGTGTACCCTTGCATTTAGCCTGATCCTGAGCTGGCCTTTCCAAGAGGGGTTAGAGATACATGGTTGGGGATTTTGGTGGGACACTAGATCAGAAAGGAGATGCATCTGTCCTGGCTTTGTTATGTTAAAAAAGATCTTAACTGGTGAGTAACTCATGCCGATTCAGTTTAAGAAGATTTCAGCTCAAAATGATATTGCCAAAACTGAGCCCAGTGTCGACCTACAGTCTTCTCCAGGGGCTTATTTACAAAGGCAATAATAAACGGGTCGAGGTTATTTTAAACTGAAATTCATTTTGCATCTTCAGTGGGAGCAACATGGACTGGGATTTTACAGTTGGCTTCAGCAGAGCAGAGCCGGTGCCGAGCTGTTACTCCAGACTCAGACGGCTCCTGTGAACTGCTTTGTGCAGTGTCTCGCACTCCTCATCCAAAAGGGTCGATGGGTGTGATCATGCGATAAATAACCACACTGATGGGTCAGAGCAGGCTGGTGGAGCCAGATACTGATCTCAGCAAGAGAGATAGCAATATGGACCTCAACACTTGCTGTGGCTCTACAGATGGACAAGAGAGATTCTCTTTGCTCGCTGGTGGGCTGGAGAGTAGCAGGGCTTTGAATGACCACCTGGCAAAGCCATGGCCAGATGTCTTCCAATATCCTTCATTCCTGCTACACGAGATGGTGGCCAGCAAGAGAACGGGTATGGTGCTTGCACCTGCAGGGTAGAAGGGGACCTGCCAGTGCAAAGACCACAGCAAGACTCTGCAACCTGGAGGCGAGCTTCTAGCAAGGCTGGTTTGAAGATGTGGACCCTGCTCAGGCCTGTGCTGCATCCTCCTGCCAGCCCTTGAGATCCTAAATCCCAGGCATTCGGGGGCTTCCTGCTCAACAAGCAGCGCGGGGGGGGCGGGTTTCACAGGCTGGGGGGCTGCACAGCAGGGAGTGAGATCCAGACCATGGGACGGGCAGCTCTCCATGCTCAGGGCTTGAGGCTCAGCAGGACTTTTGCACTTCCATTTGAAAATGTAAACACCCAATGCAACATCCAAATTTTACAGATTAAAAAAAAAAAAGAGAAAGTGCACAGTACAGCCATGAAGACGATGCAAGGGTTGATGAAAATGCTTGACAAAATGAAAATTAAAGACTTTGTTCTGTTTAGCTTCTCAAAAAGGAGATGGGAAGGTGATGTGATTACTCTGTGTAAGAACTTTCATCTGCAGACAACACAGGATACAAAAGAGCTCTTTAATCAAAAGGGTACACAGGTGCACAAGTCCATGGGACCTGATGAGATGCATCTGTGGGTCCTGAGGGAACTGGCGGATGAAGTTGCCAAGCCACTCTCCATCATATTGGAGAAGTCCTGGCAGTCCTGTGAAGTTCCCGCAGACTGGCAAAGGGGAAACATAACCCCCATTTTTAAAAAGGGAAAAAAGGAAGACCCAGGGAACTACAGGCCGGTCAGTCTCACCTCTGTGCCTGGCAAGATCATGGAGCAGATCCTGCTGGAAACTGTGCTCAGGCACATGGAAAATAAGGTGACTGGTGACAGCCAACACCATTTAACATCTTTGTCGAGGACATGGACAGTGGGATCAAGTGCACCCTCAGCAAGTTGGCCAATGACACCAAGCTGTGTAGTGCAGTTGACACGCTGGAGAGAAGGGAGGTCCCCAGGGATACCTTCCCATCGCTTGGAGGCAGCAGGTAAATATTGCACTCGTGGGAGACGCCAGCCTGCTGTGGGACGCTAGCTGGGGACCCCAGATTTGGGAACCCTAGCACAGACACAATCCATCTCCTCTGCCATTGGGCTCTACGGCACGCTTCGCAGAAGAAGCTGTAAGCACTTGACTGTCTGTGTAAAATCGCAGCACCAGGTGAAATGTTTTATTTTCTTCCTTAAATCACAGCCCTGCTTTTTTTACACTGCTCTAAACATGAATGTCTAGCCCTCGGCTCCATTATTTCCAGCATTTCACATCCAGAGAATATATTCTGGCAATTTCTCCTGGTTGTGGTTTTTAAGTACAGTGAACAATTACACTCAACTGCATTCATAAGCCAACATTAATGAGGCTCATCGACACACTTTACTGATAGCAGCTGCTGCGCATCATATTATTGATCTGTGTGCTACAGATATTGCAAACCCTCTCACTAAAATCCAGGTTCTCTTCTTTGATGCTACAGAGTGAGATGTGCGCGAGCCCTTCCCCGCTGCTTCTCCGTGCGCTGCCACCAAACAAGCTGCCTGGTCCTGCCCAGACGGTCAGTGCATGGTCACCACCAGCTCTCGGCACTTACCGTCCAGCATTGCACCCCCGGCTAAGCTGCTGCACACGGGTGCCACCCTCCGCCCCAGTGATGTACTGGGAAAACCATGGACCGATACAGGTGAGTGGCTCTGCACACTCTGGGAGCCCCAGTTGACATCAGTGGGGTATCTGCTGCTGGGGGTTATCTCCTCTACAGACCATTTCCAGGGGCAATGCAGACGCGCTGTGGTTATTTCTCCAGGGGCTGAAGAAACAAGGAAGATCTATTTTCTCTGACCCCCAAGGACACACTTCACCCACCGAGGGACTGCATGAGTCTCTGTGGGGGAACTGGGGAGCCCGACCCTCGGCTGGCACAGGCACAGGCTGCTCTGCTCAGCCCAGGAGTCATTCATGTGGCAGAGGATGCGCCCGTATATCTGGGACTGTATTAACAGAGTCACTGCTACTCACTGCTCTAATAATGTTTACCCGCAGGCTGCCAAGTGCTTCTCGACAGAGCAAATATTTGGGCGTTACACCCTGACTGTCCCACTAACCGCAAACAGCATCATCGGCAGATGGATCAATAGGTAGCTGCACATCTGAGGCTGCTCCTCAACAGCCAGAGCCCCAGTGAAGGCCAACAGGTCTTCCTCCACAGGGGTGACAAGGTGGGGGGACATGCCTGGGGACACTTCAGGGCGCCCTCCTGGGGGGGATCCTGAGGCTGCTCCTTGCTGCCACAGGGCTGGTCTTGAATGAAAAGATGCTGCTGGGATTCCCCCAAACCCAGCCCTGAGCAGAGAGGACACAACTAACGTCTAGTAACTCCCTTCTGGAAACACCCAGCTCAGAGTGGGAGGCTTTAAAAATCTTTCTGTAGGCACAATCCATGAAACCGCCCGGGCAAGGCTCCTTTTGGCTTTTCAAGCCAGGAGGTGGCAGGTTTTTGGAGATGTCTCCACTGAAGCCAGTTGTTCCCACCCCTGCAAAATGCCGGCGGTCACTGCTGGCAGTAACTGGATCCATCCCCCTCCCCCGTGGCCGGGAGCGCTCCTGCCCACTCCTGCTGATCCCTGTCCCGGGGGGGTGGGAGCTGCCAGAGATGCCAGATTCGGGCATCACGGGCTGCCCCACATCCCGCAGGGGTATGAAAGCCTATGCTTGGACCCAGAGAAGACTCTAGCCCAGCCACCTGAGAGATGAAGCAATTACTGCTAATTAGGATAAACCACCAGAGAGGTGGTGGAGTCACTGTCCCTGGAGGTGTTCAAAAAGCGTGTAGACATGGCACTTCGGGACATGGTCTAGTAGACATGGTGGTGTTGGGTCAATGGTTGGACTTGATGATCCTAGAGGTCTTTTCCAACCTTAAAGATTCTATGATTCCATGAAATAGGAACCGGTCAAGGAGAAAGGCTGTGGGGGCACAGACTGGCACGAAGGATGGAGGGGACAGGGTGAACCGTCTTGTTAGGGAAACAAGGTGAACGTTTTCAGCATCTTAAGGAGGGCATTTAATAAGCTGTGACCTGCGAAAGTACTGGGCCCCTTTTTGTGTTTCATCCGAGGAAAGGCTGGGTACGGCGACAGTGTTCAAGGACCCGAGTTTATTCCCCGCGTGCCAATTTGTCACTCTTATCTTGGACAGCCCACGCTGTTCTGGCGGGGCTTGAAAGCAAATTTTGCCCTTGAAGAATAAGCGTGTGCTGTGAAAAGAGATCCTTCCAAATGAGATGCACAAGTGTTCGCTGGAATGAAAGCGGCAGTCTCCAGGGAGCGAGACACGCCACCCCGGGTCAGGACAAACGGCCGCTGCACGGAGCGTGGCCTTGCAAAGGAGTCCTCTCAAATCTATTAGAAAATTACCTCCTGTTTGACAGTGCCGGAGAGCAGCTGGTCAGGAAGTGGAAAGGGTTTTCTGTGAAATATGTGAAATGAAATCACAAAGCTCGTAGAAAAATATTTCTGCTATGTCCGTTTTCTTACATTAAAACCCCATGTTACAATTTACTGTTTCTCAGTAAATGTTACGGCTTTCATCCTTCGTATTAAAAACATGACAGCTTCGAAATAAAATTCTTTCTATGACAATTTGCACTGCAAAACTGATTTTTAACCTAAAAAACTTGAATTAAAACTCACCCTTTTAATTTTTCTTCTTTAGAACAAATCCCCCAATGCTAGGGAGAGCTATGAAATCTATGAAAGGTGGACTTCCCATCAAATCCTACGATCATTGCCTTATTGATGTATCACACTCTGCAGGACTCCCCTGCAAAGAGACTGAAAAACGCTGATTATCTGTAGCGTTGGTCAGCAAACTGCAAAGTGATAGACTGTTTGCTGTGCTGCTCCCGTGACAGATAAATAATACTGCTGCTTTGCCCTTTATAGCATTGATTAGATCTGGGTAAAACAAATAGAAAAAAAAAAAATAAATCACAGGAGGAACTTACAGTTGCTCGTCAACTAAATCTCTGCCTGGGGCAGGAGGTATTACTATTAATTATATTGTTTCAAAGGCAGTTGCAGTGGGATGGTAAAGATTTAACACTCCCAAGCTGCGGCTCGATACAACACACACTGAAGTCAATGGCAAAGCCCTCTTGGACTTCAGGGGTGCAGGATCAGACGTTAAATGTTTCTGCAGACCCCTGAGCTGGATGCAGTGGTACACAGGCGACGCTCTGCCCCGGCACCTCCGCACCCAGACGGATGCAGAGGTAGCCTGAAGGATCATGAAAACGGAGCTGTATGAGCAACCCCTCCATCCATCGCACGTTCCACCCCTTTGAAGAGTGCCTGGTGGCCTCTCCCAGCATTGGCCATGGCACAGTACCGTATGGAGGGCTGTACCTTTGACCTTTCCTATCTTGCTCCAACACCGCCATTCATTTTGCAGTTACAAGCCCTTAAAACTGCAGCAGACTCAGAGGCCAGGGGACACCACACCACAGAGCCCAGGAGAGCTGCAGGGGTTTGGGCAGGGTGCATCTGTGTTGCTCACGCTGCAAGACCTACAGCAACGGACACCAGCTGAAGATGAGGTCCTTCTACCTCAGCATCCCCTTAATTTTCACCAGGATGGGAGATGGCTTGGTGACAAGGTGGGGATGGCAGACACCCGACCTCCTGTTGCATTTAGCAGACCACAGGTATCGTTTAAGGAGAGAACGTCTGCACTGCAGTGAGATGCAGCACAGGCAGGAGATGCAGGCAGGACCCTGCCATACCCCCATGGCACATGGAGACACCCTTAGCACGGAGATGCAAGGAGGCAACGTGCTGTAGAGGGGAAAGCAGTCAGGAGACCCAAATTTCTATTCATGCACGCCTTTTCCTCGGCTGTCCCTGCTTGCTCCCCCACATCCCCTCATTTCACTGCCGTGCTCTTACATCTATCACTTGCCACGCTCTTAGTCCATCCCCTCAGCACCTTCCTTCTCCTCCTCGCTGATGGAAAATGATAACTCTGGACAGCCCCAATTTCCTTCTCCACAAAGAAATCCGGTGCCAAATACTGTGACTGATCAAATGAGTAAGAGCAGAGCCTCTTCTTCATCTAAATGTTGATCTTTCATCTCCAGAGGCTTCTGCCACCTGGAGTATAAGCTTCATTTCTAATTAATGGTGTTAACAAATCTTTCTGCACTAGCAAGCTTTCAGCAGTGTTTTTCCAAGGGCTCTGGCATAAAGACACCAGCATCACGGTACCCTCCTGGGGGAAGCTATTTTGGAGAGCAGAGACCACCGCTCTGTGTTGAGACACATGCCTGTTTATTCCACAGCGTTGGGGCACCGGCATCAAGGCAGTTCTGCTCTGGAGACCTCACCTTCCTCCAGTGCCTTCAGCAGGTGGCACAGCTTCGTTCCACCCTCCATGGGTGCAGGAAACATGAACTGCTTTAGGCAAACGCAGTTTAGATTTCCCTTTTCTTGGGAAATCCATGCGAGATGGGAGGAATCACTGCTTTCGTCTACAGACCAGAGAGGCATCCCGGATAAGCAGATCAGCCTTTGACATCTATTTTTTAGGAGAGATGAATCCCAAATTACTGTTTGCAGCCAGAAACGTCTCCTGACCCAGGGAGCTCACCCCACGTTTCACAAGGTGATGCAAAGTAAGGGCAGGCCACCTTAGCTAGGAGATGCTCTACTTTTTCTTCTTGAGGTCTGAAGCCCCAGACGCTCCCTCTTCCTCTCTCTGTCCATCCCACCACTAGCCCACCCGAGTCAGCGCATCTCTCACTCTGCCAAGAGCAATATCTCGGACCGAGCTACCTGTTAGTTTGAAGTTTTATAGAATATAGATCTGTTTCTTCCCAGCTCTGAACCTTGCTGACTCAAAGGAAAGTGATCTTTAACGATCCCCTAGATAGCTATATTTTTCTTGCCTAAGTGCACACAAATTGCACCCTACAACCAATTAAACAGACGGTTTCTCATTTTTTCACAACAAACATAATTTTTAATTCCAAAA
Source organism: Grus americana (assembly GCF_028858705.1). Lineage (NCBI taxonomy): Eukaryota > Metazoa > Chordata > Aves > Gruiformes > Gruidae > Grus > Grus americana. The sequence continues at coordinate 2,500,759 of NC_072868.1, forward strand.
TGTCAATAGTCCTTCAATTTTATATTCCATAGCATTTGCAACTCAGCTCGGTAATTTTGGAGTCAATAATTAAAAAAGAGGCAATTAGGGTATTAATTGAGAATCACCAAGTTACTTCACATAACATATTGCATATTTATCCACTTGCGCGCTTTGCCCTAACTGCTCATACCATGCTGAACGCTGTTCCACCTTTGCAGCTGGAGCTTCCAGAGCAACATATCTCTCCCTCCCCAGCCCTTCATCCCAGCCGTGCTCCTGACTTTAAACACCGACACAAGTGATGGATCTGGTACAGGGTAAGGGAATGATGAACCATGGAGGGATGAGCAGGATTTACCTTGAACTAAGCTGTGTTTGCTGATTGGAACAAGGTGGGGAAAACCAACCAGCCTGTTCACTATGGAGAATTTTAGTGAGAAAAGAAGAAAAGAATTTTCTAAAAATGGTACCGTCCACAATAACCACAACAGTTTCATTTTATAAATTATACATTTTGTTTCCTGCCTACTGTTCTGAGTTATTTTTAGAACTGAAAAATAGAAGTAGCCCAACGGAAAGCAGATTCTTGGTACTAAAAAACCGGTAGTCTAGTTACCAGCTCAAATCTCACGTCAGATATCCATGCATCCCTTCCACTGTCCCCCCTGGAAGAGGGTCTGGATATGGGACTCCTGAGCCAGGCAGGGTCCCCAAACTCTGGGGAGGGTCGGGACCCCAGCCAGACTACAGCCGCATTTGCGCATGGTCTTGTCTCGGCATCAGGAGAGGGAGAAGATGAGTATGGAAGAAGTATGTGGAAGAGGGTGGAGGAAAAAGAAGTGAGCATCTTCTTCAGATGGGCCTGTTAGTTCCTGAGTGTCCCCCAGCTCTGCAGATGCAACCCAACGGGGACAGCTGTGAAAGGCCACCTCAGCCATGTCCCCTCCTCGTGCCTCGGCGGCTGTCTCGTAACCTGCCATGTTCGGAAATGGGATGTTATTCTTTCTTTTTTCACACTAATATCCAAATTCATAGGAGGCATTATTGATGTGACAGATTCTTTGCAAATTCAAACACAAAGCCAGAAAAGCAGCGTGTGTACACATGCCCAGACACAAAGGCAATGCACTCAGCTTTCCAAATGCTCTGTTGGAGGGATATTTCTGATATCAGGAGGGATACTTCTGATATCGGAGTGCTAATACAGTCCAGCTTTAGATGGACTGGCAGCATACCACCTGCAGTATTAAGACTTCCATCAGCTGTCTCGTCACACACAGAGTGGCGTCTCTATAAAAACCTAATACCTTGCAATTTTGCAAGTTTGATATTAATACCAAGGCTTAAGAAGAAAGTACAAGTCAGCTGAATACAGGCAGGTGTTCTCTGAGTTCGGCGATGCTGCTGCCCGAGAATGAGCTTCACTGCGCTGATAAGGCAGCTCTGCCACTGTGGTAGTGGACACACATACCACAAAAGATGAAGGTGAAGAAGCCCAAAACATGCCCGAGGGACTGACGCGCATTGTAGACACTGTAGAAATACTTCTGTAAGTGAAATTAGGTTAGGCAGACCATAGGGACTGAGGAACACAGAAACGTAGGCATACGTGAGAAAGGTCTCACTGACCACATCAGAAACCGTTCTGTGATGCAGCAGGAAGAATCCTATTTCTGTAGCACGAGGCAATGTCAGGTCATGACCATGGACTTCAGGCAGTTCTTCAGCCCCACTGCCATCCTTGGGGCTGCCGCAGCATCAGTCCCAGCAGAGGCTTTCAGGGTGGAGGGACTTTGGGATCAGCATCAGGGCATTCCCTGCTTCCCTACAGCTCTGTGGAAGGGGCTCACGGGAAGGGCCAGAGGCAAGGAGCTCCATCTCTACCCCATCTCGCCTTCACGAAAGGTTTCCAGCGCAGACACCACGACATCGGCCACTACATCTTGCATTTGAGGTGCTGTGCCTGGTCTGCTGCACAGCAGTGCCGTCTCAGGGAGACGCTTCACCAGTCTGCACGTAGCGCTGACACCGGGCCAGGTCCCTGCCTGCAATAGGTGTGACATCTCTCTCTGGATGCCACCATCAGGAGTTGAAAAGGCAGGACTGAAAGGACAGACAAAGGGCAAACAGGACAGCAGGGAGCGGCTGGCAGAGCCCCTCCTGTGGCTTTGTTTTCTCTTGCAACTGAATTTGATGCTGATAAGAGATGGTGAAGGATTCTCATGCCACATGCGGCTCTGCGATGGAGCTTCTGATCTATGGATTACAGTTTACCAAGGAGACGGCTCTGTGGAAAAATGCTTATGAGGAAGAAATGCCACTGTTGTAAAGAAAAGCTCAGGGAACCATTTTCTGGGGTCATTTCTCTTAGAAAAACAGCCCTATAAAGTCACAGACAGACTCTTAACTGAGCACCAGGGACCTGGCAGCTGGCTCCGAGCAGGACAACTCCGACGTACTCATCCTGCGAGGCTCATGTCCTAATCCCGCTCACGGCATCTTCACCAGCACTTGCTTTGAGGCAAACAGGGCTGAGCTTGCTTTCAATTATTTCTCCAAAGAAATAAAAACAATGCCGCGTGGTTTTACTGCTCAGGTCCACTATACCTAGGTAGAGGGCCCCAGTATTTGAGTTTGTGCCGCTAATTAATCCTGGACCTTTTGAATAACCAGGCATGCCTCTGCCCTTCAGCTTTTGAACTAATGCTCATCTGAATAAAAACCCACGTGCCAGATACCAAGACCGACAGAAGACCAGTCTCCTTCCCTGATTAAATTCATTTACCATTGACTTATCCATAGCCATAAGTACCCTCTATGCGTCTGCGACCGCAGGGCAAAGCGAGGAGTACTCCTGAAGAGTTCAGCAGGTCATGGCAAAGTAGCCAGCAACATTGTCTGAGCCTGATTTGGCAAATCCCAGTGGAACAGTTGTAGGTTCAATGTTAAAACAGATTCTTTTTACACAAAGTTAGGCACTTTTCATGCCCCATTGGTTAGGAAATCATTTTAAAGCCAGTGGGAACTGCCACACCAGTGCGCACAAGCCCTGTGTGCTGCCCCAACCTTCCTGTGCCAAGGGTGCCCACAAGCCGTACCTGCAGGGTGAGGGTGCCTGCAGGAATCCCCTCACTGCAGTCTTAAAGCTAAAAAGCAGAGAAGAACCTAAATTTTACATCGCTCATCAAACTTTCCAGCAGGTCCAATTAATGCTGTTACATTACGTACAGCCCTTAATTACTCTCTGTGTCATTGCATACAGTGTACAGGAAGCATTACCCAGGCTTTCACCTTCAGCTCACAGCACTCAGGCTCTACAACAACAAGGTTCTTCCCCAAATCTCCCTGCCGGAGGGTGTCAGCAGACTTTGCACAGCCAGTAAAGACAACCGCAGCTTCCTCCAGCCCCCCGGGCCAGCCAGGGGCAGGGAGCAGTGGAAGCTTTCACCTCCCCGCTCGGCGCATCGCTTTTGCCAGTCCATCGAGCCTTGACCGCCCAGGACCACGAATGCCATCATTTATACTCTGCTTGTGGGCAGGAGAAAGAAAAAGCTCACTGAAAGGCTTGGCCATTCCTTATTATAAACTCTCCACGCCCTCATACGCTTTTTCCTCAAACCGCACAATAACAACCCGTGCTTTTACAATACTGTAGGTTTCGCGTGCCACAAAGCAGCATCTGCGTGTGTTCCTGGACAGGGTCTCACTGCGATGGAGTTAGCGTTCCCCTAGCAGCCCTCACAGTGCTGCGCTGTGCACTGGCAGCAGGAGGGTGTTGGTAACACCCCAGTGCTTTAGCTCCTGGTGAGCAGCGCTGGCACAGCATCAGGGCTGGCCCTCCAACATCCCCCCTCACCAGCAGGCTGGGGTGGGCAAGATCTTGGGAGGGGACCCAGCCAGGACAGCTGACCCCAACTGACCAAAGGGATGCTCCACGCCATACGGCATCTGCTCAGCAATAAAAGCTGAGAGAAAGGAGGAGGAAGGGGGGCAGTCATTATTTATGACATTTGTCTTCTGGAGCAACCACCCTGCTTCCCGGGAAGTGGCCAGACATTGCCAGCTGATGGGAAGTAGAGAATAAATATTTTGGGTTTTTTTCCTTTGCTTCCATGCACAGCCTTTTGTTTTGGCTTTATTAAATTGCCTTTATCTTGACCCACAAGGTTTTTTTCCATCTTATTTTTCTCTCCTCCCTGTCCTGCTGAGGAGGGGAGTGATAGAGCGGCTTGGTGGGCACCTGGTCTCCAGCCAAGGTCAACCCACCACAGTTCCCAATTTCTGCACGGCTTCGACTTACAGTATTCCTTAATCATCCGGTCTTGTTTACAACATACAAAGGAAAAGCTCCAGCACAGCTTTCCACCCCCTGCAAATACAGATATTGTTGTTCATTTATAGCTCCTTATTTGCAGAGAGCCTATGGAGACAAGAAGAGATGCCATTCACAGGGGAAGGCAGACGTATTGAATCAATCACCATGCAGAGGGGCCTGGGGTATTTCACAAAAGAACCACAATTCACAACTCAAGATAAATTATCCAAACCTTTACGCAGCCTCATCTGTCAGTTACTGTCTTGATACAAGCTTGGCAAAAAAAATAAAGCCAAAGCCCCTTTTTCTACGTCTAATGGGAAAATACAGATCTCTCGTCTCCAGTTTTTAAGCTTGACCAAGTTGCAGTCACAAAGGGAGCTCGCTGTTTGTATTTCTCTAGTTATTTAGCATTATAGAATATCTCAAGGAAGGGACCTATAAAGATCATCAAGTCCAACTCCCTGCTCCTTGCAAGACTACCTAAAACTAAACCATATTTAAGCACATCTAGGTTTCAATCTCAAGTCTCATCTAATGGTCTTAATCATCTTTAAAAGGTTCCTTTTATAGGTTGGGGAAAAAAATCTCCCAGCCCAAACTGCTGTAAATTGTTATATGGGGGCAGGGGGGCACCTCCTATATTAAAAAAGGATATTTCTGTGTCTGTAGATATAAAGCAACACAGGTAGCAGGAAGCTGGTCTACTTTTCCCATGTAATGATAAAAATTGTCGAAGATAGACAAAGGAGAGATTCTTAATTTGGAAAAAGGGTCAGTACTTCACGGACACGTACAGATTCCCCTGAAAGCATCAGGAAAATGACCTCCCTTCAGAGTTCATAGGATGATGCCATCCATGATATCAAACTCAAATGAAGAAGGGAGAACGGAAAATAGGAAGAATTAAAAAGAGAAAGAAAAAAGAATAAAAGAGAATTAGTAGAATAAAATCAGTCGAATAAACTAGTCCAACAAAGGGCTGTGGCATTTAACTTCAGACCACACTGGAGGGAGGAAGGTTTGCCGAATTCCCACTTTTCGGGGTCCATCCTACAAACCTCTGCTGAGTGCAGCAGCCAGCTCCACCTGGGGCACAGACAGACCATTTCAATGATATAGTTCCCATATTTTATCTCCTAGCCAAATATAACCACATCAATACCTCGCTGCAGAATTACAAGTATTTATAACCAGCCTGCCAATTAAACCAACGATGTCCAATTAGTTTCTCGGGGACAGACTTCCACAGAGACCTGCGGGACCTTCCTTCACCAGGGCGCTGCTCTGGCCAAGCTGGGCAGACGTGTCCGATCCACACGCACCATGCCCTGGAGCTCAGCCATCTCCTCCACTGCCTATCTGAGATCTACTAAGCTTCTCCCCATTTCCCATATGGTCAGAATGTCCAGGGCTGATGTACTCAAGGACTTACCAATTTGATGATGTGGGAGACAGGAAGCAATATATCCAAACATGTCCTTTGCTAGAGACAGCCTTAAACTCATCTGGTCCTTCATCAGATGTAAACAGCTTAGTTATACGATGTCCCGTGAACATGGACGCCACGTACGTGAGCACAGATCTAACCAGAGTATTCTTTAGCATGGACAGCTCAGGGAACTGTATGTAGATAATCACAATTTTGAGCCACAGCATGCTGACGTCCTATGCCTGTTCTAGTTCCTCTACATCTTGCCTTGCTATGTGTTTTTAAAACATATGGTTCCCACCTCTGACCCTCTCCCACTTTTGGGCTCAGCCTGCAAATCACATTGTTACAGATGACAAAATAACCCATGTATCTGCAGTAACTTATTTTCCAAACCCATGGTGGTAATGGCAGGAACTGGTCTGTAAGTAAATGGACCATTTATTCATGGATTGTAAATAAAAGCATTCAATTCTTCAAAACCATAGAGCAAAGCTGAAGGTTCCCTCTTTGTCTGAGCCTGTGGACATCCAGCTCCTGCAAGCCGGGCAGTGGCGGGCAGGGGGCAGCTAAAAGACAGAAGAAAAGTAATTTATTCCCTCTCCCCTTCCACAATGTCCTCACCATTTAAATGTCGACCAGGAAAAAACTTCAGAACAGAAAGAGAGCTGGGCCATGCTCAGCCAAGGTCTCTCCAGGGCAGGTACAGCTGCACTTTCTCTTCTCCAGGATAACGGCAGGAATGAAGAGCTGCTGAGAGCACAACCTTCTCCCCTTGGTCAGAGGTGAAACCCGGTAGAATCTGACCCAACGAGTCCATCCCTGCTCCCGAGAGCAGCTGCCTGCCTGCAGGCAACCCAGTGGAGAAGCCACATCAGGTTATGGCCATCGAACCTCCTAGATTTGGAAGAGGCTCACTGGAAAAGGACCATTTCCTTTCCTTGGATGGGAATTTCCGAGAGTTAATTTTGAGACACTTGGAGGCTGGGGTGGAAACTAAGTGCAAGCAAGGTGAGGACCCAACAAACAGCAATCGCAGCCCTGTTGGGCCAGGAATTACAAGGCAGCAAGGTCACTAACGGGGGGGAAAAATTCAGCCGAGCAATTTTGAGGGGGAGGGAAGAGTATGAAATGATGCTGGCAAGCACAGGGTGAAATCAAACTGGAGAAATCAATAAAGGGAAAGGACAGAGGGGGGCAATGGGATGCGGGAAAAGATAAATTAAAGGCTTGCCCAGGGGTTATGATGGCTAGTGAGCAATAAATTAAATAAAAGAGGGCAACAGGGACGAGCAAGGTAGTGTGAAAAATTAATTAAAAGGAAGGGAGGCATAACCAAGGCATAAAACATGGGTGCTGGTGGAAAGATTAGAGGACCCAGGGAATGAAGAGGCTTTGAAAAGCATAAGAGGAGCCAAGGCAGAGGCTGTAAAGGCTGTGACCGCGTGTGAGGGTCAGATAAACAATGCAGATGCGTTTTCAAGAGTATGAGAAGCAGGAAACCTCTGAAGAAGAAAGGAAGCATCTCGCAGGAGGAGGCAGCGTTGGTAGTGCTGAGGCGCTGGCGTACCAAGCTTCACTCCTTGGCTTTTGCAGCCAAATGCAGTGGGGTACTGACCCCCCCATCTGCCTGCAAATGGTCTCCTTCCACCTACCCCTCTGCCCCCAAAGGAGAGGGCACGGGTGCTGCCTGCAGGATGAGGTGTTGCAAGATGGGTTATTTTAGCTGGGTGTCTTAAACGCATGTCTGCTGAGACACAAGGGAAGGGGTGAACAGGTCTGACTCGAGCTGGCTGCCTCCAGCACCCCCTCCAGCTCTCCAAAATGAAACCACAGCCCTCCCTGCAACCATTTCTGAAGGCATCCCCCAGCTCCTGAGCAAAATTCACCAACATCTCAGCACGGCAGTTCAGTTTAGCCCATGCCCAGGTGTGGATGCGCCCTGTTGACTTGTTCACATTCGTGGGACAGGCTGACTTTGGGTGGTGGGCAGAGGACCCTGGCCTCAGGGGATTTATGTGGCAAGCACAGACCTACATCCAAGTCCTTCCTGGGTCCGTTTGCTGTTGGGGACTTGAACGCTGGGTCTCAGACTGTACAGGGGAGCACCCCGCTTGCCTCAAGGGTTATCTTGGGGTGAGTCGCCTTCACTCTTTTACGCTGAACCTGTTCCACTTTGAACAAAATAATGACACGTGCTGGGAGAAGTGGAGATGGGGAAGGAGGCGGATGGAGAGAGTACGGCTCTGCAGCCTGGGAACTGCGCATCTCACTTGGGCACTGAGGAACCTGGACTTTCTCAATCTTTGTGAGACAGGAGTGAAGCAGCTCTCCAGTGGATCCCTGCTCAGCAGCCTGGCTGCACTGAGCCTTGTCTCGAGACTTCAGATCTCTGTGTTTGGGGCTGCTGTGCCAGGCACTGCCTGGAGAGCAGCTGCGTGGGGTCAGCCCACAACCCTGCGGTCCGTCGCCTGCTTCCCAGCCTCAGGTGCATCACCGGGAAGGCAGCAATTAGTGACGGGCTGGGGGTACGGTGGTTTTCAAAGGATTTACAGTTGTGCGCCAGAGAGGATAAGCAGCAGGTCATCAGCTCTGTGCAGAGCAGGATGGAGCATCCCAATGCCACCATTTCTGCACTGACAGATTTTCTGTTGGTAAGTCAGGTCTCGTTCTCAGCTCTGCAGCGGTCAGAACTCAGGCAGCCTGGATGGGACCAGCTGCTCAGCAGGGACAGGCAGTCCTGTGTCTGGCCTCAAAAGTCTCTGTCTTTTTAGCCCAGGATGCTGATGCACTTACAGGGCTGCCCAAGACCACAGGAGCCTCCTCCGGTTATCGTGTCAGCATAAGCAATGAGCTTTGTAAGCTGCTACTGCCCATCACTGCAAAGTCAGTATTGCCCATCAAATAAGTCAGTATTTCATTAGCGGGCTGTTAATTGCCACTGTAGTGCATGTGATGCTTTGCTTTTGGAGGATTTCTCACAGGGAGTAGAGATGCAATTTTTAGAAGAAGAGCCGAAGAGTGTTTGGGGGCATGGGTGTAGGAAATGATTACACGAATATTTTCAGGCCCTTCAAATCACAGGGGAAAAGAAAAAATTGGACAAGTCTGGATCACACCTGCCTTTAAAGCAGCATTCTTTGAAATGAACAGGCTGCCTCGGTGCTCAGAGACAGCTAAGAAGATTATAAGCAAAAGATACCTATGCCGGAGGAAGAAAGAAGAAATAATAAAGGCATTCAAAGCTATGACAAGCAAATGAAAAAAAAAGAAAAAAAAAAAGAAAAAAAAAGAAAAAAGCAGACTTTTTGGATATACCAGGAGGGATACAAGCAAGATTGACAGTGGCAGCCTGTCAGGAACAGATGCAGAGCATCACCCAACCCAGAAGACAGTTCAAGGGCTTTCACGGGTCTCAGTGGCCACCGATCAGGCACTGCAGTGAACGCTTGCAACGAAGCAGGACAAGAAGTAATGGGTAATTAACAACATCAGAGAAAGCTAAATGGGCTCCCTAATCTCCCTCTGCCCCAACAAACTTTGCTTTGGCTTCTCCTGGAACCGGACTATAGACAGCTAAGTGACATTCGTTGTACCCTAGACAGCAGGAAGCAGGTCAGGTCTCAGGGAAGTTGTAACGTAAATAGATGAGGAAAGGGGTGCATTTCCACTCCTCTTTGACATACCAGAGGAGGGGTACATACGTGGGGTAGTAGGGCTCAGAATCAGTTTGAGTTCAGCACGGTGCAGAGCTGGTGCTGCAGGGATCTGATCACAGGGAGCCTGCGCTGGATCCAGAACGGAGATGTCACTCTGCATCTCCACTGAGACACTGCCTGTCCTTATTTTGTGTGCATTTCTTAAAATTCACAAACTCAGCCTGCACACAGAGACCCTGGGGTCAGTTCCCACCTCCTGTAGCTCTCCCGCCAGATTTGCTGCTGAGATTCAAAGGGAATTTCGGTGCACAGCAAGAACAAAAGCTGCCTTATTCTTTTATACGAAGGCACAAGCAGATGACCGAGAGCCCTTGGGTTATTGCGGGGTGACGTTCACCACGCCGGGGCATCGCTTACAACCCATCAGCTGGCAACCAATTTCACAGCGGTTTAAATTATCACCATCGAGTGCACGGCCGGTGCGGGCTGCGTGTCAGCATACACACTGCAGCTTACCTGGTGAGCGGTAACTTGTTTGGCTGTTGTAAGACAGGCTCTTCCACCTGTGTGCATGGGCTCTGTTATCAATGTTTCTCCCAAATCTGTATCACACGAAGCTTCATGCCCCCAAAGTCCCGCGGGAGGCAGATCTGCTGAGCGGGACAATGTTCCCTTTCCAAGTTACTTCTCCGAATATAGCCACATTTGAAGCTTTTGCCCTTTAAAACACTAATTCCTATAATTACTAAACTTCCTAACTACAAAGAGTCGTTGTTCAAGGGTATGGCGTTAAGGACACCCTCAACTCACCCAGCCTCAGAGAGGCCTGAGGCTGCCCTGCTGATTGCATGCGGCTCCTTTGAAGTAGGAATCTGTCATTCAAGAGGATTCACCCAAAACCTTTGGTATTTCTTGGTCTGAGCTACGTTGGAAGAAATTAAAGCAACAGGCATATATCCCCGCCGTGGCCGCGCACACTGAGGTAGGCGGTGCGGGGCCCACTGCCACCCCCAGCCCTGGGTCAGGCCCAGCTGGTCCCGGCACTGCAGCTCCAAGCCATCACACTGCTGCTCGGGGAACCCCAGAGACACCCCGGGTTCGGTTCTGTGCTTGGTGCAACCCAGGCACACGTTCAGCCTGCAGGCAAGACGGGACACAACGAGGAACGAGGTGAGGTGAAGGAGGAGGAGATAACCCACGGGAGGTCAACAGGGCATGGGTGGCACAACCTGGCTCCCAGTCAGCTCGGCAAAGCCAAGCTTTTAGGGAAAGACGCAGAGGGACAATACAGGGTTTGACTATACGGCTTTCCCCTAGCACATAGGAAAGAACGGGCAAGCAGAAGACCAAGACTGCCATGGTCCCTGTTTGTGCTTCTCCTGTGAAGGGGTGGAACAGTCCGTCACCAAGAGCTTGTCCCTGCAGAGCTCGTCTACAGCTGGGGACCCAGATCAGTCCTCCAAGGTTACCCAGCACATCCCAAGGGCACCCTTACTGACCTTCTCATCCTGGTTCGTTTCAGCTGAATCTCCACCCTCAGGGAAAAAACAAAAAAGACAGGATTTTAGAAGAAAAATCCACCCTACCCCGCACAGCTCATCACAGACACAGGGTGCATGGCACCCAGCATCCTCGGGGAAAGGAACCCAGCCTAAACTCTCCAGGCAGCGCAAGGTCCTGCACATTAGTGCTATGTCTTTGTGTCACACTACAGCCTGCGAAAGGTCAGTGCCTCGTAGAAGAAACACATATGATAATGAAATGCTACAGAAGGGGGGTGGTAAAATAAGCAACTTTTTGGCTCATTTCCTATGATCTTCAATTCAAGCCAAGCTGGAAGCAAATCTCAGGCCTGGATTTTTATTGATGAAGGAACACGGCCATCTGTCTGTTTGTCTTTTCTGTATTTCTTGCTAACCCTTATTTCTCTCCTTAAAAAAACACATCCATGCTCACATGTCATATTTGATGCATCTGACAAGGTCAGAGCCATCACATCCCATCAAGCACGCGCCGATACAGCCTTGCAAAGGGAAGCCGAGAAAAGATGTGTAAAGAGAGTTCTATTTTCGTATTTTCATTTTAAGGCATCTCCTTGACTTCTGCTTTCTGACTTACTTTCCAGCTCCGGTACTCACCAGAAAGCTGCATCTGGTTAGGAGAGGACATAATGAACAAATAGCACTGAGCTACTCAGTTGTCTCCTGTCCCCCGTGTCTGAGCACCTCATGGAGAAATGTTTTCATGATCATAACTCCAGTTCAAGCTAGAGCAGAAAAACTATTCCCTTTTGGAGCCTGAGAACTGAGAAACTCAGGCCCAGGTCTTCAACACTGACTGGACGACTTCAACGGCTGAAGCCCAGCTGACTGGCTAGGGAACCTGGGAAAATTATGGAGAACTTGAACTCTGAGGCAGGCATTTAAACCTGTTTTCATCTAGCATTAAATCCTGTCCCTGGCCTTTCTCTCCGTAATGTGCAATATTCCTTGAGTGGGCAGCAACTGGTTCTTGGCAGGAGAGGCAGGGCAAAAGAAGCCGAGATGGTGAGGACCTGGTGGTTCAGAAACCAGAAACGTGAAGAGCCCATCCTCAGTCCTTCTGCCCATCAGCTTGTTTCTCCAAGAAGCAGTTAAGGTGTCAATAAATACAAGCCACCCCACTCCAAGTCTGTGAGCGCTCCCTTGAGTTCTTCACAAACTCACTCCAGCTGGGTTCCCGTTCCATGAGCACAGACAAACAGCCAGGGGATGCCTGTGATAGACCACTAACACCTGGGGCAGCTCTGATGTTCCCTCTTGAGCAATTCAGAAACTTTTAAGGTTTCATTCTGCAAACATTTTCACCTGAAGTTTGACCACAGGCGCTATCCTTAACCATAGCAGAAGAAATGACTTGTGTGATCATCTGTCAGCTGGTGGAGTTGTTTGGGAAAAGATTTTACATTTTCCATTCATGCAGTACGTTAATCTGAATTAATCTTCAAGTCTTGAGAAGCTCTGAGAAACAGACAATTTCAAAAAGCAAATCCAGAAATGAAAAAATCCAAAAATCCCCAAATCAGATAATTTACATTGACATGTTATTTTGATAAGATCAAGATTTGCAGAAAACCTAACTCTCACATACAGTATTCATTATGAATCGCTTGCTCAGCTCTTAAAAGAATCAAACTTTTTGGTTGATTGTAGGAAACCAGCTCAGGAAGGTATTATTAACCCATAGCTTTCTTTGAGCATAAGAGTTTTGACTGAATTTATAGGTTTAAAATTAGACATATGCTTGATATTTTTTTTGGTTTATCAAGGTTTTAAATCTCAAACTAGATACCACTGGATCATGTTCAGCCTTACTATCCTTAAACAACACCAAATGACCTGCTCTTCTCATACGCCAAGAAATGACTGAGCTACATAACTTTCTGCTTGGAGACTGCATGATCAGCTGGGAGGTCCAGAGCAGAAAGGTCTCCCAGGCAGAGCTGCAGGCAATGGCCTGTCATGCGATCCGTCACTTGGCATCTGGAACCACCACAGCTTTCCTGTTGTCTTGGCAGAGTACTTGAGAGCTTCACACAATTAATTTGCTTATTTAAAAGCAGAGGTAACCACAGGGACAGAGCAATGAGGCTGTTTATAAAAGGTTAATTAGTATCTCATCTTCCACTAACGCACCCCTAGCAGAGCCATGTGAGCATGGCATGGGCAGAAATGAGGACACAGCTTCTCAAAGAACCTCTGCGAGGCTCCAGCGTGAAGAAAGGCAGCTCAGCACGTCAGCATTTGGCTCTCGCTGGAAAACCTGATCCTTTATCGGAACTGCTTGGGTTCCCACTCAAAGCCAGCTAAGCTCAGCTCCGCATAGGCAGAATGCATGTGGGTGCAAAGGGAGGGGATGGATCCATCACGGAGAACTTTGGAGCTGGCCAACACCAGGATGCGAGCCTGCAGACTGTGCACTCCTGGTGCTTGCAACTGCTAAATGACTCCTAATCATCTTCAATCCAAACAACCCCTGACATGCTCTGTTTTCACGACAAACTTTAGTGCCAAGAACATGGCTTTTCTAGCCCTAAACACATCCGCTTCCCTGCAGAGAGCGGTCATGGACTAAGGCCTCTGATGAGGATCGTGCTCCTCTCACCTTGCGTTTGCTAGATGGGCTCTGCTTATTTCCTAGGGGATCTCACCACACTGAGTCTATAGCAAAACAAAAACTCTTCAGAGGCACCAGGACTCCCAGGACTTTGGCAGAAAGGGTCAAGACAGATTTGTCCTCTTTGGGTGGTCTCAAGGGTCCCATTGCGGAAGCATGTTGGGAGTGTGCAGACTTGAATCTGTTTATCTGCCCAGTGCTCTTTCATTTTCTGGGGAGAGCTCGGGGTCACTGGGTCTATGAGGAGACAGCATGGGTGTGACAGACCCAGGGTCCACTTTCTGGGCAGCTTTTTAACCAGTTCTCCCTTCCTCCACTTCTTAGTTTGCCTAGAAGGGATCTCTTTCCATATTTTACATAAGTCTATTTTGACTCAACAGTTTGCATCATAACCGATGGCCAAAGCGGGCTGCAGGTGACAGCACGTCTGTCCAGTGCTCCATCTGCAGAGGCGCTGGTATGAATGAATGAATGGGCGTCATATCCCAATTTCTGCTCCTCCATGTCAGTTGCTGACGATCGCTCTCTCTGCTAGGACCACGCTCTGCAGGAGACAGTGGTGACAGGTCTGAAGCCTCTTCTCCCTTTAATTGCTAAACAAACCCACATACTTTGTGTCATCTTGTGGGAATTGTCTGAGCGTAGTGTCAATTATTCGGGTTTCTTCTCCTTTCCTTAGAGGTTTTCAAAAACACACAAGTCACTGGGGACAACTGAAGTTTACTGCGCTCTTGAGAGAGAAGACCATCTGTGGTCAGAAGCACATGGGGCTGGTAGCGGGGCTCAGAAAGCCACGTGCACAGCACCCTGCTCTGAACTACTCGACATTCATAGTAATCCCTGCGCTGGGAAAGGATGTTGCTGATGAGATGATTGCATTCAATAATCTTCCCAGCACATGCTTGCAAAAGCACGAAGAGAAAAAAAGCACTTGTGCATGCACACCTCAGAATCCACACTGCAGAAATCCTGCTATCTAATTGCCTACAGAGGAATAAAAATTAATACATAAAAAATAGAGAAGACAAGCCACAAAGGGCAGAGCCAGTCTGTGCCAGGCACAAATACTTGCCCGCTCTTGCTGAAATGTTAGAGCGGCAACGTGAGCGTGGCAAACAGCAGAGCCGGCAGCAGACGGCAGGCTAGCCCTGCTCTCATGGCTGCACACACCACTGCTGCTCCTAAAGCGCTGAGCTTGTCTTCTGACGGTCCGTGACACCCGTAGAGCCTCTGGAAAGAATTACAACTTTATAGTGAGATACATCAGCTATCCTACTGCCCATTCATTTCCTTGACAAAGGCATCTCAGTCACAGAGGGTGACTCGGTCCCACAGTTAGGCTTTTTTAGCCTTGGTCATGAACCCCGTGAGTGCTCCGTTCCCATCCCACGACCTCCTCCGCACCGGACACTGCAACCCTTCACCAGAGCCTGCACCTACCAGCATCTGCGCTGGGCACTGATACCTGTGACCTCCTCCTGACCCGCATCGTCTTTTCTAAATTAAGAAACCTGTTACATCGCTTCCTTCCTTGGCCCACGGGATGCTAAGAAGGTCACTACCAGATCGTAGCTTAAAGGGCTACTGAGCACCATCCTAATCCTGGAAGGACAGGAACTGCCAGAGCTGATAAATGACCTGAGCAAGTGATTACAGTCTGGATTTATTTGTGATTAGACACTGTGATGGACCTCTCCGACACTGGGGTTTTTTTCTAAAAGACAGACAGAAAATTTCATCCATCCGGTTTTTGCTGAGCGGCCTAAGGATGCTCTGTGTCCTCTCACTACAGGACACTTCCAACCCTGCAGTGGACTTAATAACAGGCATTTCTGTGACCTTCCCTGCACTGCCAGAATAATGGGCATTTTCATCCCAGTTCTCCGGAGTTATTCTCACTCCTCTTCTCCAATTGCCTGAATGACAGGTATTTTCACAGCTTTTCCTGCATACCCCAAGAAATAGGTAGTTTCACAGCTCCCTCTGGAATCAACCTTTATTCTGTGCACTACCAATAATTGGAGGGAGAAGTGAAAAATGAAAAAGCAAATAATCAACCAGCAGCTTTCAAGAGTTCAGAAGTCCCGTGGAAGCGAAGAGCCCGCGGATTGAAGGAGGTGCTGTAGTTCAAGCCCTGCAGTCTATGCACGCAGGATAAAAGACGCTTTCCTCCACTTACAGTAAATACTCTGTATGAAAAGAAGGCTCCATGGTTTAAAGCACTGTTTAATACGCCAACAGCCAAAACAAAACTTTGAAAAAGTTCTGGCAGTGTTCTTTTTTAAAATGTCTTGAATATTAAAAAAAATAAGGTATTTCTTCAATGCTGCTGAATCCCATAATTTCATTTGCTGAGTTAAATCCTGGTCTATGGAATTAGGGCACAGTAGTTCTCTTATTCATGCAGAAAAGGGTTTTTAGCCAGCTCATTTGTTTAATATATCTGTATGTCAGAATTTTTTAGTCCTACTTTGTGTCAAGATATTCTCACTAGTACTAAGGGAAGGTATATTCAGCTAGAAGCAGAAAATGGTTTTAAAAAAATCATAAGCAAACCCGAATTCCCTTTCTCCTTCAACTGACTGATTTTGGTTTGAAAAAGTTCAGGTGGATCTCTGCCCCTCTGTTATGTGGAGTTTCCTGGATTAGATTTCCAGATAAGGTAAGAAATGTAAAACTCCTGGATCCTTATTTACTGCAGGTGGTATTTCCTGGGGTCCACCAAGCAACAGGAGAGCTCCTGCCTGGATGATAAGAAGTTTTACCTGATCATATTTTTTTTTCCCCCTCCTACATTAAGTTCCCAAGAAAAAAACCCAACCATGATACCAGTTAAAACAAATGTGTTAAACCAGGACTATAAACCCTGCCAAACTGGAAACTGAGGATCTGCTTTTATTCATCTGTCTGGGAACTGGAGGGGAAAGTCCACTGTTGAAAACACTACATCACTCCATCTTCATGTCATGAATTGTGCATAGTACGGTTATGTCCCAAAATCTTCATTCACCCTCTGCTGAAGCAAAGTCCAGGTTTTATTCACCTAACGTCCCGTTCCTCTGTTCCGACTGAAACAAACCTCCCACAAAACCAGGAAGAGATCTCCCAGCTCAGGTCTTCATTGATTTCCTTGCTCAGGAAGCAGAACAAGTTTCTAATAGCCACAGCGATTCCTGGACCAGCATTTCCCAATACTTAGGTCACACTGTCACTGGTTCTGATGCCTAAACCCTCTCCCGTCCCTCCACAAAGCTTCTTCAAAGAGGTGCTTTCAGCTCAGCCTACCTGGCCAAGCTGGGTCTGGGGGATGTTAAAGCTCCCGTCCTGACAGTTCCATGTCTGTTGGCACTTTGGAGTTGGCTGTCTTTCTAAATTGTGGCCTGAGGAGACTGCTGTACCTTTTGGGGATGGGGGAACTACTCTGTCCTGATCAAAGAGCTAAGAAACACAGCCCCGATTTGCTGGTGTTCAAGGAAATACCGAGAGCATGCTTTCTCTCTGCTTACCCCGTGCAGAGGCAGTACCAGGGTTTTGATCAAACTCTGGGCACCCTCCTTCACCGCAACACCGGCTCTGCAAGACGCGTGCCTGCCCCGAGCACGATGGCCCCCATGCGCACCACTTCTCCCCAGCTTCTGTTTGCAACCTCTTGCACCGGGGTGTGCCCCAGGAAAGTGAAGAGCAGAGTCCACCTCTACATTACCCAGAAGTCACGCTTGTATTCACATTCACTCCAAACTCACTGCAAACGTAACTTTTAGAAGAAATATAAGTAAAGAATTAGAAATTAAACTATGCCAAAACCCACCGTGTCCCGAACGATCGCAATCTGCCCATCAGGGTGTAATTACAGCAATCCTGTTTCTATTGCCAGTAGCACACGAGGGAATGGCAGATTCTCAGCACATCCATCAACCCCTGACTCCCTGAACGCTGACACCAGGCATGGATGAGGTTTCAGCAGGTTCAAAGAGAAAACCTGCAGCCTGAATCCAGCATGAAGCCCATTCATACAATTCAGCATCTGAAGTAAGGTGTCCTTGCTGCCCCAAATCTCACCGCCGAGTCCTGCCTCGGACAGCAGCAGCCAGGAATCGCAGGGATCTCTCCCACCATTCCTCACGTCTAAAGGTACTCCAAAACAGTTACTTACCGGGACTGGTGTGGGCACTTGGGGTTTGTCAGTCCTTCCCGTCGCCGGTCTGGGAGCAGGCGCAACACCCCTCTACGGTCTCAGCTTCTTCACCCTGCAAGAATCAGGACACGGGGTTTTTTTGCTAGTTGTGGCAAGCAGATAATCCGGTACTTTCTAACCCTCAGCGGAGAAGGGTATGTTGTATTGGAAAGAAAAGCCTCCGGCTGGTTGTCTGCAAGGATCAGACCCAGGACTTTCTGAGCTAAGACTCTGAGCTGCTTAGCAAGGAGCTCAAACCCGAGCAGAGCCAGTTGTGCCTGCAGGGCTGAATACTCGGGATAGCTGCTAGGGAGGTGGTTCCAATTGGCTCCCACAAGAACTGCTACATCGTGCTAATGCTTACAGAGAACAAGGTAACCGGAAGATAGAGGCGAGAGGAATTTTTGGTCAGGATGGTTAGGATTTGTTAAGGGAAAACAGTTTCTTCAAACTGCAATATCCCACAAAGCAAAAAGTTTTTCATGGTTTTAAATTTCTTTTGTGTTTTGAAAAGGTGTTTTGAAACTAAAGATTTTGCTTTGGGTCAGGCTGAAATGTTTTGTTGATGGAATTGAAATGTTCTGCTTTAAGTCAATTCCTCTGGGTCCCCCCAGGCTGCAGGAATACCTCCCGGGAATTTAAATGAAGGTTCTTTCCCTTCCCTGCTGTGGGCTGAGATACCTGGTTGGACTGCACGCGGTGCACTGACGTATCTCCTTGAGAGACCTGCCAGGCAGAAACACAACCAGGGCATTACAATCTGGAAGTGGGAGCTGCAGGACTTTCTACGGCATTTTTTATGTTGGGCAACACTCAAGCACCTGCTGAACAGGCTCCTGGGTCAGCACAGTCAGGCTGGCCCGCGATCCTCCCCGCAGGGAAAGCTGCTGAGCATGGTTGCACGTCCCATAAGAACTGGGCTAATGAATAGAGGTGGCACGTAGGTCCCGTTAAATCCTCACTCCTCTGCACGCTGAATCTTCCCCCCAGTCCCAGCACTCTGGGCAAGAAGGTGGGAGCTGTGGTCGAACGGATGGGATGTAGCGAGACCTCCTCTGTGCTTTGTACTCTCCAGCCCCAGGCTCCGGGACACAGACTGCCCCTCCAATCTCACAGAGCTGATGGGAACTGGATCCAGGTCTTCATACCCCCACTCCAGCGCCTAAACCATTAACAAGATCCAGAGATTAAACCCATTCCTTCAAACCAGCCTTCTTGGGCTAGCGATGATCTACAACAGAGGCAATAAATCACTGTGAGATTCCTGCTCTGCTTTCTCCACCCTCCTCAAACCAGTGATGATTCCCACCTCCTGCCTTCCAAGCAATGTTTCCTGAGTAACCACAGCTTTTATTGAAAGACCAATATTTTTTCCACCCTGCTCTGTGAAATACTCAGATACGTGGGCTGCCCGATAGCCTGGGGAGGGCAGGAGGACCAGTCAAAGCTCCTGCTAGTCATCAAACGTTAGGGTGAATGGTTACTTTATCCACCCAGCCTGTCAGGAGAGCCTGCCCGTAATTAGAGACTCAATTCAGTCTCAGTTACACCACAGCATTGCAAAAGGTCAAACTGGAATAAAGTTTTTAATTGAAACTGAGAAAGCACTGAAGAGACAGAGAAATGAAGCACTGGGCTTCAACCCACAATAAGGACACACATATCTAATGAGCTGATCAGAGATGACACGCTGGCTTTCGCAGCAGAAGTCTCTGCACGCTCCGGCAGTGTACCGAAGGGATAATCCCTCCTGCACAGGGGTTCAAAGCTCTGCACGAAGGCCACCACAGTGACAAGGGCTAAAAGCAGGAGACGCTGCCACGTGGCCACGTTTCCCGTCATCCAAGAACCCAATAAAGTGTTCAAGATGCTGAACTTCCCAGTGCTGTTTCCTCAGTTCCCCTCCATTTCAATGGACCCATCGTTCAAGTTTATTGAGCCTTCACAGAGATCTGGTAGCATGTCTCAGAAGTTAAATGGAACATATAAAGTTCTGGAATCGACGACGAGTGTAGCAATGCCACGGGAACTGCATGCAGGAGAGATGCAGAAGAGGGGAGAGTAAGAGAAACTTGAGGCCAAACCAGGTCTGAACATCAAAACTCTCCGAGACAACAGGGACGTGGAAAAGCAAATTGCTCATGGCCTCCTCTGATCATACCTGCCGGAGCCCCGAAGGTCCCTACTTCACTGTTGCTTGGACAAAACAGGGCAGACGGAGAATTACAGAATTAAATTCCAGTGAGGAAGGAGGAACAGAGGTTTTACCTGAGATCTGGATGAAGTTCTGAATACCTTCCCCTATTGTCCTTCCAAACTTACCCAGATGCCTTGACTGAGGCAAAAGTGCTTATCTTTTCTTCACTATGAGGGTGGTTCTTCACCGTGAGGGCGGTGAGGCACTGGCACAGGTTGCCCAGAGAAGCTGTGGCTGCCTCTGGCTCCCTGGAACTGTTCAAGGCCAGGCTGGATGGGGCTTTGGGCAACCTGGGCTAGTGGAGGGTGTCCCTGCCCATGGCAGGGAGGTTGGGACTAGGTGATGTCTAGAGTCCCTTCCAACCCAAACCATTCTATAATTCTACGATCTTACTCCTAAAGCCTTCTGTTGATAAGAACAACTCAAAAGTGTGTGAGAGGAGGGGAAGTATGAGGGACAGATGGACATGGGGCATCAAAAAGCATCAGAAGCTCTGAGTTCTGGTCTTGCCTCCATTGTGCACCGGTGCCTCTTTGAGACCAAGGGCCAAATTACTGCATCTCTTTGTGACCCTCAGGATGTTAAGTTAGACCCAGACGAGGTCTACAAAGTTGACTAATAACCTGAAGTGGAAGCTGTACAGGAGGTGGCATAGAAAAACCTCACCACTAGCAAGATCAAGGCAACCAAGAAAAGAAGTCCACGTTTGCTGCTCCATAATCTCT
The DNA here is from genome assembly GCF_028858705.1 of Grus americana. Taxonomy (NCBI): domain Eukaryota; kingdom Metazoa; phylum Chordata; class Aves; order Gruiformes; family Gruidae; genus Grus; species Grus americana. The sequence continues at coordinate 2,521,398 of NC_072868.1, forward strand.
CTTCTACCAACTGTACAGCTACATGAAAGACCAAATTGTCCTGCTGTTATACCAAGTTCCTCTTCACTGCATGAGTCCTAATGAATTCAGGCAGCAGGAGCAGCAGACTCCGGCCCTTGCAAGGCTGGAGTCAATCAGTCCAGTGCACCATCCGGTGATTTTTCTAGAATCACTTCAACCTACAACGCAAAAGTGAAGGAGGAAGGAGGTAAGTACCCTGTCAAAATACAACACCACCTTTCAAACAAAGTAACTGCAGTAAAATGTGCTGGTTTATTTTCACTCTGGGCTCCCAAAACATTTCCCTTCTCTCCCTGAATGATAACGGGCATAAAAATTAAATATAAATTCTCCAACAAAAAGCAAAACGCACTGAAGGGTAATAAATCATGGGGGCTGGATGGCATTCAGAGGAAGTTGGGGGAAGGAATAAAGGATGAAATAGTGCAGATACTGACTAAGACATATCATAGACCCTTAAAAACCCAAAACTCATCCTCAGGGCAGGGAACTCAACACAATGGGCTGAATTTTGATGAAGCAGCAAAGGGAACTTGCCCAGTGAAGCAGCGGGGTTGGTACGTGGTGCTTGTAGTCCCGCAGGGCTCAGAGCACCGTGAACGTCACCCCAGCACCACGCTTGCACCCCCACCTCATGCGGGGATGAAGACGCCGATGAAAACATCATCTAATTTCCCCAAAGCCACAATTCTGTGCCAGTTGTAGAACGTCGATGTCAGAGGACCTGCAAACAGAAAGTCTGTTCTGGGCGTTTCTAAAATATTTTGTACAAAACAGGAGACGTGCCCTTCTTGCTCACCCAAAGGGCCCGCAGGGATGTACCCGTGGGACTTGTGCTGCCCCTCTTTCTCCCCAGGGCCATGTGCCAAACGTGAGCTGTTGCACTGGCACCGGGATCGACTGAGGACTCCACAAAAAGTAAGTGCTGCAGTGGGGTTATACACATTTCCAAACAGCAGCTACCACGGACTGGATGCTCTCTCATCCAATGACCTGAGATTCTTACATCGGCATTTCCAGTAACCTGAAACACTCCCCAGGGCACCACAGAGAAGCACAATATTCTGGAAACACTATATATCAGCACTGATTTTCTTCTAATAAACAAGATCACCTTTAATTTTGCAGGCACCTCCTACTTCATTAAACTTCAAGATCTTGCTCTCCAGGGGTTTCCTCCTCAACTGGGGCAGGAAATGAAAAGACAGAAAATGCAATTTAATTGGGGATGAAGCTTCATCTTTACGCTGCCTATCATAATTATGTCATTTAAAAACAAGCGTGGAGCAGGTGTGAAATGGCACCAGCTCTAGAAGCGCATAAAAAAGGTTGACACCAGCAGCATGTCTCAGCAAGAATCAGATGGTGCAACTTGAAAACTCCTTTTCTCTTTGGTTTCTTTCTTCCTTTGTTCCCTCAAACTTCTCAGGAAAATTTCTTTTGAAATGGGAGAGAAGAAATGGCATCTTTGCCAAGCCACGTGGTTTGAAAGGGAGAGAAGGTAATTTCGCTGTCATGTGCTGGGACACAGCAACAGTCCCTGCGAAATGGGGGGCAGGGCTGGTGGTGGCATAAAGGACAGGCAAGTGGAGGTACCTCAGTGCAGCCACATGCCTTCGTGTGACACAGAGATGGTTGTGCTCAATCTGCTGCTCCTGCTTCTTCCTCTCTGGGTATGGCTTTGCCTCCCCTTGCCATCCTGGACAAGATGTCCAGCTGGGTTTGATGCTTGCAGGTGAGACTGGAGTGCACCATTATGGAAGTGACCTCAAGGTGCTGGAGTTTGCCCTGGGAGTTGGGTGGGAGAGGGTTCCTGCTTTCCCTCGGGTCACCCAGCCCCTTTCCCAGCACCCATGCTCCAGCACCAGGAGGAAGAACAAAGCGATGGAACACTTTTGTCAAGTTAATACTGAGGGTTTCAGTTGACCTTCTGCAGAGAGCAGAACCAAGGAAGAGCAAGGAGAGCTCTGCGGATGGGTTATGCTGCTCGTTATAAGGGAAAACAGACCTGAAGTTCATCTTTTGAGCTGCTAGGGAGTCTTCATGGGATTTAGGACAGCTCAGTTGGCTCAAGCCTTCCCCAAACAGCTTCCACCACCGAGGCTTTTCCATCTGAGGAAGTCCAAAATCAGAGTCATTACGTGTGTCCCTCCATGCTGAGATCTTCTCTGGAATGGCCTATCCATGTGGGCTGGGACCTTGGACCTGCTTGTGCTCCAGCCTCTCTTCTGCACAACGGCAGTTTCAGCACACGTCTGCCCTCCAGGGCCCTTCCAAAATCTGCAGGTGAGAGTGCCACCCGAGCGCTGGGAGGGACTGGCAGGAACCGTGGAGAAACCAAACCATTTGACTTCAAAACAAATGCAGAGCGGCTCAGCTCGGAGCGTTCCCAGGCTCCTGCTTTGCCTGCTCGCTTGGTCTGACGCCTGTACGTTCCTCCTGAAAAAGAGATGCCTGAAACATAAGTCAGAGCAGAGATCTCTACTCTCTGTGCCTTTGTGGATGTTATCAGTAACACCCTGGATTTAAATAATGCCTATTTTTCTAATAAGTGCCTGTTCTATACTTCCAACCATGGCAGATAAAATAGGGAGGAACTCTGTTTAATTGATGCACTTAATTAGTTGCTTGCCGTTGTCAAAGCCCTGCTCTTATATTCTGATGCAAATTCACAGCCTTTCATTTTAAGCAATACGTCAGTCTCGCTTTAGTCTTCCAGCAGTCCTCTAATGTCATATTTTCTCCCCAGTGAATCAATATTCAGATCCTCTAATTGGAACTTATCTGCTCATCCAACCTTGGGCTGGGTTTGTTTAGCAGCTGAGCGGATCAGACACTTTTTTACCGGCTGAACCAGCAGAGCCAAACTTTGCAGAGCAGCGTTCAGGCAGAGATGCTGCCTGCGGTGTGTGCCGGGAGCCGGCTCCGCTCCCTCCCCTCTCCCACACTCCCCTGTGCAGACCTGCACCACGAGCCGTGCGGCTCCCGAGCCACAGGAGCAAGACGTGCCTTGCCCGAGGCAAGAAGACCAGAGTATTTTCTGTAATGGAGATAGGAAACCCTAAACCACGTCCCAGCCCAGGATGGGATCAGGCACAGGTCAGCTCTCCTGTTCCACTTCGAGGGGTAAAGATGCAGCTCCCCATCATTTCTAATTTTAAATCATGAGGTCTCTGTCTTCTGCCTGTAAATTCTCCCCTGCTGTCAAAAGGTCACCAGGCCAGTTGGAAAGCTATTTTTCACAACCTTGCTAATCCGGAGGCACCTTGCTGCCTCCTCCCACCAGGAAAATGCTGACAAGAAAACTAATCAGCGGCCAGCAGGACGGCAGGTTGGGTAAGGCGTCGCAGACAGGACCGGCCTTTATGGCACCAGCCAGAAATTCAAGAGATTCAGGCGCGGTTTCTGGCACTTCCCCGGGCTCCCTTCATGACCTTGGGCTCCAGCTCTGTGCCTCAACCTCACCTCTGCTAACTGAGGCTAACAACACTTCCCACAGTCGGTCATGCGGATAAATTCATTTATGTTTAGGAAATAATCTATTACGACGGGCACAAGGGCCCTTTTACAATAAAACTAGGTATTTTTTCCTTTGCATCACCACCGGCTTTAGGAGAATGAAGCCAAGAATGACTGTAACCCACCACGTCCAGGGCTGGGCTTTTTACTAGATTTGTGCATTTGCTGGATAATCTCCCGAAGTCCGGGCTGAGCGAATTACACCGTTTGTGCTGAAATGTAAGAGGGGACTATGAAGTGGCTTGGAGAGGCACTGACCTGTCTCTTGGCTGGCAGGTGACAGGACAGCCCGTTTCAGTCGGAGGACAGATGACACCTTGATGAGCTCAGCATCTGCAGCCATCGATAAAGAAACTGCAGCAAGGTGCTGATCCCATGCTCAGCTCGGGGATCTTCTCCCATCACCTGCTGCCAGTTGTTGGCAAGAAGTATTTCTAAGGAATAGCAGCTGCCCAGCACCCTCCCCAAAACAACCAAGACTTGCCCAGGTGGAAGGGCTCGGCCCACAGGGTTTCCACTTGGATCAAGGGGGGTCACCAGGGACTGCTCGAGCATCATCCCTCCTGCTCTAGGACTTTACCAGGCTCTGAACCAAATTGCTTGATGAAAAGTCTTCAAGCCAGCATGCTGCACCTACACGCCTGGACTGCTAACAGCGTCAGGCACGCACATTTCCCAAGCCCTGGTGTGTTTTGCACCGTGGCTCAGGTAGGTAGTTACTCCAGGGCAGAGGGATGCAAAGCGCTCCAAGAGATGTCCACCCAGGCCTGAAGCTGCAGGGCCAGGAGATGCTCCACAGCAGCAGGCAGGTCAGGAAGGAGTTAAATCCTCCTCACTCAGCTCGTTTTGTCACCTGGACTGATAAAATCCACTGCTGGTGAATGGATGTCCATAGACCACCATTCTTTTTTAAATTAAATTAGGGATTGCAGACTGCCCCCAGTGTGAGACATGGACGCAGGCATCCCCCGGAGCCCGAGCTGCTTTGCTCTCCATCGCTTGCTCAGCACTGACACTGCCCGTGGTCAGCAGAGACCCTTGCCAGCCTCGGAACATCCCCAAGGCATCCCAGCTCAGCTGCCCTCCGAACAGCCTCTAGGACCTTGGGACAACCCCAGCCTGAAAACAGAATGAAAAACATCTCAACATCCTCATCCAGCAACAGTTCTTCCCATCTACAAAACATAAACTGGGGCTCAGCTACCAGGGCAGGAGGTGTCTGCTGAAGCACAGCACCCCAGGACCCCCGGAGACAGAAGGGAAAGGAAAGGGAAACTCCAAGCTGCCTGTCAAAACTTCAGCAGTGGAGATAATTGGTTTATACACATTTATCCCTGCACCCAATTATCAGCTCAGTTTAGTGTTTGATTTTACACGACTCTGGTCCTGCCGTTGTTCTGCTTGAGTCTGCCTCTCTCACTCATTTATGTATATATCATCCAGTCCCTAAATCATTTTTAATAGCTTCTTTATTCGCGTGCCCTCCCGTCTAATTCCAGCACCATCAGCACAAGGCAGGTTACAGATACGAAGAAGCTGACATTTCTCTTTTGAGTAATTTGCAGTGGATTTCTTGCCCGTTTGATGTAGTCATTTTGTTCTCTGCACTGATGTGACATTAATTATTGTTAAATATTCTTATCTGTTACATACAGTTCTGTTTAGATAAAGGTCAGTGCATGAACCCCTCACAGTGCTTGTTGCTGCCACGCTCTACAGCCAATTTGTCATTCTCTCCCTTCAATACCCTCATCTGAGTTTCAGTCCATTTTTTCCATTAATTCAGGCACAGTAGAGAGCCATTAAAAAATGCAAAATCTCTCAGCTGTTCAGATTGGCACTCGGATAGGAAATTATTAGCTTGGGTAGCACCAGTTGCACAGGACGGTCAGGTAATATTGACCATGCAAATCCAGCAGCAGCCTCCTGTTCAGGAACTGTATGGCTGCCCCCCAAAATACAAACATATTGCTGCTTTCACTGACAATCAGCTAAGCCTTGTGCAGCGTGCAATGCCCTCTCCCAGCCTGGTCTGCAGCGGGATGACAGCGTAAGCCCACACCACCCTCTCTTGGCAGAGGACAAGAAGGGCGAGCTCAAGCAGTCGTCACCAAATTTGCCACAGGACGCACGTGGTGGCAGGATTCTTCTTCCCTGGGACCTGGGGAGCAGCTGGACTCACGTGAGCCTGCTCACGCTGAGTAAATCCTACTCCTGCATCTGCTCAGTTTTGCTTTTTATCTCTCTGACTGAATAACTCTCCCCTGCCACCCCCACGTGTCCCTTCCCACGATGGCAGCTGTGATGTGGGGATGGATGCAGGGACACCCTGCCTGGGAGTCGTTCCCAGCACCCCTGTACCCCGCCTGCCTCGGGACACCTCGACGTGCTGAAACAGCATCTCCGTAGCATATTATGAGTACGGGCGTTGCAGGCTTGCTACCACTGGAAAGCAGCCTGTGACCTCGAGTGGCTCTCCCAGGAGCCGAGGTGGTCATACAATCTTACAGGGACACGCGTCAGCGCGGCGCAAACAACAGGCCTCAGGACATTTAGTCTGCAACAGCGGAGGGCAGGGAGCCGTCACAATTCCCGGGTCATCTTACACCAGCAGCCACCGGGATGATGAGCGGGGTTGGCAGCCCCCAGTACCTTATAAAACCTATTTTACTGCTCGGTTGAAGCTCGTGCTCTTTTATGCCTCCAGCCAACAAAGCGCTTCAGCACGTACTTAACTCCAAGCACGCAAATAGCCTTAATTACATCGAGGGAGCTGTTCAGACGCTTAAATTGAAGCCCATGCCTAAACAAGCGTCTGAGTGAAGACTTCAGCACGAGAGGAGGGAGAAAGGAGGATGGCAAGGAGCCTGCAGCAATGTGAAGCTGGTGACGAGGACCAGAGAAGAGATGCTCAGGTGGGGCAGGGGATGCTGAAAACAGGACTAGGGAAATGCAAGGTCTCAGCTTGCTCAAAAGGTGGATTCTCCTGCATGAGTGGAAAAGGATGCAAAGGTGGATTCGGCATGACCAAGACTACCACACAATAAAAGACGTGCTTGTTTCAGCACTTGCCAAATGGAAGAACATTTGATCATTTATTCAAAGTGACATTTAATTCTGCATTGTGCTAAATCATTTTATACTTTTAAATAAAAGAGAATAAACTCCCAAATTCATCCTTCTCTCAGTAAAATACAAAGAAATACTGCATATTGCTGAATGTAATAAAGTGTGGAGTTTTTTCCTCCACTTCTTTATATATAGAACAAGATAAAGAATAGAAGAGGAAAACGTGCCAGACCCCTCGGTTTTAGACTCAAAGGAAAAAAGTGTGGTTCACGCCACGCCAAACCTGCCCCAGACCAACAGTATTGGGCTTCTCACGCAACCGGCGCCCGCACGTGCGGTCCTGGGCAAGTACACATGCTGCGGTTCCTGCTCTGTGCAGACCTATGGACACTCAGAAATGTGCTACCACCATTGATGGAGACGAGGTGCAGGGCAGAAGCCCCTGCACCAAACAGTTTCTGTCTATACCTGACCCTCAGCATCTGCAGGTTCCTGCCTTGTAACTGGAGAGCTGGTCTGCACACAAGGGCTGCTCTACGCTTACGTAGCTGCATCTCACGGAGAAGACTTCATTCCCCACCCTTCCCAAAGACTCTTGTTCAGCACAACCGTCCATACACTCCTGGGCAAACAGATATTCATGGCTCAGGTCCTCAGCTTAGCTACACCTGTGTGAGCGGGAAGGAACTGCACTGCCACCCTCCCCTTCTCTAAATCAGGACACAGAGAAGGACGGGAGCTGGCTTCACGTGTTCAGAAAGGTTATGAGAAAACCCAGGTCCTCTCCGGGTTTGGGGACAGGATGTCCTGCAGCTAAAAATACAGAGACAAGCCAAAAAGTCAAGGCTAGCAAGAGGCATCAGTAGGGTGACTGAAGACAAAAACAGAGCTTGTTTATTTATGTAGCCAGTGACTATCCAGCAAGAGACTGAAACCTCCGCACACATGCTGCCTGCATGACGGACAGGCTCCTGCCAGCTGTAGGAGTCCAATTTCTCATGCAGGCACAGGGGTTCCCTCTCCCCTTCCTCCCTTGTTGCACGCTCACACCTTTTTTTAATTATTTTTAGCTGCTGCACCAAGCAGGGTAATGTACACAAACAGAGGAGAACAGCAAGGGGTGGAAATCACTGCACTGGTAAAGGTTCTCCTTCCCCTAGCAACCATGATAAGGAACTCAGGATCCAAGCCTCATCAGGGTCCATGCTCAAACCTGTCCAGAGTTTGTGGGATCCAAGCTGGAAATCTCTCCCCGAGGCTCCATCGTCAGCCTGAGCTGGGTGGGAGATGTCCTGTGCCTGGTGCAGGATTGGGCTGCTCCGGGCTGCCCAACGTGATCCCCCTGCACCTTCCTCAGGGTCCTGCCCTGCACCAGACCTGGCATCTGCTGCAGGTGGGTTTTGGTTCTTCATCAGCCCAAAGGCACAGAGCTCCATGGAAAAGGTCCATTGCCAAAAGCAGCGGGATACAACTTCAAGGTGGCACGGCTGGCAGGTGGCAGTCCTAAGGGACAGGGATGGTCCTTGAGCCTCCTCTGGAATGGCCACGTCCCAAGCAGCTCCATCAGCCTGCGGACAGCCCGCAGTTGATAAGACACAAGCATCAGCCACACAGGAATGAAACGTCCCCCAAGACCTGGGCAAGGGGAACAGCGAGGCCATTTGGCTATTAGCCTTGCCCCATGCAGGTGCCTTCCCTGCCACGCAAATTTTGTCTTCACCAAAAATCCTTCACTACAAAAAGGCAGAGAGACACACACACATGCCTGAAGGAATATTTTGCTGCATTTGGGACAGCATCTCTCACTGGCCAATTTCTCTGCAGCAACTGCTGCATGTATAATGGCGTATACGAGTACATCCCAGTGCGAATCAGGGCTGATCTTCCAAGTTAAACCGAGAAGGAAGCTGTAGTCTGTAAAGCCGCCTTCTCCTGTTCTTCCCAAAGATCTCCAAGCCTAAGAAAAACTGTTGCAAAAGACAGTAAGATTAGAGTTTTCTCAGCCTGATGTTGCTCCTGTCTTGCTCATAGAAGAGTCTGGGCAACCACAAAGCAAGCCTGAGAACAGAAGCACGGATGAGACTCAGAGAGTTGCTTGGCAGAGTCCTTTTCTCCAGCAACACCTGCAAAGTTTCATTTACCAAGGTTAAAGAGCTCTGTGCCAGCGCCCGGCAGGTGTCAGGAGGCAGTGGCTGTGGGGCGGCAGGGAAGCCGAGGCATCCTGCTCACTGTCAGCATCATTTAGAAAAGCAGACCTTGAGCTCAGTGGACCCAAGAAGCTCTCGGAAGTCTGGGCACGAGCAGCAAAAGGTCTTGCTGAATTAGCTGTACAGAGCAATGCATCAACAGTGGAGGGATGGACAGGGTGTGATCTATTACCCACGACAGACACAATTTCACAACGGCTAGGCATAACTGATGCAAAGGACAGGTGACTGAACTCTCAGACCCATTTGTGTAATGAGACACATGTCCTTCCCACAAGCTTTGAGGCCAGCAGGAAAGAATCCAGTCAGGCACCTCTATGGCCTGAGAAGACATTAAGTCAAGACTTTCCCTTGGGCCACCTCTGTTGGGAACCCAGGCACAGCCAGCGCATCGTACCTCCGCAGGTAAGTGTCCTCTGCAGGATGCCGTGGGTGTTACGGCACACAAGGAGCCGAGGCGATGCTCAGCTGGGATGAAGGTGTACTGGAGTGGGAGTTTGAGGGAGCTCTGGCCCAAGAGGCCACAGCTCACGTTGGGGCCAGCGTGCCAGCTCCTGGGGCTGGGCTCCCCCCTGCCTGGAGCAAGAGGCATGGCAGTGAGCTTGGGCATCAGCCTTTGTAGTGGGGAGAGCATCTCCTCTGCCCCTGAGGCTATGGCTGGATCCTCCATCTCCGGCAAAGCCACCTTGTACCAAATCCTGACGTGCTCCTTATTCCAGAGACTGCCTGGCCTCTGTTCTGCCCCCATCCCACCTAAGCTGCACGGCTGCCATCAGCCTGCATCCGCACCGCCTGCTCAGGCTGGGGACTCAAACACACCCCACCAGTTCCGCTCAGGGGAGGGCTGGCACGATATAACGATCCACATCAGAATTTAATTCAGGTTCCAGAGCTAACGCTTGCCAAAATGCCACGAGTGCTTATGTGACAAATATTTGACGCCTCATCCAAAAGATACTGCTTGCAGCGGCGCCTTGGAGCGCTTCCTCAGGAATGGCAGGAACGCAGGGCCGACGGGCAGCAAGCTCAGGGCTGTGCGGCCTCCGGCCTGTAGGCCTCTGCAACACCACCAGAGAAAGCAGTTCAGGGGTCCACGAAACAACTGCAGGTCAATCAGAAACAAACCCCAGTGAACACATGTATCCAAGTATTTAAGTAAAGAAACAAGACGGGACATTTGCTTTCTTGGTTGCAAGTTGAAATGGTTGCAGCTGTCAGACTTCGGCTCCTCTCAGCCGGCATAAACGAGCAAAATGCTGATACCAAGATGCAGCAATTAAAACACTGAGGGAGCACCAAGAGGAGTCTCTGAAACCGGCTGTACGCCAGGCTAAGCTTCCCATACAGAGCTGTTCAATTCAATTTGCCTTACTTCATTAACCTCAATGGATTTACACCCGAGACCAGCGCTGAAAAAAAATCAATTATCTATCTATTTAACCTCACTGCCCTGATATTATTCCCTGTGTCCTGTATTTGGCTCCCCTCTGATATCTGAATTCTTTCAGGCCTGCCAGAAACTTGGGTGCAGTCTCCGTGCTGCAGGACAAACACAGAATCCCAGACTGGTTTGGGTAGGAAGGGACCTCACAGCCCATCCAGTCCCACCCCTGCCACGGGCAGGGACACCCTCCACCAGCCCAGGTTGCCCAAAGCCCCATCCAACCTGGCCTTGAACACTGCCAGGGAGCCAGGGGCAGCCACAGCTTCTCTGGGCAACCTGTGCCAGGGCCTCAGCACCCTCACAGGGAAGGATTTCTGCCTCACATCCCATCTCCATCTCCCCTCCTGCACCTTCAGGCCATTCCCCCCGTCCCATCGCTCCACGCCCACAGTGGACGGTTCTTCATTCTCCCAGTCCCCACCTTTGCCTTCTGTGACCTGGGCAGTGTGGCTCGAGCACTTGCCAGTGAAGACTGAGGCAAAAAAAGTCAATGAGCGCCTCAGCCTTCTCCATATCCTGCGTAACCAGGTCTTCTGTTTCCTTCTGGAGGGGGCCCACATTTTCCCTCGTCTTTCTTTTATCAGTGAGATACCTATAGAAGCTTTTCTTGTTGCCCTTGCTGCATTCACCAAGGTAAGGAAAGGATAAAGGCCACAGTTGCTTTTGCAATAGTGATTTCAGCAATAAACTACTGCAAAAATATTAATAGAAAACTCCAGACCTGTAAGTACAGCTGTTCCTTCTGCAGCTCATGCTCAGTTGCATGGATTAAGGTTCACGACTTGCTGCAAGAAACTGTCTGCCTGATAGGAATGCTGCTGGAGCTCTTGTAAAAGCGGGCACTGCATTAGAGCTGAAAGGAAGAATCAATAGACTATTGCATCGGTTAGCAGAGCCCTGACAAGCTCCCTGGCACCTCGACAGCACGGCTGGTGTTAGTTTTCTGCCCGCTGCAGTGGTTGTGCGCTTTTATCTCGTTGCTGATGGCAGATCATCCCTTCCTTGTGGGAAAAGTGGATCTGAGAAGTTTTACAAAACAGGCTTTCATCACATGGGTGCTATCCGTTCCAGGCTTTGGTGCGGCACACTGAAAACCACAGAAAAAAAAAAGATCTCCAATAGGGGATAAGTAATCTTTTGTACTACTTTGGTCTCTGAGAGCAGACCAGATCAGCAAGTCGAGCTGACATGAAAACAAAGCAAAGATGCCTCTGCTGCTGTACCACTTCAGACACAAAATCCACTAAATCCCAGTTCAGTGGCCGCCTGGACACTTGGCAATGGTGCACAGACCACAGTCCCTCAAAGCTTTGGCCAGTTGGGAAGGTCCTCTCTCACCCCCATCTTACACAAACACCTCTTGAGAATCCACTTCCAGAAGAGCCGCAGTTTCCAACACAGCCAGGCAAGGCTCAGCTTGGCTGCCCGGACCTCCCAGGGATGCCCGCACAAGCCAGTGCTCGCACAGCTCCAGCCAGAGAGGCAGATATTAATTCTGTACTAAATTGGGTGGTTTATTGTACACAAGCAATTTCTTTTTTTTTTTTTTTTTTTAATGAAATGGGTGTATCATTATGATTAGGCATAGTTGTTACATTCAGCCTTTAATTAGATTTGTGTAATTAGAAATTCACTGAGTTATTTCACACAGTGGAAAAAATATTGCTTGGATGAGGTTATATAAGACAGCGACAGATTCCTCTGTAGCTCCCAGAGCTGACGGATAATCTGAAACAAATGACATCTTCGATTCTGAGAGCTTCACAAGGTGTGTATAATTCTAAATTCTTAATTTTTGCATGGCTAAGAGGTAGAAATCAGAGGCAAGAGCAAGTGGAAAAAATCATGACCAGTTCTTACTGATACTTTCTTCTCCCGGTAAGATATTCACTTGCCCAACCAGGGTAACCAGGAGCATGATGCTGCAAGCCCTGGTGGCACCAGCCCCAACCACCCTGCCAGGCTCACTGGGATGGACAGGGCCAGTGAGAGGACACGTCCCCACCGGAGCTTGGACACCGGGTGCTCCTTTGCAGTCCTCCAAGCCAGGCTCAAGGGGCTGACCCAGCCACGCTTGCTTTGGTTAGTTGCTTTAGCCTGCAGAGAGAATTTATAGCTCCTCCTGACTGTCATGGTGAACATCTGGCTGGAAGGAAAACCTTTTGGGGTTTAAGTGTCAGCACACTTGTCCCAACCATGGGATACAATGGGCATGAGGCTGCCACATAAGAAATGCTTTCAGGTTTTTTTTTCTTTAAGTTTGACTTAAAGAGAGCAATGTTCAGGGGTCCTGGAAAGGATCAAGCTTAAAACAAGCAGCCACTGGCATTGCTACTGATATACAAGTAAGTTAGCCCTGCCTGCCAGAGGTTTCAAATAGATGGAAATAATATGGGGGTTTGGGGGGTGTGTGTCTTTTTGTTTTTCACTGTCTTATGGCATTAGTAATCAGAAAAGAAACCGCCCCACATTTTCTCCAAGGTCATTTGCATGTAAGCACTTTCGTCCTTCCATCAAATCCTATCACCAAGATGGAAGAAAGAGGACATTTTTTCCAACAAATGTGGTATTTGCTTAGGGTTCAGTTAGAGTGAACAGCTATACTTATTTATATATCTAGACATATCTTAGACCCTGTGTGTATGTGTGCACATGAGAGTGAGTTCCCTCATGGCCTCCTGTCAGAAACATCTTGCTACATCTCAGCACTACCCTTTCAGAAACAACCACTGCTTTAGAGCACTATCCTCTCTCTCTCGTGGATCCCCAGGTACCACAGGCTTTGTAGGAGATGAGTTCGTTAATACCAAGATACTTCCCCTCTGCCCTCCACAGAAACTGTTAACATAAACCCATTATAATATAAAAATTTTATCTGATCATTCTTCTTTGGACATACCTGAATGTAGAGCTTTTCCCTAAATCCGTTCTTTCTTGAAGGAATCTTTTTAAATTTGAAAAAGACTTCACTAGCCTTGTACCAACAGCAATGCTGCATAACTCAAATATATTTTGCTTCCACATCTTCACATACAGATGTGGATGGAGTGCTCCTGCAGGAGAAGAGCCAGGTGATGCTACAAGTCACCCTCTGAATGACCACCAAGACCCTCAATCTCCTGCCACCAAAGAAAAGGTGATTCACCGTAAAGATCCACTGTGCTTGGCCAAAACCATGGAGGGAAGTCCATGGTGGTATCACCTGCTGCTCTGCTTGTCCCCTGGCAATCTGATGAACAGACGCAGGGACCCTTTGGCAGACATATCCTTCGGACCCTCATCCACTCGCTAAAAATGCTCCACTGGCTCTCAGATGGGCTTAACTGGGTCACCACTGGTGCACTGCACAACCTAAAGGAGCAAAGGATGGACTAGCAGGGAAAGCATCAGCTGGAAGACACAGGAAAGAATAAATTCATCATTTTTTTTCCTCTATTTTAATATGCATCATATAACAGTGCTGTAGTGAGCAACACCAACCCCATACATCTCCATACAGGTTTGGAAAGGACCTGACCCCATGTTTACCAATGACTCAAAGCATTCACCGAGACTCCAGATGCCTTCAGTCTCACAACTCCCTGACAAGTGACACCTCCAAGCCAGGTGCTGAACCCTTCCCACCAGAACAGCCACAGGTCTTGTGCCCACCTGAGTGTCAACTGCTCCTTCCCAGGCAGGTGAGGCAGCACCCCAATTCTGAGGACACACATTGTCCATAACGAGGGGCAGCAACTGGGCCGTACCAGTGGTAACCGCTGGTGGCAGCCCTGCTCACGCACACGTGGCACCACTATCAGACACTTGGATACCACTTCTCCAGTTCACACCGGGAGTTGAGTGCCACATCACGAGTCACATTTTTCAGAGCCAGCGCTTGGTCCTCCTGGACATTTCTACGTGCTCTGTAACACAGATGGCTTTTAGCACTCCAGCCAGGCAGGGACACTGAAACCCAAAGTCGTTTTCATTCACCCCAAGGCAGAAGAGCATCTTGTGGCACAGCCGGGAGCAGAATCTGGAGTCACCCCACAGCATCGCAGCTCAAAAAAGCTCCCCGAGCTCTTTCTTCCACGATAGCTGTTGGCACATCACTGCACGAGGCACCTGTAATGGGCTCTCTGCACCCAAACACCAAAAGCACGAAGCACTCAGGGAAGGAACAGGAAAATGCTCTTCTGTGAGACTTGAGCCTGAGGTTTTCCCATTAGACTATTTTTACAGCTGGGGAAATGAAGCAGAGACAAGAAATGGCCCTCAGCCATGGAGTTAGCTACTGGCAGGAGCTTTACTATCAGATTTACACACGGCTGTCTTACTACTCTAAGCAATATTTACACCATAAGTTACTTCTCGCACTTAAGCGGGGGCAGTGCAGCACAGCCAATGCAGCGAGGCTTGGCTCAGCGATGAGGCGGCCAGCCTTCTCTTGGTTGGGCAATGGGTGGCCAAATGGCCAAAGTACTTCTGAGAAGATAACGTCTACACTCTGGCTCGGCTCCAGCTGTGACAAGTTATCACAGGATTTGAAAAAAGCTGGGAGATAGAAAAAAAAAAGCAGCCCTAACCTGCAGAGATGATAAAACTCCTAAAATCATAGAGTTTTTCCATTAAATTGCTTCTCAAGCAGAAGTGCTGGCAGGTGGGAAAAGGGGACATCAATTACACAAACAACTCAATACATTGATAAGAGCATTTGATTAAGGAGCACTTTAAAAAAAGTCCTTAACAAACATTTGAAGGACCTCTCATATATGTTTGCAGTCATGTCTGGAGCTAATTTAAACAAAATGTTTATTTGCACAACCAGGTGAGAGTCAAATTATGAAGCAGTCTTGTTTTCTTCCTTTTCCAAAGCCTTCCCTTAGGTACACTATCCTTGCTACTCAAACTTCTCCCGGTCCTGTTTGTAGGAATCAAACTTTTCCTGCCCACCTGCAAGCTTTCAGGGTAGAAGTGCTCATTTGCTCAGTGCAATCACGGCACCGAGTGACTCTTAGAAACCCTCTAACTTCTCAGGCCAATCACAAATAAGCAGCACAGCTTGAATTTCAAGCATTTTTTTTTTTTTTGAAGCTGAACAACTCAGAGCTGTTAATCAAAACCACTTGATGAAGCAGCAGCTTGGGAGAAACCTCAGCAGAGGAAGCCGCATCCACCAGGAGCTACGGCTTCTGAATACCCAGAGTAACTGCTCACAGTATATCACGTGTCACCCCCAAAAACGGTGGTGGGAGCACAGAAAACTAGTGCTCATTGAGCCTTAGGGGAGTACCAAAGTTCTTGGGCAGCCATCAATGAGATGAGCTGCTTCAACTCTGTCTTCTCCCAAATAACAAACACCTATATCCCATTCAGGATGTTTCACGAAGTCTCCCACCAGGTAATGAGGAACTCTGGTTTCCGCACTCCTGCTGGGTGCCCTCGCAGACCCTGGGACAGCCAGCTCCTCCCAGGTACCAGCGGCTGGGAGAGGACCTCATCTCCTCAGCGCTGAAGTGCCAACACGCAGAGCTACGAGGATGAGTGGCAGCAGCTTGAGTTGGAGATGTGAGTGGGAGTGCGTAACCTCCGATGGGGACAGCACCTGCATCGTTTGTGGTGAACCACAGATGATAGGGCGCCCACCACAGAAATAACGTAAAGTACAGGAGTAAACTGTGACTTACGACAAATTCATTTTCACTTTACTTAAAAGCAGAAATATTTCAGTTGTGGTCCACAACTACTCAGCACAACAGTCTCTACAAAATGTGAGGTGACTGGCTTTGAAAGGAGAAAAATGGAAATTAGTTTGGAAAAAACAAATCACTGCTGAGTAATGGGCCCCAGCAGAAATCCGATCTGCATGCCTGAGACAGAGCTTGAACTTACACATCTGATACACCTAGGAACAAATATTGAATATTCAAACACTCAAACTTTCAAAACTCTGTGTCTCTCTAGTGTTCAGCTTATCTTCCACTTTTCCTCTGCTATAAAGCATGGTTTTTATCTGACCAGGACTGAAATAAAGGGTCACTTTCACAAATTGCTTGGATTTACCACAATAATAGAAACAAACATTAAAAAAGACTTCATCACAAGCTGAAATTTGAAACAAAGAAGTTGAATTTTCAAAACAGACTTTTGAGTGGAACATTTTTTCTGTTCAACATTTTCCCAGACATTTCAAATTTGATGAAAAAAGTTATTTTATGAAGAAAGATCTCCTTGTTCAGGATCTCTTCTTGACTGATTGCATGAAACGATCTTACAATGATGAGTAAGTATTGATTTACCTAAAGCTGATAAGTGAGTGGTGATTAGAAGAGGACAAGGGGTTTTGTTTGGGGTTTTTTTGTTTGGGTTTTTTTTGGGTTTTTTTCTTTCTTTTTTTTTTTTTAAACACACTCTGGGAGAAATGCACACTCCCAACAGTACATCCCACGGGGCACGTGATGACAGTGCCACAGGGCCACCAGAACAGGTCTCTCCCTGTCCGTATCCCTGCCAAAAATCCTTGCCTGGTAAGGTAATCTTTTATTTGCTGTTTCAGTGCACTCAGGAACTTCTTGTTTTCATCAGGTTTAGATTATTTTTTTTTTCTTTTTGTTGCTAACTGTGTTGGAAATATACTGTCATCGGCGATTCCCGTGGCTGCCAGGGGAACACTCACTACTCTAAGGTGATGCAAACCAGCTTCATCTCTCTCAGATTTGTCTTTTTGCAATCACAGGATCTAGCTCGCACGAAAGCCTCGTCCCTGTGCTCAGCCAAAGTGCCTGCCTCTATCCCGCAGCACAAACAGGGTGTGCTGGCAACAGCTCCAGAACGATGGAGCTGCAGAACGTCATCCAAACAGGACGAGCAAACTGAGCATTGCTTTCTGAAGTTACGTACAGCACGGTGGATGAAGAGCCTCAGAGCTTTGGACACGTGCTGCCTGCAGGGATGATTAGAGGGGTTACTACACCCTAAAGGGTGAAAAGGGTGAGAAGAGCTCAGTGGGAGGTTTTGGGAGAGATCCTTGGAAAAGGACCATTGGGGTAGTGGTAGAGGAACCCCACAGGTCAAGCACGAAGCAGCCCTCTGCTAGTATGCTGTGAAACACCAGTCCATCCAAGCTAGGAAGATCAACCTACACCACCATTCCCAGATCTTCCTCCAGTCCAGACACATTTCCTTTAACTTCTGCGGCAACTCAGAGACTGGACTAGGGACCTCCAAAGGTCCCTTCCTACCTAAACCGCTCCATTGTTCGAGGTTAGAACTGTATCAGGGTGGCATGACCTTCCTCTTGGCCATGAGATGCCTGGATGACGGCAGTCCTTAGGCTGCGCAACAACGGGCAAACAAGCAGGGAATTTTAACTATTTGGAGATAAGTGTGAATGGCTTCTCTGAAGGGCAATAAAATGTCCCCTGTCACCTGAATATCCTTCTGCTGAAGGCAAATCGGGAACGACAGACCTCTGAAGGAAACATCAGCCCCTCTTGCAGCATACTGCGTGTGTTATCTGCAATACGAGCCCTGCTGTAGAAACCACCGCAGCCCTTCCGCCCTGGCTTCTGCACGGTGCACTGCCCATGAAGCAACTCAAAACTTTCACAAAATCCAAACCATGAGCTGCTTACAAAGCCCGTTACCTACGCGGCAGATTGCGCGGATGGTTAACATTCAGGGACCCGGTGCAAATCCTCCATCGCGCAGCGGTGGCAAAAGCAACTCGGTGGCTCCAAATCCAGTCCCACTGGTGGCAGTGGAGTGTGAGGGGACGGGGCAGTTCAGCTGGGGTCAGCAGAGCCGGGAGGCCACCGAAGCTGTCCCTTGCTTGCTCAGCAGCTCTCGGCTGGGCTCACGTTACCGACAGGCACAGTTTCTCCTTGCCAAGACAGATGGAGGCAGCTGTGCGCACAGTGGGCACAGCCTGAGGCACACACACAAACATTTTGGAGAGGGTCCTGATTAGGCAGCTCCCCAACATGAGCTCTTCTCCTGTACTAAGTATCTACCACCACTTTGAAAGATCTAACTCAGGTCCTGAGCTCTTTCCTTTGCCAAAGCAGCTCCTAACACCAAGCTAGCTAACGGAAAAGCCCCAGCACTTTCCTCCTTGCTCTGCCAACACCCCAGTTTTCCCCAAACCCCCTACTTGGGACACCCCTGCTTTGCAGATTGCTCCTCAGCACATAGCAAGAGCAAGCTATCACTGTTCACCGGGGCACTTCATGCAGGGCTACACAACCCCATGCATGGACAAGAGCTTGGATCCTGGAAACACTATCTCAGAGAGGGTAGAGGCATCCCCGCTGCCATCTCTGCAGTGACGGTCTTGCTGGGTCCTTGCACAAAGGTGGAGCACCTGAGGATTCATGGGAACATGTCATCACCTGCTGGGTTCTGCTTCTGCACCCAGCAGATGGTGGAAGAACTGCTCCGTAAGGATGCTGACAGGATTCCCTCCTGCTCCCCACCCTCTCCTGAGGAGACTGACAGGCCATCACTGTTTTGTCTTCAGGAAATGAAAAGGATGCTAAACATGCGTCTACACTGCCAAATGGAAGAGTCATGGCAAGATGGGGAAGTGTGGTAATTACCTCACATGAGAAAGCACGTGCTGCACCCACGGCTGGCTACGGCCATGGCTACTGCCAGCTAAAATCCACTCTGGGATTACCCCTGCCAGCTACAGTTACAAAACTGAGACTTTCATGGACATTTTCCTGGGCAGTCCTGTCCCAAGAGAGAAAACGTGCTGATATCTACTTCTGAGGATTGTGCTCATCTTCAAAGAGAAGCAGTAAGTGCCTTCACCTGCCCCAGACACCAGTGGGATTTGTGGCATTGTCCAAAAAGGGCTGAGCACCCACTGACCCACTCCACAAGTCCCCAGCCCACCGGCTTCACCAGGAGCCCTGTGCCAAGATGGCGGGAGAGGAGATACAAGGGCCCAGCACCTCACGTGCCACGTTGCTTCACAACAGCCACACTGGCGAGACGTCACAGCAAGACCTTTCAGGTGAAGGATCAGCCAGTGCACTCATACCAGGCACAGCCTGGTCCAGCGAGCAGAAACAAGGTGGGTCAGAGTAAAGCCACTGCTCTGCATAGCACGGGGGTGTGCAGAGTCAGGGCAAGGGTCCTCTGCTGAACGGTTACTCTTTGCCTGAAGACTTCCAGGTCTTCCTGGCTAGGACTTAGTGGGTGCTCTATTTGCAGATGTAGCTCACCCACCTCATAAATCCTGCAGTGCAACATATGCGCTCTGACGTGCAAACCCAGTGTTTATAGGATGAGGAAGACAATGCATCTGGCTGAGCTTCCACCTCCCAAACTGCTGGTGCAGTTTCCTGCACCATGTGATCCCACTATGCTTGAAAGCGGCCTTGAAGACTCCTCTATTGCAAACAAAGCAGACAAACTAACCACTGGGGCAAAAGAGCAGTATCTGGGGCAGTGATTTACATCAGAAGACAAATTCTTGTCTTCCCAGCTTGGATCAATGCTGCTTTTGTTCACTCTGGAGATGTGGGAACCAGACCCGCAGCCCTTTGGGCCAGAGCACGGGGAAGTCATTGGCAGGAGAATCCATCTCCTCCAGCACTGCTATCTCCCCGCTCACCCACGGCAGCTTCCCCATTACAAAACCGCAGTGGGGCTGCAGCCTGGTGAGGTACACTAAGGGTTTCCACTTGCCCAGGTTGATGCCAGGGCAGAGGGCACACGGAGGGACGCGCTGGCCTCGCACTAACACATGGTCTGTCCCAAGGGCTCGTTAGCGGAGCCTCAATGCCCTGCAGACCGTACTAGCTTGTGTCTGGCTTGGAGTGTTGCTGTACCCAGAAAAACACGGCTGATCCTGCTAGAGATGCCTACAAAAGGCTTCCCGCCTCTCTGTGGCCCTGTCCAGAGGCCAGGGGGGCAGCGGGTGTCCTCCAGGGAAGGGAGTAGGCAAGTCCTGCCACAACAGCAGCATGCTGCTCTGGAGCATCCTCTTGCTAAGTAGCACCCCCAAACCACCCATCACCCAGGCCTGACCCCCAGCACACGCTCGTCCTGTCAATTTTAGCAGAGTCCTCAGCCACTTGGTTTAAATAAGCATTTCCCTGATTTCAAAGAGCATCATCCCTGGTTTGATTTAGCCCAGTTTGTCCTAAATTGATTGCCAATTCCCATTGGCTTAAGGGAAGAGGAAAACAGATCGGAAGAGTATTTCTGATTCACGCAGCTAAGCAGATCCATGCCGTTTAGAAAATGTGAAGGTCTTGTTGAGGCAGGAATATCAACTTGGGGTTCCTACCTCTGCATATGAGGGAAGGACTCTTTTCTCCAGTGCCCCTGCGAAGGGGAAGGCAGGACCACAGGTGTTTTAACCATGAGCTAACGTGCTTGCTCCCAGCCCGGACAGGACATCACTATTCAGCAAAGAGCAGGTTCTTGCTATGTTTGCCTTTCTGCCCGTTTTCCCAGAATCCAATTTAAACCAACTTTATTGGTACTAAAGCTAGATCATATGAAACATACTGCATAATACATTAGGGGAGAGATAGAGCCACCTATATACGATAAATATCCATCTAGGGCTCAGCACCTATCGTTATTGCTGGCATGACACACGGATTATCCTTCTGCACTCCCTCCTGCTGTTAGGCTTGGCTTTTCAAAAACACCTAGGGAAGGCAGGTGATCAAACACACTTGGAATTCATTAAGATGCGAGTGAGATGCAAGTCAGTAAGATACTTGGGCTCCACAAAGTCCTGCCATTAAACATGGTATATTAAATACACTTTTACCTTCGTATTATGGCTCTCATTTCAAGGGAGCCCCAAACACTTTGCAAGCATGACAGACGCTGCCCTATCTTCACCTGCAGAGGCATTTCTGGACTGAGAAAGTGCCCATTATTCAACATCCCCCACAACAGTTCAGCGCTGACCTTCCCCAGAGTCACAGAAGAGATGCCACCACAACAGCATCCCCGTCACCCACCTCGTGTCCTTCTGTCTCTGCAGCTCCTCCTCTTGAAAAAACCCACCATCTTTCAAAGAGAAAGAGTTTCCATGAGACATTATGCTCAGTCAAGGTTCTCAACCCATCTGTTCACAGGGCACAAAGTCTCTTCTACATACAGCCACCTCTGCAGTTCAAGGCTGGCTTCCTTCCTGGGGTGCATGGGCAGGAGGAATAACAATTATGGACATACAGCTATTTCCTACTCTAACAAACCCCAAACAAAATAAAATCCCAAACTTACAGTATTTCTAGTACATGTGGGTATAAGTTTCATTTAGTTTAAAGATGAAGAACTGGGACAATGGAAATATTTAATATCACTAGAGCTGCTTCCCACTTTTCTGGTTCAAATACCATGTTACTGGCCACATTCAAGTCATACGATATAAAGTGCAGTCGTTCTTTGGCATCAGTATCCATCCTTGCACGTGGACCTGCAAGATTCTCATCTATCTCTCTCATACCACAAAACAACTTACAAATGACTATGCCAGTTCAAAACTGGACAAAAATCAAAATGCATTAGACATTCCTCTGTGCTGGGTGGCTACGTAGATTAGGAAGTGTCAGACAGCAAAGACGATGAATTGACTGGCACTGCTGTGCACGAACAAGCACCTGAACGCCAGTCACGGAGTCCGGGGCTCACAGAAGCAGGAAGGATCAGACAAAGGCTTGACATGTTTTCTCTGGCTGCTGCACCATGTCTGCTCTGTGACCTGGAGAGGTTCACAGTGACCCTACCAGCTTTCTGACATCTGGAAACTATTTTCTTTATTTCTTCACATTCACAGGAAAGATGCTTTCCACCTTACCTCTTTGCAATAGGGAAGAGGTTGCAAAGTTTACCCTGGACATCATCCAATATTAAGCTTTCTTGTCACCCAAACTGTGGCTGTAATATCTCCTTAAAATCCGCAGCAGAGCAGAGTACTTCCTGGGGATTTTTGCACCAGTCTAGTTCAAACCTTCCTGTGATCTTCTGCTTGTCTCATCAGCGATGCAGAAACGCTGCAGAGATGCCAGACATATCTCTATCATTGTCACTCCGGTCTATTAGCTCAGCAGTCTCCAATGTGTATTTTTTCTACCATGTCAGAAACCCAGATGTGGAGATGAGCAATTCCCTTACACCAGGAGCCTGCAAGTTCTCCGTGACACCAGAAAAAGGCTTCTATGGGGCTCAGGCTGGTCATTGCCAGATGCTGGGGCAATAGCTTGCTGAACTACAGATGAATTCGTAACCCACATTTTAAGTCGGAAACCCCTGTGACTGGCAAAGCCACCTCCCTGGCTGCAAACATAAAAATGCATACTGTAAAGCAAGAAAGGACTCAAGAAACAGAAGATTTCTGGGGGCAGAAGAGCCTGGCGGGGAGAGGTAATGGAGGAGAACGTGCAGGGATGGCAGTGGGGAGCAGAGCAAACCCAAGGGCTCACTCGCTGCAGCCATCTCAGCTCCTTGTCCTGCACAGGCAGGGCACGTGCAGCATCCCACGGGGCTGCTTCTTTTACAAGCAACCCTCCAAAGCAACCACTTCACCAGGTCATAGGGAATTGCCATGAGAGGTTTCGTCCAAGTGGTCCAGACTGGTCCAAGAGGACAGATCTGCACGCAGAAGGGAAACGATGGAGACTTTCCTCTCCCCATACCAGAGCACAGGCAGCAGCTGAGATCCCAGCTCCCAAATCCACAGGATCTTCTCCTCTCCCAACTCAGTGCTCATGACAAGCAGAGACCTGAGCACCCCTGCGAGGTCCTGGAGCTGCTGCCCTTAAGCCACCCCAAACTGTGAGCTCAGCTGCCTTGCATCCAGCCAGAGACAGCCCCTAAACATGCAATCTTTCAATTCTGCCTGTCTTTGGGCAGTTTTTAAAAGCAGCTCAGCACTTTAGATCACTTAAGTGTAACCGTATGGTGCTATCAAGGGGTCAAAGCAAGGCAAGCGTGTCAGTAAAGCCAGGAACATCACATCTATTCCCCCAGGATGCTGGGTGTGGGGCATTCACCTGGGGATTTCTCCTTGAACAGACTGCCCTCTAGTTTTATCAAATGGTGAAGAAATCAGGTTCAAACCTTGCCTCCAGCAGCACAATATCTTGCCTTGATCCACCACAGACATGAACCCCCCCAAACACACACAGAGAGGAAAACAAAGCTTAGGATACAACAGTAAGGGCACATCCCTACCAGCTTACTCCCTACACAGCAGGGCGCATCCACGGGAGGAAAGGGTTTGGAGGCACGTGCCTTGCAGGGCTTGAGGGAGGCACTGGAAAGTCTGCGTGCACGTGGCTCGGCTGAGCTTCAGCTGCAGAATTCAGGGCACACGGTGGTGCCTCTAAGCAAGGGGCTGCACCCGAGCACCTGAATTTCCGAGAGCAGCCTGGGGACTCCCGCTTATGAGTGTCGGTCCTTACAAACGTGAGTCCCTCTGCAGTCAGAACCCTTCCTCTGCACAACGACAGTTTCTTTTTGCAGCAATTTTCTGTGCTGAAAAATGTGAAATAGCTCAAGACAGTCTTTGAGGCAGCACTGTGCTTATCCCATTCCCAGACTGGGGAGGGTCCAGTCTGAGTTAACATCTGATGAGAGCGCCAAGATCCAATCTTCTGAGCAAACAGCCTCCCCAAATTTTATATAAGAGAGAGCCACCAACATTTTGCCTTTCATGAAGCAGCCTGTTTGATGTAGTTACTTTACAGCCCCAGGCAGCTGTATGTATAAGGCCATCACTCATTTTGGTCCCAAAGTCCTTGCCAAACGTCTGGCTGCTTTTCCACAATCAAATGCTGGGCTGTGCCCTATGCTGGAGAATAGCAAAGCACAACCCTCCCGCAGGTTTCTCTGAGCACAGCGAATTAATTGGGGTATTGAATTAGTGAGGTTAGATCCAATTAGCTCCATTTGACCCAGATGCTTTAAGCAACATTTTTCTAATATACTGGAGCTCATTATCATACAAGTTCATCTTGGCACCGGGTAAAAAGTGATTTGTCTCAGAGCAGCTTTTCCAGGTGTGCCTCCTTGACCCTTTGGGATGCATTCTCATCCCTTCCGTGGGTGACAACGTGCACAGCTGCAAAGAGCTGAGGAGGAAGGACCAGCCTTGTGTTTACAGCCCAGGACTCAGGAGATCCCACGGCCAGGAACAACCTCTGGGTCTGCACTGCTCATTGATAAAAAAAAACACATACGGACACTCATCACTTCTTTCTATCCCACCTACTCCAAGCGTAACTCGTTCAGGACACAGCCTGAGCTTAACACCCTTTGCCCCAAGCAGGGGCAGCCACAGAGCTACCACTGCCCAGACACCACAGCATGTTAAAGCCAGCAACGTACCTGGATTTGACCAAAATTCCTTTTCCAGACACATTTCACGTGCAGAAAGAAACGGCCCCACTCTGTCCATTTTCACCGAAAGAGTTAAAGGAAGGAGAGACAAAGAAAGCTACTGCAAAAAGGGTACAAAGACTTCAATAAAGTTGAAGGAGTTTTCCCTTATCGAGGAATAACTGCTCAGAAAGGGTGAGAGCACCTACAACAGGGAGCAGTAGTCCTCAACCCACTCCTTCGGATCCCAACAGCTCTAATATGAGTCACCAGGAACAGTCAAAATGTTTAGCCATGTAAGGTACAGACATTAGCTGTATCATGGTAACCTCTTCTCTTTAAAAGGAGGAAGCTCTTAAAAATATTAAGCATATCCCAGAAGTTAAAAAAAAAAAAGATTAGTAGGTGAGGAGGAAACTGCAAGAACAGCAGAGCTATTTCCTGGGAAAGAGCAGCAGGCAGAGCGAGTTCTGGCAAACAAGAAGTCACAACTGCAGCTGGACCACACAGATCAGAGAAAGACCAAGTCACAGCACCCAGGCAGCCAGCAACCCCCAACAACCGGGGTTTTAACAAAAAATGAAAGAATCCTCAACAAAACCGTTTCCATTTTCCTGAAAGAACCATAGAATGGTTTGGGCTGGAAGCGACCTCACAGCCCATCTAGTTCCAAACCCCCTGCTACGGGCAGGGACACCCTCCACTAGACCACATTGCCCAAAGCCTCATCCAAGCTGGCCTCAAACACTTCCAGGGATGGGGCATCCACAACCTCTCTGGGCAACCTCTGCCAGGGCCTCACCACTCTAACAGTAAAGAATTTCTTCCTAACATCTAATCTAAATCAGCCCTCCTGCAGCTTAAACCCATTACCCCTTGTCCTGTCACTACACTCCCTGATAAACAGTCCCTCACCAGCTTTCCTGTAGGCCCCTTCAGGGACTGGTAAACCACAATTAGATCTTCCCTGGAGCCTTCTCTTCTCCAGGCTGAACAATCCCAACTCTCTCAGCCTGTCCTCATAGCAGAGGTGCTCCAGCCCTCTGATCAGCTTCATGGCCTCCTCTGGACTCGCTCCAACAGCTCCATGTCTCTCCTGTACTGGGGCCCCCAGAGCTGGACGCAGCACTGCAGGTGGGGTCTCACCAGAGTGGAGCAGAGGGGCAGGATCACCTCCCTCGGCCTGCTGGTCACGCCTCTTTTGATGCAGCCCAGGACACGGGTGGCTTTCTGGGCTGCAAGCGCACACTGCTGGGTCATGTTGAGCTTCTCATCAACCAACACCCCCAAGTCCTTCTCCTTAGGGCTGCTTTCAATCCATTCTCCTCCCAGCCTATAGTCGTGCTTGGGATTGCGCCGACCCACGTGCAGGACCTTGCACTTGGCCTTGTTGAACTTCATGCGGTTCGCACGGGCCCACCTCTCCAGCCTGTCCAGGTCCCTCTGGATGGCATCCCTTCCCTCCAGCATGTTGACCACACCACAAACGTACAATTATTTTTTTTCCCTAATGAGAAATGTAAAAGCAAAGAAGGTTTGATTTTTCTGAACCAGTATTTCAGAACATCAAAATAACCTCCATTTTGATATGCTAAATTATTGACATTCCCAGCAATGTGCTCCAGAACGGCACTGCAAACCCCAACACTGAAGTGGAAAACAGCAAATTCTCCAAATTTGTTTTTATTCTGTGATTACTACTTTCAGTATGTCAGATGCCTTGTCGAAATGTAAGATACTGAAACGTTAGAATCTCCCACAGACAAATTCCCCTTTCCAGAAACCCGCTGCAGACAGCGGTGGGGTGCTGCTCATCGGACATCACACCAGCAGCAGCTCAGGGCACTGCACTGCTCTGCAGAGGGGTGAAGGGCAAGGAGACTCCTTCAAAGGGATCCAGAAAAGATGAGAAAGAAGGTTCATCTATATGTCAGAGGACATTCAGCCTCCAAATCCCTCGCTGAAGCTCCAGCCAGGTTGGTTTCTTAATCGCTGGGATACGCTGCGCTGCTTTGACTCACAGAAAACCAGCCCAAATCCCGGCTGTTAGATCATAACAAGGAGGTGGCACGTGATGGGGGCCCATGGGGTGTCACTTCACCTGGGAAGAGCTATCCTTCACAGGGCTCGGATGCTTGAGGTCCCCTCTTGGGGCTTCCCTCATCACCACATGGCTGGAAGGACCTCGTGCCCTCCTGGGGACCACAGTGGGGTAACCTCTTGTTGAGTGGGGCAGCCCCCCAGCTCCCTACATCAACAGCACCCACCTCGTGGGATCTAATCGGGATGTTGCCTCTCCGTGCCACCACGGCAGTCATGGGAGAACGCTGGAAGGTACAAGTCCTGCGGGGCTGAGATGGCTTTTTCCTCTCACTCAATAGAGAGTTAAGATAGATCAAAATAAATGCACTCATTGAATAAGTGCTTGCTACTGTGAAGAAGCATTACGTAACCCAACCATGAACCCCTCTCCTGCCTACCTCTGATTGAAATCATGGATTTTTTTTTTTATTCATCTTTCCCTGACATTCCCTTATTATCACTGCCAAGCCTAACGAATGCAATTAAAGCTAAAAGTCAATTTCTTTCCCTTCTTCTGAACAGGTTCCATTATATTTTAAAAAAAAAGCATGCCCTGAAATGGAACAGTGACTGAAGTCACAACTTTAACAAATACAATTTGCTACGCAGGAACAAAACCCCAACCCAGATAGCTGTTCCACCAGGATTCCCAAACACACAGCCTAATAGATCAGGGAAACGGAGGGTATTGGTACACAAAGCTACAAAATAAAAATTAAATGTTGTGTTGGGCCAAGAAGAAAGCAAATTAACAAAGGGATATTTCTTTCTATCTGTACCAGTTTCAGCTGGCTGCATTACCTCCCGCAAGCCACTAATGCAGTCTAATTGGGAGGGGAGGCATGGAGCACAGCAGTTGCTTAGCAAACTTTATCATTATTTTTCATGAGGTCCCAATTTTCCCTGCTGCATTGGATTCACTGCGCCTTGGTGTATTTTACTGTCCTCTGCTTTATTTTCTTTCATCCCTTCTTCGTGTCTCTGTGCTCATTTTATCACAACAACCAGGTCTGGCTACCAAAAAAAGCCGTCAAAAGCCCGTTGTGACTAGGCAGTAGCAAGTCAGTCGCTCTGCCCCGATGTCCTGGGTTTCCGCTAGGATAGAGTGAATTTTCACAAGAAGCTGGAAGGGACACAGCCAGGACAGGTGACCCAAACTAGCCAAAGGGGTATTCCATACTGTATGGCATCATGCTCAGTATATACAGGGTGGAGCTGGCTGGGGAGGAGGGATCACTGCTCGGGGACGGGCTGAGCATGGGGTTCTGGGTGGTGAGTAAATTGCGTATCACCCTATTTGTATATTCTGTTATAAGCACTGTTGTTATTTTCCTCTTCCTTTGCTGTCCCAGTAAACTGTCCTCATCCCAATCCCTAAGTTTTTCTTCCAATTCTCCTCCCCATCCTGCCGGGGGCACACGAGTGGGCGAGCGGCCGCGTGGTGCTCAGCTGCCGGCTGGGGCTGAACCCCCACACCCAAGTGAAGCAGCACGACGGCACGTTGTCACATCCCAGCATCCACAGCACACAGATGGCAGAGCGAGGCAGCCCCTCTCCTCTGCTGCATCCCCTCCAAGCCACAGAACAGACGACTTTGCACACGTGGAAAGAGGCATCCCTCACGCGGCTTTGGGTTACAGCAAAAGCAGAAGATCTAAAGATGGTAGAGGTAAGAGTCAAGCAAAAAATTGAACCATAAGACACATGAACTATTTATCTGATCAGACTATACGTGCACCAACGTGTGTGCCAGGCAGACACGGGCAGGAGCACGCTGCGGGTGGCACAGCCATCAGTGGGTACACACGTAGAAGTGGCACTCCAGCACAGTGCGTAACACGGTTTAATTCCCCGCGTGGCTTCTCTCGTTCCATCGTGCACATCTCTGTCTGGCATTGAGCTGCTGGGGACAATCTGCCAGGCCTTGAGCAGTCTGTCATGGACGGGACCCCCTCCTCCTGTGCCTGAAAATACCAGGCACCTCCACCTTGGCAGGCTTGTAAGGAGCACATGGAAACAGGAGACCATCAGTCTCTCTGCAGAGCCTTCTAAGAGCAAAACTAAAATGGCTTTGGCCACTGTGCATCCATCGAGGAGGCAAGGTGTGTGCTGGAGCCACCCTCGCTCCCTGCTCCAGGGAAGGGCAGCACAGCATGCCTGTCCCACCCCAGCCACCAACTGAAGGTAGCCAGCAGAAGACACTCCTGCTAGACCTAGTGAAGAAACACCTTGATGAGAAAGGAGAAGCCAGGTTGAATCACCGGTCCTAGTTCTGGAGCAGCTGAAGATCCACCTTACAGATGGGTAAAGCTAACCCTGCATCATCAGGGCCAACTGCCCTGCTTCTACCAGCTACAGACAAAGTGACTTTGGCTTTTGCTGATCAGGATGAACCCAAAGCAGCTGACAGGCTGGGAATCACCAAGTTTGGTTGGCATGGTAGAACACCCTCATGAACTACCTTCCAAAGTTTCACTACGGGCTGTGGAACAGACGGCCAAAGATTTTTCCGATACACTCCCTAGCAAGGAGGAAGAAGGAACCCAAACTCATGGTACACCCCCTATATACCTCCCACCCAGCCCCTATTACAACACAGCTTGATATTGATCATTTCCTAATTACACGCTAAGAGGTCCAACACTCCAACCACACAAAGACGACTATTCTTCAGAGCAAACCCTCGCTGGCTGGGCGCCAGCCTTCACGCGTGTCTGTGGACAGCGCTAAGGATTTATACACTTCATCTTCTGTCATTTTCTACCCTGGAGGAAGCAAGCCTCTAAATTGAATTATCACAAAGAAATCAATTTCAGATCAAACCTCTGTGAAATTATAATTGCTTTAATGATCTGCAGGCTGGAATAGACAGGGCTCAGGGAAAGCGTCATATACTTTTCCTCTTCAATTCATAAAGCTCCTATAGGAATCAGCCTTTGTTCACAGGGAGCATTAGTGTTTTCTAATTATGTATTAATTTAATCTACTATTAATTTTCAATTATTGTTACTACACAGGCACTTCCTTTTTTCCCCAATGTGACTGCCATGTAAGATGCTGAATTCCAAACAGCTCTGTGGCGAGCTGACAGGCAGCAGCTTAGCCTTTAAAAAGGAAAAAAAAAACAAAACCCAACAACTTCAACAACCAATTTTGATGAAGACATTCCAACCAAACAAAAATATATTAGAAAAACAGAGACACACAAACCTTTCTGACTCATCTGAAAATGCTATCAGCAGCCTGCTTATCCTAAAGGCTCAAATCACTCAGGTACAGCATGCCTGCGGATACTTTCATTAGAATTGACATTTTGACAACTGCAAAAAACCCTACAACAACCCAACTCACAACATCACGGGCAGTTTAAAAATAATTATCAACCACAGGACAAAGACACCCAGGGAAATGAAGTTTCACTCACTCCTCTCCTCCCTAAAGATGCAGTTGAATATTATATTAAAAAATAATCAAGTATTGTTCCTTGATTAATTATAGTTGCAAAAATAGCTCAGGATTTTCAGTATTACACATCAGGAAGAGCAGAAACAACACGGCTGTGACCAGAGCTGGCCTGGATGGACAGCAGGAGCTTCTGCGAATTTGGAGGGATTTAATTCTTGAATTTCACGTTCCAGAGATTCTGCTCATCAGAAAGCTGCTGGCGCTAAGGGTAGACCCTCTTTGCTATGGAAAACATCCAGGATGCCAAAGGGAAGGGGAAGCACCTAGAGAACACAGCACATTCCAAACCCCGTCGGCTTGGTTCGTCCTGCCTTTTTCACAGATGCTCGGGGGAGAGGCTTACAAGAGGGAAGGGAGAACGTCTGCTTGTGGACTTCGGGCCAACCTGCACCGGCTTGGCAGACTACCCTCAGATTTTCCACATACAGCTGGAATCGCATCCAAGAACTAGTAAACTAGCCAGAGACTTTCCAAAGGCTTCAATAGCTTTGGATCAGAGAGACTCTCACACTTCCAGTGCGTTCAAAACAAGGAATTAAGTAATACTGTGAAATAAAGGCTTGGGAAGTGCCATCGCCTTTGCTGGTACAACATCACGCAGGATGAGTCCATCTAAGCGGAGACCAAGCAGCATTACAGCTCTTGCAACAGCACTCACATGCAGATCCTGCTAGGGCTGTGCTGCAGGACTCCTGTGGAAGAGCCTACCCACAGCTCTGCCTTCAGGGCTTGGACGTCCACCTTGGCAAATCTTCTCACACTGTTACTGAGCTGGGGTCAGCCTCTCACAATTCGAGTGAGGTGACAAAGTTGACTTCCCTACAGACTTGGAGCACACAGATCACCCCAGAAGCTTTTAGCTATCCTGCTTCCTGAAATATGAGGTCTAACTTGCACACAACAAAGAGCAGGGAAACCTTTGGACAAGACTCCAGAAGAAAAAGAATAGGAGATAACTAGGTTTTTTGTAAGAATAATAAAGTACTAAGGCCACCTCATGAGGTGAGAAGGTTTCTTTTGAGCGGTGTGGTCCAGGTCTACTGTCTGCTGCTCTTCTTGCCCCACTAAGATCTTATTTATCATAGGGCTCCATTCTTCTATTACATTATTGTCTATCAAAACAGCTGTAGCAAAACTGTGTGAATTGGAAGTAATTCTTCTAAGAATCACAGAATCACCTGGGTGGGAAGGGACCTCAAAGCCCATCCAGTCCCACCCCCTGCCATGGGCAGGGACACCCTCCACTAGCCCAGCTTGCCCAAAGCCCCATCCAACCTGGCCTTGAACACTGCCAGGGAGCCAGGGCCTCAGCACCCTCACAGGGAAGGATTCCTTCCTAATATCCTGCCACTCCCTGCCCTTGTAACCAGTCCCTCCCCAGCTTTCCTGTAGCCCCTTCAGGGATTGGAAGAGGCTCTAAGGTCTCCCCGGAGCCTTCTCTTCTCCAGGCTGAACAACCCCAACTCTCTCAGCCTGTCTCCATAGCAGAGGTGCTCCAGCCCTCGGATCATCTTCGTGGCCTCCTCTGGACTTGCTCCAACAGCTCCATGTCCTCCTTGTCTTGGGGACCCCAGAGCTGAATGTAGAACTCTAGGTGGGGTCTCACCAGAGCAGAGTAGAGGGGCAGAATCCCCTCCCTCGACCTGCTGGTCACGCTGCTGATGAGCCCAGGACACGGTTGGCTTTCTGGGCTGCAAGCGCACACTGCTGGGTCGTGTTGAGCTTCTTGTTCCCCAACACTCTCAAGTCCTTCTCCTCCGGGCTGCTCTCAATCCACTATCAGTAAGGTAAGTTTGGCTCATCAGCTGTCAAAGTGTTTTGGCATGAAAGAGCTACATAGTGAATAAAATCTTTTCGATACACATGAAGAGATATTTCATTTTCACGTACCTGGCTCCTCATGTCAACACTGCCTTTGCAGGTAGCCTGAAGTCAGCTGGATTGTGGCCTGCCTGGACACCCTGCCTGCAGCAGGAGGTCACAGCCCTTTGGGGATGAGTACTGGGCCTCCCAGTCTGCCCAACATCTAACACTTACCTACGGCAAACGAAACAGCAGTGCAGGCTATCATGGCCTGCCCACAATGCAGGCAGCAAGTGATGGAGACAGCCAAGACTCCACCTGCAATACTAACAGGGCTTGCCCAACCAGCTATATGCTCCAGCACGTAAGGAGAGATAAATGACGAATTTGGCCTGGAGATGTCTCTTCCAGAGGAGAGGAGACTGCCACCATGAAGATCAAGAATTTGGCAGGTTTTGAAGACAAATTGGACTGTTAGAGAGATAAAGGCAACAACTCTAGACGTCTTCAACAAATAGTACTTTCCTCTGCCATTTTTGTGCTAGCGTCCATCAGACAGGATCCCAATCCTGCAGAACTATGGTGTGGATCAGGAGGGCAGACCAGGTACCACTCCAGACACATCTGTACAACAAGCCC
Organism: Grus americana; assembly: GCF_028858705.1. NCBI lineage: Eukaryota > Metazoa > Chordata > Aves > Gruiformes > Gruidae > Grus > Grus americana. The sequence goes on from NC_072868.1 coordinate 2,553,981, forward strand.
TCAAAGTCATCCAGCTCCTTCAGCTAAGGTGTGGACCAAGATGAACATCAGACCGCGTTCATCAACATGTTTTCTGAAAGGGCACATTGTCACATCCATAAAACCATCAAGCAGAGACACCTCTGCTGTTTGCCATCTCATCCACCTTTCTGGGAACACAGCGAACCATGCTACCAAAGAGGTACAGCAAGTGGTGGCTGAGGCTGGATCAAAGCCAGCACGTTCTCCAGTTATCCACCCTGCTCTATGGAGCTTCTGTTCAAACATATTCCTGACATGAGACCTGTTCCTAATGCCAAGCTACGTTCATTTTTGTGTATGCTGCTCCTGCACTGCCACGTGAAGCCCCATGCAAAGACAAGACATCAAGCCTATAGCATTTTAGTCACTCTCTTGAAGTCATTTGTTATACCCACACCAGCAACATCATGAATCAGAACATCACACTGGAGCGCTAACGGCCACCTTGCACTCCCAACGCCAGAGGAGCTTGTTCACCACCTCAGCTGGGAAGTTCAGCCATCAGACTGCAAGTCAGTCTGCACAACGTACCGGAGCACCAGCACAAGTCATCAATTCTCTCACGGACAGCACGTAGCCAAATTGATCGGGAAGCAGGGATACAAGGAGTGCCCATAACATGTGAAAAGACAGTTCATACCAAAGCACAGACATGCATTGGTCCTACAGAGAGCGAGGCTGATGCATCCTCCCCGGCACCCCAGCAAAGCTCTCCAAACTATGGTTATGAAACTTTTTAATATCTGCCATAATCATTTTCCCATGCTGCCTTTCCAAGATCATTGCTGTTACCTGCTTTACAGCTGGTGTAACAGCAAATGAGTATACAGAAATTAAAATGCACTCAGAACAGAGGAGTCATAAGGAACCTCAAGGATTTCATTGGCTTTTGGTGCTTAAAACAAAATATTACATTAAAAAAAAAAGAAATCTAACCCCCCTTGCCTTGATCCTATGCAAAGGTGTAGCACAGGATTTTAAAGACAACAGCGCACAACCCTGGAAGCGCAGTACAAGTCTCTCCAAACACAAGGTACAGGGTCACCTACCCCCACCACCTTCCGAGATTTGGCAGTGTTTATTATGGGGGTTTTGACACTTGGGGCTCCTGAGGTCAAGCAATGTGAAATTGTAAGGATTTTGTTTTCCCCTAAGTCTGCTGCTAGCCATCTTGCTAAAATGGCTACAAGAATAAATCTTGCAGAATACATCTTGGAAAAAGATCCCTGGAGAAGTTCAGGCAGCAAAAGGTAGAGGGAAAGAAAAGTGCAACACTCAAAAAAAGAATACAGAATTTGAAATCATGAGATCACTTGCTATTTGGAAGGAATTTATCCCGAAACAGAAAAGGGTAGCAAAACCACCAAGAATGTAAGATGTGTCTGTGGAGAACAAAATGCTAATGGAAGATATTTTACTTGGGGAGTACCATAAGTAGGAAGAATGTTTTTTGATTCAACTTTTTAGCTGGTCGTGCCAGATTATTACCTTGAAATGTATGAAATTCCACCCAAGGGAAACGTGCAATTGTGAGAGGACAGCACAGACGTGCAGGGCTCTTGCTGAAGTTTCACACACGACTTCTCGGAGCCCTCCCCAGATTACATCATTTAGTTGTCACAAAACCATTGCATCTCTCCCCCTCTACAAGGCATAAAAAGTTACTTCTCCCATCTCCTCAGTCCCCTTCCAAGGAGGACAGAGTGACACACACAACCAGCAGCACTTGAGAGCTTCAGCCTAGGCTGGGGGAGCTCCTTACTGTCACTGCAATACAGATAAAAATAAAGTTTTGTCAAACTGCTTGGTCTGGCATACTTTTTTTTTTTTCTTCCTTTAAACCAAGTAACTCATGCTAATCTGCAGCTAAATCCCACAAGATAGGAAGCACTGCTGAAATCTTTAAGGAAATAATTCCTGTTCCAAGTGACAAGTAAGATCTCAGCGACAACATCCAGTGTCATTTTCTTATCTGGAGGAGTCTCAGGCTCTCTGCTAAATGCACAGGAGACACCTTGTTTTGAACACTCTTTCAAGGATGGCCAGAACTACAAGTTGCCCACAGAGAAACAGGCTGGTTTTCGCAGGGTCATGTTTTATACATGATACAGCACTGCAGCTTCTGGAGCACGCTGCTTTGAAGAGTTATTGTTTATGAACATGTTATTAAAATAAACTGGAGCAAACAGGGGACGCAGGATTCCCAGCTCTTGTGGCATTCCCATATGATTTAAGATCAAAATAATCCACGTGTGCATGGAGGCAAATCAAAGCATACCCTTGGTCACACCTTGGTGTGGCGCTGCCAGACGGGACTCCCCAACCCAGCACCACACTGGAACTCTTACTTGTTGCACTACAAGCTAATGGGGACAACCTCAACCAAGCGCTGGAGCTGCAAAAGCGTCTCCTGAACTCTGACTGTGACGGTTTGCTCCTGAATCAGCAACAGGGATGCGTTCAGCTCCAGAGGAGCTACGCCTGCAAAGGCTCTGTGGCCAGGCAGGGTGTGGAGTCCCAAAGACAGCCTCGGGGGCAGTTTCACCCCGATTCCTACACAGCCTTGCGCTGCCTTGGCTGCTTTGGACAAGGAGCAGCTAGACAGAAAATAACTGCAGAAGGTTAATAAATTCCTCTCAGAGAAGGGCTGGAGGCATAGAGCATGGCGGTGGGATCAGTTACCCAGAGAGCAGGGGCAGAGGTTGGTAGACTTGACAGACCTGTATCATCTCCATGTGATCAACAGTGTTACCAACACAAATCCAAAACACAGCCCCATACTAGCTACTATGAAGAAAATTAACTCTGTCTCAGGTGAAACCAGGACAGACTTCTATGGCCCTTGCTACCCTACCCGAGATGCCATGCTTGGTTGTCAGGGAAGTTATTCCAACAGCTCAAGTACAGGACTGCTATTTCCTTCTAATCAGGAGTGAGAGAATGAATGGGCTGAGAAGCATCCTGGTCCTGGAGGCCAACCCACCCGGTAAATACAAGTACACTTGGTGCAGAGCTACCTGCCTCCAACACTGCAGGACTGGCTCCTTGACCTGCCATGCCCAGTCTCTGGGCTGGGAGAGGCCCTCTGGTTACTGGGTTCCTCCAAGTGAGATGGTGCCCACCACCCCAAGGGAAGCTACAGCTTGTGTGCCCCGCTGCAGGACTGGTAACGGCACGGACCCAGGCTTCACTCACTCGTCTGGACGCAGAATGGTGCCAAAGAGGCAGCCACAAGCACTATGACAGTAAGAGTCAATGTCTTGACCTTATTTTCAGTGTCTTGAAAGCATCTGTTCACCAAAAGCCATGTTTTCCAACACCTAAGCTTTAATACCTATGGGAACTGAGACCTTCCAGCCAAAGGTCTTTGCTAGGGAAAAACTAGCCCCAACATCTGAAAAACAAATCATTTCCTCACGAACCAGGTAAAGTAATGGTAAATCCATGACTGGAGGTCCTGATGAATGCAGAAGCCTACCACAATCCTTTTCTCCTCCGAACTTTAAGGCTATTAGCAGCAACTGAACACAGCCTTACGTCATCCTCTCCCATCTAACTGAATTTACATAAAAGTAATAAAGACTTCATCAAGATGCTGGAAAGCTCAGCCAGGCTCACTCCTCTTGAAGCACAAACTTCATCCAAACCTTTCTCAGAAGAACTTATTGCAATGAAAACATTCAAGATCACTTGTTTTGACCAAAACAGTCATTTCACTTTTTATGTAAATGCAGGGCAGGGAATGGCATTCTTCTTCCCTCCTTTTTATTCTCTGAAAATAAGGAGTTTACAGCATGGTTTTAAAATCAAGTCAGGAGAAAACTGCAAAACACTTCAGCTTCTCCATTTGCTTCCTAACCAGAAGCACCTGACAGCTCTGGGGACTTGCTGTGGTTTAACCCAGCGGGCAGGTAAAACAACCACACAGCCCTTCGCTCACCCCCGCAGTGCGATGGGGGAGAGAATCGAAAAAATTTAAAACTTGGGGGTTGAGATAAAAACGGTTTAATAGGACAGAAAAGGGAGAGAATAATGATGATAATAATGATAAAAGAATTACAAAACGAGCAATGCACAGCACAATTGCTCACCACCCACTGACCAATGCCCAGCTAGTTCCTGAGCCAGCCTCCCCAGCCAGCTCCTCCCTGCTTATATAGTGAGCATGACATCATATGGTATGGAATATCCCTTTGGCCAGTTTGGGTCAGCTGTCCTGGCCACGTCCCCTCCTGGCTTCTTGCACGCCTCCTGCAGCAACAACTAACACATCAGTGTGTTACCAACATTATTTTCATATTGAATGCAAAACACAGCACCACACCAGCTACTAGGAAGAAAATTAACTGTATCCCAGCTGAAACCAGGACAGGACTCCACTTCTGTGCTCATGCATAAGTCAGAGACAACAGCATGGCAGATTTGTACACCGCTCTCATCTCTGCCTTTATTTTAAGCCACCACTGTCACCCTCTGCCCAAAACAAACTGAATAGATTTCCCAGTGGGTCTCTTGACTCACCAGCACATTTTCCTTTTAAAGGGCAGAAAAACATGTTGTGACAATAGGGATTTCATTAGTTTTCTCTTAGTTTCAGCTGGTCAGCAGGGACTTAAAGACTGGCTGCACTCAGGAGCTTCCCTAACAATGCATCATTCATCTTATTTAGGAAGAAGGAAAGAGCAGTCACAGGAAACATCTCATCCCTTGATTTCCTGCTGAGTACAGCAAGAGAGCAATTAGCAAGGTGGTCTCTCCAGCAGAGACATCTGTCCTGAGGTGTCCTCACACACTCTGAGAATCAGGATTCCAGCTAAAATTCTTGCAGAATAGAACAGACAGAGGTTTTACTCCCAGTTTCCCTTCAAATGCTCCAGCCTTTCTTTTTTCCAAGCAACTTTGAGCAACTCCATGAAATGCGGAGTCCACTTGCCCACACTGGGAGCCTGCTACAACCCATACCCAGTTTCCAAGACCAATGCTCCTAAATCCATAGATCAATCACAGCCAAGTCAGCTTTGGGTAGACCATCTACAACAATTTACTCTTCAAGTCACCAGGATCTGCTCATTGCAGAGAGGTCCTGGCATGCTGGCACTCATCAGGCTGCTTCAGAGTGCAGAACTTGACGTCCAGTTTTACATCTCAGGAGGCTGGTAGTGCTTGTACGTGATCATTCATTTGCTGAAGGAAGAGCTGTAGATGATGTTCATTTGCTTGCAGATGCTAGTCATTTGCTGAAGGACGAGGTGACAGGTGCAGCTCTTCTTTCATTTCAAATGTTTCTTGATAGTCTTGTAGAGCAGGCAGAGCAGCTTTAATACTAGAAACGTCTTCCATACTGCATTGGATTGCATAAGGACATTCATATATTCGTCTTCAGCTACTGCCACTGTTTCAATCGTGGTTGCTTACAAGGTCATCTTAGCTGAGGAAAAAATTCAGGTAGCAGAGCCAGTTCCCTCTTCAGCTTTAAAATAAACCCCAGATCCTCTATTTATCTGTTTTTAATGGATGTTTAGGGTCCCGCAGGGTCACGTTTTCAAGTTTTTTCCTCTGCAAAGCTAGCAGCTTCCTTCTGTGAGAAACAAAGTTCTTAAATCATCACATAGCTTCAGGACTGAAGACAAAGAAACTCCCCAACAGGTAGAAACCAGCCAGATTGGTTTAGGTCATGTACTCCATGGAGTGGAGTCAAACTAAGGAGATCAGAGGACAATGCTCAAGTGGGAAGATTAGTAGGAACCATATCTTTGATCCCCACTGATTTCACCCTAGGAGAGCATTTCTACAAGAAAATGGACCTGAGGCCACGTCCACCAACACAAAAGGGAGACTTCCAACCATTTTCAAGGGTGTTAGATCGGATTCCTATGTAACATGCTTCCGGGCAAGACAGCTTGTTGGTTTTCAACTCATTTTATCCTCCACCACAGCCTGAGAACAGGTCAAGAACTATCAGAACAGGATTGGCTGGGTGGGGTGGGAGGAAGGAGGAGGAGGGAGAGCGATTTGCATTTTAATAAATACAGCAGTAGAAACACAGGCTTCAGATTAGGAAACAGGCTTTTTATTCAGAGCAAAGCAAGAGGCATCTGCTGGAAGCATGGCATAGAAGCATTTAGCATTTTGAACTGTAAGGCTAATCTGATATGACACTCCATCAACCCTGGGTACACAGCTTAAATAAATCTTTCATCAATAAAGCTCATCGTCGCAAACCTGAAGCACATGGTAAAGCTAACATACTTCACCTGCATGCGCGTCCCCTTTGGGGTCCTCCCTTAAGGACATTCCTCATGGAGCCAGAAAGCGAATTTTGTGATTCTCCCTCCTTGGTTGCAGAAAGGAAATGCTGTCAAGTTTAGTCTTCATAAAGAAGTGAACGCACATCTGACCTACATAGAGTGCACAGATGTGAGTAGCCTCACATAACACTCCAGAGATGTTTTTTTTTTTTAATTGCAAAAAAATTAAACACCACCTGCTTAGCCTGGAAACGTGCAGGAACAAAAGCCAGCTGTACACAGGAATGCTGCACCAGGCTTCAGACTGGAACTCAGTATCACCGCGTCCATCTTTTTTTTTTTTTAATTACACATTTCAACAGATCATTTTCGAGATTGGTAACAAAAGCTGTATCTTAAACAAAACTGAAAGCACCAGTAACTTTGGGCAGAAGCCTGAAGGATGGATGTTTGTCCCACAGAGACCTTTGCAGTTTTGCACGATGATTCATGGCACAAGTGCAGAACAGAGCACGGGATCTGCCGAACCAGGCCAGAACCACGTCACCCCAATACCAGCGCAAACGTTTTTATTTTAAATAAGCTGCATACTTCTGCAGCATCCAGATGACCTACTAAAAGCCCAAGTTAATGCACTTGGTGTCTGTTGTTCATAAAAGAATCCCACAGTTTAGAGACAAAAAAAGTAGGAAAATAAGTAGATGCAGCAATATTAAACAAAATTAAGACGCTCCAGCCAGATCTGCCAAGTTCCGAGCAAGGAAGGTGCCTGGCAGAGGGTTCCCTCCTCACAAGCCAACATCAAGCCTTGCAAAAAACAGCTGCTACGCTCCTGCGCCAAGCTAAATACCATGTGCCGTGCGTTCCCCAGAGCCCAGCCCTCTCTGCAAGAGTCAGCTGTGGCAGGGTTAAGCCCCGAGGAACGGGCATCCTGGCGGAAGGCAGCAGGCGTGGAAGGCCGGGCTCAGGCACGCAAGAGAACCGACTACTTCAGCTGCAAGTCGGGGTTTTACAGGCGGGTTTTGGGGGAGGAGAGGCAGCAGAGCAGCGTAACTAGCATCCAAGCGTGCGGACTGGGAGCAAGGAGGCCTGGCTTTATTCCCAGCTCTGCTACGACCCAAGGTCAGGCCAAGTCGCTTGCCCTCCTACCTTTTGTATATTTAGAGTGTAAACTCCAGAGCCACAACTACTTCTCACTAGCTGTATGCACAGAGCTCCACATGCTACCGTACTGGAAGGAAATATGTCAAAGATTAGCCAGCCAGTCCTCCACATTTTTCACATTTGTTAAAAAATGGATTATTTTTTCTTCCCCCCCAGGGAGGGGACAAGAACCAGGACAGTGGTGACTCCAGAGGGTGGGAAGCCTTATCAATACTTCCTGCTCTCCTTTATTCTTACTAGAAAACTTCAACCAAACAGAATTCAAGGAATAAACAAGAATAAAGTAAATTAATCAGTCTACATCTCTTACCAGCTAGTCTTTGGTCTACTTGCTAAAGATTCCCCTCGCTCATGACTGTGAGGCTCTGGAGGTGAAATAAAGAGTTGATAAACTTCAGGGTAAGAAAAAAAAATTCCAAACTTAGTCTGTTCTTAGGTGGAAATTTAAAAATGAGCCACAAGAAGCAGAAGTCCTCGCTCTCTGCAATCAGACACGAGTACCTCATCAGCATCAGCCTGCTCCTCACGGACAAGGACAGCAGTTCAGCATGGGCAGAGGGCACGGACTTCCAAAAGCGCTTTCTTTTCCTCAAACTGAGCGGATCTAAAGGCTGTTTTCCATCACTGCACAAAGTGGCATCACTGCAGGTTGCAGAGACACTCAGTAACGCTCCCCTTCTGTTACAACCAAGGAAAGGAAGAAAAAAGTGTCTATATTTATAAGATATTGCTGGGCTGCTTTGTCCAACTGCATTTTGCCCCAAGACACGGCAACTTTTCAGCCTGAGCAGCCTGTTGAAGCATGAGTTCATCCTCTTTTTTGGGAGTTCTAGAGAAAAGGCTTTGTGTAACCAAACACTATTTACTCCCCATACGTGCTATAGATCGGCAACCCAGCTGTGAAGACTCGGGGCAAGCTATAAATCACTCCCATGACTTAACGGGTAAAAGCCTTGACTTGCTGCGCCAGAGTCCCATGCACAAACTATAAACCACAGATGTTTACGCTACATACGTAGCTAAAATCGATTAATTCTGAGGTCATGAACACTGTGTTCTTCCCCCTCTTGCAAATCAGTATTTGAAGAGGCGTACATCATCGGCAAGAAGCAGACAGACATCGGACAGTGATACAACGCCTGCAAATTGAACTGCAGAAGGCAATGATAATAAAAGCGACAAATGCAGAGGACAGCCTGCATCACAAGCGCACACGCAGCCTCTTCCCCCATGCCCGGGCTGCTGCAGCACCCATTGCCTTAGCACCCATCACTTGGCCAACCCCCTCCCCACCCTGAGCCCTGCGGCAGCTCCTCTCATCAGCATTTTGGAACATCTACAGGAACAAGGGTGATTGCACATCTAAATAACGAGTCAGCAACGCACTCCCTTCGGGTTACCCCAGGAAAGAGGTCGGTCCGAGCTGTCACCATGTAAGCGCTAAGAAAAAACCCCAAGTATCTGCATACACAAAGTATGCATCAGAAGCATGCTACCTAATGATTTATTGAATCTTGCTTCCTGTCCAACTATAGCTTCTGGGGTTTTCTACACTGGATTAGCCCCCTCCGCTGTCTCCTGCCTGTTTTATAGAGCAAATGTTTTCCTGTTGCGAGGTATTTTATCCCAGCCCCAGCAGGTCTCAGTGCTCAAATGAGAAAGGAAGGAAGGGAGTCAAAGCTGCTTCTCTAATGCTGTGATACTGAACTACCCCGCCAGCAGCTGCCGGTGCCGGGCATCACTTCACTGCTGCATCCCACCGGCTGCGCAGCACCATCCAGCGGAGCCCTCCCATCCCTTCCCAGGGAGCAGCAAGGAGGAGAAAGATCCCACCGTTGCAGTAAGGAGAGAGCAGGTCAGCTTTAAACAGGAGCAGAGCACTGGTAGCTTTTGCCTTGAAATTAATAAGCACTTTGGCTTTTTCCTTTCCTGGGACCCCTGGTGTGTTCCAGACCGGGCTGGAAGGCCAGTCCAGGAGAACCGGGAGCAAAGCACGGCAGCAGAGACACGGGCTTCTTCATCCTTCAGCTGAAAGAGCTTTATTCCTCTGGACCATATACACGGCCCATTCATTTTGGGAAAACAGAGGTAATTTAAGATACCTTTTGTAATGACTGCTGGCAGAACAAAGATGAAGGGCCATAAGAGACGCTCAGTGTTTAAGCCCACCTTCAAAGTGATTTGGGGAGCTGCTGAAAATAAACAAGTAACCAGGGCCCAGGAGCCAGGTAAAAGCTGACAAAGAAATTGCTTTTTTTTTTTCCTAGGCAAACAGAAGGCGGCTAATAGCTCAGTTCAGAGAGGCTGAGCTCTCTCTCCTCATAATACAAGGGGGGCAAGAGACCAAATTTAATTTCTTCCTCACAACAACTTTAATTAAAATCATCTAAGCCCTTCCTGCCTCTCTCCTGCCACAAGGTGTGGTTCTGCTCACAGGAGGTATTAGCAAACTCCGGCTTATTAACGTGCCCTCCCTGAAAGTGGTGCTTACACCGCAGTCAAATGGCTGGGGAGCCCATCCGCAGGAAAGCGCTCCACTCCTAATTAAGAGGAAAAAACCACAAAGCCCACCTTTGATGTGTATCAGTGGCAGGAGTCCTTCCCCGTGTGCTCGTGAAGCTGTTCAACAGCCTTAGCTTCACAGGGCATCCTTCCAGTGGAATTTACCGTCGGATGTTTCTCCTCACCATCACCTGTGCTCCGTGGGTGCCAAGATGCCACTGGAGGTAAAGGATGGACGCCGGCTGCATGAGATTAGCTGCACCAAGGATCTGCCAGTAGTTTTATAAACACATGAACTTCAGAGCCAGTTGCATGGTCTAGGTCCCCATCCTCATGACACGATGTACAGCAACCCATGCCCGTGTCTGCAGAGAGGTGCGCTGCCTGCAGTGGTGGGGACAGGTCTGTCCCTGGGCTCGGGTACCAGGCTGGGGGAGAACGTACGGGACCTCTCAAACCCATCACAGATGCGGGCAGTACGTGTGCAAGGCAAAGTTTTACTGGCCCGTTGAAATGTGCAAGCATGAAGAGCTGCACACGAGACTAAGTTTTGGAGCAAAAGCTAAAAAATAAAAATAAAAAAATTAAGCCTAAGTTACTAGAGGGGCTCAAGAGGATTTCTGCAGAACTTAGAGCTCTTACCAACTCCTGAAAGAAGCCCTGCAGAGCTGGTAAGAGTGATAAGCGCTGCACACTGCTGCAGAACCAACAGTCACAAGCAAATACATGTTTTACAAGCAGACACAGCTCCAGGGACAGAAGCCAGGAGCTGTTGAACCACCAAACTACCACAACACCACCCTTCCAGCAGGGACACGCTCAGTCAGGTCACACAGCACCATCAGCTCTGCAATGTTATGTCCTAGAGCAACCACAGAGGTTCTCAAATCTATCTAGAAAAAAACCAGAGTTATGTTGGAGGCTAAAAGGAGCCATGCTCCTAATGGAAACCACATGCCCAGTACCAACCACCTGTGATCTTCTACACAGGGGCCATATCTCAGACCAGGAGAGTCACCTTGAAGTCCTGGCAAGTCTAGGATGCAACTGAGAAGAATGCGCCAAGGCGAGGTGAAAGAGGTAACAGGAACGCCGACAGCATCGCCTGCCAGTTGACCGTCATACGATATCCACAGAAGCAGCTGCTCCCATGCCACCACACCTGGTCGAGATCCAAACCTCTTCGTTGGAGCACCAGATTATCCTTATTTCTCCAAGGCAGTGGGCTTCATTCACAGGTTAAGTTCAAACAGACCTCCCACCTCCAAGCAGAGGTATTTTCTCCCTGTGCAGGAGAGCTGACAGAACTGGTGCTCCCCGTGTCCTTCTAAAGGAAGGATTTCTCTCACAAGTGCTCCCAAGACAGTTTTCCAAACAAAGTTTGCTAAAGGCAGAAAGAAAGCATGAGATTTAGACTAATAAAGACATCAAGAGCCTAGGTGGGGAGCATCTGCGACCACCTCTTCCGTCCGCCTTGCCAGTCTAGTCCTGAACTCCAAAATTCACGTACTACAATGAGCACCAGTGGTGATCTAATTCCCAGCTCCCAGAACAAGCGTCCGTTGCCATCATTTCCACAATATCTCCTCTGGCAGAAACTGTCACCCTTATTTCCATGTTTAAGTACCTTCACTGGCAGGCAGACCCCCCGTGTGGAGGGATGTTCTCCCTCCAAGGAAGGCGGGACGCAGCGGGAGCCACTTAATGCTGACACAGCAGGAGACGGAACTGCACTGCCTCAATTACTGCTCTTGCTTACACACTCAGCCTGTCCCTTCTTATTCTGCCTGTAGTAGCAATCAGAAGATGAGTTCACATTCATTCCCACTGTGGCTGTGTTTGTTGAAATATAAGCTGCTTGCAAAAGCGTCAGATAAAGCTACGCCACTTTTCAGCACCTATTGTTCGGGATGACCACACACCACGTTCAGCTGATGCTGCAGACTTCACCTGGGAATCACTGAATTCACGCGGACGTAGCCCAGAGGTGCCCACGCTATTTACCTCACTCTTGGTTTCTTAGGGGGGGAAAAAAACACCCAACAAAAACTAACCCTGGCATTATGTTTTCTATTTTAAAACCAGACTTTTGGGAACAAAAAAAAAAAAAAAAAAAAAGAACAGTTGTGCAACATCACTGGCAAAGTCTACAAATGGACATTCAGTAAAGGAAATTCTCTGCTGCAGGTGCAGAAGTGCTACTGAAACTGAGTCCAGCATCCTGCCGCTCAGCTCCAGCATCAGGGTAGAAGCAAAAGCCAGAACCCCTTAAATCAGTGGGGGGACCTTACCTGTAAAGACAAGGCCAAGTCTTGGGAGCTGCTCCTTGGCACACCTTGCTCTATGTCAGTATTTGGTTTCGATATATTTTCAAAGTTTGTTTTTTTCAAAAAAATATTATTATTAGGTGCCAGAGTGACAGATGCAGGATCCACCCACCTCCGAAGCAGCTCATCAGGTCCCCCACGGAGCGGGTACATCCACTCCCAGGTCTCTTCACGTTGGAAGATACAAGAGACCTCAGTAAGCAGAGCAAACAGGATTGTTTGTGTTAAACAGTGTTATACAAGAGCCCAAAAAGATGACTCACCCCTCCCTCGTAGCCTTCCCCTGGCTCTCCAGAACAAAGGCAGGCACGGAAAGCAGCGGTCTCTGGAGGTGAGGTTACTCCAGGGATCCCTCCTGCCCTGGCGATACAGCTGTGGACACCGTTCGTAAGGCCGATGCTGCTTTAAGATGGCCAGACTAAGACAAAAACTGTTCTCGCTTTATTTAAGAAAAGGAAGTCATTACAACACTCCCAGTATTTCACCTTTCTTAAACAAGAAGGGCCTCAGTGGGAGCTTACAGAAGCTATAGATTGCAGGCGATAGACTTTTCCGCATCCATGCTTCAGCATCAGCTGTTACACCCTGCACGCTATCCCCACCTCGGGCTCCACCGAAGTAGCTTCTCTTGTTTGCCCACAGCCTGGCAACAGCAGGACACTATTTCTGGTTGTTTCAAGCTGCAAGAAACATGAGAAGGCACAAGAAAAGCTTCAGATTCACTATTTGCACGCATACTTCTTGCCTCCACGCGAGCTGAGGATTTCCTAAGACGCGCAAAAGCAAACAGTCTTTGCTCATTGTTACAAGCCTTGGTTTAATACTTCCAGCATCTTAAATGCAAAGCTAGACACTTACAGGCAGATGTTAATTCTGCAGAACACCAGTTCTGAGCCAATCTCTGCCCTGGTGTCACCTCAATTCTGCCTTTTATAAAGCACATAGAATTAATTTTATATCAGTGATGGAGCCAGCAGACACCTGACCTTGTAATTAAATATACACTTTCAGGTGAGAACCACCATGTAGCGTTACTCACTCGAATTGAACAGCTACACTAGGACCGGTGGCAAGAATAAAAATAGACACAGTTCGCACCACACCAAGGAAGGCAGCAGCATTCTTGTGCACAACAGCAAGATCAACTTAATCACAAATGACAACTTCTGAAAGCCTTTACTTTGGATTCATCCCTGGCATTTTTCTAGGCCAGCTTGAAAACAAAAGCTTTGTCTTCTTAAAATGCAATCGCCTGAGGCGCCTCTAAAAAAAGTGACATAACTCAGGTTTGAAAAATGCCTCCTGGGTTTCAGATTCTCCTAAGAGCCTCTTTGCTATTCAGCTTGATTCAGATTACCCAGATCAGCAGGAATTCTGCAGATTTACCCTTGGCTACCAACACAGGTATAAAAAGCACACATTTAGGATTATTTTTTTAAGTGATATAATTAAAGCTCTACAGCTATAAAAAAAGAACTTGTTATTGATCCAAAGGGTTCCTCCCTCCCTTTTCTCCAGCAGGTTTGTAAACACTCTCTGATGACAGTTTATTCTGATTTTCACTCTGTTTAGCTTATTTCAGATTTGTTTTTCTAGCATGTTTTTCTTGCTGCCTGTTTTCAACCTTTCCATCACAAACCTCAAGCTGTGAAAAGAACGAGCAACTTGTTTTGGAATCAAAACTTGGGCCCAAAATTCGATTGCTTGTTTCTTCTCCCCTCCACAAACCTTCTTCATTTCAACAATTCGGCAAGCAACGCCTTCGTGCTTCTTCAAACGCAGGACGACAACCCTGTGCCAGGCAAAACAGGAACTTAATGGGAGGGGGCAAGGAAGAAAAAGCTGCAATTCTCTTCAAGACAGACACAGCTATTTCTAATACCTGCAAATAACATCTCAGATACTCTGCAGTACCTCTAGGGTTATCCGAGATTTTTATATCCATAGGCCATTTTCTTTGAATAGATGCAAGCTTACTTCTACATCTGAAAACTCCTTATGCCGCCATCAATAAAGAACTCAAATCAAAAGAAGCTCCATTGCTTTTATTGAATAATTTGGAACAAGAAGAGCCAAAAGCTCTCTTGGTGCTGGGAGCACGTTAGTCTTATTTTTCCAAATGATCAAGTCCTATCACTTATTCCACATAAATTGTTCTCTGTCAAGAGCTTTAATCTTCTCTTTGCAATCCCTAAATAAAACATCCTCCCAGAACTCGCTGCCTATTATCTGCGTTTTCTAAAGAAAGGGGTTCTTGAAAGACCCACCTTCTGCTTTGCCATTCCCCTGAAATCCATCTACAACATCAGCCTGACAGAAGTAAAATACAGGCAATCCTTCACGGGCACAGCACGGCAAACTAAATGAGTGTCTGTCTGAACATACGCACCTCATGAAGAAAGGTATCACACGCAGCCAAGCCGAACGCAACACCAAAACCAAGAGTCATAAGAAGATTTCCAGGAATGTGAGCAATAAACCTTGTGACAAGTTGTCACCGAGAGTGGGCAGCCCACGAAGGACGCCACAGAGCCACGGCGCCGTGGTTTAACCCGAGGTTTCACTCGCGACACAGGCTCCTTACCTCCCCGGTCACCCGTGAAGATCAGAAAAAGGCAGTCCTTCCCTTCTCACCAAGTCAGCGCAGGCTCCTCATCCAGGAGCTCTGCTGCCGGCTTTGCTTAGAAAACAATTCCTTCCCTATCCTTTACCTTAGAAGAAAATAATGCAGAGAGCCCAAATCAGAACAAACTGCAGAATAAAGGACAGGACAAAATGCAAGAGAAAAGTACCACCTCCGCCTTTCTCAACTGAGAGAGGGCAGCCAAGAGGGGAAGCACCTGTAGAAGAGACCAGGCTTCCTCTTTACAGCAGGGACAACCCGGAGGTCCTGCAACCCAGCGTACACCTTCCACCACGGGACTGCTCGTCTGCGCTGGCGGCCAGCGTTGCTCAAAGCCAGAGAGAACACGCTCAGCCTGGGCGCCGACGTCCACAGCAAATACCAGTCCGAACGCTCGCACTGGCCCTGCCAGCTCAGGGAAAACCACTGGCAGCAGCAGACACGCGCTGCCCACAACCGGCTCCCTCACCAGCCCGGCAAACACCGGCTATCAATTACCTTACGGTATTTATTTGCAGGGGAAAGACAACAATCGCTTCCTCAATATGAAATAAGAGGGTCTTTTGTTCTGGCCTTGAAAGTAAGCTAAAGTCAATCGTGACGCTATTGACTTCAGTCTCCACTACAGCCCGAGCAGAAGAGCTCCCTGAAAACAGAGCGGCTGCTGGAACGTGGGAAAGCCCCAGGAGCCCGCAGCCCAGCGCAAGCTCGTTCCCCGGCTCAGCCTCACAGCCCAGGGCTTCCCCTGCCAAGAAACAAAGCGGAGAGAATTCTACTCAGCAGCACAGTCAGGAAAATCAAGGTGCACATCCACGCTGCTCTCCATACCGGCAATTTCCATCTTAGCCTTCTGGGCTCTCCCCCATAAAAGAAGCCAGCCGTAGGAGCACCCTTGTAAGCGCAAAGCCCCCGCCACCACTCGCTGCTCGGCACACGCATAACGAAGCCGTTCTGACAGCAGCCTGGAGTAAGAGCTGGAGTTTCGCACCTCACCTCACTTACGGAAATCACCAACCCGGACGTATTCGCGACAGATGACATCGATCGCCCTTTCTCGCGGGCGGAGGAGCGCGTTGTGAAGCCGCTGGCTCCCAGGGCACCAGCCGCGCTGCCCGGGTGCGGCACCGGCACGGAGCGGCCACCGGCACGGAGCGGCTCAGCACCCCCCGCCCAGGACCCTCTCCAGAGGGAGCCGAGCACGTCTGCGCTACCGGACACACCGAGTAACTCGCGATCGCTACAGGCACTTTGCGGACATCCCCCGCGACCCAGCCCCCGCCCGGGACCGCCGTTACAAGTGTGCCGAGCACCGGGGGGACCCGCCGGGACCGGCTGTCGCAGCCCCAAGGAGCGGGATTGGGGGGGGGGAGTCAGCCCCGGAGTCAAACCCCGGCCCCACGGCAGCAGCGGGGACGGGATGTCACCCAGCACCCGCTTTTAAAGGCGAAAAGTTTCCCGTCCCGCAGGTGCCGGCATCTCCGAGGTTTTTCCCCTTTGCCATTAAAAGGGGGGAAGCGTAGGTCGGGAGTGAAAAAGAAAAAAAAAAGAAAAAAGAAAAAACCCAACCAACAAGAAAAACAGTGGGTAAAGGAAACGATTGGGGGGGGGGGAGAAAACACCACCACCATGAAAAGACAGTAACTCGCTTGCAGCCAGCGGAGCCCCAGGACAGCACACTCCGTCTCGCAGGAGGCAGCTCGCTGCGGGGGCACCGCCGGCCCCGGGGCTGCGGGGGGGGGGGGGGGGAGCCGCCAAGAAGGAAAGCGCAGAAACACTCACCGAGCAGGAAGGCGCCGGAGGACGGCGGTGAGGACGAGGACGGAGCGATGAGGACGGAGGGACGAGGCGCGGAGCAGCGGCCCCCCCCCAGCCCTGCCCGCCCTCGCCCCGCGGGAGCCGCCGGCACAGTGCCGCGTACCGCCCCGCCGCTCCGGCTCCTTCCCGCCGACCGTACCACGGGGCCGCGCCGGGGGGGGGGGAGAACGGGGGGTTGGGAGGGGGGACACGGCGCCCACGCCGGCAGCTGCTGACCGCCCCCAGTGCCGCCGCGGCGCCGCCCGAGCGGATCCGGCCTGCGGGGCTGTGCCGTGCCGTGCCGTGCCGCCGGGCCTCGGTCGGGGCAGCGCCGCTACCCCCCGCGCCCCCCCGGCTCCCCTCCCGCTCTGCAGCCGCCGCGGTGGAAGAGTCCAGCGCGGGGGGGGGAGGGCGGGGCGGTGCTGGGCGGGGATGCTCCGGGCAGAGGGTCCGGCGGCGGCTGGTCCCGGTCCCGGTCCTGGTCATGGTCCTGGCCCCGGCCCCGCAGCTCGACCTCGGGCGCCTCCGGGAGCTGCAGACCCAGGCGATCCCGCTGAGCTCCCCGAGCACCGCTCGCTCTTTGTTTAACCCGGGTTCACCTGAATCGCAGCCGAGGTCCGTGCCCACAGACCGCACCCGTCCGCCCGCAGCCCAGCGCCCCGGTGAGCGCGGAGCCGGAGCGGGGAACCCGGCCCGGGGGCTGCACGCCAGGAGCCGCTCCCGGGTCCGGAGCTCAAACTCCAGCTCAGCCGCTCCTCCCCAGGTGTTCCCTGTAACAGACGGATTCTCAGCTTGGCTTCCCTACTCCGTGTTTGATTGCTCCTCACACAGAAACCAGTTCTCTTAGGAACCAGGTGTTTTCTCACCAAAACTAATGTCCAGCATTTCATCACTCAATAGACGTGTGGGAAGTCCACGCTAAAAGCCTTGGCAGCAGAGGGATGGGCACATGCGTAAGAAATGCGTAAGAAACCACGGCTGTACACAGCCTCAACTGACGATGTGCACGCGGGTTCCACGCTCGCGCCCGGTGTGGCCCCAGCTCGTGGGAAGCACGTTCAGGCCACTGGGACATTTACTGCAAATAATTGTATGCAACAGCTCTCTGCAGCGTGGTACCGAAGAGCGAGAGCCCACCTGCACGAGCGACCCATCACAGTCATGTTCGCTGCAACGCTTCGGCATGTTCCTCTTCCAGCGTTTCTGGGATAGCGCCATAGCACAGATGATTAATTGGCAATCAAGGCAGAGACAAATCCCCCCTGAAGTATTCTGCATTGATCCCAACATAACTATGGTGGCGTTTCCGCGCTGAGTTACACAAACCCACCCAGCATAATGCTTGCTCCTGCTGAGGCTGGTGGGAGCGATGAGGTGCTCAGAAGATACCTCTGAAGGCTGGGTGGTTCAGTAGTAGGAGACCCCTTAGTAAGGTGAACTCTCTTGCCAACATCCACACCTGACTGACTGTGGGCTGGAGGCAAGATCTCTGGCTACCTACCAACCCAAACGTGAAGAATTAACCATTCTTCAGATTAATTTTTCTAGGGCAACTCGCACGTATCTCTTCCAAGCTTCAGTTTTTCACCTGCAGAGTGGGCTTCCCAAAGACAGGTTGAAAGGCAAAACCTCATCAGCTTCCCAGTTTAATACATTGGCTTTTCCCCTGAAATCCAGGTACCCCAGTCTGTCGTGGGATATTGTGCTCCCTCCCCTCTCTCCTCGGAAAACAATTTCCCCCTCGGGTTTCTCTTCCGTGATAAATGACCCCCTCAGGGGGAGGGGAGAGAATGAACCACAGCAGTCCTGGTTCAGAGCATCGCAGTGCCTATCCTGGGCAAGGTAGTCGCCTGGTTTCCTTCCAGAAGGAGGAGGATCAAGGGGCACCAAGTTATAAATATCTATGGAGCTATGCAATAGCATTGCAGAATAATTCAGCAGTATTTTTGCAGTGTTGGGGAATTCAGCTTTTTGACCAAAACTCTCCACCCACCAACGCCCCAGTAACGCCTGTAAACCTCTGCAAAAGCAGGTGCTTCTCATATTAGTCCAGAATTAACTTTTCATCAAAACCCGATTTTCTTTAAAGTCCTATTTATTATTGCTTAACAATCACTTTAAAGTCTATGGGTGGGAAGCAATACAAAAGCGTCTTTCATTATTCATTAAGGACAAATGATGCAGGGGTTTTGCAAGGGAATAGAAAGTACACATACTTTTCTGCACTTAAAACAATTATTTCTTATTAATAACCCTGCAGAAAGGTGCCCCACAGAGAGCTGCAGTTTGGATGCTTTTGAAGTTAAGTCTCTTGATCACAAAAAGAATTATTCTTCCCCTGCGACACTCCTGAGCAGAGATCCTGGGAAATGTTTTGGTTTGTCATTTTCATTTTTTTAAAAGACTTAGATGGTTGGTTTTGGGGGTGTCCCCTTCATGGGATGGAAAAGTAACACAGTGGTAATCATGGCGATTGAGACCTGTCACGAGAATAAAAAGCTGCAGCTACAGAGCAAACCTGCAGCAGATTTGGGAAGAGGATTGAGGAGAGCTGAGGCCCTGGAGGTCTCATCCAACCTCTGGGAGTCTGCTGGGCTTGCTCCGGTTTAGCACCACGTTTCTTGTCCCGAAGGTGGCCCAACTGCACGTGCCGTTCCAGATGTGGTTGGCACGTGCCACAGAGGGGGAGCCGGCATCGCCCTCCATCCAGTGCCCATACAGCCTGGTCACTGTCACCGACCTCGCTCCGGGGTGCACTGCTCCCCAAGGTTCGCTGGCTGCCCAGTGTGCCCCAGGGCCTTTGCAGCAGAGCTGCTCGCCAGCCACTCAGTCCCCAACCTGTACGGGGCAAGGGGACATCCCATCCTGCGTGCAGGGCTTTGCATCTGTCCTTGCTGGATTTCACGAGATCCCCGTGGCCTGTTCCACAAGCCCTCGCAGCCCTTGCTCAGTGGCAGCCCTGCTCTCGAGCACGTTGGCTGCATGTTGGGTGTCATCTGCGAACCTGAGGGTGCGTTTTGTCCCCTCCTGAGGTCATTGCTAGGGTTATTAGGACAGGTCCCAGGAGACCACCGAGGGGTCTTTCCCTTTGTGAGGAGAGGTACTGCCCCTTGTAACTGGCCTCCAGGTAGAGCACGACCCACCCCTCGCCTCCTCCGAGCACAGCTATCCAGCCAGACTTTCACAGCTTTACAAAGCCACCCCTGTGGTCTGTGACGTCCCAACCTGAATGCCAGGATGGTGTGGGAGACACGTCAAAATCTTTGCCAGCCCCAAGGTAAATGGGGTGGGATCCCGGGTTAGGAATGACGGACAATGCTCCCTGCCCACCTCTGCCCCTTGCGTGGGCAGCAAGTGTGGCCGGGGGAGCTCCGACCTGCGGAGCTGGGGATCTGCTGTTCCAGGTCCCTCGGTCTGTCCGCCCTGCGCAGAAGTCACGCACTGGTCCTAAGGCTGAAGGACTAACGCAGCAACTTTGCTGTGGTCCCGCTGGCGAGGAAGGGCCCTGGGGCATGGCACAACTCCTCTGGCTGTGCCACGCGATAGGATCCGTCCCTCCCGCCCTTGAAAGGTGTCCTCGAGAGTGCAGACGGTGAAATTCAGCCAGGCCCTAGAAGAAGACAGTGTGGGGCTGTGCACGGCTGCCTGCAGAGACCCCGACTGCCAACGCCGTTGCTGCAAAAGCAGCTGCTGGGAGCCCACGAGAGTCTGTGTGGTGGGCGGGCTGGTCCTGGGGTCTCACTGCTGGCAGACCCAGTCCGTGCCTCAGTTTCCCACACCTCCTCGGCCTGTTCTCTCCCTGCCACCTCCTGCCCCTGCCACCCAGCTTGGAAAAATGGGGCAGGCCGGACTAGAAGCGATGTCCTTGGGAACTTGGGGGCACGTGGGGATGGTGGGTGCCAGCCCGGCTGGAGAGGAGCGTGCGTGGGGACCTGCCGGGCTCAGAGAGGGGCCCCAGGCAGAGTGCACTGCTTGGGGAGCTCCCTGGGGACACAGCGCAGCTCCTCCGAGGGGTTGCTGCCTGCTGAAACGTCCTGAAGAAAGCGAGTCCTCCTGTGAGACCCTTCTCTGACTCCTAATTCAGTAGTGGTGCCCTGTAAAGGAGGTGACAGGTCCTTCTGTTCGGCGTGTTTGTCCAGGACACTGTGCGTGGCTATGAACCCTTCAGACATTTAACCCTCTCGCCCCTCTCTCCCCATCACCCTGATTTCAATCTTCTACATTTGATTTTTGTGCTGGGAGATAGAGAAATGCTGGTAGTTTTCTTTCTTTCCCTTTTTTTTTCCTCTGTTTTTAATGAATTTTTCATTTTGTTCCACCGGTACAGAAAGAATAACAATGAAGCAACAGTGTCAACACAGAAAGAATTTTCTCCAAAGTCACACTGTGGCCAATCTGCGGCAACAATAATAGATTTTATGTATCCCACTAAAGAGAATTGTAGTGGAGGGGGTGGGGGGTGCATCTCAAAGGCTCCTAACTTCTTTGCGCTTTCCACACCACGAGGCTGTGTTATAAGCAGCTATTTAAAGAACAAACCTCCAAAAAAGATCATTTTGCAAAAGCGGATTTCCAATAGTAGAGGAACAAAAAAATATATAGCTGCTTTACGATGTTTAAAGAAAAGAAGTTGCCTAAAAAGGCAGCGCTCTCCTGCTTGCTCTGGGAGATGGGCAGGATGCTGTCAGGGGCTGGGGACCGCAGCTGGACTGAGCAGCATTGGACGGGCTTTGGATTTTGCCTGCACTCGCAGTCCTGCCGGACTCACGCTCCGCAGTGGCTGCCCCTGTAATGGGTATGAGCAAGGTTCTCTTTTTATATTTGTCGTTTTTTCCAGGAGGTGTTAACACCAATTTATGAGCTCAGTGGGATGACAGAGACGGGTGAGCAGTGCTGACCTTGGAACTTACCGCTGGCAGATTTCTTTTTCCGTCCCTTCTCAAAATCAGTCTAAAAGCAATAAAAGGATGTTGGAAGGGGGGGGAGCCGGGGCTCATCCGATTTCACATTAAAAGAGAAAAAATCAGTAAACACAATCTGAAAAAGCAGATGTCTCTAACGTGGCCACGCTGAACCCGTGTAACTGTTGTCTTGGGGAGGGGCTGCACATTTCACATCAGTCTCCTGCACACTGCTGCTGCCATGAGTGCACAACACTCGCACAACGGGAAATTAACACTGGCATTTTTTTTTTGTTGTTCCCATGTATATACTGTTTATATCCAAGTGCCTTTTCTTCCAGGAACTGCATGCTACATGCAGCCGAAGAGGTCTGAAAACAAAACCTCTTCTTATTTTCAGATGTTTTCTCACTGCTGTCAAAGTGAGGAAATGAAAGAGATGCTCTTAAGCACTCGCTCCACCTCACGAGGATACGCAGCAGCTCATGAGCTGCGAATGTGAGAGAGCACAAACAGGATTGTCTCTAAAAAGAAAGATAAACAATTAACATGATGGGGAGGGAGAAGCAAATAAGGAATATTATTTCCAAGGGTCATTCCAAATTAACCACTTTGCAGGAATTCTGGAGGTTAAACAATGAAGCTGACTACATTTTCTTCCTGAAAACAACACATTGTCTGTCAAGGTGCTTTTTGGCCCAGAAACACGGCCCGGCTCCAGTAGTGATACTATTTATGAGCTATCAAGTGAAGGTTACTGCTTTAAACGATTGTCCTGAGGGAAGGGAGCAGAAATGCTAGTGACACATGGCCACCACCTGCCCAGGTAGCACTCCTCCTCCTCCCTTGGATGGTGCCTGGGCACAAGCACCAATAAATCTGCTCCCGGATGGGTGTTAGCAGCGTTTCCCAGATCGACATTTCCTCTGTTTGGTTTGAGTACCTGACAAATGATGGAAGCACGAGAACAATAAAGACTAAATCTTATCTTAATAGTCTTTCATTATTAACTGTCTCCAGATTTATTCATCACTCAAGGAGGGAGAGAGGGAGTCAGACACTACTGGTGTGAACCCAGGCTGTTTCTGACGTTACCAGAGCTGTCTGAATTCCATCAGTGAGATCTGACCCTACGGTTTGTTTCTCTTTCAACGTGTACGCTGACTATGGAGAAACAATGGCCCCATGCTGCTCTCACCGTCTGCCGGCTCTTGGCCTTCAGGTCCTTCTCCTGCCCTTGGATCCACCCCGGACGGCAGCCACGCGGCGGAGCTTCTGCCCTCCATCCTGGGAGAAAGGGAGAAGTGGGGGCACTGGTGCTCTCCAGGCAGTAGCTGGAAAAGAAGAGCATCGAGGGGCTGGATAACCCGATTCCCCATCAGTGCGCTTCCCTCTGCCATTTCCATGCTCTAGGAAAGGAATGCGAATGTGCTTCGACGATGCTTTATTTTCCAGCACTTTATGTGTGGCCCTCCTGTAGCCGCCAGACACTTGCCCAGCAGCCCTCATCCAAATCCCCCGGCATCTCAAAGGGTTTCTTTCCCAGGAAAGCTAACAAGGTCCTTCTCACTTGCGGTTCCTGTGGGTATATGGATCCAGCGTTGTGGGTGCTGGCTGGGGAGACGAGGGAAGGACCAAACTTTTACCTGAAATGAGAAATCTGGGGGGGCAGTGGATGGGGGAGAGGAGGAGTCTGTCAGCAGAGACAGGGTGCTGAAGCCTGCGGCCAGCAATCCTGCTCAGCTGCCAGAGCCTGTGCTGATGACTTGCAAACCGGTACAGCAGCAAAAAGAGAAAAATTCGTAGCGGCCTGGGGAAACGTAGATCGATCCCTCTGCAAAACCCAGGACCCCCAGCCAGCACCTCCCAAACCATACGGTATTTCTGCCCGCTCTAAGTGTGGGATCATTTTTCTAGGCAGATCTCAATTTGTGTTTCCTTTAGCACTTTTCCCTAAAAAGCCAAAAAAAAAAAAAAAAGGGACAGCTTCTGCTGAAGTTCCCACCCCGGAGTTCCCCTTCTTAGTTGGACCATGTCCACTTCTCAGAGACCTGCTGTCATTAAGTGCCCAGCTGAAATCCCATCAAAATGCTTTAATTAAAATGGACATTAAGAGCTCACTTGCTCAAGCCAAAGAACATTAGGAAGAATTTAAATGAAGAGGTTTTTAAATCTGTGACATTTATTCCAATGAGAAAACACTTTCTAATCCTGAGTGTCTCCTAATTCAAAACAGATTGGAAAGACTGCAAGTGAAAACAATTTTTTTTTTTTCCTCCAAACAACACGTCCTGTAATTAGGAGACCTGGCTGGCAAATAACATTCATCTTTTCCCTACAGCTTCCACATCAGCTTGGAAGCAGGCAGTGAAAAGCGGTGTGTGGGTGTACCCACACATGTATGCGTTTTGTGTTAGGACAGGTAACAGAACTCGCAGAAATTGCCATCGCATCAATCCCAGCATCTGAGGAGGAAACCATTACGGAGGATTCAGAGCACTCCTGGTCCAACTAATGAAAGGCGTGTTGCTGCCGCGGTGCGCTGAATGCTGGGGAAACAATCTGTTTGCAACAGAGGAAAAACACACTTCCAGTAATTTGTTGGGGTAGGACTATTTTCGTCTGAAACACTGAGATAATGAAATGTAAAATAACAGCGGAAAGCAAAGTGTGAAGCCTCAAATGAGAGTGACTTGGGGACCAAGCAAACCATTTCCGGGGTGTTTCAGACAGATGCTAGAGGGATGAAATACAATCCCTCTCTTCATGGTTTTTCTTTTTAACCATGGCCATTTCCCTGTTCCCTTATGCTACCCCAACAGGGGTTTTTTGCAATCTCCTGTATTTGCTGATCTTCTGGGGACAAGGTCCGTCTACTTCATGTGCATTGCAGGGCTCTGCACAACACTGAATGGCTTCTGATGGAACCAGACTACCAAGAATAAATAAGGAGTAAACTATTTTTTGTTAATCCAACAGATTTTAAGGGAGGCAGAGAAGGCAAGGAAGCAAATTACTTGTAAAAACTGTAGGCTTCTAAATTTTTTTATGCATTTCACAAATGAAAGTCCTGCACAGCGGAAGGTGACATGATCTGCCTCTCCCTTGGTTGTCTTTTATTTGGGAATATTAAGCTCAGCACAAAACAGTAAGGCAGAAAACTTGCTGGATACTAGTAGTACCAGTACTACTAGTAGTACCAGTACTGCTGGAATCCCAGTCATCCATGGTCCTTAAGGACTTTATCCTTTTCCCTAGGGAAAAAAGACTTGACTGTACCCACAGAAATCCTTAAAGTATCAGCAGTCCATCAGTCCTCCCAGTCCCTTCTGTCCTGGGACAGCAACGTCCTGCTATGACAGCTTATCCTGTTCTCTCCCCTGTAAACACAGCAGTGGAGACCAGCCTTTGCTGGGCCGTGAGCAGCATCCTGCTCTGCTCCTCTGGGCCCTCATTTTAATCTTTGAATGTCCTGTGACCAGAGGCGATGCAGGACTGTTTCACAAGCAGAGCATCTTCTCTGAGCGATAGTCTGGGGATTTCTGAATGAGGGCACAGTGTTCTGGTGTGTTCAGCAAAGTAGACAGGCATCAGCCTGAATCCAACTTCCCACCTCCTTCAGATTTTGTAGAAGTTGGCTCCAGAACTAAAATTCACTGGCAATCTTATTTCTCTAATGGGACAAACAAAACAATCTGGATATGAAGACCCAAATTCTGAAGTCAGGATCAGGACATTTGTGGCACGTATCTGTCTTTAGCTCAACGCACAACGTTACCTTCATTAACAAAGCAAGCAGTTGCATATGACATTGTCTTATTTAAGTATCCAGATCTGGCTGGTTGCTGTTATTGAACGGGCGCTAGTGCCAGTGGTTCCAGATGGACTGCATTTGCATTGCTTCTTGCTGGCTTTGCTGTAAATACACTAGCATAAGTGGCAGCGATATTCCCAGAAACACCTACTTTTAAGTGTGTATCAGTAACTTTGTGAAAGTTTCTTTGAATTCATCCTACTGAGTATTCACTTTGGAAACATGAAACACTTCACCTATGAGTCCAATTAAAACAACTTAGGCTTTAAAGCTTGGGTACTCATAGCCACCTTCTTGAAAGAATAATCCTGTGTTGGCATAAATGGATATAAATCAATGAAGATCAAGGGACTGACACCCATTTATGCTCACTGACAACCCAACTTAGATCTTAGTCAGTAAATCACCTCAAATACTGTGGAAAAACTCAGAACTGTTCTGAAACATCTGCAGATAAAGAGACAGAAAATGCATCCCTTATTTCAGTGGGAATTAATTCACTGGAAATATGGGAGTCCTTAGCTTCTGGATGCAGAATCTGTAAATATAAAGCGTCTACAGTCATTTGCCAGTTTTGAAAATGGGTATCTTAATTCTGACTGTCCCCTCTGAGATCCCATCTGGACCTCCAGGCAGCTCTGCTGCTATTCTTCTAATCTTTCCTCCTCCTCCTCCTCCTTTGACTCTTTGTCACCATGGATGACCCACCATGAATAAAAGATTAGGATGTACCAGATTCAAACACAGCCTTTGCTTCTGGGGTCAATGCTCTAGCTCCTGAGCTGTTGGACAGGCAGTCTGCGGAGCCCAAAGGGTTCAGCTCAGGTCTCCATTGTGTAGGCGCACCTCCAGTCACCTCCTGGTCCAGGTTGAGAAGATAATGCTTCATCTGTGAGACCTAACGGGGCCAAGGCAATGCTGTGAAGGCTGTCAATTTTATCAAACAGATAATGGTACGTCACCAGCACATCCATAGGAGGATAGATTGGGTGAAAGCTCAAATGGTGGCCAAAGGGAAAAATTAAGGATCTAAACTTTGAATTTCTGCCCATCATTTCTTGGCCAAGTCTGCTCCAGCCCTGCGCCGGAATGCAAGGAAGGGGTCAGTTTGTGCAGGAGCAGTGCCGGACTGGGGGACACAGACCTGGCCTTCCCTCCTGAAGTTTGTCCAGCACTAGTTTGCAGCCATGTGGCAGGAAGCAAGGTTGGACTTGAGCACATGCCCAAGTCTGTGCTGGTGATGCAGTGGGAGCTGCATACAAGGCGTGAGCAGTGTCCCAATGAGAAAAGTGAGCGGGAACCTTTGGTTTGTCCCTGCCCTTGACTTGGTGGAGAACCTGCCCTTGCAGCATGACCTAACTTACTAAAGTCAGAGGCTCAGATGTTTTGAAAGTAGAAGAGACCATAGATTATCACATTCGATGTCTGGTACGTGACATGGGATTTTGCTCATATGTTGCCATATTGAGAATTGTATAGGGTTAAACTTACCTCCCTGACAACCACCTGGCTAAGGAATTTGCCTTGAGGAGAAGGTATCAAGAGAAGGCCTTTAGGCCACCATTTTGGTCACCCCTCCTGATGGTTAATCTCGCTTTTAAAACACATCTTGTTTCCTGCAGCGATTGTTCGGCTTACCTCTGCTACGCTGAAGTGGCCTTCAACACCCACCGCTTTCTCCCTCCGAGAGCACTTACTCACCACAATCAGACACCTCAGGAGCCTTGACATAACCCAAACCAGTGGGCCATTACAGCTCTCACCTCGCAGCACTTCTCCAATTCTTAAGTAATTTCAGTGGCTCTTCTCCACGCACGCTCTCACCTCCAACAGCCTTTTAAAACTCCAGGCTTGGTGCTGTACTTAGCGCTGGTTTTCTGAGAGCTGTACGCAAACGTAAACCAGCCTGACTGTTCCCCCTTGACTCCCTGTTGAAACACCCAGTGATCACATTGTGAGTAGATAAGAACTGATTTTGAACAAACTGATTTCTTACCAGTTTGAGGTCCAATTCAACACCCGTGCTGTTGACTGATACTTTTTTTCTGGAAGCAGCCTTACAGAAACTGCTGGGACAGCTTACGGGCTGTGGTGGCACTCAAAACAAACAAGGATGGCAGATCTAGGTCTACTGAAAGGAAGACAAAAATGAAATTCACCTTCCAGCATTCACTGCAAGTGAAGCTGATCTGCATTTCTTATACCAAGCGAAGGCTACAGCTCAGATGCTAATTTTATCTTGTTGGCTTTGTAGCGTCCTTGATCTTCAAGAGAATTCAAAATAACATGTAGCAAATGTATAACGAAGTCATTTTAAAGAAGAAACTGCAAAGTGCATAACACTGCTCAAGGGGAAAGAGCTTCTCTGCTAAACGCAGAGTATAAAATCAGATCATGCTGGCAGACTGAACGAATGGACTCTTTACGCCTTATCTTCACAACTGGGCTGTTAGGGGAGACCAGGGCAGCTCGGCCTCCATCTGCCCCATGAACCCATCCCTGATGGTAGTGTATAGGAAGGCCAAGCCCCTCTTTACCTCCTAACAGCCTGTGACAACAGGATCCCTCTTCTGAGTAGACACTGGGTGACCGCTTGTCACGGACATCAGGACAACTTTATGCTAAATGTCGGACACAGCTATTGCAAGAGAACCTCTCCACCCTGAGTGTAAATACCCAGCGCCAAGTGCTGGGGCTGGGAAGGGTGGCTCCTCTCTCTGGAGACAGGCAATTGTCCCTGCAATGGTCCCAGCAAACCCAGGAGAAGATGAGTGGGGAAGCAGACAGTCCCATCACTGCTGTGCGCTTGCCTGGCTGGGGGCATTTGCACTAGGAGGGGAAGCACAAGCCCAAGACAGATGGGTCTGGAGTGCTTTAGCCCTGCTAACAGCTTGTCAGTGCAGCTCCCACGATCAAAGCTTGGGCTTCTCTCCCCCTGCAGAGCTCCAGCTGAGGCAGGAGTTTAGCATGAGCTTCAGGGCCTGATACTCTGGTTCCAGGAGCAGGATCAAACCTGTGCTATACTGACTGTATAGATACACCTGCTGCAATGGTCTTCAAGGCTTTTTGGAAACAGCACGTCCGGTACAGCTGAGCCTGGCCATGAAGCAGGCAGAGGCCAACTAATGGCAGGGGACTTCCTTGTCCCCCAGTGCATGAAGAAATGAGGGATCAGACGACAGCCCTCTCACTCAGACGTCGCCTCCCAGGGCACTGTCTGCCACCCACAATTACTGAATTACTCCCCATGGAAAGCAAGCGCTTGCTTTGAGGCTGCTATCCAGGTATGTGGCCTGATTTTCCTGACCCCAAATGTTAGGTGAGGCTGGTGAAGAGCCCGGTTTGCCAACTGGCAGTTTCAAACCCCTTCCCAGGACAAGCCACAGCTCTCCCAGGAGTCACAGCTGAATTATTTTCTTAGTCTGTACCAGGCAGAGCTCACTGGCAGGGAGGAAAAAGGAGATTTCCCAATGTAATAGGTAAACATTCTTGTCTTTCATTGGTATCAAGTTCAAGAGAAGTCTGTCTCTTCCAGGTGACGGGTATAGGGGTGCCAGGAGCAGCTGCAGAGCTATCACACCCCCCAAGGGCAAGTGGCAGAAAGCAGTCTGATGCACAGCAAGGATGGCATGGTGCTACCAGGATGATTTCTGCATGTTTTTTCCAACCCCTACTAAGCAAAAGAGGAAAAAAATGAACAGCAGCTCTGTCTGGGAAGGAGAGAGATAGGTGACTGGCATTAGCTCTGACAAAGCATGCCTTGGAGGGAATTAAAACAGCTCTCCCACACTCAGTAACACCCCTTG
Source organism: Grus americana (assembly GCF_028858705.1). Classification (NCBI taxonomy): domain Eukaryota; kingdom Metazoa; phylum Chordata; class Aves; order Gruiformes; family Gruidae; genus Grus; species Grus americana. The sequence goes on from NC_072868.1 coordinate 2,583,181, forward strand.
CAATTCCTCCTCGCTCTGGTAAGACAGACCCAGTCCAGGGAAACCCCTTCTTTGTGTTCGTGCAGCCAGGTGCTGCTCAGCTGGGCCAAGCGAGCTGGGGTCCATCACAGCCTCAGAGAGAGGGACCCACCACGACGTGATGGTGGGCAGGCTCCAGAGATCTCTTCTGGAGGAAGGTTAGGGGAGAGAGACAGCTATCCTTTCTTGCTACCCTCCATATTCACCTTCACACTTATTTTCGAGGTTGTTTGACCATCTTCCCTCCTTCTTAGCCAGCATCAAGCTCTCACAGCCTTGTCAAACCTATCTGCCTCCTTAAAGAGGCATCACAGACACGTCCAAAGAACTGAGTCCTCCTGAAGATGAAGACAAGGAGGGATTTAATCCGACAGCACCAGAACCTAATCCCCCAGACCTGCAGAGCTGAGGGGCACCTGGAGACATCTACTCCACAAGTGGAACCAGGATATTTGCCAGGGAGTTTAGACTTTGCTCCCTGCCTGTATTTTTTCTCTAGTTGGAAATGAGTAAAATGAAAAGAAGGAACTGGAGAAGCTACTGAATTGAAAATGAGAGAGAAGCTGAGGGGGTGTTTTTGCTTGGATTTAACAGTGCTTGGAATAAAAGTACCGGGAACCAGACACCCTCCTCCTGAGTTACTCCTGCCGTCCTCACTGATCTGCGCCGGAGCCTGCTTTCCTATGAGCCTCTGCCATGGAGCAGGTATGCTGCAGAGAAACACTGAAGGTGAACGATGAGAGGTGCTGAACTTCTCTCTTACTTGAGCACACTTGTACTCAAATCACTTTCTCTAGTCTCTCCATGCTTTCATTAAGTATTTTCCTTATTTTCAGAGCAGGTGCTTGTTCCCAGTCTTAATGAATCAAACAAGACCTTTATTAGCTCCACAAGCATGTGGGTTTTTCTATTTATATCTTTTCCACATCAATATATGAAAGCACAGTACCCTATGCTAAATTCTTTCTCCATCTCCTTTGCCATCCCTGCTGCCTCTTTCCCACCTTTTCTTTCTTTTCCCTGTCTGTTCACAGTTTGCACTCTCGCAGGTTTATCCGTGCTGATAAAAATCAACCCTAGATTTTACATTTCCTTTGTTGGCCTGAATTAAATAATTGGGACCTTCCTTTCTGAATGATATTCGTTCAAAGAGATCTTCATATCCCTGTATAGGTATAGTCCTTTATGTGCATTGGAAACTGGTGGGAACTGAACACCTAATTCCTCCAGGCAGATCTCTGAAGGTCTACTGTCCACCTTGCTTTGGAGAAAGCAACACACTATTGGATGCTTCTGCACCTTGTATTTTAAATTCTGATCTTACGAGTATTGGGAATTAGTATCCTGGGGTTTAAACAGGAAAACAGGGTGCTGCTTCCCCTCTCCCACCAGCTGTATCCAGGGACAAGACTTCAGTTTCTTTTACTGCAAGTGCTAGGAATAGCTTTGTAATGTAAATAGGCACTTACGGTATTTTTAACAAGCACCTGCTTTATCACGCTGCCTAATGAGAGCCCGGACAGAAATGCAGTGAAAGCAAAGGAAGGTAAGACTACTATTTAAGCTAATTAACAGCAAATTAAATTAAACTGACACACACATATATTTTGGGTTTCTGCATCCAAGGGGAGAGAGTGCTGCAGAGATTTCATTATTCACATTTCCCATCATCTGTTTTTTCTCAGCACCTACCTACCCAATTACCTGGGGAAGGAAGAAGGAGAAAGATACTAAAGCCAATAAGATAATTCTCATTTACATAATAATTTTTCTGCATTGTGTTTAATAGTCTGCAAGTAACTGTAGAAGAATATATAGTCCATTCTTTAAAAAGCTCCAATGCACTAATTGAAATTAAATTACATGGAACTCAGTCTCTGTCTTCTGTTCATTGGGAGATAATATGCAAGGCACAGTTTTATGTGTTATTATTAATACTGATAGATGAACCACTGTACTCACCACAGAAATACTTCCCAGATGTGTTTCCCCTTCCTTCAGCTGTAGGTGAGCCTAAAATGATGCTTTTCCCCATTAAAATGGCTCATTTGGTGCACTCAGGATTGCGATCCTTTAGCATTCAAGACAGTCATCACTGCAGGTAGCAGTGCCTATTTGCGGCATTAACACTGGGTAACGCAACTGCATTCTTTTTTTCACATTACTTTGCATATGTTATAGCTCAATTAATCTGTCAGGGTGACATTTCCATCACAAACAAAATTTAAGGGAATTTAATGCTAAGTTGGCAGGCCTAGAAAGCGGAGTCTAACATTACGTTCCTCAGAAGAGGTAAAACGTGAGGACCTACTTCCAGCGCGTCACACGAGCTGCTGGGGCAGGAGCATGGGTCTTGCTGGTGCTTGCGGGAGATTCAGGCCACGTGGCAGCTTGCTCCTTGCCTTCTCTCTGAGGCTGCTAACAAGGGAGCCAATTAGTGCCAGTTGCGATGTGAGCACTTTTTCCACCAGGAGTTGGATTGAAACCTTTAATTCATTTTGCACCGGCAGAAGTACGCAAAATGTTCAAGCATGAAAAAAATCCACAAATTCTGAGAGTTTAGAGTATTCCCGTGGATTTTATTCTTTGCTTCAGGCTTGTGGCTTTCATTACCAAAAAAAAAAAAACCAACCAAAGGTTTCTTGCCCTTCTGATGGCAAAACTAATTTTCTAATACCAAGCCTCCCTGAGCTACTCGTGTTGAAATGGGCTTTCTCTCCTTGGTGACTCTGGGACCTTGGAATAACAAGTTGCCAAGATTGGACATCAGTCCTCGCTGTTGATCATACCAGAGACAGCCTGCCAACGCTCCAGGTGCCTCGTGACATTTCCCAGCACAAAGCAGAATAGCCAAGGAGCTCTGTGCTATTGTCTTTTGGCTCTTTATGATCTGGAGTGAACAAGATGGGGATGAAGAGCCCCTCCATCACTGTCTCTGACCCAAGTGGCCCAAGTGCACCCCAAGCTCTCAGCAGGTCGTGCCGAGGAGTGCCTGGTCCTCACTTCCATCACATCCCAATATGGGAATAGCATTGATCTGCTTCTCTGCATCAATGCTGTCTTCTGCTTGGACTTCTGCAGGGTTAAAGACAAGATAAACTGTCTTCTCCCATACGGCTCCTCCAGGACCTGGTTTCTCTCCTCCCGCAGACGGACTTTTTGCTCTTAGAGGATGCAGAAGGAGGTCCCCTGAGACTGTGCAGAACTGTCCCAGAGGATGGTTTATACCAGGCAGCTGTCTCACCCACGCCCACGGAGTCCTGCCAGGGGTCCGGCATCACTGAGCAGCTCAGCAGAGGGTGCAGTGTGCCAAGTACAAGGCCACAGGGACTGGCATTTTACAAATGCATGAGGTGCCATGCCCAGCTCCCATCAGCAGGCCTTGGGAACGTCGTCACTGACTTGAATAAGGCTGGACCTAGTTTAGATTACTAAATCCTGCCCTAAAGACCTAAGATCTTCTAGAAGAGATGACATTTCATTTCAAAGAAACTGATCAAACACCGCTCACACACTAACAGGAGGGTATCATTTTCCATCACGGTAAATAGGAATGCAGGCTCCCCCCTGTGCTTTAGATGAGTCATCAGGCAAACATTTCTGAAAACCTCCTGTCAAATAGACTTTACATTAAAGGCAGCATCAGAAAGCAGAAAGTGTTTTTTCTCAGGACATGTATTAAGTTCTGCAGCTAATTAATCCATGCATTTTCAAAAGAAATGCTTGACAATACACACAGTTCAACTGAGTTCAAAATATGAAAGAAAATATCGGAACAGGGAACCTACACATCTCCTTTGGTCCGTAACGTATCTCCTTAACAGCAAATCCCAGAAAGAAACTTCCCCCCCTCCAAGTAAAATCCTCTGTGTCAAACCCAGGTTTTTTTACTCAGCCCACTGAACTTGTGTGAAAACCCTGTGTAAGGACTCTGGGTTCTGCACCACTGCCTTTAATAGGAATGCACCATCACCCCAGTGCAGTTCTTGGTGGAGATGCAGAATATCTGAGTGCAGAGGAAGCAATGCAGAACTTCTTCCTCAAACACAGAGTGGATGTGCTTGGGTACCTGGCTGACACAACCGTAAGAAGGATCCAGCACGTGAATAGTAGAGATGTGGCACTGATGGCTGGTTCACTGACGTCCAGCTCTTGGCTTGGGTGGACACCAGCATCTCATGGCTTTTTTGGCAATAGCACAAGATTCTGTGCAAGGCTGAGTCCTTACCTTGGGAGGTACTCCTGGAGGAACAGATAGGTTGGAGAGACCTTCTACTCACTGGAGATGATGGCTTTCCAAAGAGAAGGTAGATCTTATGGAAGTGGCTCCGTTAACTACCCCAGTCTCCAAGAAAAAGCAGACCCGCAACAAAGGAAAGGGAGAGGGTTGCAAGCTATGGTGTGAAACGAAACTAAAGGCCTCTGCTTGTTATAGCAGCTGCTACAGCCATGAGACTTCACTAACAGCACGACCATGAGAGCTGTGCCAGTTCAGCCAACGCTCATACTATACCGATGGTCTCTACATTCAGTAAAGCCTTCCATTGTACCAGCATCTCTAGCAATAGGTGGAGAGGCGTGAGCTCTTGTGGTCTGAGGCAGACTAAGATAATGCTAACAACATATCAGGAGCATATTGATACTCAGCTTGGAGGAGAAAGAAGAAAGAGAGGTTGTAACAGGTTGGAAATTTAAGAAATGGCAGCAGTCACAAGTGCAATCCTGGAGCATGGGCTCCATGGGATGAACAGTGCTGCCCCTTGCTTTCTGCACCGAGCAGGATTGTGCCCTGCCTAATTCTTTTCTGGAGTGGAATTGGGAGTCAAATGTTATTAATTGCTAGTTCACTGGCTTTATGGGGCTTCTCTAGGTTCAATAATTCAGTATATAGCTGTGTAGTGCAATTGTATTGCTCATTCTTTTTGTCAACAAATGAGGCCATTCACAGAGTTCTGGCTTGACTGTGTGGGGTGTAAAAGCTGACCAGCCAAGAGGACAGTGGAAAGGATTACACAGACCCCCCACGCCAGTGACAGCATGGTTCCTTCTCCGCCATCAGTAAATGAGTTCCCTGGCACAGTTTCACCTCCTAGCACTCACATCTAAGCCACAGAGAACACAGCCCCAGGCTCAGTCCTGACGGGATGCAGAGGGAAATGAAGTGCCTGGCCATCAGGCAGCCTGTGAAAGGACACCCGCTGTCCCAGGGCTGGAAGCCACCCCTGTGCCACACACGCCAGCGCTGGCTAAGGGGCATAAGCCTGACCCTGCCATATCCTCCTCCATGTGAGCCAGGGTTTCATTGCAGGGAACACATCAGATAGTGGCAGTGAAAAAATCCCATGTATTCCTGTGCATGCAGCTATGTCCACACTTGGACATCCAAAGCTTAGCATCCAGCTAAGTCCCAGCTCTCAGTGAAGGCTTCCTGTGTGGTGACACAGCTCCTGCATCACTGCCTGCAGCTGCTCACACCTTACAGGCACCAATGGAGCTGCTCTGGACCAGCCTGTGCCTCCATGAAGCATGCAGTAAGGGGGAAGAAAAAGGAAAGCCTTGCTTTAATAAATACCTCAAATTCAGCACTGGCACCATTGCGGGTTTTTAAGCTACTGAATCTTTCCGGTTTTAGCTTCCCAGAAACACATACAACATTTGCTTGAAAAAACACTGGCTTCTAGTTCTCAGCAGCAGAGTAAATATGGAAAAGATGAATAGGAGAAGATACCAATCAGCTACCGAATGGATTTAAAGATGAATTAATCCAGTCTTGTCATTTCTGTGTTCAGCAAGGTTCAGTCTACACAAAAGACCCCTTCAGAAGCACAGAGATGAAGGCCACCATGTATACTCGGGTGCTCCCTATGTTGTGTGTGCAATGTGACTAACTTGTGCGAGGGAAAGCAGGTCTGATGCATCATAGATAGATCCTGAGGTCAGGAATCAGTGCTATCAGGGCTCTGGCTGTGCAGCCTGTACCTGAGGGTGATGCTATTAACACACAAAGCTCTTTTCACCTTTCCTGTCCAGTTTCGGCAGGGCAGTGTGTTCTGCGGACGGTCGGTACAGGGCAGCAGGGAGCCAGGACATCCAAATGGTCTGAGGGCTGCTAGGACCTGTTACACTGCCTCTACATAAAGACCTCAACAAGTGGGGAGGTAGGAGACAGAGTGATCTCAAGTTATTCTATGTAGCTTAGTTATTCCATAATAAGATCTTTAATGCATCTTAGAAGCTTGGAAGGACTCCTTTCATGCCTAATTGCAAGGCTTTCTGAGAGACCAATCACTGCTCAGAAGCATTTTCCAAGGATTTTTCTGTCTTTTGCCTTTGTAACATCAGTCAAGCAAACCACTATTCAGCAGTCTCTGTAGTCTGGCTCCCTTTTTAACCTTTCCTGTAAAACCTTTGGATATTATTATCCCTTCCCTATTTGTTCATGTCTTATGAGTACAGATGCTTATTTGGAACTTGCATTAGTGCGCTCGCCAAACAAAGAGAAGACATGAAAGGAGCAAAGAGAGCAGTTAAGTTGAAAGTCTCTTGGATGGGCTTGGAAGTTATTTGTTACCAAATGAGAAGCAATCTTTCATCTGCTTTCACCTGGCGCCACTTCACTGTGATGGGGAGTGGAGGAGGAGGGCAGGCACCCAGTCGCAGGTGAGGCATCTCCGCAAAGGGCTCCAGCTCACGTCAGATGGGAGAAGGCTCCCTCAGGGTGCGTGTTTGAACACTTTATCCCCAGGCTGCAGCACTACAAAGACTCACGCTGAGCAGAGGCATTTTCACCATGTCAGTCACTCCTCCTGGCTTGCAGGAACAGTAAAGTCAAGTCTAATACCCCCGCTGTGCGCGGGTGCACACACACAATGCTAGCAGCAGCTGCGTGCCTGGATGCCCAGGACGGTTGGCGCGCTGAGCGGCTACAGCACCAACAGGAGCCCTAGTCACCATGGCCACTCACCGCAGAACAGCCGAGCTGTGGGAAGTTTCCCCTCGTGCTCAGGTCACCCCAGCGCAAGGCTGGAGGGACAGGCGGAGCTGGATGAGGAGATGCAGCAAGATGAGCCTTGTGCAGGCTGTGGGAGCCGCTCCCCGCAGTGAGCAAGGACATGGTGTTCTCCATCCCTCATACCAGAGTGGCTTCACAGACCTCCTGGGAGTAAACACACAGCAACTGTGACCTTTTGAAGCTATCTTCCACTGAGTAATAGTTCTAATCACACAACCATTAATTGTTTCATAATAAACACATTCCCTCAGTAGTCAGTGGGAGTTGGACACAACGGCTCCACTGCTCATGAAGATTGCTTTGCTCCAGCTGTTCCTCTGGTACTGATCCTGGAGACACCCTTTGTGTGGGGCCCAGGCCCACTTTAAATAGAAGGGCTAAAGGAGACAGGGCTACTATATCTCATGTTGCTGTTGTGCTAGGGACATTGATTTCCCTCCCAACCAGCCTAATTTGTCTACATTTTGTATGGAAAACCAACTTGACTCCTCAAAGTATTTCGTGATTACTCCTCAAGTATTTCAGAGTGTTTGACTCCTCAAAGTATTTCAAGAGCTGCTGCTCCAGCTGAGTCAGAAATACGGAAGAGCTTCTCTTAATACCTGACCTGTATGTTCACACCTCTCATCTCTGCAGAGTAACCTGGAGACTAATGTTCAGTTATGGCACCACCAGATATGTCACTTCTTACTATAAGCAAACTGCAAACACATGAACTCTAAGTCCATATTGGGTTCACAGCTGGAAGGTGGAGAACAGAGCGCATCCCAGCAAGTACCATAACCACAGAGCATGACACTGCTTTGGCTTCAGTCCCCACGTGGGGGCCTGGAGAAGGGAGAGGCACTTGGTGGTTGTGCCCAGGCCTGTGTTCTCCTGATCTGGAGAAGTGGTGATGGTGGGGGTTTCCTTCTGATGAGGTGGGGAGGAAGCATCAGGAATCACAGCCACCCTCTGATGACCCTTGTTGTACAAATCCAACTTTGCAGTAAAGGTTAAGGCATCGCTTTTCTAGCTACATTTTGTTCTGTCAGTTCTGGAAAGATAAGCAGCAAAGTGAAAGACAGGAACTGTAAGAATGGCAAACCCACACTGGAAATGGTCCTTGCACAAAACCCAGGGAAGTTTGATCTCTTATCAGACAGCATCAGCCTACCGCACTGCTACAGGACACAGAGCTAGTCAGACCGTTTAGATTTCCTTTTGATCTGGTAAACAGATACCAGATCTGCTGCACAAGGTGTCTGCGTACACGTCTGTCACACAAAAACCACAACCAGCACCTGCAATACCTCTGCTGAAACCACACACAGAAGATATGTTGCTAGCATTTCAGCTTTTATAAACACCAGCTCAGAAAACTAAGACGTCTGAGAAGTGTTCTTATGAGAATAAACACAGGTCCACAGAGCATTACTAGTTTAGATCTGATGAGGAACTGTTAATGCTCTTTCCATTCTCCATCATCACCTAACTAGTTTTCCTGACCATAAGATCACAAAGCAGGTCCAGAAGGAGCATCCCTGGAGACAGTCATTGCCATCACACCACTGCTTCTTCAAGCTGTTCATTATCAGGACTTTCCGAGTGCTGCTCTCTGCCTGGATGCTGCTTTAAAACCCAAAGGGAATGTCTTTTTCTGCTCAAGATTTTTTCATTTCTTGTTTACCTGTTCATTTTAGTTTGGGAAGGAGACGGATTCTTTTTATTTGTGCTGTGAATAGAAAGCAAAGCAAGGTTACCCCAGGCCTGCATCTCATGAGGAACAGTGTCAGTGCCAGCCTCCCAGCTCCATCAGCACAGTGGCAGCCAAGAGCACTCAAACATACTATGAATGCTAACTCCATACCTCCTGCATGACACCAGCACCACACCAGCCCACTGGCCCTAAAGCAGGAGGGAGGAATTGTTGCCATGCTTTGAGCTTTTAGCCAAGGCCAGATCTCAAGACCTCTCAGTTGTTCAGGAGAAGCTGCCCACATTTGCAAAGAAAACTCATCTGGCATGCTTTTGTTGGCTTTGTCAGAGTCACCCTGACACTCACACATTGTAGATCTTGTCCAGAAGTTGAAATAACACTAGGCAGCAGAATTAGACATCAGAACAGGGTGCTATTACATGATAAATCAAAGCATTCAGTCATGAGGCCAGAAACATTTGCATCAGAGGGAGCTTAGAATAGAAGTGGAGCATCAAAAATTTTGGCCACTGGAGTACCACAAAGATCTAGAAACCCTAGTGTTTTCACAGCTGATTTTAATACCCAGGTCTCAGTATCTTTGTTGTAACTCGGTAGTCAAAGCACGTTACAAAGACTCTTATCCTACAAGTCCATTAAGGGCTTCACCTGGCCCATCTCCAGCAGAGAAGGTCTCACCAGATCTAGCATAGCTGGTTTTGGAGAATACATAGTTGAACAAGATCGGTGGGAAGCTCTCCACTTATATTAGTGTCATCCTTCACCTTGATGATAACTAAAAATAAAGTGCTGCAATAATCAACTAGATTGACTAAGACAGATGCTGCTTTTAACATGTGTACTGTAATTAACTTACACAAGGCTAGAAAGCTCCATCTCAGCCTCTTCCCACAGTGGAGGAAGTTTGGCTTTCTAATAATAGGAGCTGGTAACACATGTTGAATTATAAAGTAATCAAAGTTGGTTTTGGCAGGAACAATCCAGATTTGTCGTGCTTCCATTTAATCTCCAAGTCTGACAGGCATTCATCTCCCAATGGACCGGCTGCTTTTCCTCATAGCTCCTTCTGAATTTCTTTCACTGGCATAAGGTAGGGCACAAATTCTTCACAGTGGGAGGGGAAGATTGCTTTCTCTGACTGTCCTCTTGACAATGCATGTGCTGACTTGCTCTCACATGCCATATGGTTTGCACACACTCGTTAGCAACCATGCACACACATCGCAGCTAATCTGGACGCATGTTATGTGTGCACACCCACACAAAACCTGGCAGAGCTATAAGCTATACGCTTCAGTCGGAGTGGCCTCATCCTGAACTGTCGCATATGGGATTACATGGCACTGTCTGAGCAGCAGATAAAAGATGCTTCACTGCCCTCTTCCATTTCCCAGCCTGCACGCGTGCATACCGTGCAATGTCCTTTCACTGCCTTTTGCTGCTGTTGACACAGACGTCCATTGTTATTTTGGGACACAGCCTTGACAGTAAACGTGAGCACTGCCTAAGTTATTAACTTTCCTCACAAATTCTCTCTTAGCCCAAATTGGAATTTCCTGATTCCAATGGGTCTTAGCACCCTTCCTGGCACTCCAGCTGTCTTGGGATCATCACTGGTATCACCAGTTCCCCCTCCACACACCTGACCTCCTCCCTTCCTCTACAGCTCCTCAGTTGCACTCTCCTTTCTTACTTGCTCAGCCCTTGCTTGGCCAAATCACATCTTTAGGCAGCAATCTAGCAGGAATGCAGTTCAGAGAGCCAGTCCCTTGCTGGCTTTGATCTCATCAGCTCAGCTAACATCCACAGTAACTAAGTGAGAGCAAGGACTTCTATGTATTCTAAAACCCCAGAATCCATACTGAACTGTTAATTTCAGTTGCTAGACTGTATCCTGTGCCTTTTTGCTAGTGTTTCTTGCCAGGTTAAGAAGCCCATAATGCCTTCACATCTCTAGCTTGCCTCTTCAAGATGCTCTCCTTCACACATCCCAGTGCATCCCGGACAGAAGCTGTCCCTCTTCCTGTCACCACTTCAGGTCAGCTTGACTAACGATAACTGACCCTCATTCTACTTTTACATTTGCTGCCTGCATTTCCCTGTGCTCTTAGATTTGCAGAACAATTTATCCTAGTTTGACTCCTACTTCCACACATAAAAACACACCCCCGCAATAATGTTTGTGCACTCTCTGTGTGTGTGCAGACACCTGCTACAAATCCTCATTCTTGGAGGGACATCGCCAAGGCAGAAAAGCATGGCTGCAACGGGCCGGGACTGCAGCTCATGCAGACAGCCCTCGGCTGCAAAGCCTGCACCTCCCAAAGCCCAGGCTCAACAAGCATCACGTGCAAAGACTTCAACACACTTGGAGCACTGCACACACAAACAAGTGCCCTCCCAAGCTGCTGCACCTCCACAGTTTTCTAGCTTTGAGTATGTGCGACCTTGCAGACCTGCCGGGGACAGTTAGCACCTGAAAACCACACCTTAGAGAAGTGAGCAATGGGGATTTTATTCAGATGCAGTTAAAAAGCCAGGTTTGATTTGATTTTTTTTTCTCCCAGTTTTTATCTCATTAGGATGTCAGACAGAAAGTTTTTGGCCATGTCCACATTGATCTGGCTTCCACAAGCACCATCTGCCTCCTCTGACTTCTGGGGAAGTAGGGAGAGCTCAGGATCCACCAGGCATGCAATGCCCTGGGTGGGCCAAGATACAAATGATATTTCCTGACTGCCTGCTCCAATGCAGACTCAACAAATTCAGCCTTGAATTTGCTTTGGTGTAAGATCTAGCCTATCTCTTGCCATTGGCTTATTTGTTATGTTTGGCTATTATGCAAAGCAGTGGTCACTCACAGCACGAGTACAGTGCTGAGAGGAGTCAGACTAAGAGGATTGTATGTAGTAAATCAGCGCAGCTTTCCTTCTGATGCATTAAACAAGGAAAAGGCATAAAGCAGGAAAGCATTCTTGTAATAGGAGAGAAGGACATGCACAAAGAAGATGGAGAGGCGGGCTGTAACCATGTTAACTAAACAAGCCCTGCAGAGTTCACTGTCCCTCATGACTTTCATCCCTATCTGTTGAGCTTCCTAATGAGGACACGTGACTTTGACTTTGCTTTGCTCTCACATCACTTCAGCTGATGCAAATCAGGTTTGCTCCTGTCTGCTTTGTATGTTAACAGCAGCAACAGGGAGGTCATGTCCCTGATGCCCTCATTAGAGGCAGCATCGGTAGCCCTGGGCGATCTGGGCGCCTGCTTCCCTGCACTCAGACACATCTAAGGAAGATGGGCTTAGCGACAGGTCCTGAGCACTGGGAGGGACACGAGCACCATGAGCAGGTGCAAGTGTTTCAGGTCTCCCTGAAACTCAGTAGCTCCCTTTGCTGCAGCAGCAGCCTGCATGCGTGGGTAACAGCTCAGAGGCAGCCTGCTGTGCGTCCGAGGTGCTCTGCGTGGTGCCCATGCCACAGCTGGCTTTTCTCCCTAGGTGAAAGGCACCGTGGGGAGCCCATCAAAGCCAGAGGACCTTCTGTTTCATGATCCAGTCTGCTGCCATGCTTCCCCAGGGTTTTATTTGCAGCTCTGCTCTTCACCGCAGCTGAGTGCCCTGAACTGTGCTGTCATACACTGCAGCTTTCATTGAGACAAGAAGCCACTGCCTCACGTGGGACAAGGTGGTCAAGCAATTGGACAAAAGTGTAGAGAAAGGAGCAAATGATGTCCTCACAGCACTATCTGTCCCGGAGAGGTGCCATTTTAGTTCACATTTGAAACCAAATACTGCATTTCAAAGCATGATGCTTTGATTCAAGCCAAGCACACCCCTAATTAAAACAAAATACTGGTACTTTGCTTGTGGAAGATAAGGAGGCCTTGACAAGGGTCAAGTTTTATGGCATAGAAGTTACATACTACAGAAAGTACGATGTGCTGGACACTTCTGGCATCCCTTGGGGCACTCCCAACAGCACTTGCCCCAGGCAGCAAGGTACCAGCATTTGCTGTATTGCAGTTACATACATGATTTTCCAAGGCTTATATTTCAGTTGAATCAAAAGTTTGCATCCAGATATGCAAAGGCTTCTCAGGTAGACATATGTAATGTAAATGTAACTCTTGCAGCTCTCTTCCAACCCAGAAGAGAAGAATGACATCTCAATTTCCTCAGGTTTGTGCCTTTGGAGCAATAGTTAACTAAAACCAAGCTCCAGCTCTTCCAAAGGGAAGTTAGGTCCATAAATTAAAAAGGCAGAATGGAAACATGTAGCAGAGGCTCTGGCTGCTCTCACTTCTGAAGGTTTTGCAAATAGTGCCAGGTAAGAAACACTGCTCTGAACATTTTAGTGATTTCCAGAAGAGAACGCACATTTGCAAACACAGTACAGGCACAGTGAATGCCTGTGCAAATAGGAAATTTAATATTCATCCATCTACTCCATCCCTTTACTAAAAAAGCTACCGCTTTTCCCTCATGCTTCTCAGTGCTAGCTAGCAAAGGCAGCAGGAGAGCAGAGTTGAAGCTGCTGAGCAGGACCACACTGTAGTTGGAGCATTTTGTGTTCAGCAAGAGTTCCCTTCCCCTCCAGTGATAAAGAGGAGCAGGGAAAGCCCGCTCTGCCTGGACCAGACTGCTTCTGGGATGAGCAGAGTCAAGAACAGCCCTGGCTGCCAGCCTGGGAAGGAACCTTGCAGAGCGAGAGCACAGTCCTGTACCAGCAGCAACAGGTCTCAGCTCACAGGCCACGGGAGGGTGCCTATACCAAACTGGGAGAGGAGGCCCAAAAATTAGTAATGAGGGAAGAGAGTACGGAGTGAATGATGTTTTGGGGGACTAAACCATCAGAGATGATAAACGCTCTGCTGGGGACCGAGAGCCAGGAAAAGGACAGGCCGGACTCCTGGGAATCCCACGTTCCCAGAAACCGAGACCTCACAAGTGCTCTGCCGGAAGGCTACGTGCAGCCCCCCGGGCTGATCTAGGACAAGGCACTTGTCAGCACTGAGAAATGCCAAACCTCTTGGCCCCTGGAAACACCAAGCCCTGCTGCTGCCATGGGACCTCCCAAGCCGGAGGGGACAGGAGCAGAGGACAGCCATACCGGTACTCTCTGCCACCTTCTCACCCAGGTACAACTGCACACCCTGAGTACTGGTTTCCAGCAGAATTACCCTTTATGACAAGATTACAGCATGCAGCTGCTGTAAACACAACAAAATTTGGCTGGCTGTTTTTTCTGTGGCACTAAGTTCTCAAAATGCAGTCAAAGCCACTTTCGGCTAGTTTCACTTAAAGTCTAGCAAACCTGTGAGTTTCACACAAAATGCAAGCCATAAACCATCAAAGGTTCTGTTAGAGGGTTGGTGAACTTTAGCAATGCCTTTGATGAAAATGGTCTGAGTTTCAAGTGTGTAATGAAACCCCAAATCATTCAAGTTTCACATGGTTGCAAATATTTCTCACAGTTCTGATCAAAGGTGTATTCAGCGGGGAAGAAGCTTTGATTTTGCAGTACAGGGGACGTGCTGAATTTTTCAAAGCCAGGCCCTGGGATTTAGATGAGCAGTTCTTCTTGGAAGCAATACGGCTAAACTTAGCAACGCTTCGGGGGAAATAACATGAAGATGGCATATTTGGATTCCTCCTGTTACCCCTGCCCCCCTTCCCAGGGGGAAGTTTTAATCCCCCACACTGATGTTCAGGAGGCTGCATGCCCCCACAGCACGTTTGGGTTCAGCACTCGCCCTCCTTACGTATCTATTTCCAACACTTTTCCCTGACTTCACTCTGCCGGTTGCTGACATTGCTGCTCTGCAGCACAGCACTTCAGAGGAAAAGCTCAAGTGTTTTTTGAGGAGGCATTAACACTGCAGGACTGGTTGCTGACCCACATTCCAGCAGACAGATGCAAAGGGCATGCAGCACAGCTGGGGAGGTTTCCCTGGCTGCCTCCGCAGGGTCCCTCCACCACCCCGTGTCTCCCTGGCCAGCACCACCTTGGGTGGAACAGGGAAGCAGCTGCATCTTTCGCTGCACTCAGCGACAAGACCCAAATCCTCCTGGAGCCAGAGGCATATGTAAATGTCTGGTTTTAATACCATCGCCTTGCTGTGAAGTCTTCATTTGTGACAAAGATTTCCATAGCAACAGACTGATCTCGCTAGCAGGACTCTGGTCCCCTTGGAAGAGCAGGTGGAAAGAGGGAATGGAGAAAGCACAACACCACACAAAATGGTATGAAGAAGCAGATACAGGGATTTACGTGACCCAAGTGCCAGGCTTCAGCATGTCAAAGCTCCCAGAGAAAGGGAATTCACCAGGAAACCTGTGCAGAGGATGCTGTGAACGCATTAGACTGGGGCCAAGGAGACACACTCTGCACAAATCACATCTCCCCAACTTGATTTGCTCCCCATGCACAGCACGGGGATCCTGACACTGCTCTCCTTTGCTGTGACACCTTGCCTACCCAAAGGGAGATGTTACAGGTACCTCAGAGGCTGAGAAGCACTTTCAGGTGCAGCAGCCCCCCAGCTAGAGGTGTGCAAAGCAGAGGACAGAGTATATACCATGCAGCAGCAGGTGTAAGCTCTTATCACAGCCCTGCCAGATATTTGCTCTATCCCCAGATCACCTCACTAGCCTATTTCAGTCCTCCAAAGACAGCAGCTAGTAACACTGACCTACCAGACTGTTCCATAATTAGCCACAGACTAATCCATGTTTAGATACTGTCTTTAAATCCTTAGTTACTTGGCACTGCAGAAATGCAAAGCTTTGTCATGCTGATAGATACAACTCTGTTACACCAAAGATACATTGCAGATGCTGTTTTCCTACGAACAGCCCATTTTACGGGCAGCCTGGCATGATACTATGATTCATTCCCACATCCAGTTTCCAATCAGTACAAATAATATGCACACGCATTACAGAGCCATCAACTGCTGCCTCAGAGGCAGCAACAGCATTTGGTCACTAAGGGCTGGGACAGCCAAGGATCTTTTCAGGCAACAGCAAGTTTTTCTTTCTAATGCGTTTTGTTTCTTGATAATTTTATTATTTTCACTGAGATATTACAGGAAGTGGCTTGGTAGCGCCTTGTGATTCTGACAAATAAATCACATCACAGCAATTTAACTGCTAAGGTAGCACCTTTGGCTGGCATATTTCACTTTAATGTGTCTAGAGGCATTTATGCAGAAAGCCCCGCAAAGGCAAAGCAGACTTTTTCCCCTCTGGTCTGTGTAACTCCCTATTTAGTTGTTTTGATTGTCCAAATAAGAGGCTACTGTTATAGCAGGCTCAAAGACTAGAAGCTTCAAGAGGAGAGAACAAGACCCAGCATCACAGAAAACTTCAATATCTTTAGCTTTAGTATTAACTGACTTAACACTTCACCCAGCAACACCAAAGCCCATTGTTCCTGAAATTCAAGGCTAATAAAGGTCTGAATGCTGAGACGCTGACAAATACATTGAGGAGCTTCTCTTGCACAGATTTCTCTGAAGTCCTGAACGCTTTCGTTGCTGAAGGCACCATCATTATGAGAATTGTAACTATGTGCTTTACTTTACTAAAGCCAGTAAAGGATGCCCCCAAAAGACATACTCTGTACTTTGGTTTTAGGATGACTGTGTGGGTTCACATACTTGTAAATAATTCGTACATGCATTCAGTTTTGTTCCTACTGCAACTAGTTTCCACTTACCAGAAGCATCACCATGCTGCTCATTTCTCCTGTGCAATCACTCCCAAAGTGGAAAGTTAAGTTAAAGGGTGTCAGAAAAAAAACAAACCCCAAGCCATAAAAAACCCCACCACCAAACAACAAAAAACCTCCAAACAAAAAAACCTTAAGCACAGCAAAAACATTTTCAAACCCTTGCAAAGCCTAAACATAGCTAGCTACTTACTAACTAGCACAAAACACACTAGATTCCCCATCTCCTGAAAGAGAAGAAAAGGGTGGTGGTGGGGGAAATCCAAGACACCTCTACCTCTCTCTTCACACCAGCAAACCCTCAAGAAACTTAAGGCCCAACCTTTTATTCCTCCTGAGGGTAAACAATCAGCTCCCTGCCTGATTTCCTGAACTGGGTATTTTCTCCCCCTTCATGCAAACGAGCAATTAATTATTTACAAGCCTGTCTGTAATGCTCTAGTTTACATGCTGGAATGTACATGATTTATTAAACAAAATAGCATTTTAAAAGAAATCCTGTCATAGATATGTCATCCTTAAAGGAGACTGAACATTTTTCCTTAAGAAGTAAGTAAATTAAGGAATTGCTGAAGATGCCTTCTTTTGTTTGCAGCCATTTACCTGCTTAAATAAATCATCTCCCTCCTCCCTTTCATTCACAGGTTTTGTGATGAAGTCTCGTTAGTTGACTAACCTTTGTGAGTATGTTGGTGTTGCAGCAGGAACTGCTTCGTGAAGAAGATTATGCATTAATCATGAATTCCTACAGGACTGTCGTAAAAATATGGGAAGGTCAGCTGGTAACTCTGTGTTGATTAGTGGCCCAGAGAGCACAACACTGAGAAATTAAAAGGGTATTTAACCCTTGCTAGGTGATTATTTTTTTTTTAACCCAAGGCTTTTTTTTTCCCTGCTCTGAAAAACCAGCTTTGGTCTGACAAAACATTTGACAGCGATTGTGGTGGACTGTTTGGATAAAAAGCCTTACATATGTAGAAAAAGAGATTTCATTTTTATATTTCAATTTTTTTCTTGAAACAATATCCTATTTAGAAGGAAACTGTTGCTGCATGTTCCTGAATATTATTCATTACAGGAACAGAGTGTGATGCTCTAGAGCCTGACTAATTTTTTACTGGGAAGTACTCCACAGTTCTTGGAGCTGGACCTCCTCTAAATTCAGAGTCAGAACCTACAGCCTCCAAATGCAATTAGCTGAGCAGTGTCTCCCTTAAGTGGAAATAAAGCCTAATGCATTTAAGGCTGAGTCAAAATGGTTGAAACTGAACTTCACATAATAAACATATCAATCATTTTTCCTTCATTGGATTACACCTGTATCAATCATGATCTTCACAACAACCACAAAAGCACTGTTCCTACACTTTCCGCTGCTTTAAGTATCAATGTCCTTGCACTTGGCACGGGCGACCTGCAATCTCTAACTCATCTTTTGTCAGGTAAAATGCTTTCTAATTTCCTTTTTCGACAAGCACATATGATCCATAACTGCTAAAACAGCAGGTTCATTTGTTATTGCAGGAAATGATGTAACTTAATAGAAGTTACCCTGTAAAATCTGTAAATAACAGGAATTTGGCTGTAGGTAAAAGCTAGATATATTCAAATAGAAATAAAGTTCACATTTGGGCAGCGGCAGTACTTAAATCACTGAAGTTACTGAGAGATGGATATGGAGTCTTTTGAACTGAGGTCCAGCGTCCTTTTCACACGCCCCAGTTCTGCTGCCAGTCACTGGCTTTGATGTAGAAATCCTGGTGTGAACTTTGCTTGCCTGGGTTATCAGGAAGACCAGGCTAGATAATCATAATGGTCCGTTCTGGCCTTAAAATCCCTGGCAAGCTAACACAATGAATCTGAGTATGAATTTTTCAACACTGACACTAATGTCTCTCTTCTTTTGCAGAGTCGAGCTATGGAAATAGTTGACAGCAGCTGGATTGGCACAGCAACTCACACCAGTGTCTGTGGAAAACTCTGAGCAAGATTATTGCAAAATGTTGCTTTGCATCATGTTAGGGACATAATCACTGGAGTGGATTATTTTCTTTCTTTCCAACTGTTGAGAGCAGAGCTTCGCTCCCAGCCCACTTGGTGCCTGGCTCCCCTCTGATTTTGGGCAGGCTGGAATTACTCCAACTAATGGAGTGACTCTAGGCTTTTGTGAGAGTGAATGGGGTGAGACTCTAGCCTTGGGGGATGCACAAAATGAGCCATGCTTTCCTCTAGTCTCAAAATATATGGGAGAAAGATGTGTGCATAATCAGAGATAAGGACATCCACCTAATGTGAGATTTGAGCACTCCCCAGATTGACGAGATAAAGCTGTGATTAAACCTACTCTTAGCTGGGTGTTGAAGGCAGTTAGTAATGGGCCCAAGAGCCCCTACAGCATTAGAGGACAAAGGGACACAATGCAACAGATATGACATGGTAAAGACAAACCTTACTGAGCTGAGAAATGAGTCCCCTCTGGATTGCAGCATGTGTCAAACTAGAGTGCTGCCACCTGCTTCTGTTCCCTATTTAATGAATATTCTCTGAACGAAGGAAAAGGATGAGCAAATCATCATTAGATGAGACATAAAAAATATCTCAAGACACAATGATCTTCTTCACCTGCCTATAAGGCTGGAGTTACACTTTTTGGTTAATAGGATAAAAGCAGCAGCAGCAGTATAAGCTTTCCCTCTGTATGCCTGAGCTGTTACCTAAATGCGCCATCTTCTTAACAAAATGGGAGTCTGGCATCTTGGGCTCAATTAGTTTTTAGCCTGGATGTCAGGGATGTCAGGCAGATCATGATAGCTTATTTGTAATATAGGGAAAACTGAGAGCACCACTATATGGTGGTGACTTCAGTGCACGGCTGCTGAGCAGCCAGCAAATGACCTGGGCTTGTGGTCAGCAAACACTCTGGAGAGTAACTGGGAGCTTTTCCAACAACCCCAGTGAGCATTGGATTAGATTTTTAGGGTCTTAACTCAGACAGATGCATCTTGTAATATTCTCCAGCATGACCTGGGGACCCTGAGCAATGCTCAGGAGGTGCTCTGCAGGTTCTAACCCTTAGTGACCCAGGCTAGGATTGAGCAGAGATGAGAAAGCTGAGAAGTTCCTATCTCACTCCTAGTTCTCTCAGACCAGTCCCTACTAACAGTGTGCTCATATTGTGAGCATGTGGTTTGCGTTATTAAGATAGTAGCATCCCTCACTTGCAGCCATTCATCCTCTTCCTTGATTGGTCAAAGGATCTATCTCAGACAGGTTGTATATGGGCTTTTCTTGTCAGACCCTGCCTGCAGCATCCTGGAAGGAAAATTCTCTGAGAGATGAGGATGAAAGTGCCACCTTACACCAGGAGCCTTGAGAGACCAGCAGAGTCCCCAAGACATGCAGTGCCAAGTAGATGGCTTTATGAGCAGCTTTTCGAGGGCATGTATTATTTCAGTATGTTGTTCTGTGATGGACTCATAAAACAAGGCTGTCCTCCTGCTTTGTACATCTGGCTGGAGCAGCGTTGAGCTGGCACAGGGAGAGATAAAATGTAGAAGTTGCTTTGGGCTCTGGCTTCTAATGCTGTCTTTGGAGCTGAATCTTCCTTGCCCATGCAATCTTGGCTTGATTTTACACAGGGTCTCCTGCTCCTGCTTCTCCCTCTCATCTGCTTCAAACACAGAATTAGGCAAAGCATTTAAAATTAGGAACAACCACCAAAAAAACCCCTTAGCTCTTGAATAAACAAGCACAGGCCTTTCACAGGGTGAAATGAATTCCTGTTAGTATTCTGCACAATACAATAGAAGCAATTCTACTTAGCTCTTCCTTAAATGCCACTGTATGTCACACTTTGCAGAAACTGGTAGTTTCATTTTCAGCATATTGATCGCCAATTAAATCAATGGTTTTGAGCAGGTTCACCTGTCCAATCCACAGAGCAGACATGAGATACCCAATCTGCAGCTGGTGTTTACAGAGAGGTCTGAAAATGTAATTGGAGTTGTAGGAGATTGTGTTATGCTCCACACGCATGTAGCATCACCGAGCTCCAGGCCCAAAAGGATGTTTCACTTTGTTCATTAAGGAGCTCGTTTCTGTAGGAGCAGTCAGAGGTCCTGCCTAACCTAGACATGAACAAGGGAATCTGTTCAGCAACAAAGGTGTATGCGGGACATAGCCAGCAACCTCCTGGTAGCATTTTGAACAGTGGATGAAGGCCAACAAAGGAAAAGAGTTATTGAAATGCAAGGGAAAACATGGCAAAGAACACAAAGCAATTCAGGACTTCTTTCTAAGAAGATGATCTCACCATAAACAGTGTAGTAGCAAATGGCACTTGGTCTATTGGTAAGGAAAACATGCATGCTTTCTGTGTCTCTGCAAAGTTCATGCAGAGAGAACCAAAACCCTTCCTTTCACCTCTGGTATCACCACAACCAGATGAATATATAAGGTATAAATGCCCTTATTTACACAGTTTGAATGTACATAGCAATTTTGGCACCAATGTACAAGATAGCAATAATAGTACCTTCCTTACTCTGTAAGTACTCGAAATACTAAATCCTAAAGGAAAAAAGAGATTTTCCAGGGTTTTAGATAAGATCTGAACATCTTCCTACAAACTGAGGTAGGCAAACAAATCTCAGGAAGGTTAAAGTCACAAATGAGCTCTGAAAGTTTTACCCCATGGCTGAAGCATGCTTTGTATCCTGTATAAACAGGGCCAACTGCACAGCCTGGTTTCAGTGGGAAAAGGGGATGTGATGGTGGTAGCAGCAATGGGCTATTTTTACAGTTTGGAAGAGTCGTCCTTTGCCTTGCCGTGCTTTGGGCACAGATCCATGTGTTTTAGGCCTGAAAATGACCAACCTGTCCACCGCAGCAGCGTAACCTCGGCTCACTTGTTTTTTTCAAAGCCTGTGCTATTTCCATGGCGGTCTGTCAGCACCGTCCATCCCAACCTATGGTTCTGGTCACATTTTGGCTTTCCTCCAGGCTGCAGCTGCTGAAATCACCCCTCTTATACCCCCAGAAAAGGGTTTGTTTCCAGTCAGATCAAGTCCATTGTCCTCCTCACTGTGTGGCCTCGTGGATGTTGTCTCTGGTGCAGACAGGCGATGGCTGATAGGGATGATCTCTGGGCTGCAGGCTTGGTTACTGCCATGGTCTGAGAGAAGAGTAACAGCACAAGGTTTGTCCTTGGGAGCTGAGTAGCAGAGGACATGTGGGGGATGCCCAGCAGCTGTGCCCAGTGCATGGCCACCAAGGACAGGGACACCCCTTGGGCCTCCTGGGCACAGGGGCTGCCTCGGGGCCAGCACCCCAAAGGGCCAACACTCCTCTGAAGGATGCTGGGCAGAGGGGCAGTGGGTGGGGCTGTGAGGGGCCTGTCACACTCGTGTCACAATGCCACCACCCGGCAACGCAGCAGTCACAATGCCCCGGGGCAGGATAAAAGGGGCATCTTCCTGTGCTTTGCTTTCAGGACAGAGCTGGCCGGTGGGCAGCCCAAAGACATCTGAGAGGAAGTCTTTGAGGAGCAGGTGTAATTACTTGGAGGGCACTGAGGGAGGAAGACTGGAGGCTGGGCAAGGCTGCTGGATGTTTTCTGCTGCAAGGCCAGCTCCTGGTGGGGCCATGTTTAAAGCTCATCCGATGGACAGAAATCCTACCTCAGTTTTTGGGGAACAGATGCCAGCTCCTCAGGAGATGAGAGGAATCACCAGCCCCTGGAGGTGCCTGAAGCTATCGGACCTTTTCAGCTGGATATTGGTGGCAAAACAAGGGAATGTCTTCTCGAGGAGCACTGCAGAGCTCGTCGTCCTCATCCCCTGTGGAGCCAGGGGCAGCAACTGTAAGAAATGGGATGTATAGATGATGTAAGGAGTCCCAGTGTTTTGGAGCACCCACTGGTGTCCTGTCAGGCACAAGGAGGATTCTTTTGCCCAAGGTCAATCACGCTGCGGGCATTTTGCCACTCTTGGAAGTCCCTGAGATGGCTCCAGGCTGAGGGACAATAGCAGTTGGGCATCTTCTGGGAGGCGTGACCAGCCTGTGGGACAATGAGGCAGGTCTTGCTCACATGCTCAGGGAATAGCCGATCGCCAGTGCTGGGGTCAGGAAGGAATTTTCCCCCGAGGCAGATTGGCACTGGTCCCCGGGGGTTTTTTGCCTTCCTCTGCAGCATTGAGCATGACCACTTGTCAGGGCTCCTCTGGTCCATTTTGGCGAGGTTACTGCCTGCTGCTCATGCACCATGAAGATGGCCTCTTGTGCCCTGCAGCTGGGGGGAGGAAGGCTTTTTTTCCCCCCTCCCAGGTTGGACTGGCAAGTGTCCCTGGAGGGGTTTTTTTGCCTTCTTCTGGAGCATTGAGCATGGCCCCTTGCTAGGACTCCTTTGGGTCATTTTGGCTAGGTGCCTGCTGCTCATGCTCCACAAAGGTGGCCCTTGTGCCTGGCATCCACCCCGGGGAAGGAAGCTTTCTCTGCCCCCAGGGCAAAGAACCTGCTTGTCCTCACACTGAGCAGGAGTGTTACATCAGTGCTAAACACAGAAAGAGCACCTCATGCTGAACTGTTAATACCTTTTTCTGCAAAACCAAGATCTCCTGTGTGGAAAGTGCATTGGCCAGATAAGCCTGTAAGATCTAGGGACAACATAGTCAGGAGTGCTACAGTTAATGCACCCCTGGGACAGAGTCACCTTTTTTCCTTGAGGAGTACATTTAGAAATGCTAGATGCTGCAGTCTTTCCTCAGAAGAAAACTGCTTGAACACATATACCTTAGTTTGCACAGGACATTCTAACATAAAGCAATCGCAGGTTGGAGTGCTGGGCTAAATTAATCACTAGCACAACCCTGACCCCACGTTCACTGCCAGTTACTAAGTACCAGGCTGAATGTGGGCACTCGACACAGCAGGCAGCAGCAATCCCAGAGCCCTGGGCTGGAACATTTGTGTTCCTGTTCGGTTTTTTGAAATGAACGTAGCAAAAAATACCGAAGGCTCCTAATGGCTGAGGCTGCATTTTATTAGAACACAAGAATAAACTAGAACAAGACTAGCAAGAGTAACTTACCATCTAAACCCCCAAATTTTTCTTTCAGATTAGACCTGACTTTCTGGATCAAAACAACTTCCTTGTGGGTCTTTCTCTGTCTGTCACCTCTGCTTCTGGGCTACAACTTGTTGCCTGCTGCAGGCCAGGAACCTCCCCAAATATCTCCCAGCCACACCTGCCCTCTTGTTATCAGCACTATCTCCAAGCCAACATTATATCAGAGAACGAGCAATCTCCACTCCAGGTGCTGGTAGAGACAACAATGCAATCAAACAGCCTTTCTCTTCCCACCTGGATATACCACCACTTTGGCAGGATGTCTTTGTCTAGGGACCATAGAATGAACAGTTTTGTCATCTGCCCCTTGCAGATACACGCAGATCCTCTTCTGACTGGGACCTTCTCAGATTATGTAGAGGTGACAGCTGGAGAGTGTTCCCATTCAGGACATTGTTAATTAGGGTTAGCTGAGATTAATGACAACATTTAACCTGACTGGCTGGGCAATTGCTAAGGACCATTTTGGGTACAGGGGTTGTTTCCTGGTGAGCCTGTTGGTGGGAGAAGTGAAACAAAGAGAGGGGAAAAAAAAAAAAATTACCCATCTTGCTCCTTAGAACAGGAAAGCAGATGATGCTTGAAAAGGGACTTATGAGGATAAGTGAAATATCTGATGAGAAAGCTGTTGTGCATCCTCCACTGGACAAACTGTGAAACAGAGCAGGTGGAAAGCAGAGTGCAGGAGTTGCATAAAATTCTCTGGCTGCATTCAAGATGGTTGAGTCTTAGACAACGTACTTTTATGTCCTTCATTCATATGCCCCTGATGCTATGATGGGTTATATTTATCAAGCTTCTTTGACAGTCTCCTCTGGACTTTGACCGTCAATTCATCTCCTTTCATTTGCTTTGAGTTGCCTCCAATTTTTAAGAGCGGAGAGGAATGTGTTCTGTAGAAATTTGTCACTTCTTTCCATCTGCACACACGCCCCTCCGAAGGTGAGCTGTGGTGTGTGGCTCTGCTCTGTTGCTACATCTTTAATCTATGTGAGGCTTCCTGGTACAAAACAATTTCCCAGAGAGTGAACCTCAGTCTGCTGTGTACCGCCCTTGTCTCTGTTAGGCCCCTTATGGCATTATGGGGCAAAAGTGGTGAGGAGGTTTCATGGGCTTAGGGAGGCTTGAGGGGACTGTGCTTTCTGTGCTTAGGTGTGCTGGCGTGGCATGTGAGGTATGCTGGGAAGCAGACAGCCCGGAGTAGGGAATGTCTCTTTTCCTACTCACATAACAGGTATGTGCTCACAGAGTCAGGACCAGTCCAGCACTGTGCCAAGGAAAACAGGCAAGGAACGAATGGTGGGCTTCCAACACCCATGTGAAGCTGCATGGAACAGGCTGCAGCCCATAAGGGCTTGTTAGATTAGGTGCAGCCTGAAAATGCCTGCTCTGTTGATGTGGAATCAATACTGTTGTGAAGGTACAGAACAACATCTGACCCACCAAATCCTTTCAGGTCCGGGGTGACTTTGCATTGTACCAGCTCGGGCAGTGCTCCTTCCTTGGCACAGTTTTGTTCCATAGGCATCTCCTTATCCCTGCATCCTACCTCTGAGCCCTCCATGCACTAACATCATTTGCACAGCAGTAAGGAATG
Source organism: Grus americana (assembly GCF_028858705.1). NCBI lineage: Eukaryota > Metazoa > Chordata > Aves > Gruiformes > Gruidae > Grus > Grus americana. Next base: position 2,608,366 of record NC_072868.1, read on the forward strand.
GTCTGAGAGGCACAGGGTTTTTTGATCAAATACGTATGGAAAGTATCTCTGATACATTTGTGATCTTCTTACATACCTGCATTCAGCAGAGTCTCACCTCAGTAAATGCAGTCTCTCTCCATATTTTGAGAAACTTTAGTGCAATCAGCATATTTCTTAGTAAATAAAGAAGCACAACTTGCTCAGTGGGGATTAGACCAAAGAACTTAAGTCTTTCCAGTTTTCTTCCTGGGTCCATGACAGATATGGCTCCATCCCCCTTGGTGGCAGCTTTGTCTTCTTTCTCACCATGTTCTTGGATACTGTGGGGAGTCTCCTCCGAAGGCAGGTTTGGGGTCTCTGCCTGGGCACTTGCTGGTGTAGCTGACAAGCCCGAGCAGCCCTGAGCAGCTCACAAGCTGAGTCCAAGGCTGAAAGCCCAGAGAGCTATTCAGAGTGACAAATGAAAATATTATGGAATAGGAGCTGGAAGTTATTTCCTCCTTTTCTGACCTAGTTGTAGGGGAAATGGCAAACTCCACTGTTCTGATCTTTGCTTATAACAAGCTCTCCAGCACCCCTGCAAGGAATTTTATTTTAGCTTGATGGGGTTTAGAATTTAATTTTCAGTGGTTCAGAATTTGTGACCCTCCAGTGCACCTGAGCTCATGGAGTACAAAAGCATTTGGAGCTTCTCCTTGCCACACAGAAAGATACTTGGCTGAATTTCGCTTGTAAGTTTTAGAGCTGGATATCTGAGGTATAAAGAAAATAAATTACTCATGAATATTCTTTTGAATATTCTGCATATTCCTAGAGCTGGTCTTCAGAGCTTTTCCACTTACTTTGCAATCATTTGTGGAAGATGGGTTTTTTTGTTTGCAACAAAGGTTGGCCAAACCTGAATACTCAGAGCCCAACTGCATCCCCATGGTAGCAGGCTCACAGTGCTGGATCCCATCGCAAGCCATAGTTTTTGTTATCAAACTAGCCAGGAGCAAGTTGTTTCCATCTGTTGATGGATGATCTGCAGTCAGTGGAAGTGACTGAGTAGGTTTTGCAGACCATGGTGGGCTCCTAGCGTAAGCACAAAATGGACTGGAGGCAAGGGCTGGTAACTCTGATTTTCCTGGTTTTAGGAGAGATTTTCCCTGGCCCACACTGTGCTCCCCAGGGTGTGGGCCAGTGCAGGTGCCACTAAGCTTGCTGTCCTGTCACCCTGACCTCCCAGAAAATATCAAATACAGTTTAACGTAGTGGAGACACAGGGGTGAGGGACCCTGCTCACAGGGCCAGAAACATCTTGTAACTGTCCGTTCCCAGTTGGTAAGAGTTTACCTGCCAGAGTGGCAGACAGTGTGGGCACCGTGCTGTGCCGTACGCAGCAGCGTGAGCCCCGATGCCCCCTCAGCCCCTGCAGCCCTGGGCAGCCTCCCAGGGTTCCCTCCAGGCCTCCATGTTGGCTCCGGCCCCAGGCCTGGGCTGTGGGTGCCTGTGACAGCCCTGTCCCTGCTGTCCTCACTGGCCCCGCCACGGTGGCAGAGGGCCGGGCAGAGCGGGAGGGCCCTGGCGGCAGGGTGGGCATGGGTGGCTGTGAGCTGGAGGGCTGTGCAGCAGCCAGGACACACCATGGACATGGCCGCAGCCCAGGGCCCCACCGGGCGAGGGCAGCGGAGATGCCTGGCAGAGACCCTGCTAGTGCCACTACCATGCTCTGTGGGAGCCGTTTTATTTACAGATCCTTTATTTCCTTTCCATCTCCTGCTGAGTCTTGCCTGCTTCATGGATCCCAGCTGCTTTTGAATGAAACGTGGCTCTAGCACTGACAAAACTCTCTGGCAGCGTGGCTGCAGGGAGGAGGAGGCCATGCGAGTCTGTGTCCGGCCCCAGCACGGGGTCTGCTGTATCGGCTTGGGCCCATGGCGGTGTCAGGACGGGGCAAGGCATGGCAGGGCTTTTCCTTGGTGTGTGCCGAGCTCAGGCAGACCTGGAGCAAGAGCCTGGCTTCCCAGCACTGCCTCGGGGCTGTTAAGAAATGCAAGTGGAGAGAAGCAGCTGCTTCTTTAAATGGCAGGGTCCCCCCATGCCATCCCCATTAACACGAAACTGTTTTTATAACAGATGTTCAAAGCTTTTAAACATTTGCTGGCTAGGCTTGAATCTTGCTTTTAATCCTCTAGTTGTCCAGACCTTAAGTTGCTACCGGGCGTTGTTTCTAGAGCAGGACATGTTTTCCCTGTTCTCACCCTCTTCCAGCACAGGCAAGGCAAGAAGCAGCGCCGAGAACAGAGGTCACTGAGCGCTTTGTTAAAACTCTTCCATTTGCCTGCCACATAAACTGGACGAACCTGAAAGCGGTGACAAAACCGCAACTGCGTTGGCATGGAGGGGATGTGGTGGGATACACCGTAGGACGAGCCATTAGTGTTTGGCTGAAGCAACGCTAATCTGGGCCTGAAAAATACGCAGCCCAATTACTGCAGCTATACCACTGAAGTAATGGGGAGCTTGGGAGTGGGGCTGATGAGCAGCTTCATAACGGGCTAATGAGCAGTGTGGCTGCTCTCCATCAAAGGCCTAGGGAAGTTGGTACAAGACCCCTGGGGTGGTACAGGAGGAGAATCTGCGGAGTGGGAAATGTCCAACTAAAGCATTAAAATACAACACGAACTGAGTGGAAGCTTGTGCTTAGCACGTGGATAAAGCAACTTAAATGTGACAGGTGCATGAGAACTGGTACATTCTCAAAAGGGGCTACATTTGCATTATACAAAGCACAAGGAATAGATTAAATGTATATTTGGGAGAGCCATTTTAGACTTAGAGCTTCTGGGTGGCTGGAAACACCTTTTGTTCCAGATAGTGGAGGAAGCTGCCCAAAAAATGAGCCTCTTGGGTTTTGATTATTGAGGAAGAGAAAAAGGGAGAATAGGTAAGAGCCGTGGGCAAAAAACAGGTATCAGAGGTGGGAAGTAGTTTGGGAGGAGCTGCTGAGGATGACAGAGGAGGAGATGGACAGGAGCTGAAGAGGACTCTAGAGAAAGGCTGGGGATGGCAAGAAGTATCTGATGCACGTGGAGCTGTTAATCAGGTGCTTATATCTCTGTTTATCAGTTATTGTAAACAACTGATAATCACCATCTCCATCCCTCTGTACTGGAGGTCCATGAAAGCTTTAACAGCATCGTACTGCTCATCATTATAGGTTAACTGAAGGTCTTGCTGTGGCTATGAACATCCAAATCCTGCTTTTTAAATGTGTGAGAAATCAGTACTGCTGGACTGTAGGATATTTTTTCTTCTCAGCTTTTAACTTTTTTAAGAATCCATGACCTGAGGGCATTAGTAAGTTGGCAAAGTCAAGATCTCAAAAGTTAGGCACTGGCTATACATGGTAAATTTGCCTCTCTGATTATGCATGATGCTATTCATTTTAATGAACTGTTCACGTGCATGCAAGAGCTGACCTGCACCTGCTTTTGCTGCCTGCTTGTGCTCCTGGCAGCATAGCCCCTGCAGGTGTTTGGTTATCATCTATTTTCTTTGTGGCTGGGCAACAGGAGGTTACATGGCTGATTAACTGGGATTCGAGATACCTTTAATTGACTGGCAACTATTTCAGCATGTGCTGAAATGTGTTTGGGAATCCTGTCACAAGATAGGTCAGAGGATGTAAGGAACTTAACTTTCTCCAGGGTGTGTAAAATAGTTGACATAAGGTATAGTTATCCAAGAGATGATTGAAAAGCATCTGTCACAACAGCAGATGTAATGTAAGCCTGCCCAGCACATGAGTTAGGTCCCTGCCCAGAAGTGCTGATGATCTTTCTTAATCAGCCTCTAATTTCTTCCTTCCAATTTCTTGCAATGTAATGGTCCTGCTGCACAGGTTCTTTTATTCCAGAGTGATCTCTCAGAAGTCTTTGATGATGTGTTAGCAACCTGAGAGGAGTGACTTGCTTGAAAGTGGCTGGGTGATGATCTCAGAGGGACGTAGAATAGGGTAAGATATTTTGCAGTGTATCATCAGTTGCTGCTAAAGTGCTAACACGAATCCCTTGCCAGTCATAGGCTGCAAGCAGCAATCACATCCTGCCTGTTACGCTTTTGATGGGGGAAGTTGCAGTGTCTTGGAAGTAAAACGATCTGTGACTGACATATTTTGCTTCAGCTACCAGGGTAATAAGTTATTTCTGTGCGAAAACTGAGATGTAATTATTCCTAATGGTGTCATGTTGACTTGCTTCTTGTACTGCTAGGCAAAAAGGTAGTTTCTGTAAATACAGGAAACTAAAACCAATTAATAGCAAAAAGGATGACTTCTGCAAGTGTGTGCCTGAATGAAGAAAGCAGAGATGTGTGTGAACACTTATTCCAATCAAAATAACAAATTTTCCAGCGAGTTATTTCTGATCCTTTCTGTCCATTGCTCATCAGCATTCATAGAAGTAGATATTGTTTATGAGAACTTCCGTGAGAAAAGGAGCATATGAATATTAATAGGAATTACAAGAAATGACATGCAACTGTATGTGCAAAATCTATGAGAAGCACTCGGGTGCCTATCAGGCAATCTTGGTAGATTTTGCACAGTTTTGCAACATCTCTAGTAACAAATGTGGGTGCAAATGTAGTATCAGGTGACTGATCAAACCCTACAAGCAATAAATAGCTAATATTAAAACTAAATGAACTCTGGGGAATTCCTTGGCTTAGATCTCTTCTGCCTACAACATTTAGTTTAGAAATAAATATACATATATTTTACAAGGCTTTTAGGGTAGGCAGTGGAGGAAACACCTACTGACTTCAACAATGTCAGGTTTTCACCTTCAACTCTTCAAGCACAACTTGTGAACTCAATTTGCGAACAAAATAGAGCTGAACTTATTAGTTAATCCTGTGACCGAACAACTGTGCAATTTCATACTTGGGCCTGGGATTACTTCTGCTGCTGCTGCTGCTTTCAAGTAGAAAATGAATCAACAACAAATAGGACAAAGCAATGACTCTCTGAATGGAGAGGTATGTATTTATTAATATAAAAACCAACTGTTTAGAATTCAGGATTGGTTTTGTGTTTTGCATGAATACGTATCTCAGATGGTCTGACACCAAGGTGTGACTATCTCTGTTTCATCCCCCCTCCCTCTCCCACACAGTCAGTGGGGTGATCGTCCTGGTGCTAAGTGGGGTGCTGTTAGTGCCCATGCTATTAATACTTTTAACCTAAGTTTTGGTATTACATATGGTTGCTCCTGAGCTTCTAGCTAAATCTGAATTTAGGGTGAATTTTTAGTGAGATCTCTGCTTAACCAGCTTGAGCTGCTCTCTAGTTTTGGATTGGTGCGTGCTCCCATTGGAGTGCATTTTTCAAAATAATTTCCTAAGGGGTTTTTGTTTGTTTCTTTTTGTTTAAATGATGCTTGCCCTTGACCTCTATTTCATATTGAATCACAAAGTGTTTGAAACTGTTTCATTTCATTTCATTTTGAAAGAGTGCTAATAGCTTCTCTGCATTACTGTTTCTGCTCCTTTATTGAGTGGTCCACCTTTCTTGTACTCTCTGAACCTACAGGCTCCAAATTTGCTATCTGTGAATGTGATGTAATGTCTGGTTGAATAAGGTTGCTTGTAAAGTGCTTCTAAATAATAATAATAATACCCCCTATACAAGCTATGAAAGGGCAAAAGTTAATTTAATGTTCATGGGAACATTTGGAAATATTTGCTGGACTCTGAAAGCTGTGGTTCCCAGGTCCTTTTCTCTATAGTGCCTTGGAAAACAGAAGCAGGAACAGGGACAATCAAATTAAAGGCGGTTAGAGTGCTGCCACCTCTTGGTACAAAATTAGGGAGAGCTGTTGCCAACACTGACTTGGGGAGAAAAGCCTTTTCAATAGCTAAATAATAGTGACAAGGGATTACTTGGACGTAACCTGCTTGATGACAATGTTATCCCATGTAGCGGCTTTTCTTTCGTCCTCCTTTGTGCGGTCCTTCCTTCTGCCAGTTCTTTATTTGCCTGTTGTTTTCACTAACAGTTCTCATACCATTGTTTGTCATGTTTGTATCTATGATGAATGCAACATGAAACTGCTTACAGCATCCCACAGCCTCGAGAAAGGATGCTCTGATGCTCCTTTTAGGAGGAGCGGTGGCTTAAATCAAAGACATGTAGCAGCCGAGCAGGTTGTAGAAAATTGCTTGACATGGAAAAATGACTTGTGTCTAAGTGTTGCTTGTCTTCTGGCACTCTAGAGCGAGGATGTGAATTGAGCTGGTTTATCAGTCTCGCTAAGAGTCAGCGGTAATACACAGTTAGACTCGAATCGCTGCTGCTTTCTCCATGCAGCATTCAGGGACAGAGAGAGAGATAAAGGGAACAGCATGTCGCGTTTGTGTGCAGTTTTACTTCCTGCCACTATGTGTTTAAATGCTTCTGATGAAAATTTTATGCAGCTTAACCCATAGGAGAAGGCAGACACTATATAGGCAGGTTGTAAGAAAATTTTTTTCAGTGCAGCTTTTTGCACAATTGAAAGGACATGAGACCAAACCAGAAATCTCACTCTTTTTCAGAAGTAAGTTTCTTGGAGGGGATAAGAGATGTCATTTAGAGACACAATTCCCAGACTTTGGGATGGGAGGTTGGCATGCAAATATCTGTAGGGATCTCTAATCCCTCATTACTGGATGTTGTAGGAAAGGAGGCAGTACCTCCATCGGGAAATGGCTGGTGTCCCCACAAAGCACCGGACACCGATTTGTGTCGGAGTTAATCCTGCACTGAAGAATGCACTGGAAGTGATCAGGGTGCGCTGGGTTGCTGGCTCTCCCTGGCTGTGGAGGTGCTGTGAGCAGCAGGCTGCAGGTGAGCAGCACGTTCCCAAGGGTTTTAATAACCATTTTCAGGGTTGGTAATGACAGTAATATTTTAAGTGAGAAAGCTACCCATTTCCTTACTCTGTGGGCTCCAGCTTATAGCTGATAGTTAAATAGTACTATAATTTTACTTTACATTCAAGACCTATTTTTACAACTTTGAGTAGTACTTTCTCACAGGAATAGGTTCCTTGACTTTAAAGACAATGGTCACGTGAACAAAGATGCAGAATCACGTTTTACATCTGTATTGTACATACAGCATGTACGTTACTGGTTGGATGCTGTAAGTATTATTTCTGTACATGTTATGAAGTCAGTGTGATTGCTTCTATCCCAGGGTAAGAGTACTGATAGTGACTGAGAGGAAGCTACAAAGGAAACTTAGTTGATATGCAAAATACAAGATGTCAAGATCTGACATTCTTCATCACTTATAAGAAGACATCTAATAACTCATAAGTGAATCTAAATGTCATATCACTCCTAAAACATTATGCATTCTCTATCAACCAGAATAATGAATGATTACAAATGTTCCAGTGCACAAAACACCAACAAAACAAAAGTGAAGCATGAAATTAAATTAAAGAAATAAAGCAGAAAATAATGGTAATGCCACTATACCTTCCTTTATTAATACTTATCACCTGGAAGGATCTCAAAGCTCTGTGGGCAGGATGGCTGCTTGCTGGCTCCAGACAAATCTGACCACACACATATAAGTACTCATACATCATTCATGTATAGCTGTTGCCACAGAACAGTTTTTTTCTAATTCTTTGTGGACTTGCAACGAGGCAGACATAGTATTCTGGAAAAAAATGCAGTGCTTTTTGAAGGTTTCTTTGCAGTTGCAGGCACTGGAAAATTGGTGTTGGCAGCAATAGCATTTGTAATCACATGACTCCAGGAGCTGAGTCCTGTAATACCTCCCTTGGAGTGACCGTATGGGGGATCTTCTGTTTTCTGAACATCCTGCAGCTCTTCTGCAAGGGTAGATGAAAAAGGGAATATCATAACTTCTTAGTTTTTCTTATTTCTCTCTTTGTATATTCGGTGGTTAATCTTCTTTAAACATCTTTGTCTCCGCTGTGCCTGAAACATATCAGGCATGTTCTGTGCCTGAACTGTCCATGCTATTATTTTCACCCCTTCTTTTTCTATTAATTTCTAGTTTCATTTGGGGATTTGGGTAGAAGACACAGTTGGTATTATTATTTGTCATATTTGGGATTTTTTTCACTCAAATGATAAGTTGGTTGGGTGTTGGGTGTTGTGTCCCCATCCCCATCCCCGTCCCCCCCGTTCCCCCCCCCCAACCTGGTAACTTTGAAAAATGTTCATCTGCAAAATGTCTTAATATGCATCTGAAATCTATGAAAAAAGGTAATTTTAAAATTTTTTCTTCAGAAGCTTAGATTACAGAAAATATTGGGTCTATTCCCTTTCCCATACTCCTAGTGAGCTCTGCTCCTTTTAAAAAGTAACAAAGCCAAGTGGTAATTAGGAAAAAGTATATGTTTTTTAAATCACGTAAAGGCAAATTCAAAGACTACACAGAGGCATCATAAGCACATCTCCTCCTGACAAGTTGTGGGATTCTGGTACCTAACTGCAGGTTGCCTGTAAAAATCTTCTCCCTTGCCATACATTTTAAAATGAAAATTTCTTTCCGGGCAGGAGTAACTGGGCTAAGCTGGCTTCTGGGACAGAGGAAGGTGATCATTATACACATGTTTCAGCAAAAACCATCTAACGCTTTACACTGACCATATGCTTCTGAAACCTTGCTCCTAAGGGTCCTTTATTTAGAATAAGCACTCCTGGGCAGATATCCTCATAAAAAATGAACAAAGCAGTTATCTCATGTCAGCACTTACTGCAGTGGCTGTTACTGTGTTTTCACATGTGCTTGTATAATGCAGTTACCGTGCGATGAGTCAGGGATTGGAAAGGGCAGAATGGTCCCTGGATAGGTTTTAGAGCAGATCCCAGGCTGAGTGGCAGTTCAGCTGCTCGTGGTGTGTTTGCTGGTGGGCTGTGACCGGGGTGAACTGTGCAAGCGTGGCTTGGCTTGCGACTCCTCCCTGATGCTGTTGTGTTATAGGAAATTGCAGAGAAACTCCACAGGGCATAAACCAACCTGGTTCTTGGAACAGCTTCTCCAATAACGTTTGCTTCCAGCCCTCTAAGTTGCCTTTTATGTGAGCAATATACCCCTTCCTTTAGCTGTCTTTGCCGATGTTCTTCCTCTCCGATGCTCTTCTCCCGTTTCTGTGTCTGTCACTATCAGAAGACATTTCCTTCTGTCTTGTTCCTGCCTTGTGGTGCCCTCCCAGGTCACCTCTTCCTTCTTGGCGCTTTCCTTCCTCCGGATCCGTGACACCCTCTGTGCTAAATCCCCTCTCCTTCAAGAGAGGAGGCTGCATTCTTCATTGCACTTTCACAGCGCTGGTCGGCTGCAACATCTTGCCCCACAAAGAGACAAGGAGCGTTCACTATGGGCTGGCTGTGCCAAGCTGTTTGGCTTCTTGTCCCAGAGCAGGAAGAGGAGAGGCGCAGCTGGTTGCGGAAGAGGGAAAGTGTTGCAAAATTCCTGGTGGCGAGCCAGAATCCAGAGGAGAAGTGAAAGGAAAGGGCTGGAGATAAGAGCAGACAGCAAAAGCCTGGGGCTTTGACTTGCAAGTGTCCTGTGATCGTGAGAAATCTGTATTTAGGGATCGTGACCTGAGCTTTCTTAAAGAAACAGTGACTAACTGTGATACGATGTTGTACAGATACAAGCAAAGGTGGGAAATCTATTTTACAAGCATCAGCTGTTGCAGTCTGTGCCCCTGTAAAGCCCGTGCCCTAACCATCCAGGTTCTCTGCAGCAGCGCAGGGAGCAAGGCATTATTTGCAAGTCTGTGGAAATCTGTGCCCAGAACAACGGTTTCTTTAGTAATGGTCTCCTGGCAAAGGGGCAATTTCTAGGAGCTCATGTCCTTGCTCAGGAAACCCATATGGAGACATCCTTTTGTCTACCACAAAATCAATCTGTAGTCTTTCAGAATGTTGCCCCAAAATTATATTACTGTATTCTGTTAAATCACATAGGATTTTAAGATAATTTGTGTAGAACATTATAATAGTTACCTGTTAGTTTCTTATCTCTTTCCCGGCCACGTGCTGAGAAGCCCCATGATTAAAGCCAGTGCATCTCAATGACTTGCATCCTGCCTCCAGTTCATTCATTTTCCCACTTCTATTTTAGTCTCTCTTCAGATGTTCACTCAATGAGTTGATCACAGGCAATAGGTGCAATTTGTGTCATAGTTTCATGCGGTAGCCTGGTGAGTCTCGTGGCCTCATGCTGTTAGAGAACGCATTATCAACAAAAATATTTGCAGGGTGAGATTTTTCCACCTCTGCCCCCAAAGTGGCCAGAACTACTCTAATGCTGATATGCACAAATGTTTGCGCACACAGTATTGAATTCATGGCAAGGGGCATTTTATTTTTACTCAAGAGCTGGTGTATCTGAAGAGCTGTGCTGATATAGTTCACAGCATGGATTACGACTTTAATCAACCAACATAATTTTTCCAGAAGAAGCCCTGCAACAGCATCTTGACCTTGTTCCTTCTCCTTGCCTCACACAGGGAATGCTTTCAGAATCCCCTGTTTATACCTGCTGATAACATGTTATAACTAATGAACAAACCTGTTGTGGAAACTCCTAGGCAGACAAGGGTTTATAAACAGAAATTACGATATATACTAAATCATTCATAACGAAATAGTTAGTACACCAAATAAAGTAAATGCACTTTATTGTTGTCTCATTATAAATGCTTAATTGCTTCCAGCAAAGTACTGTATATGCAGATATAAATATTAGATACCTATTTAAAAAGCCTTACGGGAAAATGGACAAACCTGCAAATTAAATAGATGCTGTAAATTCCACGGTAGTTCAACAGAGGTTGCCAGAGCAGTCACTGTACACTAATATTTATTGAAGATGATGCCTTTCTGTTATAGATAGTGAACTCAGTGAACTGACCTCAATTTCTCATTGTGATGCTGGTCAAGTCTTTTGGAAAGAAACAGAAAATTGTATTGATTATGCAAAATGTTCATAAAGCATTTTTTTATGAGGGAGAACTGGGTGCACTAAAACAACAGGCTGCTGAGATTTAGTTGAAAACTGCAGCGTGAGGAAGGATGAGGGCATGGTTTAGAGCCATCCCAGCTCCAAACCATCAGCAGTGTGTCTCTTGGGAGCTGTAGTTCAGGTGTCCCCTGTCCTCCTCCTGCAGGTCAACGTTCTCAACTAGCTGGTGTCCACCCGTGGTTGACCTAGGGCAGGGACTCTGCTGATGTGCTGTGATATTAGCACTGCACTGTGGGAATGGCTGTCCTCCATAGTGGAGCCATGCAGCAAAGTGCACGGATGGTACCTCACTCCCATGAGGTACCATGGTGGCATTCAAGAAGTGAAAATTTCATTTTTAAGAAAGAGCTTCTGTTTTTTGCTCTGGAAAACAGACTGTTCATGAAAGTGCATGTGGGCCCCACAGTGCAAGTGCCTAGGAACAAGCAGAAGTGCCAGTCCAAGCGCTCTTAGTCTGGAGGAAAAGGGAAGAGGTCTATACCTTGGCTTTACTATCCCTGTTGAAGGGACTTCCATCAGGAGCTGGGGAGCACAGAAATACGTGCTGACGGTATGTGCAAATGTGGGGGAATGGAAAGACCCGTTTCTTGGGATGTATCCTGGAACGACATACCTGCAGTGTGCTGGTTTGGTGACTGTGGCAAGCCTATCCCCGACTTGTTCATAGTAGTTTATGCGTGTAGTCTGTAGGCTGCGTAACTTCAACCAGGACCTAATTGTCGTGGGGAACTGGAGCAGATTTCCTACAACATTCCTCAAATTATAACACTAAACTCAGGAGATCTTGTAAGAACTTCTAGTTACCAGTAGGGAAACTGAGGCATGCAAAAGTGGCACGAATTGCTCAGGGGTGTTCAATGACATAACCATAGCTCCCATGTGCTGAATGTCCCCTTAACCAGTGCTCCATTTCTCCTGTATGCACTGTTTATCAAATAGGTGCAACCGATTAGCTGTTAGTTACAGCACACTAATGGACAGTCCTTCAGGACTAAGTAATAAAACAACTTGGTATGTAATGTATATCTGTACTCCGATTTTTGGAGAGGAATTTGATGGCCAGACTGCCAGCTGCAAGTTGAAGTCTACCTGATACTTCCCCCGCCTCCCCTTTGTATGCCTCTGCCCTTTAATGAAGAGAATACTTATAAAGGTTAATATCAGTGCTGTTAATCTGATGGCTCTTCCTCTGAAGCTGATGCAAATGAGACCACTGTATTTTTAATTTTTTTTTTTTTTAAAGGCCCAGGAGGAGGAAAACAAGTGCAGATATGCACATACATCAGGCCTAGGCAGTGCTTGTCATTTGCCTTGGTGAGCCCTGTGATATCTGATGTTTCACAGGTCCTGGAGATAACATGACTATCTAAAACCTTTGGTTTATTAAAGAGGGGCCATGCCACAGGATAGTAGAAACACTAAAGCTTATCAAGCCTGGGTTTTATGTTATTTTATGTTATTCTCCACACTATTCTGCCCCCACTCAATGTCCCTTACAGTCTGATCCTCCTGACACCTCCAGCACTCTATCATCCTGTAGCTGTTAGCAAACCAAGAGGCTGTACACTGCTTCTGAGCAAGGTTTTGCTGGTCAATGGGTGAAATAAAAAGGATAACAAGGAGTTCAAGCTTTTTTTCTGGTGGGTGCTAGGTTAGGTTTAGGTTAGATTTTCAGGAGACTGAAGAGATAATTACATACTTACAAAACATCTAGTCCTTTGTCAAACTTAGTTAAAATTTAGCTAACTGTCTAAAAAAATCTTTGGAAAATTGGGCTGGGAGGACCAATATAGGCAGGTCTGCACTGATAGACAGTGATTAACCTTTCTTAAAAACATCTAAAGAGGATTTCACTGTGTACTTTGGCAAAAGCTGAGTTGACAAAGTCTCTCTTGGTGGAGTGTCACGGATTTAAGGACAAACAACTGACACTGGTGTTTTTTCTTTCTATTCCCATCTCCTAATCTATAGTTCCTCCTCTGATTCACATGCTGCCAAGGCAGCTTTTTAAACATTAGATGTCAAGTTGGTCACATAAAACATTGTTTTGGAGTAGGCAGGTTTTAAGTAAAATCTGTGCTGAGTGCTCCTCTTCACTTGACTACTAGATGAAGCGTTCAGAACAAAATTGGAAAGTAGCTTCAAAAATTAAAGAATTCAAAGTCCATTTTAAGGATAAAGTGGAAAGTATTTCATTGGTTACTCCAGGGAAAAATGAAAAACTACCATGAGATCATTCCCAACCATGAAGGATGAAGAAATCTGTGAAATCCTGGTTGTAAATCTCAAGATGGTGCTAAAACCTCCTTTGAACTAAGTGGGAAGAGTCCCAGGTTTGCCTGAAAGGAAGCAGGACTCAGGTCTGTTGGCTTTTTCCCCTTGATCCAGGAGAATTGTGACTCTCTGTGGAAAACTCTGTGAGTTGAGAAGTGCAGCATAGTAAGAGCTGTGCTAAAGGTTAATACAGAAGTGTTAAGCTTTCTGTGCTTGGACTCAAGCCTGGAAATTGCCTCCTAGCTATATAGATCATTACCAAAGGGAGGTACATTATGGAGATCTTCCTGATTCTGTGGCACGAAAAGATAAGCAAGTTCCGATAAGGTTTTCTCTGTTCTCCAGTGCAGAGGTTTCCTTGCAAAATTGCTTTCAGATGGCGTAACAGCAGGCAAACCATGATTAAAATTAAAATAAAAGACAAAATTTAATTAAAAAAAAATATTTAAAAAAGCACATGGTTAGCTTTGTGAGTAATTCTAGTAAGCAGAACAACGTACCACGTGATCATGCTGGATACAGTCCTTTTCAATAGCAATTCAGAATCTCACGTCAGATTTCCGTGATTACAGCACACCCCACGAGCCAGCACTCATATCAGGTTGTCGTGGAGTACATACCTAGGCTGTGCCCAAGGACGTGCAAACCTCCTGTGTTTCTGTCAGCTCTGGGGTTGCTGAAAGAACTCGAAGCCTTCCAAAATAAAAAGGTTTTATCTTCAGAAAAAAGGGTCTGAAGCAGCACATCTGGGAATACAAATCTGGGATAACGGAAGGTGATCGTAGGTTCATGCAGTATGTTATGAAGAGGGGATCTCCATAATTTTTTTTCTGCAGAAGTCTCCTCTGCTGTTTTCTGTGTGCTGGCCTTGGCAGGAGGCAGGATCCCAACCTCGGATAGGCATCGGGCAGGAATCTGGTGTAGGGGATACTTGCCCTGTTTCTGTCTCATCTGTTTGCAGTTCTGAGAAAGCAACTATAATTGGGAGGATATGTTTTTTAATTGTGTTTTTGTGAAGCCCTTTGATATGAACAAATTAACTTTGATCTTCAGCTGCTAAATGAAAGGCTTTTGCCTGGATCAGGCGGAAAAAGTTCCCTTAAATAACTGAGGGTGATGGGGGCTAGTAATGCTTCCAACTTCAAAGGAGCAGAAACACAATAAATCCTCAACACAAGCTTAGGGGAAGGAGAGTTTTCTGAATGTTGAGATGGGGGGGTCTGGCTCACCGTGTGACACCAAACCTCAGTGCAAAAGCTGAAATGATAATTGCAGAAACAATTACTATTGATAATTGCTTGAGCATAAGCTGTATTTCTGCTTTTACTATAAGACAATGCAAAATAGTGGCAAAACTCCTTTATTACGGACAGGTAAATTGTCTTTCCTGGCACTACCTGTATGGTGGTTAATGGCTGTATCCTCACCTACCTGGCCTGCCTGAGGACAGATGAGCTGCTTGTCTACCTGTGTCATCAGCTCCTCCTCCTCCTCCTTGGTTGCTTTAGTTCTTTTTCCTCTTTTTCTTATATCAGTGCCCATAAATTGGTCCAGCAAAGTGTATGTGTTGATGTCGCTGGTGTCTTAATTAATTAATTCCCCTGGTTGCTAGAAGGTATACGGAACTGAGGCAAATGTGTTGGGTCGTGCCAAATATGCAGCGTGGTTTAAGAAGTGCTTAGGGGATGGGTGTGTGTTTACATATGAAATATCTAACTAGATAGATGGTATAGATCAAGACATGAAATAGGATATGGAAAAAGCAAATTCTTTTTCTAAGCTACTTGAGATTGTACAATTTGGATGGGCAATCTTACAAGAGCTGGAGATTTTTAAGGACTTCTAGAAGTATTTTAAGAAGTGGCCCCTTAAGAGCTATTTCATCTTTCAGCATGCCTGGATCTAAGCAAAGCCCTGCTCTCACTAGCATGCTACCATTGTTTTTCCAAGCAGAATTAAATCAGAGGAGATTCTCATATGAAATTGAAATATATACAAGGGAATAGTCATCAGACAGTGGTGATGGAGGAATTTTTAAAGAGATCAGATGAAATTTGGCTTTAATAATGTTTTCTTTTAACGTTCTCAGTCATATGCTCTGATTTGGCTGGTCCCGTGTGGAGCCAGGAGTTGGACTCAATGATCCTTATGGGTCCCTTCCAACTCAGGATACTCGATGAGTCTATGATTCTTTAGCCTTGGTTTTACTTGACCAAGACTAAGAGCTGCTTCTACCCACCTTAGCATCAGATAATTTTTTTTTCAGGAAAATGCTTCTAATTAGCAAAGAAGGTTGTTTCATGGTGGGAAATGGTCTTGTGTAGACTCTATATTAGCTACACAAATAAAAATGTTTTAAGGCTAAGAATGTTTTGTTGTAGTTGAGAAATGCCTGCTTAGTGATTTCACTTAGTATACTACTAAATAGCAATTTCTGTGAAATAACAGTAAAGGCATGTTTGTGAAAGACTTGGCTCCTATTCAGATCTGCAAATGAGCATGAGATCAGTGGAGCAAAAGATGTTATTTCTCCCAGCTTGGTGTGCTCACCCCTGCTAGCAGGTATGTGGTTCAGTTCACATCCCTTTAATTAAGGTTCTTATGTTATACTAAGGGAAAGGGAAGTTGTTTGCAGGACAGAAAGAATTGATTAAGAACAAGAAAATCAAGTTACCAAGTAAGATGGCCTAAATCAAAAGCTTTTATTGAACTCTCTGTACGTTAGGATTGGGGATATTAATGAATTCGGATCTTAACCATCTCCTGGCTTTGTATTTGCAGAAGCTAATGAGGTTTTAATATAACAGTTAGAAAGGGCAGGCACTTGGGGTCATGTTAGAGGTGAAATGATTCGAAGTGGGGCACAGGAGTCTTATTTGAAAAACTTTAATTCAGTGTTACAGACCTTGATCACCCTGGGAGGAGTCCTCAGTTATCACATCGGTGTCTTGTCTAGGTCGATTGCTGTAGTGATCTGCTCAGCAAGGACAAAGGCATTAACGTGGACATATGCCTTTGAAAGACCAGACAAATAACTCAGTGTGCCATTCTTCTGGAGAAGCATCTCAGCAGTTAAGCTTTGATTGTAGTAAACCTCGAACCAATTGAGCTAACATCAGGTTTTTAATTGCTTTGGTTAAGCTGGTGCAGACCTCAGTGTGCATACTCATAAATCAATTTAAATGAAACTTGGACTAGCTTAGTGAAATTTGCATTAAAGCAGCACAATTTTTGCCACGCCCCCTGCCTCCCCTTGCCCACCCCCCACCCTCCCCAAAAAAGCACTTCACCAGACTTCCTTTTAAACAAAAGCAAGGATCAGGAGAAACAATTCTGAGTGACCCTTTGCAGATTCCCTGCGATGTGGCACATTGCTCCAGCTCTGGCCATTTTGTTGTGCAGTAGCTGCTGATGCGGTTACTGAATGCGGAATCACGAGCAGGGATGTGTCTTGCAGGGAATGGGAGCTGCGCGGCAGCGGGAGCTGGAAGCGAAAGGCCAAGCAGCGGGCTGTGTGAAGGCCAGCGCTGCTGCTGAGCCCGAGAGGAGCAGGGAGATGGACCCGGGATCCTTGGGGAAACCTCATAGAGAGGAGCTGCTGCAAACAGGGGTGAGGGGTCCTGCCCATGCCCCTCTGCTTGCAGCTCAAGCTTCCTCAGCAGAGGAGCAGGGGCTGCTGTGCAGGTCTCTGCTTGGTCAGTGCCCCAAAACATCCCACTGTGTCCCACCTTGTTTTAACACACCAAAAGCTACAATAAGGTGTTAATCCCTTCTTCTCAGGTGTGACCATGGCAGCTTTGCCTTGGGCAGAGCCAGCTGTGGATTACCTTTCTTCCCCAAATCCTAGTGCTTTCACCTCAAGTCTCTCGTAAGTCCAGCTTTGATTCAGTGACTCCATCGTCATGAGATTTTCTGGATGGAAAGGGGGAAAACAAGCCTTTCTTCGCTCTGCCACGCTCCGTTCACTTAAACCTCCCTGTGTGGAGTTTCCCTCTCAGCCCCTCAGCCCATCTACTCTGCAGACTGCATGACTCCTTACAGCTCCTTGGGGAGGGAAGCAAATGCTTCCAAATTCAGAACAAAGCCGTGACCAGTCCTGGAAAGAAGGGAAAAAGGATGCTTGCTTGCTCCTGCTCCCACCTGCAGAGATTCCACGTGGCCAACCAATGCAATGAGTATGCTGGGTGAACCAGTCTACCCCAAACCCTTTGGTTCTCACTCTTACTCCAGCTTTTTGTTTTTCTTCGGTTTTCAGGGTTTTTTTCTTAATCAGCCAAAGCAGTCTGGGAAGAATAAACACAGCCACAACAAATTATTAAATCTTTAAACTGCGATTTACAGTGCCGTACTGCTCTCCCTGCTTGTTCCTCTGCCTGTGCCCAAGAGCCTGACAGACCCTGGGGCGCAGCACTGCTGAATTGGCAGGTGCAGGAAGGAGACAAGAGCAAGAGGAGCACGTGAAAGGCATCACCACGCACACCTCTTGCTCACAAACGAAAGAAATGTGGGGAAAGCAAATTATCTCCTGAAAAGCTATGAAAATTTCTTAGGGCAAACTTCTAAGTAACTGCTCAGCAGTGAGGAATCCTAGTGTCTTACAGCACTGCAGTTTAATATTTTACATGTATATTATTTTTTGTCTCTGTTAATCCTAGTTACATAAATAATCACTGTGGAAAAGGACATTGAGTATGCAGCAATCTTGCGTTCAATGAGATCTCGAGGGTTGGAATTCCTACAGCTGTGAAGCAGCTGCAACTTTTCCTTAGTTCTTGTGATGCTGAACTGTGGGATTGGATAACGATCTCTTAATAATGCACATAAGCCTCTAATACATGGCTATGATGGTATGAAAAATTGTATCCCTGTGTGCTCAGGAGGACATCCTGGGTTTGTGTAGCTAACATATGAAGCACAAATGAGTTAACATGAATGAACTGAGGTGTTGTAAGAGTCCATGTGTGAGCTAAGAGTACACGTGAATGGTTGTAGTAGCACAGTCTATGCACCATTACTTGTAATTTGCTTGTATAAGTGATCCTGGAGCAAGTTTCCTTGAAACACTCATGCTAGAAAGGACCAACAGGGTAACCAAAGTAAATGTAGTTCTACATGTCAGATCTGTGATTAAGAGACACTGCCTTGAGCATTGATTTGCGTTATGGAACATACTGAGTATCCTGGAGGCCGCAGATGATATCTGACAGGATTTGCCAGATTTTCTCAATTGGATTTTGGGTGGGAGCTGGTGAGTAAGGATGTGCTGGAGGAGGGTGCCAGCCTCATTAGCTGTGTTAACCACAGAAGCAGAAATGGATAGATAGAAAAGAAACCTCAGATTAAAAAATGCAGAGGATTAAGAATTAATTAATTACTGCCTTCTGACTGACGTTTAACCTTCTCTGAGATGTCACTTCATTCTCCACCCATCCTTGCCCTTCTGAATCTTCTGCCAGCTGTTTTCACAGACAGCAGTTATTTTAAGGTGGCAGCTGGAGGGTTACCTGCACTTGGTGAAGGGGAAAAACTCCATTCATGTGAGGACAGCAAATGTTTGCCAGAGCAAGGTTGAAGTGTGACTTGTGCTGGTCCAGAAGGAAAGGAAGAAGAGGTGTCTTAAAGAAAAGTAAGTCTTTGAATTGCAGGAGGTCCTTCTTGTATACACAAAACCTGTGTGAGAAGCCTGCAGATGAAAGGCGGACACTGTTGTGCAGAGTTGTAACTTAGGGACTTTATCACAAAGCCATCAAGCAAGTGTCTTTTATATTGATATCATATTTGTATATTTTTCCTTTCCTTCTCCTCCCTTTTTCTTAATTGGATGTCAGCCACATGGCAAGGTTATTCTGTTAGACAAGCTGGGAAATGACAATGACAGGATTATAATTAAGTGCCAGGACATGCAGCCAACACAATTACCATGCTGTTATTACACTGGATGATGTGCTAAAGAAGCTCATAAAAATGCTGTAAAGAATATAAATCATGGAACATGTATACAGTTGGGGAAGAAAATGTTTCCCCATTTACTAATGCCCCAACCAGTGCTAGGTAACTCCAGTGAGAGACGTGTTCTTGCACTGACAGCTTTCCTGCTTTCAAATGGCTCTAGTAGCAAGCACTGCTTTTTGCTTTTTTTTGTTTTCCCCCCCAGCTTCATGCATGGTGCTGCAAATCTGAGTAATTTTTAAGCTGGTATTTTCCCCTCTGTTTTCAGCCATTGCTTCCCTTTTTACCTGCACCATTGTCATGTGTGGCCAAATCTTACCAGTCAGGCTTCTCTTGGCTTTGGGGGGGCATCTGTCACTGAGGGCTACGTTATCCTATTCAGCTCTTTTTCTTGGTGGTCTTCCTGATAAAATAGTTAAACCAAAGCAAGTCTGAATCTTACCACTGAAGGCAGAAGGCTCAGGGAACTCTTATGAAAGATGCCTGTTACACAAAACACTGATTAATAGCATATACTTCCAAGCCCTATTTTTAGTGTTTTATTCTTCAGATGAATGATGAATTTGATGTTTGTGCTTGTTAAAATCTACCTTGAGTCAAAAAATTTTGCCATTCAGTTAAAAAAGGGAAGCTGATCTGTTAGTCAGTTCCTTGCCCTCGCAGACCTTGGGTCTGGACTTCAACATCTCTAAAAAAGCCAACTCCCCAAAGCAGGGCTGGTCAGGAGGAGCTCTGATGCTTTCTATAGCCAAAGGCAGTTCTGCTGAAATTGTAATGCTTCGCCACATTCCTGTTTTGATAATATTTTTGTTTCAGATCATCTTTTCCTTAGAAAGCTACCATTCTGATATCTTCAGAAACATGACAAATACCTTTTTCATCTTTTAATTGGCATGGCTTTCTGCTGTACTGCACAAAGCTAAAATTTCAAATGGTCAATTTTTATCAGTTTGAAAAGCCCAGCACTTTGAAATGAAGTGTAAAAGAAGTTAAACATTTTCCACTATCTGTTTTGATTTTTTGATCTAAACATTCTGGTAATTTGAAGGATTTGGGGATATTTAGGACTTTGAATTCTAGACTGATGTGCTAAATTTGCAGCCCTTGAAGTGCTCCTGGTATCTCAGATCTGCTCCCAGCACCTCCAATACCTTAATTCTTCTTTCAAGGGTAATCAAGGGCAACTTCAGTCTGACTGAATAGATGCCCAAACCACAGACTGGTTCCCTAACTCTGCAAAACACCCTGTGTTCCTCTGGAGCAGCGTTGCAGGATCAGGCCCTGAGGCCTTCTGGCTGGACTATTCATCTCATTAAACTGAAATAAAAGTGAAGAAAGGGGGTTTCTGCCAAGTCTGTATTGGTACAAATTTTGAAATATGGAGCTGGTGAACTTGATTTACTGTCCCAGTAGTTGGTAATTAGCATGGCTATTTGTAAATGTTGTGCTGCCTCATCTCCACTCCTGGGAGTTTCATCAGTTTAATCTGACCCAGACATTAGCAGTTCCTCTTGCTCTGAAGTTACCCGACGTGTGTTTCGGGAGCGCAGTCTGAGCCGGCTCGTGGAAGCAGAGCGGCTTGCAGGAGTCCAGCAAAATCTCCAGGCCCCCATCTGTGCTGGCCCCAGGGACGCAGCAGTGTTTCTCTGCAAGCTGCCCTTGCGATAAAGGCTTGCCGAAGGGTATTGGTAGGTCCCTTTGTGATAAAGGGTTTGCCAAAGGCCATTGGTAAGGCTGTGTTGTCTCCTGCTGGATTTTTCTTTCTGTAAATTCTTATCACATTCAGTCGTACATAATGGAGAGAACTGCAGAGATGACAGGGCTTTATTATTACTTATTATTATTTTAAACTTACTCTTTCATAAAAGGCAGGACAAGAGGCTGCTGCCTGACATTTCAGTCAATTCCTTTATTTCATATTTTAAAACATAATGAGGAGCCTGATGTACTGACTGGCAGCTGCAGGCGAGCATCTTACTCATCAAAAGATTTAAACATAAGGGGAGTTGCTCATTCAGCACTGATCTCCTGCTGGGACACAGGAGTCTGTAAGGAACAAAATACATCCGTACGTGCTGGGAAGGATTTGCAGGTCTCTTCTGTAGGTGCAGGGATTCAGGCACGAAGGCAGAGCACAGGGGTCACTCATGTAAAAGTGGCTTCATCGGTACCGTGGCTGGCTGATGTGTGTGAGTGCGTTGGCATGGGGCAGTCTCTGCATATATAAGTGCTCCTATGGGCTATAAGGGCTGTGGAACCAGTGTGGGTTCAGTGATGTGTGTGTCTGTGCTCCTGCCCGATGGGCGGACTCAGAAACTTGTGCCTACACGCCCAAATCAGAAAAGACTGCCCTCGTGTAGTGGCCATGGGGTCCCTTTCCAACCTGGAGGAGTTTGCTTCTTCCTCCATCGCTGCTCCGAGTGCTCACAGCAACGGCCATATAGCCATGGGTGGTTTTTTAAGTTTCTACACTGCCCTCCATACGTGGAAGGGAACGGACAGGACAGAGAAGCCGGGGATTTTCTGAGCACAATGCTGCTTGGTTACAGCTAGAGACGTAGCAAGCAGGCAAACACTGCCTGCAAACTCCTCTGCCCACGCGCGGCCGCCGAGGTGGCCCCTCTGCACTCATCGCTCAGCAGCTGCTATCTTTGGATCTCGGTAGCTTTGCTACCCCGCGGCCGCGTCCTATTCCCAGCACTACTCCTTTTGCAGGGGCCTGTTTCTGCTGATCCCGTTCTTTCCGTTCCTGGTGTATTTTTGTCGTTGACTGGATGAGTGGGCAAGTTCCGCTGTTTGTTGCATTAGTGCTATCGGTAACGTGCTTGCACAGGAGGGGAGTGGGAAGCTGTCGAGCTGAGCTGTTCGGCAACACGGGGACTCCTGTGGACTTGCCCTGAGCAACGCTCGCTCTCCATTGCTTTCTCAGCTTTCTAAACAAACAGATTAGCATCCGGTCTTCCCTTCTGTTCTGGAGCAAGAATAGTTGAGTTACATTTCTTTGTGACTTTGGTGAAAGGGAAAGCTGTTAATTGACACTATAGCTGGCAAACATTGCCCAGCAATGCAGTTTACTGCAGCCATGCTGCAGGAGCACTGGATGCCAAAATATGCCTGGGTCTATATGACATATTCCAAAGAATATATGTGAAATATAGCCTTTGTAGGAGTGTCATTGTCTCTGTTCATCTTGCTCTTGCAGAACTTGCTCTTTTTTAAAGCCTCAGCCTTTGGAAATGTGATTTAGTATGAATTCCAGCTTTTTCCTCTTCATTTCCTCTTCCCTCAAGTGAAGTTTTTGTGGTTTGTTTTTTTTTTCTTAACTTGTTTTATTACTTCTGGACACTGAGGGTAGGCAGATGCTATGTGGGATCTTTGGCTGGGCACTCATATATATCCTTAATTAGTCCATGTGGCAACAGGAACTGCTGGGCTGGGCTCAGATGATGCCTCAGTCTGTGAGCATCGAGGTGCTCTGCTCACCCTTCTGCCTGCTGTCTGTGCCACACAGCAAGGAACAAAGTGAGCAGTGATGAAAGCAGGAAAGATCACTGAGTTTTATTCAAACAGGCTATTTGAAAGCTTGTCTTAAATATTTTCTGCTGGGTGGGAAATGCCTGGATTTGAGTAGCAGGGACTTGGCATACATGGCAGCTGACCTTATTTTCAGCATATCAGTGACCCTGGAAACTTTAAGCATGAAAGACAAGGGATCTTGTAAAGACTTGTGGTGCCCGAGGAGCAGACTCTGCCTTGGAAAGGTTCAGGGAGGTTTTCTCCATGTCTCCTGCCATCGTCTGAGTCTGGAAACATTTGTGTTCCCCTAATTGTCATGTCAACTAATATAGAAATAATAGACAGGAGACATCAATGGATTCAGTCCTTGTGTTTGGCAAGCAAAAGGAACTCAGGGTGTCAAACTTCAGAGCTGAGTCTTTTTAGAAAGGAAGGAAAAACAGAGTAAGATGGAGAGCTGATCCTCAGCATGCCTTGAGTTTTACATCCATGCCACTGCTCTGGTTTCAGTGTTGAATCACAATCAACAAGTTGAGAAATCTCAACCTTTTCTCCTCTCTTTCTTTCCCCCACAAAGACTCAGAAAGACAGCACCAAATGTACCTCATTAACTACGCTAATAAGCTACAAAACTGAATTCAGTGGAGTGAAAGGTCAACAGAAGCAACTGCCTTGAAACAGACGGGACCACCCCTGTATGCCTCCTGAGATTCCTGCTGCTCAGGGGCAGCAGGGGAGGACCCCCAAATTCTGGCCCTGCAACAGCCACAGAGGAGGTAGGAGTCCCAGGATGCAGGGGTGGCTTGCTGAGATGGGGGTAGCTCTTTGTCCCTCATGAGAAATTCAGAGGGGATGGGAAGGACTTGGAGAAAAAGAGGTGTTTGAGGGAGGAAGTGGTAAGGGATGGATGGGAAGATTGTCTTTCTGTGAACATCACCAGGCGGATGGTGGATGGTGTTACATGGGGGTATTCAGCCAAAGGAGACCACTGCAGTGCTATCCTCAAAGGGGGAGACAGCTGGAGTGCCACTAAGGTGTAAATGAAATAACAGGCAGAATAATTTCTGGTGGTACTCAGATGGGAAACTGAGGCAAATCTGTTGCAGATCATCAAAGGGTGCTGCCAGTGGAGGTCTACTTTGCAGTTGCTTATGTAGTACAAATAACAGACAAGTGTGTGCTGGCCATAGTGGTGCTCAAGCTGTGCTCAGCTTGACTCTTCAGAGCTGACTGTGGTGCAGCTGCAGCATGGGGAATTTGTCTCTGTGCCATACCCTGCAAGCATTCGAAGGGTCCTGTGGTTGGTCGTCTCCATGGACCAGCACAGCAGATGCTGAGGTTTGGACTTGCTCAAGCAAGAAGCAGTTCTGACCAGCTGGTGTGACTTGCAGTGTGTGCAGAGCCGCAGATGGTGTACGCTGTACGTAGCTCGGTGACAGCAACGGAGCCAGGAGGACTCCAGACAGCGGGCCCAGCCCTTCATGCGCCTTGTTTTGTACAGTATAAAAAAAATCAGTCAAAACAGGAATGATTTACCTACAGAGCTAGATTGGATCCTCCTCCAGGATCCAGTGCAGAATATTTACAAGTCTGCCATTTTCCTCCAGCTGAAGAGTCATACTGGGAAACAAGTCTGAGCTAAATCAGCCGTGGATTTTGGGTCAGAGGCTGTAAATGATGCACTGTCTTTCTGCTAACATACAGAGAGTCCCTGCTGCTTTCTTCATCTTTCCTCAATAGGTGCAACACCAGCGTAGATGCCACATGTTGTCAGTGGCCATGCAAAACTCATGCGAAGGTGGCTGGAGGGTAGTAGGTCAAAATGACATGGCCAGAGCGAAATCTGTGGTATCAGTGAGACCTGGAAGGCTGATTCCCTTTGCCTTCCTCCTGTTTCTCCATTCCCTTAAGAGCTTTTTGTTTAGAAATTCAACGAACAGCAAACACAGCCCAATTTGCCCAGTTGACTAGGAAACAGATATTCCCAGAGCCTGCTCTCAAATAAATGACCTACTAAAAATAGCTATGGTTAAGAGCAGGTGAACAATGCTGTTGCAAAATCTGTCTAGCTGTTTTAGTAACTGTGGATTGCTGATCTTGGAAGCCAAAGTACTCAGGTGTGTTACCTCTGTTGGAGAGCAGTGAGAGGCAGGTATGGTGTTGACTTCCAAACTTAGGGTCTGCTACTCTTTAGCTTTTATTTGGCTCTTTAGCTTTTCATTTATATGGTTAACCCTCTTTGCAACTATGCTACCCTCCCTCACAACTTGCAGGCCAAGCAGGGGTCTCAGTGGTCTTAAAGGAGCTCTAAATCGGCTGTGCTGTATCCAGCAGCACAGGAGATGTGTCAGACTGGGGGAAGGGGGCGCAGCATTTTGAGGTGTTCCTGTTGCTTTAGTGTCATAATTCTGGGATTTATTGGCAACTGGCAGGGTAAAGCTGGGGTCTGGTAGACAATGGGGAGTTTTGACTTGAAAACCTGGGCATTTGTTTGGCTTTTTCCTATCAAGCTCTGCAACTGAAATGGCTTCTGTTGTGTCACCGGAAAAAAAAAAACAACCTGTTTCTCTAGACTGCTGGTTTTGTGGTTTTGGGAGTGGAAATTTCTGTGGCTGTTTCTGACTGTTTCAAAAGGAGCAAACATGCAGACAGATCTTTCTTGATTCTTTTTCCATGGCTCTGCTCAGCATTTTCTCATTCATGTCTTGATAGCAGATGTTCAGAGGAAAGATCAGGAAACACTGCATTTGAATCCATCCCCGGCCACCATCTCTTTCTTGCTCTCCATGGGTGATGTGCTCACGTGTGTGATGGGACAGATGTCACCTCATTACTAGCCTTTGCACTGGTCTCCTCTGGAGAAGTAATGCCTGATCTGAGTGTGATGTATGCAACAGGAGAATAATACTGTGATTGCTTTGCATTTTAGAGACACTGTAGCATGTCCAGGAATTGTCTTCTTTCAGCAGTTGTGTTTGAGGTCTGCTGTAGGTGCTGAGACAATTCTGACTACCCACTTGGATGTATTCCCACTTTACATTGGCTCCTTTATGCGCTGTCCCCTATTCAGGATGTCTTCTGGTATCTCTGTTCCCCTCATTTGCAGTCATGGGAAGATGCTATGAGGGTGTCTGCGAAGATGCCTGGATGTCAATAAGCTGCCATGGTGATGGAGTACAGAACTAGCTCGGGTGTGCGCAGCAAATAAAGAGTGCTTGTGGAGGCTCTGCAGAGCAGATCAGTCACCTCTCTTCTCTGCCATGCCTGACATCTGTCCTGGGTTTTCAAGCCAGCCCTCTTCTAAATGACTTGCAGGCCACCACAGAATGATAACTGCATTTAAAAAAAAAAAAAAAAGAAAAAAGAAAAACCAAGCAGAGTAGAAAGCCCTCTGTACGTCCCATTTTAGACTTCCCTTTTGTTAAAAACAAACTAGATGGCAATACTGAAATCAACTATTTATTAATGGAAGTGCAGAGAGTACAATGTAACTGAGCAAATCTGAAGGGCTGACTCTGAGAGTGCTGGTCAGGAATAATTTGCTTAATGGCTATATCTAAAGGATCTGTCCTGGGATAAGGAGGCAACTTTAAAAGGTGACTCACAAATTAATATAACCAATGAAGGAATGTAAGAATTGCCAGGCTGGATCAGACCCTTCTTGCTTAGATTTATGTTGTGATTTAAAACTGAAAGTAGCTGCTTCAGAGTGAAGTATGAGAACTTAATGGAAGCAGTTATGGAAGAACTCACCCACACATTTCATCTTCCCTATCTTTAATGATTAACAATTAGTTTCAGGCCTGATGAGCAAAGTTGAATACCTCTTCCACAATGCTGCTGTTGTAATTGATACCTCTGAGTATTGTCTATTAATGTAAATGTCAAGACTGCTTTCAAATCGTAAGGTTTCTCCC
Source organism: Grus americana (assembly GCF_028858705.1). Classification (NCBI taxonomy): domain Eukaryota; kingdom Metazoa; phylum Chordata; class Aves; order Gruiformes; family Gruidae; genus Grus; species Grus americana. The sequence goes on from NC_072868.1 coordinate 2,635,045, forward strand.
ATCTTGGTGAGTGTTGATAGTGCTCCAACTCACTTGGGACAAGGTATGGAGATAGAGTCTCTGGGTTCCTTTTGCGTCCTTTAGCATTCCTACCTTTGACTTCTGGGACTGTTTTCTTTTGTGGATATCAATCAGCAGAACTCCTTAATTTTCCTAATATAGTGACACCCACCCATTTCTTTCTTTAAGCAAAAATATTTACAATGAAATTATTTGTGTCTCTCTTTTGAGCAATGACCCTGTTCATTTTTGTTTATCCTTGTGAGCATTTTCTAGGTCTCTTTTTGTTCTCTGAATTCTTGCCAGTTTATTTGAATTCTTGCTCTTGTTTTGAGTCAGTTTGACCACTACAGTTGTAGTATTAAATTAGATATCTATGTGTCCAAAGACATGGTAGCTTCCCTGGGAGAGTCAACTGATTTTGCTGTCATGTCTATCCTTCTCTGACTCCTGAAGATCTCAACCTCCTTCTTCTGCTCTGAGACATTCTCATTATCTGATTTTCTCCTCTATAATCTGTCTTTATTCTACATACTGAAAAGTCTTTGGTCTCCCGTACTTCAGAAGCTGAATTAGAGAATCTGCAATACTGTTCTCTCATAGCTGAGCTATACAAGAGCACTCAAAGAGGGGACAAGCAAACAAGTGCTGTTGATTGAAGAACTCCCCACCCCTCCATGTGAAGCTGCCAGGTGTATCTGCACAAGAGAAAATGCATATCCTCAGCCTGGAACAATCCCAGCAAAAGGATGAGAGGAACAAAGGAAAAGAGAAAAGGCTTTCTCCTGACAAAGCCTGGAGAAAAGCTGAAGCTCAGTGCTGCATGGATGGGAGAAGCATTTGTTTAATTCCGTATTTCACACTCAAACCCATCGCAGCACGTAGACAGCCATGCTGGAGAGCTTGCCCACCTGGGCTGTGCTCGGCATGAGGAAGCTGGTGGCTGAAGGAGCATGGCAAGAGTGCTGGTGCATGCCAGTGTCTGATACTGCTGTCCTGCTCCAGGAGCAAAGGTGTCTCTGAGCCTCCAGAGGTGCCTTTGCTACTCCGTTTGCTGTCAGGTTCTGCTCTGGCTCCTTACTGCTCTGCTTCATGCACCTTATTAAATCAGTCCCTGTTTTCTCTTTTCCCTGAGAAGGCTCCTTGTTCTTCTCATCTCTGGGAATACACTTGCCTTCTTGGATTTCATGTAGATTGATTTCTTTCACCATCATGATCCCATTTCTGCATCAAGCTGTAGTTTGATTATCCAGCTGTGAAATAGCAGGAGAGGAGTGGAAGAGGACCAGAAGCAGATTCATTTTGAAGCCCCAACCCAACCAGCAGAACTGGAAGATATGAATTATTTAAGTTGCGCTTCATCAGCTTTTTTTTTTTTTTTTAAGTTTGCTACTTTGAAAGTAGCCTGTCTGAAAGTGAAGAGAAAGAGTTCTAGCCTTTTGCAGAAGGAGTCAGTGAGTCATGATATTTTCTGTCAATCTCTGTGCTTGGGAAAGCGTCAAGACTTAGCTGCAAAGGTGGGTTTCAGAGGGCACAAGGATGTCTGTGCTTGGAAGGGATGTGTTACACCCTCCCCAGGACCAAGCTTTCATACCCGTGCATACGCAGTGATTGTACAGAACCGTTGTCTCTGCCTTCTCATGTACCTTTCTCTGACCTATAGCAAGACCTGCACTCACAGTGGTTTGGCTTTCCTCTGCCGCATTAAAACACGTGCGGTTCTGCCTGTTGTGCAAAGAGAAAACGGGAGAGCCAGAAGGATTAAGCACTGTAATTCTGCCATGCTCAGTCATGTTGAGTAGTGTGAGTTGGTATGGGAAGTTGGCTGGGGATGCTTTTGGAGGAACATGATATTCTCTAGTTGCAGAGTTCCTGTTTGAGACATAAGCAAGGCCATAGGGAAATGTGAGGTAGACTTGGGAATTCCACTTTTTTACAGTGTTTCTGTCGCTCAGTTTTGTAATAAAAACTACCCAGCTATATGAAAGGGACAGCCTGTTTCTGAAGGTCTTTAGAGTCCTAGGACAATTCAGGCATATTAACGTCATGGAATAAAAACATGTGTGCATGGAGGCTGGTTTTGACAGATCACTTTTTAGGTAGCCTGTGTGGCTAGAAACTACTTCTTTGTCCAGCTGGGCGCTGCTCTCAGTGATGCAGATGGTCAGCTCTCCAAGGGAGTATTAGGAAAGGGTAAGGCAAGTGTTAAACTCTCCTGAAAATCCTCCCAGACCACTCTTTTAACTGTAGTTCTGTGGAGACGCTGACATTTTAACTCTGTGGCCCAAAACCTGAGTATTTTAGATGGAGACAAACAGAATCTATTCTTGCCTTACTGACAGCATACATTTCAAATTGGAGCAGATACAGTACTTTTTTCAGGCACTGTCTGTCAAATGTAAGAACATTGTTTGAACCACTTTAGGAAAATCAAAATGTTTAATCTAGAAAAACTTGAAGCATAATATCAACCCATCCATCCCCCTTTTCTTTTTCTTACAGGACTAGCTGCTGATGCAGTGGAAGTCCATGTAGGTTAGATTATTCTAAAACAGCATGTTTGGTGAGAAAATTATTTCTTCCCAAATATTAACCTTTTTTTTCTTTACTTGCATCTGTTGGTGACAAGGTCACACTGACTCATACATTACTGGCTATCCCATTTTCTTTATTGAGATACTTTATTAGACTGATTTACTCCCCATGAAAGAAATTTAACAACTTTTAAAAAGGTTGTGTGCTGACAGCAAACAGACATGTAATTGTGGTGCTGCACCCTGGTTCAATCTTGATTCTGCTCAGCAATTTCACCTCTTATCACCTCATCTAGCTGTTGCCTGGTTTTGCCAGAAATGGCTTTGACCCAATCTGGTCATGCCTGAGGCTTCTTCGGTTTCATATCCTTTTTCTGATGCAAAAGAGGAAAGTCTAAGGCTCCCTCACTGTATGTATGAGAGTCTAAACCAACTGCATGAAGTTATAAAACCCTCATTTTAGTAGTTGAGGTCTGTTGACATCTTGCAAACAAGATTTAATATTCTTTTAAAAAACACCTCTTAAGTGTTTAATATTCATAATTCATTAAAATATCAAGTCTCTTCTTGTTCAAAGCCTTGGACATCCTGAGGTTGACTCCCACAGAGCTGCTGTCATTTGAGAGAGGACAGTCTCCTCCTGAGTTCAACACTTAGCATTCCACTGATTTTTCACTTGTTCCTGTGTTGGAAAACAGCAAACACAAGTATTTGCTCTCCATTTCCTAGCTCTCTTAGGACTGTGATTAACCTGCTGCTCATTCCCTTTCTAAGGTAAATTCATGTTTTTGTTCCCTCTCTGTAGGAGTAGGAAAACCTCCATTCCCATGGCTGCTCTGTGAATCTCTGCCAACCCTGTGCTAGCTGTTCTGTGGGGCTTGGTGGACAGCAGGCAGGTCCTGATGAGGCCAAGATGCTGTTTTGCGTAGAGGCATTGTACTGCTTAGTAATATTTGCTGTTCGTTACATACACTAAATTCCTGTTGGCCACAGAGCCAAAAATATAAAATGTTAACATAAAACTTTTAATAGAGCATTGGACTCTATAGAAATAATACATATATGGTATACACCATACCAATGACTCATTTTAAAGCTGTGTCTTAAATATGATTCTCCACTGGGCAGCCACATTCAAATTAAAACATTAACATCCCTAGAGCTTGGCACGGCAGGGCTCTGAGCAGTGGTTGAAATGTACAGTGTGGCCCAGATCTTTATAAAAATCAGATTAAAGACCTATAATGATAAAGCAGGGCTGGGGTTCTGCAGCATTTTCTTGTTTCAAATCTGAGTATACTCTCTGCAAATACATGTCCTTTCTCAAGTACTCCTGTTGATCTCTTGCATACTCCATACAAGGCAAAGTGGTGTGGGGGAGATACCACCACATTCAGCAGATGCTTTCTGCTTTGTTAAAATCTGTTAAATTTACACCCATTTATAACATGCAAATTCCTTGGCTATGAAGAGAAGGAAATGCACTTTTCTTTTCTTTTTCATAACCATCTTTGCTAGTCATAGGGCAGTTGGAATAATGTGTTCTCTTTCAAATGAAAACAAAGGCATAAAAATAGATCTTCAGAGCTTAGAACAGTGGCAAGAAGATCTTTAAATAAAATTGCTCAGAATACTCTATTTTCAAATTTGCTGCTTCAAATAGATTCACCACCTCACGTTTTCTCCAGAAGATGCTTTTATCAGATCCAAAACTAAAGGACATTTAGTCAGAAAACTATTAGTGATGCTTTTCTAACAACTGACTGTAGTATCTTAGCAAAAATCAAACGTCTGTATGTGCATATGTATACAGTACCCTTTGCAGTTTTCACTGAGTGCAGTTGTCTTCATTCCTGGCCACTGCTGTTAAATCACTGCTGTATTTCTCTGCAGAGGGGGCTGCATTTTGGTCATACATGAAGTGATTCCAAATAATCCATTGTCCATGGCAGTAACTATTTTTTTTCAGGAAAAGCCCCTTAGCTAGAATGTGAAGCTTAACAGATAAACAAAACAGTGCCAAACTCAGTTGTGGACAAAACAGGAGGAAAATCTCAGGGCTTAATTGGTGTGATGAAATTAATATATTTTCTGGGCAATGTCCATCACCTTATTCTCTCATGTTGTGGGTGAGGATGTGGGTCACTGGAGCAGGCAGAGTGGCTGCTGACCACTTAGGACCAGATATCCTCAAGCAGAAGAGCAAATGTCCTTGGGTTGCAACCATCATAATGTTCAGGGCCCAGAAAGCTGGGTACCTGCGCTGCATAAAGCTGCATCTTTGGTTCACCATAAGCACCCTGGTGCCCCAGATGCATGGCTGGATTCCTGAAAATGAGTTTCTTTCCCTCTTCTCTGTGGCTAGTGAATTACCATGGACATGTTAGTGCCTGTCCAGTGATGATTCCGAATCTTCTCTGTAATTCTTTTCTACTCAGGGAAAATCCTGGATCTGAGCAATGGAATAGGTCAGAGAAATAAAAGCACTGCCAGGTTGGCAGCTAGAATTTCGCACTCGAGCAGATTGTTGTTGCCATTCCAGCACCTCCAGCAGCGTGCTGGTTGAGTGCAAATGCTGGAGCTCGGCAAATCTAGCTTTTGGTTTCTGGCTTTTCCACAAACTCACTGTGTGAATTTTGGCAACCTGCTTAATTTCCCTGAGCATGATCCAAAACCTGGGGAAGTCAAGGAGAATCTTTCCTGGAACTTAAATATGCTTTAAATAGGCTCTTTAGGTCTCTGTTTCTAGTCTATAAAATGGTAAATGCACTCTCTCTCATATATTGGTTGTAAACTCTGCATGACGGTTTGTTTCTTACTGTTAGCGCAACAGGGCGCTGATTTTGGTTGGCATTCTGTAATTTGAGGGCGAACATAACCTGTGACCACCCCACAGATACAGGAACTCAGCTGGGTGGCACGCATCATGCTTCCAAATTTTATGCTGCTCACATATAGGAAAAAGTAAAGCTCATTCCCACTGTCTGGAAAAACAATTCAGACAAAAGTGAAAGGGGTCAGGCACTTCTGTTCTTTATGGCTATGGTTTGGCTTCTGCTTACAGATGCTGCCAACCTACAGGAATGATCATGTTCATGCAAACGTTTTCCTTTACCTGTTTTATGTATATTTTGTGGAACTGGAAGTGCTAACAAGGCCCTCTGCATGTTCCCCAGGCCTTGATCTGCACTACTTGTCAGGAGAGCTCGATTCCCATTGATTTCAGTGGCACAACGTCTGGCCCGCGTTCTCATCGGGGCCCCGGGAGCGCAGCCCAGCGGTGTAAAATCACTGCCTGCCAGGAGGCCAGGTGGCTGCAACAGCCCAGTCCTCTGCCCTGCCAAACAGTGTTTGCTAATTACTGAGCAGATCATGTGTCCTGAATAGAAGGGGTTGGATGGCTCATATTTACCCTCTACAAAAAAACAAACCAAAACCCAACCAAAAAAAAAAACCCCACAAAACCCACAACCCAAAGAAACCACCCAAAGAGGGTCATAGTTAGTCTGGTTGTAGGGGACTGCACTGGTAGGGGAAGAACAAAGACATTAGTATGACTTAGAAAGAAGGATTCCTGCAGGCATCTCCTGGTTTGTAAAGGGCTTTTGCTTACATGAACAGCATGATAGACCTTAGCTCAGCCCCCAACATAAGAAGGACATGGAGCTGTTGGAGAGAGTCCAGAGGAGGCCACAGAGATGATCCGAGGGCTGGAGCACCTCTGCCATGGAGACAGGCTGAGAGAGTTGGGGTTGTTCAGCCTGGAGAAGAGAAGGCTCCGGGGAGACCTTAGAGCCCCTTCCAGTCCCTGAAGGGGCTCCAGAAAAGCTGGAGAGGGGCTGGTGACAAGGGCAGGGAGTGACAGGCCAAGGGGAATGGCCTGAAGCTGCAGGAGGGGAGATGGAGATGGGATCTGAGGCAGAAATCCTTCCCTGTGAGGGTGGCGAGGCTCTGGCACAGGTTGCCCAGAGAAGCTGTGGCTGCCCCTGGCTCCCTGGCAGTGTTCAAGGCCAGGTTGGATGGGGCTTTGGGCAACCTGGGCTGGTGGAGGGTGTCCCTGCCCATGGCAGGGGGTTGGAACTAGAAGGTCTTTAAGGTCCCTTCCAACCTAATCCATTCTATGATGCTATGTGTCAGAGCTGGATTCCTTTTCTGCTCCACGGTGCTCGTCATCAGGTAAAGACAAAGCTGGGACTGCATTTGCACCACTGCCTAGGAACTGGGCAGAAATGCTTGCCTCTCCCTGCTTTCCTCCCTTCCTTTCCATCTTCTGCAGGAATCCACAATCAAAAATGTTTTCTCACACCTCCTGCCCAGCCTGATGAGTGTAGCTGAACCCACAGGTCTGCCATGCATTCCTGCAGTGCTCAGTAAATGTCACAGTAGGGGAGAGCCAAGAGATACTCATTCCCAGCAAGCCACAGGGCTGGGGACATTAGCTGCAAGCCAAGTATGTTAGAATTCAAGTCCCCTTCTTATACAAACTGTCCTTATGGCCTAACATAAAGGAGACCATGACTATTCTGCTCCTAAGAGGAGGATGCAGCTGCGAAGCTGAGCTGATGCTAGTGTCTCGGGCAGGCTGGCTGGAGTTTCATTTGTTTGGTCACATATGGATTTAAGCCCAGATGCTGGAAACAGTGGTGCTAGCTGGGATAGAGTGGGAGGACAGGAGTAGCTCTGGGATGGATCTGAGGTGGTTTGGATAGTTTGTATGATAGATTTGGGGTTCTTCAGTGGCCAAGGAGAGGATTATATGGGACTGGAGGAGGGGGGAGCTGAGGGCTCTGGATTCTTGAATCTCTGAGATGGAGAATTAGGAGGAACTGGGATGGAGAGGCATGGGGAGTTAAAGGCCATGGGCAGGAATGGTTAGGAAGGACACCATGGGGACACTTCTATGTCTCAGTATTGAAACAGGACTCAGCATGAAGGTAAGGAGTGCTTCCCCCGTGCTGTGTGCCTCTGGTTTGCTTCTGGAAATTCAGTATCTCTGGGCATTCTGGCGTAGGGCTCCAGGTGTTGTGCCTGAAGTACATACGTGCTTTGCAGTGGTGAGAGAGATACAGAAAGGATACAAAGCCATGCGGTTTTATACCTTTAACTACAAAAGTCTTCAGGTCACCATACCTAGCCAAAACCAAGCAGGTTTCTCCAAACTCCTAGTGTGCTGCTGCAGCAATTTATGGCTCCCATGAACTTTGCTCATTTAAAAAGTGTCCACGAAAGCATTTCTTAAGAAAAGTCTTTCTGGCATATTTTAACAGAGAAGGAGCAGATGTATTTATTTTATTTAAGCTGTGCACTAGAAGTCTGCTCCATGCTTGGTGGGGAATGGTTGCCCACCACTGTGATGTAAAAGAGAGGAAATGCACTTTTCATTGTGAACTCTTTATTACAGAGTAAAGACAAGACTGTGCTCAAGAACTCTCTGCACTCAGTATAATTTCTGGCTCTCCAGACAAGCTTATAGTTCAGATGGCTTTTGCAACTCTGCTCCTGAGGTCAAATCTAAGGTTGTACAACTTTCACTGGCTTCTGAAAAATGTAGATTTAGGATTCTTTTTGCTTAATGGCAATTTTTATTCTTTCAGTGCTACCATAAGTTCCGTTAACCTGGAGTTAAGCTTAGGTTGTGCTGTTGGATGAGCATAATAAAATGTACTACCTTGACTACAGAAATTATTTATTTCATGGTGCTTTAAGAGGTCTATAAAGCTTGATTAAATTATGTCTAAGTTTAGCTCTTCTGCAGTGTTCTGCCGAGAGCAGAATCAAAACCTTGTTGGGACCTTTTCTTTAATACGCCACTGTCACAGCAAGATGCAGAACCATCAGACTTAGCAACTCTGCTTATTTTAAGCCAGCAACAGCTGAGGTGCCAGTAGTCCCATTGCAAATGCTTGTAACATGATGCTCACGTAAGTAACAGCCCAATTCATTCTGCAGTTCTGGGGAATGTGTTAGTCTGTGTACAGGGAGCAGCTGGCAGAGGAGGGAGGGCTGAGAAATGCCACGCAAGCGAGCTGGGCTGAGCTGGGTGCTTTGAAAGGCACAAGCTGTGCCGAGTTTGTTAAAGTGAAACAGCTGCATGCAAAAAAAAAAAAAAAAAAAAAGAAAAAGAAAAGAAAGCAAGGATATCTTTTGTCCAACACAGTAGATATGCATGGCTGTTTTGTGCAGAGGCTGCATTGTTTTTGTGGAACAGCAGCAAGACACATCTTGCTCCTTTTTTAATGTGGTGTTTTGTTACCAAAGTGTTTCAGCTTCCTTGTGGTTTACTGCAAGGAAAGTGTTCCCCTTGGGCTGAGCCTGTCCCTGATGCAGTGCTGCACAGCCATGCCAGTGCAATGTTTGTCTCAGCTCTGCGTGCCGTTCACGGCCACCACGCTTCTGAGGTGACACGTTCATGTAAAGAAGTAGGCTCGTGTCCCAGTCAGTGCGACATACTTTCTGAAGGAACGTGAGCACAGCAGTTGCGTAGTCATGAAAAATCACTGCTGTGTGAACTGTGTGAACAGCCAGACGTAGCAAGGAGCTGAAATCCGTGGTTGGGGAGGGCTGGTGGTTTACACCAGGAACTCAGGCACGTGCAGCCAGAGAAGTTAAAAAAGACTTTCTCCTGGAAGTGAACAGGGTGGTTGTCTTTGAGACTGAAGAAGTAGAGCTTGTTGCTGTGGTGTTATTTTAATACAGGTTGTGTAACTTCACCTTGCTCTGAACTCCAAAGTCTTTCAGGTTGGGAACAGGAGTGCTGCCATAGCATGAGCCTAGAAGCAAGAAGTCTTGGAAACTTCCCAGGAAGGCTGGTGAATCAAAGATGTGCAGCTTAATATAGAGGCAATGCAGCCAACCAGCAAGGTCTTAGATGCAGAGTCCAGATGAATTCACAGTATTGCTCACTTTCCTGGCTTCCTCTCCCTCAAAAGAGGCAGCTGTGTAAGAATCTCTTAGTCTGGCAAAGAGAGGGTCCATCAAGTGATCCCCATAGGATTGACTTGCCCATGTGCAGCCAAGGGCTATGCCCCATAAGACTAAGTCCCCATGGTGCTGTATATTTGAGACAGTCCTTGCCTGGTGAGAGAATAGCCTATATGCCATGATATGATGGGAAAGGGGATCTGAAAGTACAGGAAAGAGCAGTGACTTTTGCATGGTCACGCACAGAGGAGTGGCAGAGCAAGGCAGAAAACTAGAGCGGACTTCACATCATGGGTCTGTCCCAAAGGCAATGCGCCAGCAGGCTGCTTCCACTTCTAATTGCAAGGACTGGGATGGGAAGGGTGAAGAGGGGAGATCCCCTGCTCCTGCCTGACCTGGGCAAACAGTTCTGTCCACCTTAGTCCCAATCCTGACACTCCATCGCTGCACTTGGAGCAAAGTCTTCTAGTCTCTCAGACATTTCCAGTAGAGATCTGCTTCACTGAACATGTCCAGCCATGCACTCTAAATCTTTCTCCTTTCAGCAGAGCCAACAAATCATTTGCAAGTAACTTCTAGACCCAGAAGTGATTCCCTCCAGTCTCTGTGACAGCTCTAAGTGTTTTAAACTCAGCAATAGGTGTTGTCCACACGAAAATCTTGAAATCAGTTATTGTGCAGGATGTGAGAGGGACCTGCCAGCCGCAGGTCATGGTTCTGCCCTGCCAGAACTGTTTGAACTCTGGACCTTGTTACCAACCACATGCTCGCGGGGGCAGGTCACTCTTTTCACTACATTTGCTGCTTTCATATAGCTTAAGATGGGAGGCTTGAAAGAAACATCTCTTTCTTTCAAGTGAGCCTCCTCCTGGAATACTTGGCTCGGCTGCTAAATAGACAGAAAACTCACTCGATTGAAAAGGACTTTGTGTTGCCCCTGTAAAGCTTTCATCTAATGCCCTCCAAGTGCACCAGAAGAAATATCAAGGCAAAATCTTTTATGAGAGCATCACAGAGATTAAGAGGTATAAATGTCAGCCCATCCACAACTCCCTGTTACTTAGTTGAGCTGCAGGTCCAGGAGGCAGGGAAGAATGGAATTTTTTCTGTCCTCCACAAGGATCTGTGCCTATGGAAAGCAAACTGCTCCTCTCATGGGACAACTGGCAAGATGAAGGGGGCAACAAGATGAGCTTGCTGCTTTCTTGAATGGGGCAGGAACAGCCCCAAAAGCTAGCTTGGTTTGATGTGTCCAAATCCTGTCTAGGCACCCCCAGGTGGAAGGGAGCTCTGCTCACAATTTAGACTTGGCCACAGGAAGACAAAATGAAAGAGTCAGGTCTGACCTTGCCAAAAGGTATGGCTTAAGTCCTTATGTATGTGTTCTCTTAGTCTGCCCTGAGCTGTTCTTGCAGGGTGCTGTGGTTCCTCCAACAGTCATGAATCCTTGCCTTGCATACTGAAATATTGTCTGCCCAAAGAATGCATCACTGTGTGATGGGACATCTGTCTGTGCTTCCTGCTGACACTTCTGCAGGGTAGGATCTTCTCATAAGACACACTCTGATGCACAGCAGAAACCAGCCACAGGTCAGAACAGTTTCAAGATCTTGGAGAGCAACTCCTAATACCATAATTCCTCTCTCTGGAACATGTTGTGCAGCTTCTGCTTTTGGCAAGCCAGTCTGAGCCATCCACTCTCAAGCAAGTGAACAGAGGCTAAACATTGCTTGGAGCAACGATACTGGTTGTTGTAAATACTTGGTGGTGAGAAGAGATGGAGCTGACATCTTGTGGCTGGATGCTCTGAGCTTTATAAGCACCTCCTTCCAGGTGCAAAAAGTAAGATCCCTAAGTGTATTTCCTAATTTTCATCTTTTAATTAGGTTAAACAGTGGCTCGGGAGATCATATTTTAATCTTAGCATTAATGCACCTCAGAAGAGGCTGTTCCCATTCAGCATGAGTGAGTTATCCTATCGCCCCACTGCTGTATTTTGAGGACTATCACTATGGCCAGCACATTTTTCTTCAGCAATGCCACTTCCATGGCTAGAAAAATCTCAATTGCAAGTCACATGTGTAAACATTTGACTAGTCATTTGTCTAGTTTACAATTTGTAAAGACGACATGTAATTTAAATAGTGTATGTAACATAAAAATCCTAGTACTGATTTAGTAGCCTTATTATTACCCTGTCAGCAAAATTAATGTTCTATTTGCATGAAGCATCAGTTCAGTCTTCCTATCTGCAGAAACAGAGAGGTTGGGATATGGGCTGAGGTGTCTTGACAACTGAGAAGTATGTTGTATGCCAGTACCTGTCGATGCTGCAAGCAGAACAGGCGTTTTCCAAGATTGCCTTGCATTAGAAATAGCACATCCCAATTACCAAGTTAGAAGGACAACAGAGTGACAGACAGACTTAAGTGTGAATCCACAGGCACGATTCACCCAGAAATTGGCTCCTTTCCATTAAAATGGTTGAAATTTTTGCTTTGAATAGAGGAGCCTAAGGGAAAAGCACACGAAGTAAAATATTAGCAACGAGCTCTGCAAAGCCAGAAACAACTCTCCTCTGTTTTATAACAAGAGGAAGGGAGATCCTCTCACACATTTTCCTCCATTTCCTGCACGGTGCTTTTCAATAAATGTAGTTAGTTGCCAGGGAGCAGCAGGAGTGGGCTTCTCCACAGGGAATACAAGCCAGGAGTGGAGCATGACAAGAAGGCATGGGGCAACGTCCCGCAGCCCCTCAGGACCTGACCAAGAAGAGTGGGGCCCGTGGCAGTCACTAGGGACAGCCAGACATTTCATAGTGACAGATCCTTGCCCCAGCCAGGAAGCCAAGTCAGGATCAGCAAGGTAGGAGGCCAAGCACAGACTTACCTGTAGTTAGTCCAGGCAGGGACCAAAGACAAGGGCTTGAGCAAAGTGGGTGGCTCCAACAAGGGCCCTCTCAGCTCTGTCCCAACACCCTGATTCCTGGTTACAGCCGCACCTAATCAGAGCTGGCTGTTGTATACAAGCAGGTGGACACCTTGCGGGGTGCTTTTTTAGATATGTCTTTGGAACTCTTGCAACGTGGGATCTCTATTTTAAATACATTGGAGAGGTTGGGAGAAAATTAAGGGAACCGTAAGGAGTCTGTGCAATCTGATGGCCTCATCCTCAATGCAAATTACGTTTCTGTACCTCTCCTTTCAGTGAGAGTGCATATCCCATGAACCAGTTGTCTGGAAGAATGCATGGGCACAGGGTATAGTCGGCTGTAAATATTCTCTTGTGTGATGGCAGGAACCTGTAGGAGGGAAAATGAACTGTCAGCTTGAGAAGTGAAAGAACAAAGCCATTAATAAGAGCATCAAAAAAGACTGTGGAGCGTGGCACTGCAGCATGGAATGGCTGCCAGCAAGATGATATCTACTGCAGCTTTTCTAGAGATCTCTCGGGCCAGTAGAGCCTTTCAGCAGATACCCTTGGTCTTTGGATTGGACCCTCTGCAGAAGCCCTGCTATGATGGGTAGACAGATAAGGACCTGTCAGAATAAAGTTGGACCCTCATAACATTCTCTGTGCTTCCTCGAAAGTGAGGAAACATTTGAGAGTATACAAAAGGCATTCATGGCAAGGTGTCCACTTAAACCTGTGATGATGAGATGGGCTGAAAAGAAAATGAAATGCTGGTAGAAGAGCCAATCGTTAAAGCACATTAATTGGTGAGGTAACCAGATATTTATCTTTTTGGAATCATTCGTGGCAGACTATAAATAGAAGAAAACTGAACCAATTTGAACTGATTTGCCATCTCTCTTTGCACCTGAATTTTGATGAAGGCTCCCTTAATCATAAGGTTTTTGTAAAGCAATTTATTCTACAATTTCTGTTTAGTTACCTGCAGGTTTCTGAACCTTTTATATAGTCTTGGGTGAAGCTGTTCAGCCCCTGGAGTTCTGAAACACCAGAATAGCGTGACCATGGGGGTTTTGGGATGTACTGTCTTGGAGGTTTTCAAAACACAGTTGGAGAAGGCACTGAATGACCTTATCTAACCTTGAAGTTGACTGGTTTGAATCTTTCTATGATTCCAAATTCTCTGTGCTACCATAACACTAGAAAAGAGATGTTTTATTAAAAGCTGAAATGTTTATTCAGTCTCTTAAATCTGCACACTCAAGAAAGGAGAAATGACTTCTTTTTATTTATAATACAATTCTGACATTTCAGGACTAACCTGATGTAGACTTTGATGCCTTCTCTGCCTTCCATTTTTTCAGTATCCAAATGCTATGATAAGAGCTTTGCAAACTAAAAAGCCAGAAATTATTTGGGAAAAAAAGCAAGGAAAGTCTGCTCCTGGTGACCTTTCCTTTTGGTCCTCAGAGGCATATGTTGAAATTTCAAGCTGCCTTGGAAGCTGACTAGAAGGAGAAACCCCAGGAGCTCAGTTCTCCTGGAAATGCTCTTTGTGTGTGAGAGGAGAGAGGAAAGCATTTAAGGACAAGAAAAGTGAGTCAGGGAAGAGCAAACTTAATCATCAGTCAAATCGTGTTTAGAGCATGGTTCATTTCTGTCAGCACTGTATCTACCACTGGGGTTTACCTGCACTAGCTACATCGAAGGCAAAACCGGAGCGGCTTGTCTGCACTGACTCTCTGGAGCTGGCTGTGCTGGCATCAGCTCCCCTTTCCCCGGGGGTGCAAGATGTAGGCCATAAAGTTATTTTAGCCAAGACTGAGACCTACTAAAATGATAAAGTGGTGCAGCTGTGCAGGTCATGGTGTCTATTTAGCTCTCCCTGACCTGATGGTGATCTCTCTCCTTGGGAGGTGAGAGGTGCTATGTCCTCTGGAAAAGGAGCTGTGTAAATAACTGCTGGAGACTGAGGAGTGTTGGATGGGGGAGAAAAGCACATGTGAACAGTGTGAAGTGTTGAAAAGAGAAGGTGTCTTATGCATCAGGTAGGGGCAATTGCACAGTGAAGATGGACCAGGAAATGTCTGAGTATGGTATTTGGAATGATACGGTTAGTGTGTGGTGGAGTAATTAAGCAATTAAAAAGAAAAGTATGATGCATAAAAGAAAAAAACCCAAACAATCTGGAGAATCCATAGCTCAACACAACTGATATATTGAAATGCTGCACAAGGGAAGAGAGGAATGCAATTTCTGGACTCCTAGTTTCCAGATAGTCTAACCTCTCTACATGAAGAGCTCTTTGCAGCTGTACTTGTTGCCATGCTGCCTGAATGAAGGAACCTGACAGATGAAGTCCCATCTTGTATCAGCTCTGTGGTATTGGTGGGAGTGGGGAAAGTTGGCAGTTGGAAGAGGACACACTGGAACGCGCTGTTAATTCTGATTACTGACCAAAAGCAGAGCATGGAAAAGCTGACATGACCAAGTTTCCTTGACTGTGAGCCAGATGACAATGGAAGGAATACAGAAAAAAAGTTGTAGGAAGAGCCTGGACGATCTTTTAGAGGAATGATGGTGGGGAGAGAAGGCTTGAGAGAGGAAGATTTAAAATAAAGCCTGCCATCTGGAAAGAAATTAAAAGGTCAGTCTTGCACCTCTTTTTCTGAAAGTATAGAGTTTAAAATTTTTATTTATTTATTTTATATTAATTTATTTTATTTTAAACTACTGCTGGGTTTAAACTTCCGCTGCTGTTTCTTTAATTCAGCCCCAAAGGTGTGTAAAAGCTGCTGTCCATGTGGATGCTTTCTGTAAGAACTCCCATGGGCACCAATGGACCTACACCAGCACAAGCTCCTGCCAGGTAGAACCTTTTATCATTCTTTTGTGTAATATCTGTCCTATTGAAGAAGATTCAACACAACAGACCAAGAAGGTACCAGAAAGCCTGGGACTCTGGGTCCCTGAAGGACAGGGGCATGTTTATAAATTATCTTTGTTAAATATAGCAGTCATACAGGGATAAATGGGCAGAAATGATCTAACTCCGCATAAAACTCCACATAAGGCATCTTGGCTTGCTGAACACTGTAACTCACTCGCTGTGCTGTTTGGTTACTGTGCTGCACAACAAGGACTCCTGAAATACATGGCAACACAGAAGAGACTATTTTTAAAGGTTTTCACTCTGTACAGCAGTTCATTCCTCTTTAGGCCAGGAATGCCACTAATAGTAGTAAATGTATCTTTTTTTCAGGCTCTATCTTGTTAAAAACATGCTTATCTCTGCTGCAGCATATAGGAGATGTTAAGTTGGCACTGGAGTTCCTAGTAAATCTGGAGAGCTGGGCACAGAGGAGAGCAAAGAAGAGGTTGGTGGGGAGGCATCCAGCAACTGAAGCAGAAAAAATGTGACTTTATAAATCCTTCATCCCCTACATCTTCCCAGAAACGTTTCTCAGCAACTTCCTTATGGAAAATTAAACTCTCCTCTGGCAAGGAAAAAGCTCATGTAACTTCTGTGCTTCAAGACTGTCTAGCTCTGTCATTTATTGGGAACAGGAGAGCTTGCCTTGGCTTCTTTTCTTGGTTGCCTTGTCTCAGAGCAAAATTAAACTAAGTACAGCATCTTTCATCCTATCTGAAGATGTAGCCTGCAGGGTACAAGAGTGGAGAAACATCAGAAGATTAGTTAGGAGCTTCTGGGACCATCATCTTGCATTAGGAAGAGTGCTGCTGCATGCTAATCTGCCATGGGAGACTAGCTAAGACTACCATTCATAGGCTGTCTTTTGGGGTTTTGCCAGGTTCCCTGCACCCACCATCCCTGTCTGTGTGTTTCCTGGTGAGGAGCTGACCATCCCCATGTTTGAAATACTCAGAGGAGGCTGGAGACGAGTTCCCCTTGTGTTTCCCCCAGCTGAAGCCCTTCTGGAGTTTCTGTCAGCATCGACAGTGTATGTTTGTCTGTCTGAGAGTGCTGGCTATCTCGCCCTTGCTCCCTCTGCCTTCCCCCCAGGTAGCTGGGGCCGTAGCCATCTGGCATCACTGATGCATCAGTCATTCAGGTAGAAAGGCCAGAGCTGGTACAAGCAATTCATAACCCAATATCAAAAGTTCTCATGGGATTTACCAGGTATACCAAGTCCTCTGGTAAAGGGACTGGAGCACAAGTCTGATGAGGAGCAGCTGAGGGAACTGGGATTGTTTAGCCTGGAGAAGAGGAGGCTGAGGGGAGACCTGATGGCTCTCTACAACTACCTCAAAGGAGGTTGTAGTGAGGTGTGTGTTGGTCTCTTCTCCCAAGTAACTAGCAGAAGGGCAAGAGAAAATGATCTCAAGTTGCATCAGGGGAGGTTTAGATTAGATATTAGGAAAAATTTCTTCACCAAAAGAGTGATCAGGCATTGGAACAGGCTGCCCAGAGAGGTGGTGGAGTCACCATCCCTGGAGGTGTTCAAAAACTGTGTAGGCGTGACACTTTGGGACGTGGTTTAGTAGACATGGTGGTGTTGGGTCAACGGTTGGACTTGATGATCTTAGAGGTCTTTTCCTTAAAGATTCTATGATTCTATTCTATGATTCTCTGGGCAGGGACCCTTGAGCTGAAAGGTTTGAACATGGGTCACTGGTGCACTGATATAAAACTTGTACAGTGGACATCAGAGTTACAGTCTTTCCTACTAAGTAAGTGGTTCTGGAGAGCCACTTTGTGGCCATATAGGTAGCAGCCTTGTCCTGGATACCTACCTAAGAGCATCACTCATAGCATTCACTCATTAAAGCATCCACCATCCAAGTACATGAGTATCATGGCAAATGGAATGATGCATAAAGAAAAATGAAATGAGAACCATTTGTTCAGGGCAGTTGCATAAGAATGTCACTAAACAGGTCTCTCTCCAGCTCAAATAAAGGGCTGCTAGGACACAAAGAATCACAAAAAGAATATACTAAGTGGGTAAGACACAAAGAGAACACAAATACAAGGTGTGGGTGGACTCGGCCTTTGACAGAGCCTGGGGATAAGCAGAACTGTGCTGTACATCTGTGGAGAAAATCACAATCTCAACTCAGTGATGAGCAAATCTTGTGAGCTTCCTGCTTGGTTTTAATCACAAGAGCTCAATTGTAAAAGGAACAATCACCTATGCTATCTTTCAGGATCATATAGCCCACACTGGGCTATAAAAGGAATCTTCACTGGAGTGATTTCATGTCTAACAAATGCTGTAGAGCCTCACCTTTCTGGGCTTGAGAAGAACAATAACTTGGTGTAGAGCTGGAGTGTAACATCTGGAAAGCTAGTATAGCTCTACATCCATTTTCATCCTTGATGGGCTGATCATCTTGATTTGCTGTGACTTGCCACTGATTCTTTATATATTTTGGAGAAAAGTGAGTGATGTAGAATATGGGACACCATCATTCCCCTTCTTGCTTTACAGAACATAGTTTATTCTTTCAGTTTATTCTTTCTTTAAGGAGCTCAAGGTGAAGGAAAAGCTGTTTCCATAGGACTAGGATGCACTGCATTTGATTTTCAAATTTTGTTATTGTTGGCCAACAGCTATAAAGAGGTGGAGCTGTCAAGGTTGGCATCAAAACCAACATATTTGAGAGAAACAGAAGAAATGCAGTTTTTGCCTTCAATACCCTTTGTTTCCAAGTAACAGCACCCTCAGCCGATTTCCTGCCATTTGATGGTGTGGAGCAATTTAGAAGGTATCCGCACTTAGTCCCACTTATGGGAGCTTTGCTCGTGCCCCTAACTGCAGATGCAGAGTTTAGAGTGAAAGTCCCTCTCGTTCTATTGTGTTGCTGTCGATGTATTTCAGGAAATGGAGCTGCAGCAAACATGAACTATAAGTTAAATGTTTTTACTTACTCTTACCAAGTGCTAAACATTGGAGGGCAGGTATTTAACTGCTGGAGAGTGTCCTACTTCCCTTGGCTTCAGCGATGCTGTGATAATTTATAGAAGTGCATGGTGCCCTTCCAGGATTCTGAGAGCCCAGGCAGGAGGGAGATCTAGGTCCCTTCTGTCTTATGAAGTGACATTGTCACAATATTTATCTGTTACTAAGGTTGTTTTGCTGATGACATTACTACTGAAGAGTGCTCTTGTCACTCTTGAAAAATTTTCAGTGTGTTTGTGGTGACTAGAGGAATAAGCTTCCATGTATACTCATGGGAATTGACTGAAGTACCACTGAGCTGATAAAATACAGCCCCTGCTTGGCCAGACACCCACAAATTCTGCACTTGTGTATTGTAAAAAGAACTGATGAGTGTAGCTGCTTCACCAGCTTCCCTAAAGAGGAAGCTAAATTGCAGTGGTATTATTTGCATAATGGCCTTTTTATATTGGCCCATCCTTCTGCCCCCCACCCCCCCATTGCTGTGCCTGCTGAGCGTCATTCCTTACAGGACTAAGTAGCTGCACAGAAAAATCAGACATTGTCAAATTCGGCCTTCTTTTTTTTATATTATACCTTCTCTGAAATGATATAACATAATTACCCCCTACGCCCCCCAATGTCATCAGCCTTTCAATCATCACAGTGCAGTATGGTTGCCTTTCATTTATTTATCTAACAATTAAAATGTGCAACTACCTCTAAAAGCTCCATAATTACAATACCATAAATATCTTTAGAAAAAAGAAAATAATTGGTCTTCTACTGAGCAGATGCACATCTCGATCAATGAATTCTGCAGCAAGCCATATTTCCTTGTTCTTTTTTTTTTTTTTAAATGAATATTTTGCAGCTTTCTTCATGTAGGGCAGATTGTGTTCTACAAGTTTATATTTTTCTAAACACTCCTTTCATTTATGCTTTCCTCCAGAAAAAGATGAGAGGACATTTACACCCCTGTACGAACTAATTCAAAGGATAACAAAAGTACATTCATCAGATGCAATTTTTTTAACACTTTACAAGTAAGGTGAACAGGAAAGGAAAGCCATTTAGTACATGAGCTATTGCTAAAGTATCTTTAGGTTTGGGTGATTATTTCAGAAGAAAAAAAAAAAAGAAAAGAAAAGAAGTGTTTCTCAGTCTTGTAATTCAGAGGCTGGGAGAAACAGCCGTGATCCTCTGCTTTCTCCTGCCTGAATCTGTCCTGCTCCCGCATCCCTGCGGTGCTCTGCCCATTCCCTGTATGGGAAGGGGAGCGTGGCTGCAATCTGTGGCATGTCTTCACTCCTCTCTCAGATTGTCATTCCCCCTTGATGAAACCTTACACTTAACTCAGGGCCCCAGATCCCCTGGGGCTGCTGGAGCACACCATAGCTCCACCGAAGCCCTTTCTGTGACCTCCCTGTATACTGGGAGTCTGTCTGCAAAAATACTTGGAAAAGCCCAGCCTCTGGATGGTGGTTAGGTAGGAGTAGGTAGAGCAGGAGTTGCTATCTTTTCTGTCCTTTTTTTATAGTCTCTTGTTTTTCTTTTTCTTTTTTCTTTTTCTTTTCCCTCCAGTGGATAATGGGAAAAGAAAATGGAATTTTTTCTTTAAAGATTTATTTCAGTGGTAAGTCATTTAGCATGACCAAGAAAATGGCTCTGTGATCCAGAATGTTATCTTTAGATGGAGAGATATGTATTTCCCACAAGAATATTTTTCACATATATCCCTACACAGAAAATGTATTTGTATGGAGAATATGCATTGCAGAACATCTACTTACGCATCAGTGTGACTGTTATCACTGAAGGAGAAATTCAAGGATCCTGTACAGCCTGAAATATCCTGACTCTGTGTGCACTGGGGAGCTGAACACACTTTGGTTTTTGTGGGTTTTTTTCACCAGTGTTTCCAGCTTGGCCTTGCCTTTTAGATATTAATGGTAAAACATGTTCTGCTGTTGAAAAAACAGTGTTGTCCGTCAAATGACCCTGTGACTGTGAATGAGCTAGTAAAATACCAATACCTGATTAAATTTGTCCTGTAAGCTGATGCGCTATAGTGATGGGAAAGGAGAGGAACAGAGGAGTAGGGGAGGAAGGAAAGGTCCATTGGTTTTGGGGTTGAAGACAACTAAAGCATTTGCACAAGCTGCGGATGTCTGCAGTGGTGTCGCGCCAGCATGACCATCTCTGTGAGCCTCCAACGTGTGTCTCCTCCACTTGTGCAAAGCCTGGTTGTGTATCCCCATGTCTACTCCCAGTGCATTTCCAGACAGGCCACAACTTCACCAGCGTGTTCACCTGGGCTTAAAAACCTGTGAAATAACTCATTGATGAGGCTTTATAAAACAGAGATCTTCGCAGTGAGTCATGACTCACTCCTCTTCATCTGTCCGTAGAAGCCACATGAGTTCTTTAAAAACCAGCACAAATGAGCAATAATAGCTAATAAAAAAATGTATTCCTTAAGAAAAATAGTTTCTAAAAATGTATTTACAGGGTACACTTATTGAATCTAAATGAGAGGTAAATATGAATCCTGCTGTCTGCATTCTGTCCTCAGATAAAATGAAGTAAAAGGAGTTTTCTTTTTTCACCATTCTTTGCAGTTTTATTCTAAAATGCAAGCAAACAAGCACGCCAAATTGTGCTCCTGTTCCTTTCATTCTTCTGCACTTCAAGGAAGAGCTCCTAGACATTTTCATTTCATCAGATCAAATAGCAGAGATTTTCCCTTTATCTTTTGCCTTCCTTCTTACTCCTCCTGTTCCAATATTACAAACCCGATCCAACCCTTTTCACCTGAAAGAGAGGCAAGTTGAAAGCAGTTTAACTGCATGAAGCGAGGCTGGCTTAGAGCCTTTGCAGTGATGGAGGATCAGTCAGCACAGCCGGACGGCGAAGGCTGTGCGTGTGGAGGACGTGTGTCTGAATGGCTTCACAGCAATCGTACAAGGTATTGTGAGAATGTTTGGCTGCAAACAGACTATTATGAAAATTAGATGTCCTGGAAGCAGAGATTTGCAGATCTGGAATTCACCTTTAATTGCTTCTCAGGCAACATTGTCCTCGGAAGGATTCCCAGTGGCAGCGTGAAGTAGCCAGGTTTTAGAGTGAATTTGCTCAGGATCTGTAAAAACAATGCAATACCTTACAAAGAACTTAATTTTCAGGCTTATGATGACTTGGCAATATCTATGAGTAAAGCAGTGAGTAGAGGGCATGATCTGAAGCAGAACTGGTAGGAAATGTTTTTTTCCAATCATTGAGACCTACACAAATCAGAAATGTTGCAACGGTCATCAGTGCAGTGGCTAAAACACAGGGAGACCTGGGTTAAGGTCACTGCCTTTACCATAAGTCCCCTTTCTTCTGAAGCATACTTTCAATTTCTCTTACAACTAGCATATATGTTAGATATTCCTGTAGGATGTCCAAAGATGTAGGGCAGCCTTAATCCAGTGTTTTGTAGCACTAACTCATGTGGCACTGGAAGAAATAAAGAAACCTCCTTGGGATTAAAGAAGAATAATTTTGGGCAGAATGGGAATTGAATCTATGTCTTATACAACTAGCTAGTGTCAGTCTTACTCTAGTTTTGATAAAAAATTTCATCCTGGATTTCAGAAGTTGTTTGCCATGGGTGTTCTGCAGAAGCTGATCGATTCTGTGCAAATTTGGGGTTAAACAGCTCAGGATCTGCTGATGAGACAAAGTTTGCCATAGAATTAGCAGGCAGATGTACACAAAGTACTGGGTGTATTAACAGAAATATATCAGGTGATATTCTCTGATGGATCTGTCCTCAGAGGATATGAGTTCCAGTTTGCATCTGCCAGGGGATTTCAGCAGTGTCGTGTTTGGGGAACTGCCAAATGTGGGGTCTTGTCTATGCCCTTTGCATGTGATCCGTGTTAACAGAGTTACTAGGTTGCTCACAGCAGCACAGACTTTCTCCCCAGGAGCAGTTTACTCTCAAGTTATAGCCCTTTTTTCTCCTCGAGGTGTGGGAGAAAGCCCAAGATACTGCAGGTGTCAGGTGGAAAAACAGTATCACTGCAATAGTGTCTAGTGGGGACGAGTGAAAGCCCTGCTGCAGGGTTGTCAGAAGCTCAAGGCTCTTTTCAGCCTTGCTGGGAGTCTGCAGAGTGGGTTTATGTGCAGCTCTTAGCTGTTGTCATTTGATGGAGTCCATTCGATATTCTTTTATTTGGGAATTTCACCATCTCTTCCATTAAAATTGCTCCAAGTGCAGAACATGATGGGCTCTGTCTTTCTTCCGCATCTCTTGATGACACAGCAGAGTTGTCGGCTGAGTTCAAGGAAAAGGTAGGCAAGATGCAATCCTGTCCAGCATGACCAAGAGATGCACAGTCACAGCATGCACAGTATCAGGAGTCCAAGAGATGTACAGTCACCTTACGAGCAGGATTGGTCTCACCAAGCTTTAATCTTCTACACATCTAAATGAGACTGCTCAGCTCCTTTCAGCAAGGAATTCATCTGACCCGAGACATCTGTGTAGCTGTCTTCAGCATCTGCCATAGTCCCTGGACAGGAAAGCTTCTCCAGTCATGGAGAGCCCACCCAAAATCTGCACTGCCTCCTGAAGGCGATTCTTTTTCCTCCTGGATCAAGAAAAATCCCTGACACGCACCCCTCACATCTCTAACATACCTGCTGTGAGACCAGGACATGCTGCCTGGGCAATGAACCTTGTGGATTTCAACATAGGAGGCTGTTCTAATTATGTAGCTATTGTTGCAAGGAAAAAGAAATTACTTGCAGAGAACAATAATCTTTAAGAAGGTTTGAATACAACCTCAGTCTTTCAGATGTTTTTGATATTGTCTTCACAAACACAGCTTTTCTGCCATCTAATTTTAAAGTTCCAGCATTTGTCAAGCCTTGCTTAAGTACTAATTCTAGATCGCATCCCAACCCCAAATTTAGCAGAAGTCAGAGAAGCTTAGACTGAATCATTGTAAGTTTTTATAGAAGAATTTATACATAAAGTACAGTTATAATGAAAGAATATATTAACAATATATTAAGCACAGTGTCAAACAGCCACACAAATGGGTGCTGTTTCAAAATCCAGACGAAGAGGTGGCAGCTTATGTAGCTCCCTGCTGAAGCTCATGTGCTTTATGTGCTCCGTGGATGTTGCTCCTGTTACCTTATTTATTTTACGCAGTTACAGGCTCTGCAGGACTTTTTGGCTTGCCGTTGTACTCACTTTGCTGAATCTTGCAGTGAAACTCTTGATGCTCTGTATCCCACACAGAGGCCTCCACCAGATGGGCAATCTGGGTTTTGATGGTATCCGAGATCAAAACAAGCCTGGAGTATTTATATCTGATGGGAAAATCCCCTGTCTTGAGGGGGAGCTGGACTGGATGAACTCTCATGGCTTTTCTGTCTGTCTGTGTTTCTGCCGGGTAGGAGTCCTTTTTTTAAAGGTGTGAATCACAGTTACTGTCTTCTCAGGAGGCTATTGAGTGTTTAGAAAGCTGTTTGTGAAGTTCATGGGGACGTTCTCACTGGGAATATAACCACTTCTGTACCATAAAGCTGAAGTGCTATAAAGCAGAGAGCTCCAGATAAGGAAATATGACTGTCCTTTCTTATCTCCACTTGTCCTAACAGATGTCCTTGGGGTTGTAAATTTATGTAAGGGGAAGGTAAGAACAGTCTGAGGTATCTTTAAACTTATCACAAATCTTTCCCAGGGCAGAAAGATTGACATTACCATCAATAAAGGCTGAATTGTGGCCCGGGTCCCTTTTCCCATCGAGTCAATTGCTCTGGAAGATGTGGTTGCTCTCACGCGGTTTGTGCGTGCTGTCTGGCAAACGGCTGGACATCCTGTGTTGCACACAGTGCCTTAAAATAAAACCCAAGCGGATATATGCAGTGAAATGCCTAATTCCTCAGAGGTTTGTAATTCCGCAAAAGATAATTTGTGTGCCCATGCTATTACAATTGTTACAGTTTTATTGCAGCCAGGCCAAAAAGTCATCTCAGAAATGAGGTGGAATTATCCTTATTTGTCACTTTTGTGGGAGGAATGAATCGTTCCGTGCACTTGCCATAGGACCCTCATTCATTCCAGTGCTTTACGCTTGTGGATATATGGTCTAATCATGTTTCTGCAAAGGAGGTGCTTGGGCTCGTGATGTGAATGACTGTGCAGTGGTGGAGAAGCAATTGCTGAGTTTGCCACTCTCTGCTCCTTCTGAAAGAGGAATTTGTGTTTGAATAGGGGCTATCTTATCATACTATCCTGATGGTTTTTTTGCACCACTCTCCATGAAAATGAGGATTTCCTCTCCCATCCCATCATGTTGCCATGGAAATTGCCTTCCCCCCCCCCCCACCCCGAGGAATCCTGGTAAAAAGTGCTCTGCCTTGCTTGCAGCTTGTGGCCAAAACAGTTCTGTGGAGTTGGTGAAAGCTGGGATGTGTCCCACCTCTGCTTCACCTTACCTTTGGTATCTTCAGTTCCTCAGGGGTAAGGACCTCTGCCTGGCTTTTCTGCTCGCTGCCTTTCTGGAGGGACACCCCAAATACTTTTCCCACATGGGAGAGCCCTGGCTCAGTTGGTTGCTGCTCTGCATTCCCAGCCACACTCCAGAGCCCACCTTTGACTCAGAGGGACATTGCCATTTTCTAGGTCTGGGGTTTGCCCTTGCTACCACCTCTGTGTAGCACTCCTTCATGCAGTGGAGGTGCCAGACATGGGCCAGGTGACTTCACCCATGGACAGGGACTACAGGGAGCCCTGCCAGGATTGTCAAGCTAATACCTACCTGTGAGATGGAAGAAAAGTTGCTGCCAGAGAAAAGAGACAATAAAACTATTTGTGCTGGGAGCAGGGCTATGCCTAGTCCCTGAAGCTACCTTTCACAGTCCTTCTGCAGCAGGATTCAGGTGCTCCTTCTCAAAGAGGAACTAGATAAAAATGTCAGTGGTTTTTTAGAGGTAGCCCTGCGACTAGTGCTAGGAGCCCATGCCACCTTCCGATTCCTCTGGACAGCAGTGTTCCTCCCCAGGCAGTGAAGGTGTTGAAGAACAAGAGCTTGAGGGTGTGAACCTCCGTTCAGGAAGGCTTAGTGCCCTCCATGGGCTGTAGCATCACAGCAGTGAGGGACCTCGGGAGGCTGGGCTGGCAGAAGTGATAGACTCATACTCACTGCAGCTCTCAGTGATCCTTAAGACTGTAGCGTAGTTGAAGGGAAGAGGTCTTGTGCCACACAAGAAGGATGCCCCATTGCTATGGGGTGCCGTACCCTACCACCTAAGTTGGTTGCTCCCAGTTTTTTGTTTTTTTTTTTTCCCTAGGGGCTCTGTCACCATCATGTCCCTGCAAGCAGTAGCTGGAAGAAGAGCAATAGGTGGTCAGGCACTGCCTTCTGTTATCACACGGCTTTCAGGATGTCCAACTAGCCTCGTCTGGAGTTACACCACCAGCTGGGTACCAAAATTCCCCAGTGTGGGAGTGAGAGATTATCCAAGTATTATTACGTGGTATGTGCAAGGGGATAGGGCTATCTTTCACTGATGTCAAACAGCTTCTCACATGCCAGGTGTCAGCAACCTCAAAATGCTTAAGCAAGGATGAAATTGTCTGGCATCCATTTTGGACTGTAGCTGTGGAGCATGCTTGTGGCCACAGGAGTCCATGAGCATCCAAGGGAGGCCTCTCTGAAAATGCCAGATAAGTTCCCATTTTACCATCTTGGACAATTCTTCCATTTGTGGGTGAATGGGGAAAAAAAAATACAATTCCAAACTCTGTCCTTCCCATTGGATACAGTGTGTATTCTGAGTTTCCTTTTCTGGGTCTGTGGGAGCAATTCTTCTGACTCTAGGGAAGAAAGAAATTTGTGTATTTCTTCTTGTGCAGTATTTCAGATGGGGGAAAACAATGAGGTGGAACACAGACTGACGGGGTAGAGAAGTCAACGACAAGTCTGGGCTGTGGATGATCCTTGTGAAATTTTTCTTTAGGACATGATTGCTGTTAATGAGGACTAAGTTCCCATGCACCCACCCCAAAACTTGGCAGAAGTGTACCTAATTTTCCTGTGTTCACTGAATATGTTTTCCTCTTTTACCAAAAGAGAACTAAATCACTTAACAAACATCTTTCTATTAAAGGGAGAAAAGTCCAGAAGGCAAATACAAAGGGTAACAATCCCCAACACCTAAATTTCAATAAAATGGTCTGTAGTCTTCTCTCCAGAGGGCTGGTTGTTGAGCTAGGCTGTGCTTTTGCCCTCCTGCAGTGACCTTCACTTCCATCACAAGAGAGTCAAGTCCTGCAGGACAGCAAAGTCCCATTGGGATGAACGCCGGAGCGATGTGTTTCTTATCTGCTCTTCACTCACGAGCTGTGTTTCCACCTACGAGTAGTTCCTGCAAGCCGCCCCTCACTCCTCGCTTCGCTCCCTTCACCAATTCTGGCAGCCTTGCTAATAGTTTCTTATTTTAGCTGTTGGAAGAATATGTGTGACATTGAGAATAAAACACACTCTCAGCTCACACGATTCTTTTAAGCATTTTTTTCTGCATGTACGAGACTCTTATTCCAAGTCTTTTGTCTTCCCCTGCTCTTTAGGCTCTGACCTTCGCACCCTAATATTGGGAACTGTTGTGCTGCTCACGAAGAGAGCCCGTGTCCTCGTTTGGACCCTCCACACCCCAGAGACTTCTGCTGAGTGGTGGGGAGGTGTGGGGTTTGGTTTAATTTTGATGCTGTCTCTTTTCTCATCTATGTGTTGGTAGGTGTTGAATTAGGAAACACTATCTGTGGTTGCCAGAAAGTTTCAATTTTTTCAGCAATAAGGGTCCTAACAGGACAAGTTCTTGTGTTTTTCTGTGAAGTCCTTCTGGCACAATGTCTCAGTGTGAGACGATGTGTTCACATTTCTGTGGCTCCAAAAGCCATGACGCTGAGAAGGACCATAATGGTGCAGGACACTCTCATAATTTTAACAGAATTTGGTTACTCTTCATCAGCTCACCAGCACAGGTACCTGCTGTAAAAAAACCTGCAAGCAGCACTTCTAGAGGAAAAGGAAATTTCAGGCAAGAAGTCCATTTTTCTGTTTTAATTGAATGTTGTAGCTTCTCTGCAGGAGGCTTTAGTTCTCCCAAAACCAGCACCAAATACTAGTCAAGGCTCACCTGGGAAATTACCATAGATAGAAACTGAAGGAGGCAAAGGGGCTCCATCCCGAGATGGTTACATATGTATATGCCCTTTAATTCAGTGCATGTAATTACTGTAATTATGCAGGAAAGTGCCCTAACTGCTCTGCACAAATCCTCACTTGGATTTGTAACTTGTTATTTGTGTTTGCAGTTATTAGGTGAGTTCACGTAACTTCCTCTTTCACTTTATCAGGTAAGAGAGACCCTAGTGATTATAGGAAGGGGCATAAATTTATAGGGACAATCAAGGAAAATAGGAGTTGTACATTAAGGATAAAACTCTCTCTTTAGTAATTGCTTTTCTGCAGCTTTGCTGATGGATAAACTGAAATAAAGTAATTAAATCAAAGGGACTAGAAATAAGCAAAGAAAATCCTGAAGCTTGAGCTTATGTAATAAATACTTGCCTCTTAGATCTGCCTTTTGTTTGCAGCAGTCAGATCTGCATGGTGTATTAGCAAATGAGTGCATGAAAATTTGTATTTCCAAGCATTTTATTTCTCTTGTAGTCATTTAAATAATGCCAAATTGAGCATGAAGCTGACTGCATGCAATTGCTGTCATCAGAAAATAAGAGAGAGTGGGCTGGGGAAGGCTATCCTCCCTCCTAGCAGTTGCCCAGCTAGGAAAACTGCTCAAAGGCAGAGTGAGGACATGAAGATGCTATTACTTGTGTGCTACTAACGTTCTCCTTCAGTCAATACCCATCAATGTCTAATTGCGCATTGTTTAACTTCTGTAAGTCAAGCAGAATGTGTTAGCCGGAAAACAGAGCTCTTGTTGCAATCAGGCATAAGCAGTTCCATTCTGGCTTCACACCCATTCCTTATCTCCTAACACCACTGATAGCAATGGTCTGGTGTCCAATAAATAGCAAAGCAAATCAGGATTAAGCCTGCGTTTTGTAGGAAACACAGTCACATGAAGAGGGCAGAGGGGAGAGAGAGAGAAAGAGGATGTTCTTTTTCCTTTTGAAATTATCTGGACATCAGCTCCTCAGCTGGTGTAAATCACCGTGAAGCACCATCAGCATCTGTGCTCCCGTTGGGCTCCACCAGCAGAGGAGCTCACCTGAGCTGTCACAGTTGAAAGAAGTTTGACAAGATTAGGAAAAACAGTCAGAAAGATGTTAAGGGAACTCCACGCTGATCAATATTTCTCATTTATCACCACATAAATAGTCCTGTTGAGCTGGCTAATTTCTGTTCCACCTGCCAAAAAGCTCTTGCAGTAAATTAAATCTGTGTGTTAATAGTGTATGCATGTGGCTGACAGACCAGCTAAATCTGTCTGTGAAAAGTGGATGTTTCCATCTACACCTGGTTCTTGTCAAGTGAGGTTGCCTTTGTTACCAGGTAACAATAAAAGGCAGGTTAAATGCCAAGGTACTGACTTAACCTATGCTGAAAATATTCTATGTGAAGAATACTGGGGCAGTATGTAGTCTAGGTAAGTTCTTATTTAACTATATAAATGAAATTCAAGTGCCTGGTTGGGGTGAATCTCAGCCTTTGTGAATGATCTGCTTGTAGTACAGGATTTGTCAGAACAAGAATTTTCAAAAAAGCAGTATATTTTTGTAAATGATACAGTAGCAAAAAAAAAAAAAGCAAGCTGGATTCTAAACAAATAGAACTGTTTTGTGGTATGGAGCTGTACAAAAGCATTTCAGTTTTTTTTCCACTTTTTTTGCTGTTTCCTGGGGTCAAGGTAAGGTTATCTGGAAGTCCAGAATGCTGAATATTAATTTACGCTTTAAAATCAGAATTTTATATTGGAATTTTTGTTTATTTGTTTGTTTGTTTTTCTGTTCTTAAAAAATAATGGCCTCTTGATCTTAACACATGTTTCCTAGTATATTTTTCATCAGAAATTTATTAACTGAAGGAATACAGATAATCAGCCAGCACGAGGAATCAGAAAAGATCTTGGCCTGAATAAGCCTCACTCTTTAATATTAAATGTGAAATAATAGCATAGTCAATAGTTTTTTGCATTTAAAAAAAATCAGAAAAAATGTCTTTTCAGTCTTGAAAATATGCAAGTTGTTTGAAGTATATGTGATGCTCATACCAATGAAAGACATTTTGTTTTGCCTTGTCTTGATTCTGCTGCCTGGATATTCCAGCAGCATTTAAAAGACAGCATGAAACCCCGATACTAGTGAAACAAACATTAAAACAGCTTTCTACTGCCAGAACTTAATGCTATTTTGACAGAAAGGGGCTTTTCCCTACCCTAACTCATAGAGGGGGTGAGTGCATGTACAGGGAAACTTCAATTTCCCATCCACTACGAACATCTTTGGGACAGGATGGCATGGGGGATTATGGATTTTTGTAACGTGTTGTCACTTCACTCCACTACTTCTTGCTCAGATGAAGTTTATCTGCACAGTAGACATTGATTTCACTGTATGAAGTTGTCTGAAGGTTTAATTAATGTTGTGATCAATCTACTTTATTCCTGTCATTGGCTTTAAATTGTTCGTTCTCCTGGCTCCCTGCACTTGTGTTTGGGAGAGATCAGTGTAGGAATATTGTATCTGTTTGGTCTGCCATAGTGCGGCCGTTGTTGTTCTCGGTGCTGTGTGTCATCCAACGTGTTTTCTGAAAAGCTAGTTTTAGCAGCAGATACTGAGTTTAGCAGAGTTGGTTTCAGGAACTTCATTTTCAATCTCCTTCTATGTATTATATGTACTTATGTAGGAAGAAATATATATATATATTTCTGTATGAACTTTCTAAATGGACTTGTGTTGCTTTATTTATTATGTGTTTTTTTATTGTTTTTGTTCTTTTCCATTTTGCCCATATATTTTGGCTCCAAATCATTCAGCAGTGTAAAGAAGATTTGTGGTGAATTGGATGTGTTCTGGTACTTTTCCATCTTTCCCACCAGGATTTGGGTGGTGGTGGTGGAACCCCAAATTCAAGACAGATTCTAATTTTAGGGACAAAACCTTTCCTGGCAAAAAGAATCAACTACCATTGCTTAAGGTGTTTTGCAAATTTGATTTAGTCAAAGGCAAAAACAAAAGACCAAAAAAAGGACTTGATTTGACATTTCAAAATAAGACGTCAATGATTTAAAGTTTGACACATTTTTTTCTAGAAATATCCTTCGGTTTCTTTTAGAAATACTTTAAAAAAACCAACCCTGAAAACATCTTGTGGGTCCAAAAGGAAGCTTTCATCTCCCTAAATCCTGGCCTGCCCCCAAGCACAGATTTGCCATTTCCTGAGTCTGTTCACATTCCCAGATGCCATGCGTTTCTTACTAAGTGTCCTCCTTAATAGAAGGAGAATGATAGCACCTTCATTTGGTGTAAAATGTCCCTAAAGGTGCAGAACATGAAGATTTCTGTACACATTCTGCAGCCTGACCTTGTGAAATGGTGCAGTTTCACGAGTGAAAGAATACTCAAACGCTGTGCTGTTCAGCCCATGCTTTGGAGCATTGAAACTATTGAAAGATGGTTGAAAAGATTTTGAAAGAGAAAAAGAGGGAGAAAAAAATTCACAAAAACCCCAACAACAAAACCCCACCAAACAAACCCAGCCTGGAAATGCTACTCCAAAAATAAGTGGTTGTGTTGTGCCCCACACAGGCTCAGCTCACAAAAGCCTGGCCCTGAAATGCTTTATGTAAAATAAGTGCTGGTCCCTAGATGGTACCATTAGTAGATGGTCTCATTCTCAACATGTTTCCAAATAGCTGGTACATAATTAACTTGTGCTTTTACCTGCTCCTGAACCTTGTGGTTTCTACCTGTAGAAAGACTCTAAATGGGAATCCAGGCGTTGGGCTCAGAAGGGACAAGCTGGCCGCCCGTGCCAGTCGTCACAGGACTGTGCCTCAAGACAGCCTCCCCGCTGGTGTCCCCAGGAGAGGGCTGACGGTAAATCAGAGTGGAGGACACTGCCTGAAAGAGTTAAAAAAAATGTGTGAGAATAACCAGAAAAACAGCGTGGCGCTTCACTGGAAACAGGACAGGATTCTCCATTTGGGAACTCACATCGGAGCAAACGTGGGGTTCCACTGGCACCCTCAGTGCATGGCTGTGAGAGCCTGCGCCGCTGTGCAGCCATGCAAGGAGCAGCAGACGTGGGGCACGCAGAGCTGAAGCACCACCTAAATTCTCTCCCTTGACCCCATCAGTGTTACTATTCCCTCCTGGCTGCTTTTCTGCTGTCTCTGAGTTTGATATGCTGCCAGCTACCTAAATAAAATGAATGTGTTTTGCAGGGGGGGTGGGGAGAGTAATGCAGCCTCATAGGAAATGGGGTTTTATCACACATCTGTCAACATGGAGAGGAAGCATTCAGCACTGAAATATCCATGGGTTTGGGTTTGGTTTTGTTTTTTTTTCCCCTTCAGCAGTTAGATCCTATAAGCAAATGATACTTCCAAAAGGCTTATTGAAGGAAAATATTAAATGCTCTGAAACAGGTTTTAGGTTAGTATCAAGGGAGCACTGTAACTGGCTGTCTAGTAGAGGTGACTCTGTACCTAAAAGCCTTACACAACTGTAAAAGCAACCTTCAGTGCCTGATTCTTGAGGCTGGGACTCTCTTGCCTCTGTCCCAAGGACCCTCCTGCTGCTGTCCCCACCCTGCAGAGCACTGTGGGATCTGCTCAGATCCCCATATCGGCCTGTAACAGCATCCCACGGGGGGGAAAAATAAATTAGAAACCAACACACAACCCACAGAGCCAAGCAGCTTCATGGAAGGATGAAACTTATGCAAACAGAGATCTACGAAAAAACAGAATTAATAAAATATATCTTGTCCATGCATTATGAAACGCATCTGCCTGCAGAGTGAAATGCCAACTTTAATTTTTACTTTGGCTTGGAGGAACTGGTCGGGATGAAAATGACTGCATGCTTTGGTGAGCAGCCACCTGCAAATGTTTGCACATACCTTCTTTTTCCCCTCTTTCTTTTATTGGGTGTCTGACTCCAGCAGAGAGTTTGTGGAAGGGGCTGGGAGTGCCCAGTTGACTTTTTCTTTTTAATGCCTCGGAGATTTGAATTGAACAGTCTATAATCCAGATGGAGGCACAAAGGAATAAATGCAGCAGCTGAGACCGGTGGCCCATCTAGTTGGGGCACGTTTGTTGGGTAGGGTTGTAGGAGCAATGCCCTTCTCCCTCTCTCCTTCCCCTTGATGGTGCAGTATGTCTCGCTAATGCTGCGTGATTGAAAAGCAGCTATGGGGCTTCACAGCCCACCCTTGTAACCCAAGCAGCTGTTTCCAGGCCAGTGCTTTCTGTCTAAAGTGTTTCTGGATGAAAAGTATTATGGCAAACTGCACGTGGGTTAGAAATGGAGTGACTGCTCCGTGCAGGAAAGTTCTTCTTGGTCCCTGCCAGTACCTGCCTTGCAGACAGAAACAGGATCCTTTCTAGCCCTCACAGTTTGTGGTTGTCTTAATATACTTCCACATCTTCAGTAGCTGCATCTGTTACTGATGCCTCTCCTTTACCAATGTGATGTGACTGTGGGTTCCACAGATCAGCTTGTTGCTGTATAGAAACATTGATCCTTTCCTCAGCTTGTATTTGCTGGCTTTTCTTTCCAGTGAGTCTGCAAAACTCAAGAGAGAAAAGTCCATCGCCAGGGTTAGAAAGCTGCTCTGGATATACTGCATATCAAATTTTTACATCAGACCAGGCAAGGGCAGTGAAGTGTATGTGGTACCCACCAGCTGCAGAATTACAGCTCTTCAGTGAATCTTTTCCCTGCCCCTCCTGCCCCAGCTCTCCATCTATAATGGAGAAGAGGTTAAATATTCAGGACAGCAAACAGCAGGAGGAAAATTGGGAAGATTAGAAATGAATGCTCCCACAGTTCCCCCTGGAAGTGGGTGTTGCTGTCGCTGGGATTGTTTGTGTTGCAGCAAATGCTGGGCAGCTCCTTACAGGAGAACCTTTCGCTCGACAGAAAGCTGGGTTTCAAAGTCAGTCTTCAAAACTGCATCAATGACAAGTAACAGAACTTTCCTGTTATAAATATTTGAACGGCAGTTTGTTAATTTTTGTTACTCTCAATGTGGATTAATTGCTATTTTATTATCAACTTCAGCTTCTATTAGTTTAGGATTTACATCTTAAATGATAATATCAGACTTTGAATAAAACATTTTGTAACCTAGATGAGTTCATTAAATACTTGAAGGTGAACTGACAGATTAAAGGCAGCACAAAGATCCTGATGTGTTTTACAATAGCAAGAGTACTCATTTGGAGGTTTTTTTATAAAACAACATTGCGCACTTCAGATAGTTCAACT
Organism: Grus americana; assembly: GCF_028858705.1. NCBI lineage: Eukaryota > Metazoa > Chordata > Aves > Gruiformes > Gruidae > Grus > Grus americana. The sequence goes on from NC_072868.1 coordinate 2,668,845, forward strand.
TCAAATAGATAGTGATAAATACTGCTGCCTTTTGAAATGCTGTTGCTCCTTGTAATCTCCCGTTAAATAGTTAGACTTCTGCACCTATTCTCTCCCTCCTCAAAAGGTGATAAGGTGTCATTTTTACATTATTAATCACACAACTCCCTCCGCACACTGCTTTTTCACCTAATGGCCCCCGATTGGTGTGGGGTTATCCCCATGGTCCCCGCATGGGTGTTTGCAGTGGCACATCCACCACGGCCAGCCGTGATTATCCAGCGCTCTGAGCCACGAGGGCAGGAGTTGGGGGTAAGGCACACTTGTGCTGCTAACTTGGTTCCAGTAAGAGATGTAGGAGATTTATCCAAAGGTGGATGGAAACCCATGGAAAACCTGCTCGTCTGTTGCATTGGGAAGACTCTGATTATATCTGGAGTAACACCGTTAATGGCAGTGTACCTACTATAATGTCGGGGAGGCATAATCAGGTGCAAAGAGTATGCATACTTATCTGCCAGGAGACATGTGATTAGTTATTCTTAATTATTCACACCTGGTGTGATTAATTATCATGTACACACAGGCTAATGAGTGTACAGCTGAGCTTCCTTTCTGGCTCAGGTCTAAAGTCTTGGTCCCTTCCGCCTGCTCTGTGCAGGCTCTGAGGCCACGCAGCCACCCTGGGCGATCTGCACTAGCAGAAGGCACAGGAGAGGTAGGGTGAGAAGTGCAGGTTTTGGGGTTACCACATGCTCCATGCAACAAAAAAAAAAGGGGGGGGGGGCGCGGGAATTCTGGCATTGGAACAGACCACTCAGTCATTTCTTGGCTTTATCAGGAAATCTGGCACCCTGGGTACAGGAGTTGATCTGTAGGACTTTGTTAGACAACTTGCTTTTACTGTAGCAGCTTGTCATAGGTGGAGGATGGAGCCACAGGGCACTGTCATCGTGGCCATGTCCCAGGGATGGGGACAGAGAGGGTGGGCCAAGGCAGAAGTTTGTGTTCTGAATTTAGAGGACTAAACAAATAAACACATGTGTGAGAAAATAGCACAGGGCTTAATACAGAGACAGGGCTCTCAGAGGTATTATTGGAGAGGTTGATTTAATCCCAAAGAGATTCAAAGGGATAATGGCACAGGAGTGGCTCTCCAGACCTCCTCGCCCTTGCCTGCTGGAGGTTATGTGGGCTTTTGGGTGATTGATTCATCTCCAGAGCTGGGGGAATTGTATGATCCAGATGACTAACAATGAGATTTAGGGTCGAATTTATTTCACTTGAGGTAGTTAAATCTGATGCTTTTGTACCCCGGGTCTTCTGTCTGAACTTAATCCAAGTTAGTGATGAGCACAAGTTTTCCCTGTTAGGGGATGTTTAGCGACCTCACATGAAGTGGTCTTGGCAAGTCAGACAAGCAGATGGTCTGAATTAAAAAGCTGGCTGAGATAACAGGGAGCATTGGGGTCAGCTGCTCCTGCACAGGGGTATGTGCTGTTGGAAAAGCTTTTACTGTCAGTGTTACACTGGCTCAATGGCTGGACAGGAAAATGTGTCTCGAGGGCATCATCAAATCAGCACTTCTTTGCATTTGTTTTTACTCCTTGGTTTTGCCTTCAAAAAGGAAGATCTGAGTAACACTAACTATTCTGAGGTTAAACATGCGTAATCATTGCATGAGTAGACTGTTAACTCAGGTGCACAGGGTTGGGTATGCTTCTCCAGTTCCAACTCTGCATTTCTCTGACTCAGAGAGTCTCTGCCTTTTTTTAAAAAAAAAAAAGCAGAAATTTTTTTCCTCCAAGATTTTTCCCCAAGAAAAATCTCGAGTCTTCTCCTCACATATGCTGCAGATTCAGAAGTCAGAAGCATCTATAAGCCATGCCCATTTAAAAAGGCATCACTTGAGCTCTAAGGCAGCCTCGTCATTTTCCCAGGAGTTGGGGGTTTTGAAACTCTGGGGGTGGCAGCCCTGAATCCTTACCAAGGAGGAGAGGAGCAGGCAATCACCAACTCCTGATTAAGGAGGAGGCAACATGGTGGCAAGGAGTGGGAAACCGGGAGGGTGGCAGCCAGTGGGAGTGGGAGACGCATCCCTGACTTTGAGCCGTGCCTGCTTGTTTCTCCAGGTGAGCAAAGAGCCGCTGCTGCAGTAATCCCCCAGCCAGCAGCCTGGGCTGGCTGCCACCGCTGAGCCATCCCTCAAAAACTGTGGCCTAAGGACTGCTGAAGTGCGCTTGTATGGGGGGGGGGGGTGTGTGCGCCTGGGCCCGGGGGGACCTGCGGTGTGCCTCTGTGCAGGCTCTGAAATTGATACTTTAATTACGTTAATTAGGTGGGCATGCTTCACGTTGCAATTGTGTTTTCATGGCTATTTAAAGTCTGTTTAAATGTTTGCAGAGCTTTTATGGCTGTTAATTAACAACTGGATGCAAATATGTAGAAGGTGAGGACACACACGTTTTGGGTGCGTGCATGTGCACGTTCCTCCCCCACACCGCTGTGCCATCCTACGAGACCTGGCGATGTCCCTGCTGACAAACAGTGATGACTGTGCCTGCCCTAAGGAGCTTATTCCCACGGGTCTGCTGGCAATGAGGGGGTCTTGCTTTTGGGAACGCGGTGCTGTAGCCCACCAAGATACCCAATGAAATTTTGAGCTAAGCAAATTTCTGCCCAAGACTCCTAAAATGCGCTGGGAATGGAGGGAGAGTCGAGTTAAGTTTGAGTGGGGTTCATGGTAAGTGGAGGGGTTGGTTAAGTGGGATTTTATCTGAGAAGCGAGGGCCAAAAGCTATTTCTGGCACAGGAACAAATTCAGAGTAGTTCACTCTGAGTTCTGGTCCCAGTTCAGAAATAGTTTTAGCTGTCCTTTACAGAGGGAGAATAAAATCAGTATTGCCTCGGTGACACCATTTGTATCTCCCTGGCATGGTTTGGATATCCTGCAGTGCATCATTCTGAGGCTTTACAAGAAAAAAAAAAAATACAGTTGTGGAAATAAAATGTCTGTGATATCTTGGGATGTCTTATCAAAACAGAAAGTGCTGCTGGATTTTACAGAGGGAGCAAGGGATGGTCTCCAAGTCAGGTGAACCCACCAGCCCTCCTAGTAAGCGGTGGGTGCCAGATGTTGCATAAACCACTTGGTGCTCCTTTCACTTTTAAAGTTAACCTTTACAGGAAAATTAATACAAAACATATTGTGATTATAGCAATTAATTTTAGGGCTTACCACCTAATTAGATCAATGACCAGTGTAGTCTTTCACTTACTCATTTCAGTTGGACCCACCAGAACTAAATAATGTGTTTCCACAAAAATAGCTCCTTTTCTGCTTATTTTGATCACTTCTGGCTGCTTTGGCCTCAGGTTTGGATGTTCTATCAGGTGGTTGCAGGAAGTTGCATTTTTTTTAATAATGTAACAGGATACTGAAACAGGTGGTGGTAGATGTAGCTCTCTGTTGATGCCATGAGGTTACAAACAGGATGGGGAAATCAATGCAGAGGTTTTTCATGGCTGAACGTTTCCAGGTTGTTATTAACTTGTAACCTGTTGGTACGGAGCATGTTGTGTGGGCACGGAGTGGGGCTGTGTGGGGGCATGTTATGTGCTCTTTGCTCACTAAACATATTATTCTGTAAGCATCTTTGGGCAAAAGGCACCCTGCAGTCAGCTGTGAATTCCCAGATGTGTCTGAAGCTAGACAAATACTGTTGTGGTTTGTTGTGGTTTTTTTTTTTTTTTCCTTCTTCCAAACTGAAACATTACAGAAAAAAAATTCAGGTCAAAGAAAACCAGAAAATGATCCTGGGTTTTTTGTTTGGTTGGTTTTTTTTAGTGATTAAAACCTAAACAGCTGCCACTGGCTTCTGAAAAGCATTTTTTGTCACCCCCCAAGTGTCCCCTTAATAAGAAATTTTGTCTTATTTTGCAGTTTTCCTCTTTTTAATTTGAAAATATCAATCTAAAACAAAGGAAGAGGTTTTAACTAGAAAACATTGGCCTGAAAAGTTTTAGCTTCAAACATTTTTCACTCGTTTTGCCAATGCAATGTAAATCCAAGTGGCACCGATCCTTTTGAAAACCTGCCTTTCATTGAATTGACTATAACTGGGCAAAAAACCCCTATTGCTCACTCCTACCTGTAATACCACAGCAGAATGGGTTGCTGAATTGGTCCTCTCTGATGTGGTGCTTTGACCGAGGATCTGAGCCCTTCTCTGCGCTCAGCCAGGCTCGTGCGGCAGGGACAGACGGGGAATACATGTTTCCATGTGCTCCGGTATTGCCCGCTTGCAGCTGCTCGGGACCACTTGCAATGAAAAACGCAGAAGCAGATGCACGAACCCAAAGCTGTGTCAGGACACGTCTCGCCCCCTCCCAGCCTGCAGGGTATCTACTGCTTGAGCACCTCTCTGAGTGTCCCCTGCTTTCCCCAGATTCCCTCCTCCTCTCCTCTTTCTCTTCCAGGTTTCTCAGGCTCCTTCTAGCCAGCGCACCATGGGTTTGCATTCCCTTTTGGGGCTGGCAGCAGAATCCAATGAAACTCAAAAATATTTGCTGTTGCCTTGAGGGAAGTCATTGGCCCATCCTCTTGCCTCCCTTTGCTATGGCTCTGTGCAAGCTTAGGCAAAAACCTAGTGGGGATCTGTGCTCGAGAAATCTCTCCTCTCCTGCATTACTGAGCCAAATGCAGAAGACATCGGAATTTTGCCTGATACAGAGCCTTTTAGTCTCCATTAAATTTTTCTTAAACCAACGTTATGCATGTGGAAGAGCATTTTTGTTCATGAAACAGGAAAGGACATACAAAATGATGCATGTTGATGATATGACGTTCTTCCCATGAGCTCTACCTTTGCCCTTTCCTTGGCAGGTTTGGTCAGATGATTCTTGGGTACTTGTGGCAGCAGGTGAAGAGGGAGTGTGCCTAAATAAAGGAGTCAGTTCTACCTATGGGGATGTATAGCTCAACTCACATAACGCCTCATCGCTGTGTCTGGCATCCAAGCTGGCTCCCTGGTGCCCTGGAGCACAGATGGGCTTCTTGCCCCCACTTTGGTAACAGGCTGCAGCGTGGGTAGAGCCGGGGAGGCTCGTTGCCACCCCAGGCAGTGCCACAGCTCCCCTCAGTCCTTTCTGCTGCTGGCGCCGGAAAGGACACTGGGATCCAAACAGGCTGCTTATAAAATAACAAAGTTTAATCTTCCTTTTTTCATCTTCTTTTGACTTTCAGTATAAATTACCTCATCTGAGGTGTCACTAGAAATTGATTTGTTATGCTAAATACTTGCCAAATAAATAATGAGCTCCAAAATTAGTCTATATGCAATAAGACAAGGAGTGAATTATTTCTAGCAATTCCTTTATCATGTGCAGATTAAATTATTTCAGCGCTCTGATTCCCAGGGCTGGGCTGTCTCCGAAAAATGTGCTGGTGACACTTAAAAACACCAAGCCCCCCTCTATGCTCTTTTATGATATTAAATGTCACCACTTCCCTCATTTTATCACATTATTACAGCCTTTTCTTGCCTGGAAGGAATCAAATTAATGAAAACTGAAAGAATCCAAGGTGTCTGCCTGTACATCTCTCATAAAATAATCCTCCACATTACAGAACAAGTTCTGAGGTGATGCCATGAGGCAAAAGACCAAACCAATTTAAATAAGGCTGATTACAACCTTTCCAAAATAAAACAAAAAAAAAACCCCAGAGAAAACCCAACCCAAACCTGAACAACATTGACACTTATTTTAAGATACTGAAAGAGAGATCAGGAAATTTATTTAGCAGAAATGGTTTATTTTGTTTGCTCTGCTAAGGCAGAGCAAACCCATAGCTGAGATACATCCTTGTTGGTTATACAGCCCCACGTTTTGTCATCTAATTTTATGGGCAGCTTCCAGAGGTTGTTGTTGGGTAGCTGTCCTCAAGTTGGTGACATATTCCTACCATGGCACTTGTAAGCGTAGAGCAGAGGACGTTGGTAATGGAGTATGAAACTCTGCTCCTGGGCCAGCAGTGCCTGAAATCCCCTCCGTACTGTCTGCCAGCTGTGCAGAGGGCTCGGCAAAATGAGCTGGGGACATCAAAAGCAGCATCACACCTGGCACTGTTGGCAGAAGAGCCAATGAGCAAATGAGCCATGGAGACTGGGCAGCCCTGTGGTCCTTAAATGTGATGGGTGGAAGCGTAGCTGCCTTAAAACCAGCTCTTCACCTTGCTGCTCCTGTACCCAACACACTTAGATGTGTTTGGCCTTGACTACAGGAAGAACTATGGCTCTTGCTCTCGCATGTATCTTCTGAAACAGATGAGATGAGAACAGATTGCCAACAGTTACTGACTCAGCATGACACCTTGAGGGAAATGAATTTAGGTCTTCAGAGCTTCCTCCTGGTGTCCCTCACTGCTGGACCACAGCTCCTGTCTCTCTGCCACCACTCCAGGCTGGCAGTTTTCTGCAAGTGGGGTGGATTTCTCCACAGCCACCACCACTCTGTTCTGCCCAGCACCTGGGAGATGCAGCCCCAGCAGCTAGTGCTCACCTTGGGGCTCGAGAGGCACAGGTTGCTTTGGAGGATGGGTGAGAGGACCTGGTTATGATTGCTGCACTAAATTACCAGTTTCCCTTTGTTGACTGTAAAAAGTTCTAGTGACTCTCTCTCTTCCTGGACTGAAGCCAGCTTCTGCAAATGTCCAATGGAGAAAAGGAACAAAAAAACCTCAGAAAGGTGGAAAACTTGGATGAAACCCTTATTCTAAAACAAGGAGAAAAATCATCACCACAGGCCAGATATGATTGGCTGCTTTTGATGCAGATTTTCCTGCTGTAAAATGAGATATTATTAGGATTGCATTAGACAGCTAATATCACTTTTCAATAAAGTGGGATGTGTCCACTAATGCTTGAAGATGCTTATTATTATTTATTGATATATAAAGCTTCTATATGAGTTTTCTTTAAAGGAATGCCAGGCAACATTACTGTAATTTGTTAATGTAAAAAAAAAAAGTTTCCTCTTATACTAATGTCACCTTGCTGAAGCTCTTGTAATTTTTTTTTCCCTGTAATGTCTTGCTACAGAGGGTAATTCAGCACAGCTGTTCAGTTCAGTATTGTCTTTGTGCCACTCACTGAGATTATTTGACTTGTGGGTGACTTGGATAACAAATTACAATTCAAGCCACCTAAAACAAAGTATTGCAGCACAAAGAGTACCTAAATGATTGTTTTTAGGTGTTTGAAGTCTTTAACTGGCCCCTGTCACTAGGTTGAACCCCCTGTGCTTGGAGTACAGTCAGAGGCTGCTGTGGTGCGTGTCTGCTCCCAAACGGCTGCTCCTACAGAGGGTCTTGCCTTTGTGAGCAGCATTTCCCCATTGTTCCAGAAAACAGAATGCCTAGGAACTTAGAAAATTTGAGCAACTTTGAATAAGCCTCTTCCAGAACCCCAGAGCCTTCTCGAGCATGCTCTGCCAGCTCGAGAGCTCTGTGACTGGGAGCGGCTGAAGCATTGCAAGGAGATATCTGCGGCATAATGTTTAAATTTCTTAGCCTGCAGTCTTCATACTTAGCCAGAAATACCTTTGATATAAGATTGGGCAGTAGGTTGGATGGCAATTTGCTTCCTAGTTCATTCCTCTTGCTATAAGCCAATGATCAGGTGCTTTCCAGCCCTGTATGTAGCATCGCTGTAAAGTAATTGCTGCTTAAATCTTTCCATGGAATTGACAGTCAAACTGCTGTGGTCCCACCCATTATATTATAAAACTTCCCCTTTGAAAGGAGCTCTGCTGCTAATTTTGCAGAGCTATTAGTATATAAACTGTGGGGGAAACTTTATACTCCGAGCGTCTGCAGCATGGATCACCACCACGTGGGATTGCAAGTTGCTGCCATCACCGCTCTGCGCAGCCTGGTGAAGAATTGGTCCCGAGGGTGGCTTTAGGAGAAAGGATAACTGTGGATGTCAGAGCTGCACTTGCAGCTTCTTTCCAGAAGACATGCAGTGGGAATCATGTGTGTGATAACTGGTAGGTGGCTTGGAGGTCCAGCCACCCAGTGCATCACCCACCGGGCACGTGAGACAGGATCTGTGGCATTGCAGAGCTGGAGAACACGACCTAAGTGTTCAGGACACCAAGCACAAGCTCGTAGCATCTTACATATTCACCTGGCCGAGATGTGCGCTTGGGTTGAGTGGTGTCACCAGCCAGCAGGTACAGCAGCACAGGGAAGGGTGGTGTGGCCGTGCAGGGAATGTCTGTGTTCAGACCTCGCTGCTCCCGTAACCCCTTCTGCCAGCTGCTGTCCAGCCAGGCCCTGTGTTCTGAAATGATGAGTCTGAATGTTTAAAAAGCATGAAAATTACTATAGCCACCTGGCAACTTCATGCCATAATACATTTTGCATGCTTTTTAACTGCTTTCTACCATTTTAATTTTTGTTATAGTCACAATTTCTTTTTTTTCTCTGCAACTGGAAGTGCTTGGTTTACACATTTATTTCTTTCAGTTTTTTTAAAGGAAGAGCTTTCTTAAAGTTGTATTTCAGTAGTCCTGGCCAGGGTCGATGTGTCCTTGCAGAAACCAGGTGACTCCCTCCAACCATCTCAGCGCAGACTGGCAAATTGATGTCTCTATGGAAGCCTGGACCTGTTTGTACAGGTCTGCCTGGGATGTTTTCCCCTGGCAATGCCCAGCTCTGCTGCCATTTCCATGGTAGTGTGGAGGGCAGAGACCCTGTAGAAAGCCGACTGTATTTTAGAGCCTGGGGGTGGCAGTTGCTGCCACACGTTATTCAACGTCACATTAAGGTATGGCTGGACTAGAGGATGGATGGCCGTGATGGAGGATAGGGACAAATGAGGGGTGAGTGGGAGCAGGGACAGAGGCAGGCGAGAGGCAGCCTTTGCTGCTGGGCAGAGATGCTCCCAGAGCAGCCCTGGGCTTTGGGCACCTGCCTGGGGCTGCACCAACGCAGGAGCTTGTCCCACTTCTTACACAGGTGCTGGCTGCCCCGTGCTGGAAGGTTGTGGCGCTGCCCTCTCTTTGTGGTAGGGCTCGTTCTAGTAATGTCGGTGAATTGCTTGGTTACCATGGTGATGAGAGCCCTGAGAAAAGCTATCCGTGAGCAAACACATCTCTCCTTTGCTGGGGGATTTTGTGAAAAACAAGTGTCCAGAGCAAGGGATGGAGCTAGACTGTGTGTTTGGAGTAATCCGCTATGCTGGCCTTCCTCAGGCGATGCGCTGGCTTGGCTTGGCAAGCTCTAGGCAAGTGCTGACGATAGAGATGGAGCAGACAAGGGTGGCTGCTGCCCTGCTGACACACAAGCCATGGGGACCTGCTGGGATGCCGAGGTCCTTGCTTGCTCAGATCTGACCCTTCAGCATCAGCAGCAGTGACTCCCTGTCTAGCACTTTGTGATTTGCTTTGAATATCCCAGACTGCTTCTGAACTTAATACCCAATAGCGTGAAGTATAATAAATAATAATGAAATTCATTTCATTCTGCTTCTGTTTTGAAATGAGACAGGATTGAGACAGAGAAATGGGGAAGAGAGGAATAAATGCAACAAGGAGGAAAACAGAGACTTCCCACTGTGTTCAGTCTACACAGGGCCATCTCAGACATAGTAAGCAATAAAGGGATTTCCCAAACTGAATGTATTGAATCCCCCCACGTCATCTTCAGTCCTAATGGGCTGAGGTCACCTGCTAAAACCTGCTTGATGGGCTTTGGGGAGGGTTTACTAGTGGTCTCAAGAAGGTGCACACTGCTGGAGAGGGTGCAGGAATGATGTGTAGGAGTTACATGGAGCCAATTTCTTGCAAAATTGTTTTTTAAACCACCACTATGAGCTGTTTCTGTAAAAATGTTAATAGTGTGTTGGATACTGCACAGCATTATCTTAAGACGTGACCGAACTCCTCCCTGCTGTAGGTTCAGAGAAATACATGAAGTCAAGGTGCTTTTGAACTATGAGTGTTGTCTTCTCCCTGTCAGCCTCTGAAGTTGCTGGGAATGGTGCAGGTGGAAATAACTGACTTTGCTGCTTATAACAGGGAATGAAAGTATGGAGGAAGGGCTTCTGTGCCCGGGGGAGTGAGGCAGCAAGCATGAACCGCTGCTTCTAACCACGATTGCCTTTCTCCTTAAACTGTGTGCCAGTGGCAGCTGGAAAAAGGAGAATTATTGGTGGGAACGCCAGGCAGAGAAAATGTGGGAGAAGGACTCAGGTGTTTATTTCAAGGGGAATAAAGAAGCCTGTACTCACCACCCTTATCTTTGCAATAGCACCTGTGCTTTTACTTTCCCAGATTTTTAACAAAGAACCAGTATCCACTGAAAAGCCTTTGAAACAAGTCTCTGCTCCCTGAATATCAAACTCATTCAAATTAATGATGTTACAAATAGTTTTCATAAAATAAGAAAAAACCTGCATTGTCACTGAAGTTCAAACTCTGAACTCTCTCTGTGGTTTGTTTTGGGGGTTTTTTTGGTGACTTTCTCCTCCAAAATTATTGATCTTTTTTTTTTTGCTTCTTTTGAGGCTCTGGGTCCAAGCTGGTGTGATGTGTTGAAATACCCCAAAGAAGCAAACAAGGAAGAAAACAAATAGCAAGTTTGGAAATAGAACCAGGCAGTCATATGAGAACTGCAAGTAGGAACATCTTTAATAACGATGCATCTATATTTGTGTCCCGTGCCCATTTATATTCTTGCTGAGTTTTTATGAAAATTATAAGTTTGCTGCAAATTATGGATAATTGTGAAAATGTACCTGCTGTCACAAAGGAAGCATTCTGCTTGGAAAGGGAACACATTCTCCTTAGAGAGTTTTCTTACTGTAGGCTGAAAATATGTAAGAAAGTTGTACCAATTTATAATGACCATGGATATTAGACAAAGGGCAAGACTTTGAGTACTACAAAACAGTTTTACTAAGCATTCAGCCCAGGACAGAAATTTCTATGTGTAACCTTATAATACACTACTTAAACTGGGTTTCTGACTAATTAGTGCTGTCAGAGTGGTGTAATGGGGCTAAAGTGTAGCAGGGAGATAAATGTAGGTGCTTTCAGGTTGTTTCTTTTTTGGTACTATAGGTTTAAAATATCAAGGTCTTGAAGCTATATTGTAATGGTCAATATCCACAGCTGAAAGCTGTTTGATGTGCAGCTAATGTGCAGAGCTCTTTGGAAAACTCAGCCCGAAGTCTAATGGCAAATGATTGAGTCCTTTCTAAATGATTAATGGCCCGTTAATGTGCAGGCCACAGCGTAGCCATCAGAAGAAGGGCTTTCCAAAAGGGAAAGACCGGTTTCAAAATCACCGGGCTGTCACTACATTTTTCCCAGGCTTCTCAGATGTTTCCCAAGTTTCTTGTCACTCTCCTCATTTCTTTGGGACATGTTGTGGTGGGCTGCTCTAGTTCTCCCGACAAGAGAGAATGCTGAGCAGGTGGGAGAAATTCCTGAGGGGCCGTGGTAAAATATACGTAGCCTTGGTGTTGGATGACATCCTGCTGAAAAATGTTCTTTATAGCCTATCATCTGGCCTAGAAACCTGTTTTTAAAAACTTATTTATTTATTTTTAAAAGGATATCTGTGATTCTTGTGTACCTCTGTGGTGGGAGAAATAGTGAAAGCTGGGTTGCATTAACCAGCTTTTCTGTCGCTGGGTGCAGAGAACCAGGATTTCACCTCAAACATCGCCTACGGGCAGAGCTGCAGCACTGTCTATAGGTGATGACATCTGAGGAGTTTGAGAGGGGGAGTTTTTCAGCGTATGTTTCAATCACTGATGGCGGAGCAAATGCATTCAGCAGCGGGAGCAAGGGAGCTGTTTTGCCAGGAAAATTGCAAGAGACCAGGATGTGTCTCACCTGAACACCCCCTCTTTCTTGATTAGAAATGGTTTCCTGACAAAGAATGTGAATTTGGCAATACCGAACTACTCTGTGATTTCATTTCTGGCTTTATAAGATGCGCATTACCAGCAAAAAGAAGGTGGGGGGAGAATCTCCCAAGATGAAAATGTCATTTCTGTGTTTTCAGATTCAAAGATCTGAGATTTTTCCCTTTGAAAATATTTTTTTATTTTAACAGTTTCTCCCATTTCATCAGCATCAATACTCTGCATCTTCAAAGATCCAAATGAAGTGTTTCACTCCAGATTAAATGAAACATGCCATTTGAAATAAAGCTAGTTGGCTCATTTAAAAAAACAAAAAACCCAACAAAAAACCCAATTCTCTATAGCCCAGTCTGGATTTTGGTTCCTCAGACCTGTGCTGTGAAAAGGCAGCTCAAGCAGAGAGCCCTCTGCCTGCGCAGGCAGCCTGACACGTCCTCTGCACAGAGCCCAGACCACAGTAGGGTGACGTGGTCTGGTCTCCATCTGAAAAAGCTGTTTTTGACAATTCTGGTCATTGAGTTCTGCCCTCGGGACAGGGTAGAGGGCTGATGTTTGCTGTGCATCCATGAACGATTCTATACGTCCATCCTGTCCTTATAACTAATTGGTCACAGGCTGCCTGGAAAACTCAGCTTCCCTGGTGACAGCCAGTGGTTTTAGGAAGGACTTGGAAGATCTTGCCCACCTTTGACTGGCTGCCAAGGCAGGAGGAGCACACCGTGGTGACTGGGGCAAACGTGGTGGACTTAAGCCTGTCCACCCTCCAAGCACTCCCTCAAGCACCACCTTTACTCCTGGTTTTCTTTCTGGGTGAACTCAGTCACCCTTGATCCAACCTCCAGTGTGCTGGTGTGAGAAACCATGTGAGCGGTCAGTAAATTAAGCTCTTCTGAAATGTAATGTAGACAGTGGGAAGGAGAAAATTACTGGTCCAAAACTCTATTGCTTTTTATTTGGGGAGAGAAAACTTGTTCTTCATTCATTTTTGCTTTGCACACCAAGCCAAGCTCTCCTACCCTCCCTTCTTCCATGTCGCTGCCTTTTCTTTCCATTCACCAATATTTATCTCTTTCCTTCCATCTTTTAGTAGCAGGGATGCACTGTGAAACATGACTGGCTCAATGGTCTATTGTCAAGCCTGCCCGGTGAAACATATTACAGATAGGAGCGAATAAAGCTAAGGGCAGGACTAAGGTGGATCTGTCTGGATTTATTTCTCTCTTCTGTGTCTTGTTTTCTATTTATTCTGTACCACAACTGCCTGAGTCCAGCCAATTTTTAATGGGTAGACATCAGTGAGGCAGGGTTGTTCCATGAATCAAAGGGAGCTGAAACTCTACAACACTGAATACCATTTTCAGAAGCAATCTTGTGGACCTTTTTTTTTTTTTTCCTCTCTTCTAATTAAAAGTAGTGTCTAGCCACGTTTCTGCATGTAGCTTGTCTAAGACACGTTGCCAAGCCCCAGATGTGAGGCCAGGCCAGTGCAACCCACTGTTCTCTGCTGTGTCCTTCACCACTGCAAGCTGGAAGAAAACGCAACAGAGAAATATCACCCTTTTCCTTTCTTCTTCTTTTCTAGGGAGGTTCTGACATGCCCCTGTATTGAACAGCTCTAAAGAGCCCATGTTCTTGAAAATTACAGCTCTTAACACTATTTTGTCTTCCTACACAGTGGTTTGGGACAGGAACTACAAATATTTTATGCTGCTAAAATGAGAGGAAGGATCAGAAGGTTATCAGCTACATTCAGAAACTGCCCAGGCTGTTCCTTTATGCCTTAGAGAAGGATACTTGGAGACCATAATTTTCTAATTTTACATCCCACGTGAGGAAAAGATGACCCTTCTGAAAAGAAACGGGACCTAACATTTTGAGCACCGTTATCTGTGTTTGCCTCAGCATCTTTGTATCTCCACTTTGGCTGTGACTGGGGAACATGGGCAGATGGAAAGTGGAGGTCAGCACCGGAGGAGGGCTCACTGATGCGCTCATTAAATAGCACACACAAATTGTAGCAATGTGAAACGACCAGCAAAACTGGCTATTAGAGTCACTGATATGAAACTGCAAAGCAGCCGCATATGGACAACAACTTTTGCGTCACCAATGACTGGAGTTCACACAACTCTATTCTTCAGCACAGATGCAATGAAAGGTTTGAGCTATTTTCATGTGGCAGCAAATTGGGGGCGTTTACTGCATGAACCACAATAACTGGCTCCCATTACCCAGTTTATGGGGTGAACTTCTGCACGCTCATTCAAATTCATCTGCTTGGCAAATTGGGAGCATTCACTGGTTCATGAATCTCCAGATCTGTGAATGCAACCAGCTGGGGATGTCTATGGGCGCAGGTTCTTTTCTTTTTTAGCTGCAGACATCAGTTTAGTAAAGCATGAACAGAGCCACGATACCAGTCACTAGTGTGGAGTCATAAATTGCTTCTCAGAATGCCTCTGGAAACGGGGCATGCCAAATTGCTTTACAGCACGTTTGTGATAACAGTGCTGAAGAAAATGCCATTTAAATACAATTTCCCACTAACGCAGGAAAGGGATAAGGGAAAACATAAACCAAATAATTAACACCTCCTGGATGAGGTTCTGTTGTCCTGTGTGTGGAAGGACAACAGGGAAGTAAATCGTGGGATAGAAGGGAGGGGCTGGCTTTTCCTAGCAATTGTAAAACTTAATTTCCTCTTTAAGGAAAGAACAAAATTATATTAAACTGAATGCCAGCTGATTTCAATGGGGTTTAATTTGATTTCTGGAAACTAGTGCTTGTGAAAATTGCCAGAAAAAGTCCATCAAGACTGATATCTTTACAACCACTATGGCTTACTGGAGATGGGAATTACTTTTCTGAAACAAATTAGAAGATATCTATATTATAAAGTGGGAAGAAAACTGCCGTCTTCTAGAGGGAGAAACAAAATTTGTGGTTTTACAAATATTGAAACAGATGTTTCATTTTTTACTTTTTAAAACTTCTTCTTGAGGGTCCCCAAGTTTCCTGGAGCCCAGGCTCCTGTGAGGGGAACAGAGGAGGTGATTTGGGAAGCGAATCCAGGGTTTCTGGCATCCTGTTCAGCCTAGAAGCTCTGGTAGATCCAGCTCCAGGACAGTCTCCTGGAGAGACTATCCAACGCTGGACAGACTGGGAGCCTGGACCCAGAAACTGGTGTTTGCAGGCAGGTCTCCCAGGGCCCACAGGCTTCCAGCGTTGGCTTGCCAAGGAGATAGAAACCTGTAAGCCCTGGAAAATACAGCCGCTGAGCCAGTTTGTTACAGGGGCATCTGCGCTCCCCTCCAGCTTACCGCAACAGAAAAGATGGCAGTTTTCCATTAAAATTTTATCAACATCCTCACGTTCCTGCAATGCGTTTCAGCGTTGAAGAACTGACCTTTTTCACTGAAGACATGGTCTGTTGGAAAATTCCTGGCTAGCTCTGACGTTTGCAAATTCTGTACACCACAAGCAGCAGTATGGAGCTTCCTCAATGATCTCCTTCCCTGGCACGCGGCTTCATCACGGCTGCTGGAGATTCTGTGGACTGCACCGCGTGGACCCTTCTCTGATAGGTCCTGGGTTGGCACCTTCTGTCCTGTTGCCGTAGACCAACGGACGTCAGAAAACAGTGAATTCTGAACCTTACCGACTCCTGTGGATTTAGCACTGATGGAGTATGAACTGTTGAGTAAAGACAAGGTGTTTAAATATCTGTTCCTTAATAAGGTCCGTCCTTCCAAACAGTCACAGAATGGTTATTAAGGAAGTGTTTTACTCCCTCATCAACAAAAGCAACAAGACAAATATTTAATACTCTTATTAATATCACATCTTCTAACAGGCAAATTCTGACAGCTTATTATGAAACTCACAACCCCTCTGACTTCGTAGAAACAACATAAGTGAGATCAGAGATGTCTTCCTCTAAGAAAACCCTTTTTTAAATTCCTGAAGCATTTACATCACATATGTATTTTTAAATTACTCATTTGTTATGTACCTTATATCATATTTAATAAGTCTTCTTCCTTTGGTTAACATTGCACCCACAGCCCTCCCTGTCATGCAGTATCACCAGATATGTGGCATTGCCAAGCATTAGCATTGAAAATACCTTGGAAAACCCAGTCTCACTTCACTGGAGCCTTATAAGAAGATTTGCCGTACAAATCCGTATTACATTGCACATTCAACATGTTAATACTCTCTCAGGCTAATTATTATTCTTCCTCTATTAGTGGGAACAATATGCCCAGTCTTATGTTAAAGATGAAGCAGAACATAATTATTTAACTCTTATGTCTAGAGTTCTATAATTTTTTTTTTTATTTTTGATGGAAGTTAAGAGACATACAGTCCTTGAGTTAGGTCATGAACATCTACGTGAGGTACCACCTGTCTTGCAGCAGAGACGTGGCCAGCTGAGCTGTGGCACGTGTCCCTGACAGATACAGCCCTTCCCCAGGCTGGCTCTGGCTGGAGTTTCATGGACATATAGAAACCTCCTCACTCCTCACTAGGAAAATCTGCGCAGCATTGAGTCAGCCAGGCAGAGTGTGATCACAGCAGGGATTAAGGTACCAACTTCTCTTTTCTCATGGCAATGACCTACCTTTTTACTTCTGTAACAAAGGCTTCTTCTCATCCTGGGCAGGTGGCTTCCCTCTTCTCCTGGGATGCCCTGTATCAAAGACTAGGAGGACTGGTCCTTGGCCGTGCATTGCCTATGACTGGAATTGACCTTCAGTACTGGGATGAGAAAGGAATACAAAGGACCTTGAAATGTGTTTAACATGGTCTAACACTATCTGGGCTGTGAAGAAGCAGAGGTCCTTTGAGCACGTCTATGTACCTAGTCTACCAAGTCAGAGTCTTCACGTGAGATCTCCTGGTCCTGCTGTCAGCTGGCAGTGGGGCAGCACTAATTCAAACTGGGAGAGTTATGGCATCTGTGTATGCTCAGCAGTTATTGGGATAACACAGTTAGCAGGGAAAGGCAAGGCAGAAAGAGAGCTCCCTGTGGCCTTTCAAACCTCAGACCTGCTGTACATGTCTGCTCTTTTTCTAAATAAATGCAGTTAATGAGCACACAAAGAATGAGAGAATTTCCTGGCATTGATGAGGGTTTCTCTTTGTGATGCTGCTCTGGGAATTAGTGATCCAGACTCCTGACGTGATAGAAAACCTGTCAGCTACCTTTCTGCTGCTGGATGGGGGCAGCCGAGGATGTCCCATCTTCCAGGTAAACCAAAGAGGGGAGGAAGAGGAGGAAAAAAAAACCAACAAAAAACCAAAAAGATGGAAAAAAGATCTGTGTTACCCCTGTTAGGAGATACTGCCCCTGGAACCTGCCCTGGCATGGCACGGACTACCCAAGGCAGTAGGAGAAGGCTCGCAAAGCCCATTAGCATGACCACAATGTCATATGGCACCCATGTATGATGTGTCCTCCTGTTACCTGTCCAGAGGCAGCTGCAATGAGCTAGTATCATTTGTTTTGTCTCCATGTATGCTCAAGCAAATCCCACCTTTAAAACAGATGACCTGGAGGAGCTGCTAGAACCCTGCTGGTGCCAGCTCCTTCCAGCCATCCTTGCTCAGGGCTGGAGCCACACCAGCCAGCTCCTGCTGCTGTCCTCGCAGGCTGGCGAGGTGCACGTCACTGCCGGATTTCTGCACAGACTGAGGGGATTTAGGTTTACAGGCATGGAGAAGTGCGGTGAGGACACAGGGGGAAAAGAGGCCGTTGAGGGAGGGGATGCTCGTGCAGCCTGTCAGCCATAGGTGCCTGTGGAGAAGAGAAGGCTGCTGTTCATGGGGGAGATAAAGCCCGATGGAGGAGAGGTGATTTAAACTACAGAACAAGAACAAAGTGGTTAAGTATAAATTTTAGTTACAAATGAGGTGATTCCTTGATATATGATAAGGGAAGCTCTTTAACAGCCTCCCCTGGGGAGCAAGGGAAGAGCCACTGCTTTTAAGACAGAGTTTAATAAGCTGGTGTGATGGGAATCAGAGGGAAAAGGACTTGACAACAGAGGGGACTCCTCCAGTCTTTCTCTTACTACATTCTTACCCCTGTCCCTTCCTTTTATATTCCAGTGATGGGCTTTCTTCATTTAATTATCATGTTGGTAATTAGCACGATAACAACGAAAGCAGGCACACTGCTCTGGCTGTGTCGCTGGCCCCACCACCCTCTGCTGTACGCCCTGGAGAGGTAATAGATTTCCACATCTGACTTCCGTGTCTGAACATTATTTCTAGTAAGTAAAGGAAAATAATATTCAGGTTAATCCCAGGATCTTAGATGCTCCTTAGAGTGTGAAGTGGTTGTGCTGTGGGAGAGTGAGTTTGAAGGATTGTGCACAGGGTGGGAAGATTCAAGGGGAGATGGGAAGATTGATGTAACTGCAGCATGCATCATGTGTCAGGGAAAATACATTTTATAAAACTCATACACAAGTTCTGAGTATTTCCTGGGCTACCATGGCTGGCACCTTACTGAAATCGTTGTCAATACCTTGTACTTCAGAGGCTGATGAGGAGTACCGATCCAGGAGGGACCAGTCCAGCTGAGGGGTCAGCTGCAGATGTGGAGGGGCCAGTGTAGCGCCCCGTGATACTAAGCTCTCCATTACAGGGATCATGAAATCAAATAAACTCCTTCTTGCCAAGCACATTGGTGTTGGCAGAAGGTGCAACACTGACACAAGTGCATGTTGCAGAAATACATCAGCTTCCTGGTGAGTAATGCTGTCAGCAAGTCACTCAGCGAGAAAAACCCCACTCTGCAGAGGGCTCCGATGACCTAGGCAGGTTGAATATACCACTTGGCATGCCCCAGGCTTCAAGACAACTGTGAACCACAACAAAAATAGCCTGCTGCTTTTATGTTGCCTTAAGCCAGTTTTGGGCTGAACGCCTGCTCCAGGGCCCCTTTCTGTTCCTTTAAATAGAGCCACAATGGGAGAAGCATCGTGTTGGGTTGTCCTCACCAGCAACTTGCATTTGCTGTTAATTCTCTG